>NW_020270545.1:932277-1635794 GCF_002803265.2 Melanaphis sacchari
ATTCTTAATATCCTTTTTGGATTCGACTAACCTATAAATTATCCGCAGAATACTCATCACGTTTTAATCACTTATATTTCCATGTGTATTATTATTTTTAATATTTCGTATTTCATTGACAATATTAGACGCATTAAGTAGTTATAAAATACATAATATACAGTTCAATAAATCTAATAAAAAAAATATATATATAATACAGTGTAATATTTTTTTTAAATTAGTTTTATTTTGTTATTTGTGAATTCTGTGTTGAATATTGATTTTTAGATCATATATGTAATTGAGTAATTTATATTATAATACTTGAGTACAGTTAAAATATAATTCAATTTTTAATTTAATTTAATTTAAACTTATTAGAATATAATTTATCTACACAGTTAATTAATGATAATAAGTTACCATATGCACAATTCCCATACATCTTCTACAACTTTATATTTCTAAATTTCTTTTATTAAATGATATACATTTTAATTAATTGCTCTCTTGTTCGTCCTTTTGTTTTGATATAATATATGATTTAATTGTTGTCAATGACAAAGACCACTATTGTATATTTTAGTTTCATTTTGTATTATATTGATATTTGATTGGTGATTAAGTTTTTATTTAATTCTTTTTTTTTTTTTGGGGGGGGGATGGCGGAAGTTAGAGCATTTTTGAAATTTAGACATTTGGTGATTTTTTGCTTCTTTATATTCAAAATAAAATATTATCTATAAAATAGTATATTTAAGTAAATTAACAAAAAATTATAGTTTTTTTTTCACATACAGTAATTTTCAGTTAAACGTGAATAAGATCTATTGATTTTACAATGTGTACCTATTTATTTATTTTTTTATGGATACTTACACGATAATAATGTTTTGATTTATTATTTTATGGGTAATTTCGAAAATCTTATTAAATTTAATTTTTATTTTAAAGAGGTTAAAATTAAAATTCAGTATTTTTTAAAACAAAAAAAAAAAAATAAATAAAAAAACGAGAAGTTTTTCATTTTAGTTATTAAAAAAATCAGTTGTGTTTTTTTGTTATAACACAAAAATAAATTAACTGTAGCTACTTGAAATGTTTACCATTTGTTAGAAAACTATTTTCTATACATAATATAATTTTAAAAAGAATTAAAATTTTTTGAGCTATTTATAGACAATTAAAATTTTCCTTTTTTAGATTTTTTTTATAAATATGGATAAAAAATTATTTGCCGGGAAAATACCTAAAAATATAATTAGTTCATTAATCAAGTGAAAAATATCGAAAATGTATAGTCAGTCACAATATTATTTTATGAATATTTAATTTTAGAATTTAAACAAGATTCGTAAAATTTCGAAAATGTTCAAACTATTTTGTAGTTAGAAATTTGTAAATTTTTTTTTTTTTAAGATTTTAAAATTTAACAAAAGATTTTTTCTTATGCTATAATTTTGTAAGCAAACATTTAATGTACTTTATCGCTAATAATTAAATTGATTTGGCACTTTATCTAATAATAATATTTGAAAGCATAATTTGAAATAATATATTTAATGATATAGAGTATAGACTGATAGATTGTCTCTGCTCAGAATAGTTTTTCGTTTTCAATTCAATTTAAGTGTAACACATCCATCACAGCGACCCACTTGATAGCTACTATACAGCAGAGTAGTATAAACTCACTTGTCTTTATAGTTAAATTATAAAATAAAAAAATTCTCCAATAAAAATAAAAGCACAGCCTATTATATTGTGCACCTATTATAAATATTATTATTTTCAATTTATTGAAAACTAATAGAACTAATTATTGTTAGAAATTATATTTAAAAATATAATTTTAAAATGATTCATAATATAAATTGGTTTAAGTGAAGTAGTGAATTTTCCAATAATTTAACTTATTGTCGTAAAGATACACTTAAAAATTTAAAATCTTTTATTATACAACGAGTATAAGTATAAATAAGTAGATACGCGTCTAAATTCCAGTTTTTCTTTTTCTGAAACGATATTTTGACTGACTTAGACACTGTATAAAAGACTTTTTCAACAAGAGTGTGTTTATAAGAACAGTTTCTATGAATGACGAAAAGGTCTATGGTACACAAACGCCCAATAGGAAGTGAATTATTATACTTAGAAGTTTTTCTAGAGTTACGTGTCATCTTAGTAACTTTGTAGATCAATTAATCAAAAATGTACCTACATCGACTGACATTTTAGCAATATGTTTTTATGTAAAGGAAAATTTTCCATTTTTTGCCTACGAATTTAAATCATATAAAAAAGTTGTGCTTTGCCTAGTTATGATTTATTTGCATCAAATAATTGATTAGAAATTAAATCAATTGTATCAAAATTATTCATTGAACATAGCCCATTTTATATTTTCGGTGGGTCGAAACCTAGCAAGTTTTGAGTGACATGGTAAGAGGACGTCACATCATTATATTATTACACTCTATCTTTGTCTGCAGTTCAACGTGCTGGGTAGAAAAACATAATACCACGTCGTATTTCTTTACCGTGGGGTTTCAATTAAAATCGGATTAAAACCACACATCGCCAAATTAAAAGGGAGTGAATATTAACAATTGAAAACTGGTTGTTTTTTAAAACATTTAGGTTGTAATAAGTACATAACTACTAATTTTATGATTCTTTTTATTTTATATTTTAGCTAATATGAATTATGATCTAAAGATTGTGAATTCTATAGTATTAGTCAGAATGGTAGAGTAATTAAATATTAACGAATATGTAGACTCTGTCTGTTTAATATAATAATGTAGGTACTCATAGCTATAATAGGTATTTGACATTTAAGAGAGCAGATGACAACGGAATAATTTACATCGTTTACTGTTATTTTCTACACTGATATCAGCTGTTAGTGTTTCTATACCAATAACATCATATAATAATATATAGACTTGGGTGTGCGTGATATCACTGATATCCCACTGAGAATTTATTGACTCATTTGAATGTGGGCTGAGCGAATATGTATTATTATACGCAAAGCCTGTGCGCATTATCTCTAAGATCACAAATCGAATTAACTATTTATAATATTAACGAAAACACACACATGTTAGCTAACCTATACATACTAGCGGAAATATTATCACCGAAGCGTACACTCACGTATTATTAGTGTATTTCACGGACATCGTAAAATGTTTCTGTTCCAAGAATTATTATTCATAAAGTTAGTATTATACAGGGCCTGAATATTTAACTTGAACATGTCCAAAGATTATGTATATTTGATTTATAACTTAACATTGTCAAATCTTCATGATTACATAGATACCCGAAATAGTAGTTTTGTGACCATGTGTCTGAGGGGTGAGGCGGCTACTGTAGTATGTATAAAATTAAATTAAGAATTGTTATATTGTCACATGAATTTATGAAAGTATTATATTCAAATGGATAATCTGATGAGTTATTGTTTGCGAATAATTATTAAATAAACAAACGATTAGGGATGTTAAAAAAAAAAAAACCTCTTGGTTCTGGTAGCCGTACAATATCATTTAGTATAATGGCACACGACACAGCACTGGTTGATGGATTTAATGACGATACGTTGCACGTGGCTCCAAGCATTGGAGACCTAAAATAACGTGGTCTAAATTTTTGATAAAAATAAAACTTTCTTTATATTTATGAAATTCACTTTTCTTTGTCACGAATTAGTTTGCTGGAAAGTTTCCTGCGTATATATTTTCCCTATCTCGGTAAACGTTAATACACTTACAAAAATCCTATACCAAATCAATATAATAGCAATGGAGAAGGATAGAACAAATATTATATAAGGAAAATTGCATTACTGGTACTTAGTAATTTAAACTTTTGGCTATTCTTCGTTTATTTCTCTTCTTTTCACTCCGCCACCTTATTCCTTCCTACTATAACAAAATCATTATTGTATATATACTAATATTTAAATTGCCAACCGTTATACGCATACATACCACATCAACTAATTAACAGCATTACGTTGCATCTGAACTTATAATCGAAATAAATTCACATTTTTTTATTTGGTATCAGATTTAATCGTGCATACGAACCTTAATTTTTTTTTCTATCACTTCGCTAATTGAATTTAGAATACAATTTTTTCAGTTAGTTCTTTTTAGTCACAAGTCACTAAGTTACATATTTTAATAATTGAGTCACATAAAAAAACATAATGCTTTAATCTTGGATGAGAAGTTTTAGTTCGAGTTGGGCCCTTACGCCGTTAATCAAAGTTTTAGTTCTAGAAAAGATAACGGCAAGAGTAATTATAATTTAAATTCGCCTAATATAATTTATATTCCCTTGAATATGCAGTAACTTTTACTGACGTGAAAAAAACTGTTCGAACTATAAGAAAAAATATCAACATATGACCTACTAAACTAATACAATATTATTATGCTTCCAAATTGCATATTATATAGAAATGGTAATAATTATTATTCACCGAACAAAATATAGTTTACCTTTTTTTTATATTATATTTAATGATTTTATTTCAGATTAGGAAACATAATTACTGTCATCATAATATGTATGTAATTTATCGAATTTGCTGATTTTATGTTATTAAGGCTTTCGTGCGTGTCGTTTATGGAAAATATTATTACCCAAGGGAATACATAATATGAGTTTCTACGAAAATGAAAATGTTTTATTTACACTCATGCGTTATAACTTTTAAACAATATATCCAAACCAAAATTTCGGGTGCAATATTTTGAAACGAATATCGCGGGTTTTAACATTAAGGATTTAATTTAGGTATGTTAAAAATAATCGCTAATCACTAGCTTAATGAGAAAAAAAACCATTCAATGGTATACATTATTAGGTACTATATTGACATAAATGAAATAGTTGACATAATATAAAAAATAAACCTATAGTGATTAATTCATCTTGTCTGAAATATCATCACGGCTATGAGTTGAACAAATATTTTTAGTGTAAAATTTTACATACCGAATACGGTATAAAGTTATATATGAAATGTAATATTTTTATATTTTGATAATATGCCTAAGGACCAGGATTTATTTTTTAAATTAATTTTACAAATTAAGTTGTTTAAAAAACATGTGCTGCAATTACAGCGTTGTTAGTGTTGTATTTTTATCCAAAGAATATATTCTCATATTTCTTAAATTTAACCAAAAAACAAACATTTAAGAAGAATGTTATACAAAAAATGTAAATTCCAATTAAAACCGTATTGCTATACCAATTAGTAGAGTGGTTACGATTTAAAACGAGCTTTTTAAGACAATGGTTCGGAAGTCAACAACATTTACAGCAGCGTTTTATTTCTTCTCCATCTCCCTTAACACGTCGAATTAATTTTAACATTTTAACATTTAGACTTGAAAAAAAATTTCTTTTATTAATATTTTATTCATTAAAAACATCAAATTAAACTTATGTAAGTAATTTGATGTTTATATAAACGTTTGCTTGTTGTAGATATATATGAGTATGTACAGTGTTTGTGAGTATTTATTAAATAATAACACTGTATAATACTAAAGTTTTGGAGTTAAGAATAATATTCCATAATATTAACTGCTAGTATACATTTTATACTAATTTTAATTTTATGTATAGATCTCAGCGCGATTAGACAATTTTATGTCTGATATAGGTACTTATGTAATCATTGGATTGGATTTACTGTTTTGTCTTATTTATTTATAATATAAAATGCAGTAGGACAGTCCGTCTAGTATAAAAATAATGTTCGAGTTATCGAGCGGTTAATAGTATACCTGTTTTATAGTATAATTTATGATTATTGTTTTATGTCTCATTTCTGTTTTTTTTTTTTTAATTTCATTGTACTTCTAGTTGGATATTATAAAAATATAATTTAGATTATTTTGATAATGCCTGCGACTTCACGGGGACAATAATCACCTATATATTGGATTTTGATAACATTAAATTGGTTGTATAAATGTATAATGTATCTTTCTTCGGTGGTAAATGAAACGTAAAAACACGAAATAATACCTTCCTAACTCTACATATCGTATATAATAATATATAAGTGGTTGTTGGTGCAGAATTTGTTTTGAACGTTTATAAAAACATCGTACTGTATATTATAATTCTTCTTTGTGAGCGTTTGTGTGTATAGGTGTATTAAAATTATTGTCCCCCTATTACCATACAACTTACAAGTCATTCCGTTGTGACGGTATCATTATGGTAAAATGTTTATTTACTGAAAAGCTAGTTTTGTAATATGTAGTAACTAAATTGTAATAATTATACATTCCGTACAGAGAAGACATTTTTGCAATTCAGTTTGACTTATCTTCAAGTAGTATTAATCGTACATAAAAATTGTAATTTAAAAACGATTATTAGCTACCATCCACATGAAAGTAGGTTTTTTGTTTTTTTTATTTTTTATTGGATACTATGTTAAAATGTAGCTAACATGCTAATGCTTCAATCTTTAATCAAATTATAATAATTAAATGGATATTTTTTGAAATATCAATTTCTCGCTTAGGTGACCAATTTCAATTATCTCTTATACATTTTGAACTTAGTATTAATATGTTTAAATTAAATTTTAGTAAAACTAGTACGTATTATCCCTAAATACAAGAAATACAGATCATTTTCAACGTAATACAAAAACCAAAATTCTTAATTAAATAATATTCATATGAACTTAATCATAGTCTTTATGTTACCAATACATTCATGGTTCGATTATCTATCAATAGAAGTACAGTAATTGATTTCTCACTGAGGTGACCGATATTTTCTTATTTTTTTTTTTTAGATGTGTTATTGTGTTTTGATTCATGGCATCATTTTTTTATTTATATTTTATAATTTATAAGCGGTTTTGAGTATATTATGAATGAATAAAAATATTAAGTAACGTAATATTATGTTAAACGATTTTAATATTACAATTTTCACTAAGTTTATTTGTAATATTCAAATCAGTCGACAAAAATTTCATGGTAATACCTATTATATACCAGTTATGTATAGCCCTTAGTTTTTTACGGTTTACATTGTTTGATGACCAGAAAATAAAATATGTTTATCTTTAGCAGCTATTTCCAGTGTGTGTTTTATATATTAAACTACTTGATTACATTTTGAGATTATAGCAAAGTAGTATTTATAGTGGTTCTAATATATATATATATATGCGATATGATTAATTGGTCTTTATATAGAAGTCTCATATAAATTATAACACAAATTCTTAGCAAACATAACGCTTAGGCTAGGATCACACTATGCGTTTTGTCGGCAACCGAAAAATACTATCCCGATTAACCGCAATCGGGACGATCGATCATACTGTGCGTTTTATCGGTAACCGAATACATACAAATGAGATTAAAAAGCCCGAAAATCGTTTTTAATTTAAATTTAAATTTTAAACTGATTTTTTATTTAAACGAAATGTATCTAGTATTATAAGTAAAAAAATAATAAAAAGGTTGTGTAATTAGAATTATTTGTTTTTATTTAAAACGTGTATCAACTAATTATGCTAATAAATAATAATATACATCTATAATATAAATAAAATATAATATATATATATGTATATTACAAATATATTTTAAGTTTTTTAATTATTTAAATTTAAAAATGATTATTAATTATTCATAAAATTTTCAATTTCGGTTACCGATAATCCGCACAAATGTGATCGGACAAATTGCATTGCATGTGTTGTGCTTTACATCCCGAAACGCAACCGGACGGTTGGGCCGCAACACGTTGCGGTCGCTTCCCGACGGTTTTTAATCGGTTCCGTAAATCGGTCTAGTCTGGCCCTGATAACGCGTTTTATATTTAAACCTATTTTATTTTAGAGTGTTGCGGTTTGGCTCCGGTTGATCGGGAACCGACAAAACGCATAGTGTGATCCTAGCCTTAATAACTCGATATAAAATAATTAAATTTTCTATTCACGTAGTTTACTTGAATATTCTAGGTGAACGATTAAATATCGGTTTTATTTTCAAATTTATTACTTTATCATTAACTCATTAGAATATTGCCTGATCATAAAAATAAATTGATTTTAATATTTTTCGATGATAATATGATTGAATATGAAATATAGTATTACTCATTACATTTCTTATCTCGTTGAATTCTCAAAACTGTGATTAAACCGTGTGTATAGTTATATAGATAAATTAAGTCAATGTACTTACTAGATATATTAAATTACCAAATTCCTATAAAAAATCTATTATGTTTGTTTGAATTATACCCATATTAAATTAGGAATAATTTACAATGAAATAATATTCACTTTTATAATGTGCTCTATACGTATATATTATGTAAAAATGTATAATTTAATGATTGGTGTGTAGATTTATGTGCTACTACGCATACCTACTAGTTACTAGGCTTTATGTTTTTATCTGTTATAAAGGTTTTATTGCTACCTGATTTATTAGTTGAAAGTAAATATTTATCAACTTTATCTTGGGTGATTAATTGAAACGAATAGTTATTATATAGATTTAATTAATTTATATTATTATATTTATGTAATCGATAACTAATATGTTTGAAAAAATTTAATGAATTTATTTAATTATAATAAACATTTATATTGACGATTACAGCGGAATGTTAAATGTGATTAAATTATCTATCGTAATTGTAATCTAAGCTTCATCATTAGTTAACTATTTACTATTTAAAGTAATCTTACTAAGCATATTTTTTATAATGTTTTGAGTGTTTTTAATTTTAGCCCCTGTGCATAACTTTCATTTTTTAATTATTAAAAGAAAACATTTATTTTATGTATTAAAACAAATTTCGATGATAAAATATGGTTACAACGTCATGTAAATTTAATTAAATACATATTATATATATATATATATATTAGTACATCGATTTTTATAGAGGATTTATAGGAGAAGCCACTCACTGACAGCATTTCTGGATTGAAGCTATAGAATTAATCTAGAAAAGTAGATCGTTGTCCGAGACCATTTTATTTTCAATCTTTTGGGTGGGTTATTGGGCTTTGATTTGGTTAAATGTATCTTAGAATATTAGAGTAGTTAAAGAACGAGTTGTAGTATTGTGAATATGATTTGATTGCAGTTTCAGATACTATGTTCATTTTTAGGTCTGTGTGCAGTGTAAGATTAGATACATTGAAAAGGACTTTAGTTGGAATGTTTTGTTTTGAGTTATTAGTATTTTATTTAGGTTTGATTATTTTGATGGAGCTCTGTACTTGAATACTGTCTCATGATTGAAACAAAATTGATTTCACAAGGGTTTTGTAAAAATTTTAGTTTAGTACGGAATGTAAGTTTTGATTTTATGTTAGGGAAACATTTAAGAGTACGTAGTCGAGAACTTTGTGTTATTGATAAGGTTGACCAAGATCAATTTTTTGTCAAAATGTATTCTAAGGTATTGTGTATTTAATGAAGTTGGAATTTTATTATTTTTAATGTGATTTTAGGGAAAATTTGGTATTTTAAATTAAAAGCGATGTATTTGTATTTACTTTTATTAATTTTAACTTTTCAGTTTTGACGCCTAATTTCTATACGTGAAAGGTGAAATTATAATTGGTTAGATATAGTTAATGGATTTTCATTAACTGAAATAATTGCTTTATTTTCGGTATATTAAATTTAGTAACAACGGGGTTAATCTGCAATGTAGAAGTTGATTATAATTATTTTGTCTTGAAATACGCTGACTTGTAAGGTAAAAATAGAAAAGGTAACAGTAGTATTGGGTAGCAAATCGGTAGTCGTTGACGTAGGATTTAAAAAATAAGGAAAAAGGAGGGGTAAGATAATTTTTAATTTTTAGAGTAGGTTTTCCTGCTATACTCGGTCAAATACCTGCACTATGTCGAGATGTTACTGCTGTTCATTATTGTTCTTATATCTAGAGCTAAGGTAATTGTGTTAGTTATACGAATAATTTGGTAAATTGTAGTGACAGTTACAAAAGTTTTTTTAATATAAAATCATGTAAAATAATGTAATCATTATCGGTAAATCGCCATTGTATAATATAGACAGGCTATTTAAATGGTGGTATCAATGAGCTGATATTTATGTTTAAATTATTTTAATTTAATCAGTTTTACCGAATGCATTTGCACATTGGTAAACTAATATATTACATTATATTCCTATTACACGAATTATGAATAATTTTTTTTGATAAAATAACGACGCAGCTGACTATAATATAAATAATTTATTATAATACTTTATTACTTTAGTAGATAATGTTTATACATAGAGGGGATTAATAATAATGATGGATAAAATCGAATATTTATATTTTGTATAATGATATTTTAATATCAGTCTACTATGTAAATTAAATAATTAATAAAAATACCATGTAATCAGCCAAATTAAAATAATATGTGTTCCAAAGATTGTTCTGGAGATGATATGTGTATGTATGTTAAACACGTATGGAGTTCAAATACATAATACGCTGTATACCGATAATTTAACTATCTATAAGAATATCGGTTTACAATTTTTGAAATGAGTAATATTTTATTATCATATTATAACCGTATGTGATAAATGAATACTGTTGTTACATATTTATTTATTGCACAACGCCAATACCAATTTATTTATCTTTACTTTTAACCCAAAGATAGGTGACTGCATGGTGGCGTAGTAATGTTTTTTATCTAGTTCATGCTACCTTTTAAAATGTAATATTCTACAGTCTAAATATGAAAATAACTTAATACATTTCATATTTTAATCGAGCTTTAAGTTTTGATTACGATTATCAAACAGCCAATATTAATAATTTAGTATTTGATGTAACTATTCTATAGGCTAAAATAATTAAGTATGATATTTTTTATGGAAATAAAAATATTTGCTATTATAACATAATGTATGATGTGATCTTCAAGAGTCAAAAGTTCTAATAAATTGTATTTTTCGGGAGTCAAAACAAAAAATCCAAAATACTTTTCAAAGTAATCAGTAATAATAGAAAGATATATATAAGCAGGTCAGTTAGAAACTAGACTTTACTATACAGTAAAAGTCGAGTATACTTCATCGAATTAAATAGATAAAATTAAAAAAATATAACTTTTTAGTTGAATATTTCTTATGTTTATACGCTTTAATTATATTGAGATAACTAAAGTTAATCGCCGAGAGATTATTAATTTAATTGATTATCAAATCTTGTCAAAATATTTGTGAAATGACACTCAAATATTTTTATGA
Source organism: Melanaphis sacchari (assembly GCF_002803265.2). Classification (NCBI taxonomy): domain Eukaryota; kingdom Metazoa; phylum Arthropoda; class Insecta; order Hemiptera; family Aphididae; genus Melanaphis; species Melanaphis sacchari. The sequence goes on from NW_020270545.1 coordinate 943,572, forward strand.
CTTTAGAAAGAAAAACTTATTTTGAATTTTGATTACAAATTAATTCGTTTATTTTCATGACTGCTAAATTTTGTTAAACTTACAATGTCAAATGTACAAAAAAATTGTTTGTTTTTAACGCTAATATTATTGCTATAAGACGTTTCTTACTTAAGTGTAAAACCACGGTAATACACAAATTAAGTCGAACTCTAATGCAATTTATAAGCAGGTCGTATAGTTCTAAAACTGTAGTAATTCTACAGTTTACGAATTGAGCAGCGCATATTTTATAGTAGTCCAGTTCACTAACTGGGCAATTCGCATTTGCGGTTTGTGTAGTGATCGGGGTGTAACAATTTGTATTATGCTATCGTGTACTTATAATAGCGTAGTTCAAGGTGGTGACGGGATAAAATACGAGAGAATTTTCCATTTTTAAAGATCTACATTTTTATAAAAAATATCAGTTTTTTCAGAATTATTTTAATAAGTCTCAAAATTAAATAGTACCTACCTATTAAAATAATATTATATATAATTATGTATATCACTAGTTTAAGTATCGATGATAACATTTGTATAATATTAAATAAATCTTGTGATATATGATTATAAGGTAGGTAAAACCATCTATTTGATTGATTAGGTAGTGAAATATATAATGTTATGATTTTCTGAAAATAAGTTTACATTTAAAAATATTTTCAGTCGTCACATAATGTATGTTATCAGGTTGAAGTTAGTCTGTAAATTTTCCCCACACTAAAAAACTTAAAACCAGAAAGTATATCTACAAATAAATTTAAAATTTTAACATTCCGATGTAAGGAAAGGTAAAATGTTGATGGATATTTTTTTTATATGCAACTTTAAGTACATAAATAATTATTTGATCAATTCACCCATATGTATAACAAAGCAAACTGGTATAATTGAGTTATATATGAAACTAAATTAGGTTTTCCATTACGTATGTAATGATACGAGTAATATATGCATTCAATATTTTTCAAACTATTTTTCTAGTCTGTAAAAAATTTGTAGCTTATTTTTTAATTTAGAAATGATTTTGAAAGCTTAATTTCAAGTTTTCACACATAAATTACCAATCTTAAAATAAATATGTTCGTCCAATTAGAAATTAATGATTTTAGTTGCTTGAAAAATAATTTTTTCAAGGAGATAGAGGAAAAAATGTCTCTAGTCGTATTAATGGTAAATTAAAAATATGGCATACTAGATAATAAATTATTATAATTATATCTTTTTAAAGAACCGTATGGATTGTTTCCTCTTGCAATTTACTATTTATCCTCAGTTTCTGATGATGATTGAGGAAACAACTTGATTTTTCCTAAAAATAAACTAGAATTTTGAACTATCAACGTCATAACACAGTAGTTTTTCTAGATAAAAATAAATACACAAACACTTTTATATAAATGGCTGAATTCGTAAACTAGAAATATATGAAATACAATGTTGTGTTATCACATATAATGTTTATTGACGTCAATACAGTTTATTGGTAAAAGTTTCATTTTAACCTTATATCTGCTATATAATTTATATTATATTACATAGGTAGTGAAAGAGTGTTAAAGCCATAATAGAAAAAGACGATAGTTGATAGAGGTATGTGTGGCGGGTGTTTGAATTATTTTCACCAACTCGCCGCCAACATATTGTTACATTTTTTTTCTTCTTTGTCACTAAATTCCCGTACTCAATGGCCACGATGACAAAATTTAGGATTTATACGATTAAATATATTTAATGATAACTACTTCGCGAAGTATATATTGTGTTTTTTGATGCATATCTATGTACAATAATATAGTACTTACGCGTAATATGTGTGGTTACGTAGTAGAAGTAGTGGTTCTGATCATTGTGGTAAAGGTTTATTAAAGATATTATAATCTTTGAGGAATTAGTATAGTTAAGAACCACATTATTTATGTGCACACGCTGCGGTCTGAAGACATAATGATGTGATCCGTAAACATTATTTAATGCGTCACGCATTCAATATGAAATAATATTCGAGTTATATTTTTCCATAACCTAAAGTTCATCTATGATTCGGGCGGTAATGATAGTAGTAATTGTATACACAAGTACTGCAGAGCATGGAAATATGGACCACAATTCCACAATTAGAAATTTGCTTTGAGGGAGGAAGAAAAATATATTTTCTACATATATTTTTAGTTTAAATATTTTAGTTATATTTGGTTATTAAACACATATTTATACTAAATTATATTAATGACTACAGTAAATATACACCTAAACTCCATTAATGAATGGTAATTTCTAAATCCTATAACTTTAAACTTTCTTAGCCTGTGAAATAAATAAACTACTATTGAATATTATGAATATAGATAGTAATGTAGCTCATACAACTATATCCACTTTCCAAAATATTTTGAAAATATTTCCATTTATTTTTTTATTTTTTGAGAACATTTAAAATTTTAATTTTAATTTTCATTATATGTTGATACCAATTTTAAAGAAAAAAAAAACTTTAGAGAATAATTTTTTCGGAAAAATAGGTGAATGTATCTTAATTAAACCAGTAAAATTGATACAAATAATAATATGTATTATATACTATGAAATATTATATTTTAATAGTAAGTATAGTAATTAAATAATTGTATTAAGTATTAATATTATATAAAGTAGAAAAATCATTACAAATTGTTTATATTTTCATTTGTGACCTGTAGTTCCGTTTGGTTTAAATCGGTTCCGTTATTTTACTATACCTACAAAAAAATATAGTGTTACAAAAAAATAATAAAAATTAATACTAAGTTCTTTTATAGCTCGGTATTTGGTTTTATTGTCTGACGTTGCGTTATTATCTTAATGAAGACATACACTAACAGATTACGATTAGAGTATCTACCACCTATGCTGTGCTCTAATAACTATTTCTGTAATATTGCTGGTACCTACGTAATAATAATAATAATAATAATAATAATAATAATAATAACAACAGCAATAAAAACAATATGATTATTGTTATTATGGTTCCGGTTTGTTTCAATTAATTTAATTTTAATAAATACTGGTGGTACTAACATAATCGTTATGATACGCACGTTTTAAATGTTTCATTGACCATTAAAAATCCGTACGTTGTGTAGGTAAGGTAACAGTGGGATTTAAATAACTAGGAAATAAATGATGAAAATGCCAACCATCCAGACTTTAAGTATCTACTCATATTCAGATATCTTACATATTTATTTATTATGAAACAGGAACGTTATTTATATTGTTATTATACTTCATGTGCACATTGAGTGTTGAAAATAAACATTAAAAATACTACATAATACATATTCGCATTTCTGTATAATATTGTAATTCACGTCTAACATAAATATTTTCACCGCTAGAAGAAGAAATCTAAGAAATCTGTTTTTGTAAATAAATGTTATAATTTATAGTAGGAAAATGTTTTAAAGTTAATAATAACTTAAATGCATTGTGCAATTTATCCATATGAATGATAAAAACTGAACGATTACCATAAGTTATTGTATTCAGTGTGTGTATATACATAAAATCGGTTTCTCATAAATAGTAAGTTTGAATCAAATTTGTATTTCGGAATAATACTTTCAATTCTAGTAAAAATTGTTTTCCGTTTACATAAAAACAATGTTTTAACATAAAACGACAAAAAAAGTAGCAGAGAATTGGAAATAATAAAGCGCAGTCTCGTGATATTATCAATTTTTATTTTTCATTAAAGTCTACTAACCGTTTTGATATCGTTGAAATTTATTTGAACTACCGTTTTTTAAACTTATTTAATGTGCAAGCCTTCGTCGTCTCCAATCGCAGCACAGTAGGAACAGCCCAAACAGTATTGTAAAAATAAATCGTTTTTGTCATTGGCTCTTCTAAGCTACCTCGCTCCCACTACACTCAATCCCTTAACTTCAATCTAGTGTTATTTAATGTATTTGGTTCCTAATTTTGAGCTTTAGAGGTATGCAATAACGACTTTATGTACTTCCTCCTACTACGACTATCTTACTTAGAACTACTCTATGATTTCTAATTGTTTATTTCCTTAAAGTCTTATTTTCTTAAAGAACGCAATATTTATATATTTTAAATCTTGTTTTCAAAAAATCTAAAATACATATTATAAAAGTTATTGATAATTAAAAAAAAAATAATTAACTAATAAAATTTATTTTATAAAATTAACTTAAAAATTTTATATTTTAGTTACAAAATTTTTAGAATTAAAACAATTTTTATTTATTTTAGAAGGAAAGGGCCTAAAGTTTAGTACACCTTATCAATGAAGTTTAATACATCACATGCAATATTCTAACGTTTTCATCCCTGTAGTAATTATTACTATGCTTGTAACAATATTACAGTCGTATAATTTTTTGAAATAGAAAGGAGTCGACGAACTAATAGAGAATCTAAAATAGTGGAATAAATATACGAATAAATAAAGCTCGTCGTTTGATAGAAAAAAGGAAATAATGATATAAAGAAAAACACGTGGACTGGACCCGGTGTACGTATATACGACACGATAATAACGTCGTATGCTCACCGGGTCTTTGGAAACCGTGGCTTTACATATAAATCGACGGCTGTTGTAAATTGTGTGTGTGTGTGTGCGTGTAATATGCAAACGAGGAGTTGCAAGACATGCGACGCGCGCTACCGTCTTTTAACCGCAGCTAATATTTCAGTGAACTAACGAAAAAAAAATAGAAAATAAAAACACACTCACGTTTTGTAGTCTCAATATGTCCAGCTGTCTATGTGAGTACGATAAATCATATTATGTATACCATTTACGTATTATAGCTATAGTAGTATATAATATAGTATACGAGTAACAGTAAGCAGTAGTAACAGTATAATATACAGGGTGACTTACCAAGTATATAAAAATATAAAATAAATGCAGTAATGTTTATTATAATTAACCATTTTTCCGAACTATATATTTTTATAAATTAATATTATTCAGTAAAATGTTTATTTTACCGTAGTTCTTATGTCTTCTAAAACCATTATAAACTTATTATATCTTTAGTATATAAAGTAATAAGTATCTTAAAAACTACTTGTTCGAATTTTGGTTTTGACAGATACCTACGCCAAAATAATCAGAGAAATCATTTAAAGTAGAAATAGGAGATTGTTCTTATTTGAAAAAAAAAATGTAAGTTTGTATCTCCAATAAGCATTCGTCAAGTAATTATTTTTTTTTTTTTTTAAATTCGGAAATATGATCTTTATAAGTTTCTTTAAAAGTTCTAAGGCTAAAATTTTGATTAACTACATAATTGAAGAATGGAATGAAGTGAGTGTCACTCTATACACTAATATGCGTGCGAGTTTGTATGTACATTATACGCGTATTACCCATGACTTCATATAAATAACATGCACGAACACCAAAACAGCTAAAGTGCGCGCAGTGTGTAATATATGAACCTGTAATGATAACATGCGCGCGTAAATCTGGTGAGAGTATATATTATGTGTGTGTGTTATTATTATAATATTATGTATATATTATTATTATTATTATAGCGGCGACGTGTGGTGTATATAATATTAATAAATCACGGCGGTGACCGAGAAACCGTCGTGGTCGTCCGGGGGGTGTGTTGTATGACTGAAGGTGAAGAGCAGATTTGGAGAGCTAGTATAAGCGTAAAAAGTTTAATAAGCGTTTCGTTTTCACCATAATTTACTCTATAAATGCGTATACCTGTATCATTATATTGAGATTATTATACATATTAAACTAAAAGGTGGGAGTAAATAAAATTAAAAAAATTTAAGTCAAAGTTTAGAACGATAAGCTATAAGTTAATAGTTCACAAACAATAATGTATCTAATACAAAAATTTTAGTCAATAAAGAGAAAATTTTTACATATTTAAGTTAAAATAAATAATTTATTATAACAAGAAAATGATTAAGCAAAAATGAATTAATTTTAACTACATTTATAGATAAACATAATTTTAAATTAATGTAGATAATGTTATTTTTTAAATTAAATAAAAAAATTATTTTGTTACTATGGATTCTTCAACTAGTTAATTTATTAAGTTAATCTCTAAATATTAAAGCACATTCAGGTGTAAGGTATTCCAACTGTTAGGCTTAATGCTTTTCGGCTTGCACGATTTACACCTTGTAGCTTCCTAAATTCTCATTTTGTAAACTTCTACGGTCTATCCTCGAATTTCCTTGCTGTACTTTATATTTTTGTGCTAAAGTTGAAAAAGTTCAATGATACTTCCAGAGCTTCCTACATGCGATTGCGTCTAGACTGAATACTCCTTGTTTCTCACATGATTTATATTTGATGTTTTCTAAACTTTTCTGTGTCTAATCTTATATTTTTATCTATCATAATGTAAAATTGATCTTTAGCTCTTATTTAGTTCTACAAAAGTATTATATCGTTACACTTACTCACCTGTCTTTTCTATATATTTATTTCTCCTGCAAACTATTTGGATAATTTTCTTATTATCCGACTATTAAGCGTATTGTTACCTTTTTACTCCTACCTACTAGTACTTTTTTTATTTACCTTATTTTTTTTTTTTTTTTTGTTCTTAAACTTTATATAATTATTTATAAAGAAACTAAAAAAAAAAAAAAAAAATCTATTAATCTAATGCCACTTATAATACACAATAATTAAGTTATATAACTATTATAATGCTATTAGTATTATTACATTATAATGAACATTATTGTTATTAATTTATTTTTCTACAATCATGATGACTTCCAAAATTTTCCAATCAAGTACGTCATCGTCAAAAATATATTTTAATTCATGTATTATTATTATGATTTATGTTACTGTAAAATATTATATCACACAATAAGTCTACAAACAATTAATTTTATTTTGAATATGACCCTCATCATCACACGAGAGGATTTTTTGAATTTTGTGACCAGCGAAACCAAGTTACAATATTGAATTTAATGATTTTCTCGTAACTCATACAGCATACAAAAGAACCACGAGCACCTCTCTTATAAATACTCAAGACTATAATATTTTCACTGAACTTCATAAAAAAAAAAACATCATTCATTTTAAATTATTGTTAACTTAACTCGTACGTATTATTATTATTTTTTAATACCATTTATTTTAAAAATATAGATATTTATATTTAAATTATAAAAAATAAATCTAAGTGGTTGTAAGGGTAATGGGGTAGAAGATTGAATATATATCTGACCTAACAACTTATAAGAAACCATCACTAATGAAACGAATATGATAAAGTTATTCCTCTAGTTTTTGGGAGCTGTCATACATACACAATTTGTTAATATTTCAATGTTATTTTTAGTAAACGTTAAACTATTTCCGGCTATTTTATCATATGGTAATATTATCGTACATGTTTTATTTGTATGCATTTGGTTTAAAATGACAAATTTTCCGAAAGTCTACATTGCTTGATACGTTATCATATTATATGGTTATTTCGCTCACACTATATATACTATAGCCTTTAACGAAAAATAAAAAATGTTTACGATTTGTTTCGATTACATAAAATAATAATTTTGTACCAATTGAGTATTATAATATTAGGTTTACTGCGCCGCGTTGTTTGATTATATTATTATTATGTTGTTTTTGTGTTTTGTTAGTCATATTACCAATTTTCTTTTCCATCAGTAAATATAGTTATGTTACCAACAATATATTATAGCATTGAGTATATATAGTATATATACTTAATGATTATAGTTATTTGGAATAGTGGAGACGAAAGATTGTATAATGTCATTCTACAAGGAAGCCCTTAAATAATCGAACAAGAAAATGGCTTATAGATTAAAGTAGATGTTTCGATCGGAAATATATTTAATATTGCAATGTTATTGCTAGTATATGGAGAAACTGGCAGGTATTTTAATATAGACATTTTTCTTGAAAAATAATTCAAACATTACTAAAAAAATATTTATATAGTATAAAAAACAAACTACATGCGTATGATAATATGAATATGGATGCATTTTTTTATAACAATTTCCTTGGTTATTTACATTTTTTAATATACAAGTCAATGGCAGTTATTTTTTATTACAAATATAGAAGTAATATTTATATTATTATAAATATTTAGAAAAAAATTAACATTATTTTTTCCTTAACTCCTCTCCCCTATTTGATAACCTCCTAACAAGATATAAGGTTTTTTTTATAAGTTAGCATTTCTCGTAATAATCAGACACTATTTTAACTCTAAAAAGGTTTCTCGTCAACGATATTATCATCACTATAAAACAGTATGATTTATATTATAATATTTAAATACTATCATGTCAGATGAGCTAAAATGTATTTACATTCTGTAAGGATTTAATTATTTAGAAAATAAAATCTTTCATTAGTTGTGTTTGTGTGGAAATTATTTTTAAGGAGGTGACGATTTAGTGTAAGTACGAATGAATTTAATTATATAAGTAAGTAGGTTAACTTATTTGCTTACTTTTTTTTAAATTGTATACAATTTATTAATTACTGTGTGAGTAAATAGTTCGTTTTAGTTTTGTCCAACCAATATGATTTTTGGTACAACATTAATTACTGTCACTATAGTATTACCAATAGACTTACAGTGATGGTATCGTTAGAGTTTTTGCTCATTTGATGTCCATGAATTTATTCATTATTTCTATTGTAAATAAATATATGGACTATTTTAGTTTTATTATAGTAATTAATTAACAAAATATTTTCAATAATATAATAAATATATTTGTGTTGTAAGCAAAAAATAAAGTTTTAAAAATGATTTGATGATAGCTAAACATTAATGTATTAAAGTTGATTAAGAAAAAAAAAATCAATTGGGGAGATTTTAGAATTGATCACCATATCTACCATCAGAAAAGTAAAATATGAATTTGAGTTAGATCAACCGACGGACCCAGAGCAAGATTATAGCCTATACTAATAGACGCGAAATTTCTCGATGTAGATTAAAATGTTTAATTTTACGACAGTCGCTAGATATTTTCCCGGCCACCTGCGAAGACAATCGTGGGTCTATCAGACGGTATATATACTATTCGGTATATCTTTCTAATCGTTTTAACTACCGGTTGATAATAATTATTCGTATTATTAACCGTTTGTTTCCTGTATCTCCAACTATCCCTACTCGTTTATACGACCCGTGGTTTAACTCAAGACCGTTCCAGTTGTAAGTTGTGAGCTTAATATTAATTATTTTAGTTACACTCAATACAATAATATATCCTCGAAATTGTATTTCATTGTGTGTATCAGAATGAGAATACTACTACTATTATAGCTTCCGTGGACATTGGGACTGTAATATAACGGTTTTGATAATAATATAGTCCTAGATTATCAATAACTCTGTGGGGACTTTAAATCATGATTTATATATATAGGCCTAATAACCCTCACTTGGATTCGTCTGTAGACCGTATTATTATAATATAAAGTGTGCGTAGAATGCTCTATAGGCATTCGTCCTGTACCATGTTGTTCAAATAGACTTATCTACCGACACTTGTCAGTCATCGTTTAACAACTCATTGCTTGAAGTTATTGACTAGAAGTTTCGTTACAACAATAATAATAATACAAAAATAATGATCCCATTAAGGGTAAAATATTATTTTTGATTGATTGGACAATGTTTCATATTTAAAATTACAAATGACATCACTTTTGATATTGATTATTTCGTTTTAATTGCATTTTTAAAGAAATAAAAGTTTAATTTAAATATATTTGTCAGTATTTAATCAGATTTAAAAGTGATAGATTGTTAAAGTTTCGTAAACACATATCTTTTTATCAAAAAAATCACAACTTTCTTAAAATTTCTCAGCGTTGATATCATAATATAGTATGGTATATACACTATACAGTTATAAATAATAGATACTTTCAGTGACGCTATAACAATTTTAAATTATTGCTGTATAGGTAGAAAATACTAACATCTGATAAGGTGATTCAAACTCAATATTTTAACTTATTTTAGTGTTTGTATTGAATTTCGGTCGGAAAAAGTTTTTATACATTTTTAACACAATAGTAAAACAAAATATTTAACAATATTCCTAGTAAAACTATTTTATCAACTAAATAACTTTCTAATGGTTAGATTAGAGTTTAACCTATGTTTAAAAATTCTATTTTGGAAATAAGTAAGTACTAGAAGAAATTTCAAGTAGCCATGAACTATTCGAGTATTTAAATATATGGTTTTTAAGGACATAAATGTATACTTTAGCAATTTGTGGTTCATGTTTTTTATTACTATCTGTATATCGATTTCCAAAATATATATTTTCACACGTAGTTATTGTATAAATATATTATGTAAATATTCGTTTAATTAATGCTGAATGGTTTAAGTTGATTTACGTAATATTATATTATTTTAAGATTAGTCTTACGCTCTTTCATCGAATTTTCATTAGTATAAAGAGGTGGGTTCATGGTTTGGTGGGTTGATATAAACATAGAAAATGTGACGATTTATCGCTTACCATCATAGAGATATAGATACAGAGAAACGAATATGAAAATGTTAATCGTAAAAAAACCTAAAATTTTCCATGTAATATGTTATTTTTATGACATTAGGATGTTGTTTAGCGATAAATGTGCTCCCACCAAGAGAGTTTCGCGACCGACTTTTACGTTGGCTATGGCATACTTGTACTATTTATTATTATTATATAATTTTTACTCAAAACAAGTGCAATGGAAGTTTTTATCACGTGTTGTAAGCATGACTAAATAAAATTTAAAGACTAACCGAACTGATTTCACGGGGTCATTCCCCGCGAAATTACCACGTTAGCATTCGTCGTATGTTATACGTACTATGCGAATACTACTATAATATTATGTGTGTATACACAAAGTCAGAAGAAAATACAAATTAATGAAAAAATGACATCAAAGTTTGTTAATAAAATGGACAAAGTGATATTTTTCCTTGTTTTTTTTATATTATTATCTTATATAATATTATACTGTAGATGATGCGCTTGTATGTGTCATTCTCGTCCATGAAATAAATCCGTGTAAAATCAGTAGCTCGTTATATTATACATACATAGGTAAACAATATATAAAATAACATATATATAAAATCACATGTGTATGTATGTTAGGAAAGGAAAAGGCTGGATGGAAACATATTAATTACCCAATGTCAACGACGACAAGAAATACATCACTAGGCTTAGGGACATAAATTTAATTAAAAACTCTTAGTTGAAGAATACGTGTTCACTATCATCGAAACAAAGAACCTCTTTGCACTCCTCTCCCCATCCACTAAGTCGATTTTCTTATAGATGAGACACACACACACACATATATATATACATATATATTTATAATGAGATAGATGTAAGGCTAAAAGTTAAAATTACAATGTACCTATTTTCTTATAATAAAAAATGATTCAATGAATTTACTCGTATTTTGTAAATATGTATTGATCTTAAAATATAAATAGTATAATACCATTATAATTGATTAGATATTTAAACAGTAGGTACGATTTTATACATATTTTTTTTATTTTTCTAATTTTTGGACGTATAAAATGTTGTGTTTAACTATTAATTTACTTTTAAATATTGTAGCCTAAACTAAACACTATTTTATACATGAAAATAACATTATTACAATTTTTAAACACATAAATGTGATGTGTCCTATTAAATTTGTCAAAATATGTGTCACAGAATGATCGCCAAGTAAACTCACCCCAATTATTTTGTACATTATAACTTTATAATTAGTACCTAAATAATTTATTAAGTAAAACATACAAGTAAACTAAATGTAAGACATTTGGCATAATTTATTATTTTTAAAACAAATATAATTTTTTTTTTTTTAATTACAATGCTGTTTATTGATTAAAACTCTATTTTTATTTATTTATTTAACAATTTACTATGTATTTAATATTATTATTAACTATTAAGACATATACATTGTAATAATTATTATTATAAGCATAGATGCAAACTAACATAATTTAAAAATAAAGTAAATTTTCAATATTTTAATATTTTTTCTTTTGAATTACTTCAGAAATATTACGTAATTTAATACAATTTTTGTCCCTCTTTCCTAAACTGTGTCTCCTTTCAAATATTCTGTGAGCACTAAATATGTTGTTTCTCGGCTGATTTTACTGTATTATACGCTGCTATGTTAAATAGTTATAGAAAAATTTCATGGTGTATATATTATTATTATTTAAACACAATAGGCATTAGTATTTCACAGATTTGGAAAAGAATAGTTTTTGATTAGTACTTTATATAATTATTCCTCCCCACCCCCAAATAAAAAAAACTCTTAAATTTGTTTTCAGTAAATTCGTAGGTTTTGTCACTGTCAGTGTGTGAACTTTTGACCAGTGAATGTACTATGTCCATGTATTTGCTTGGTTCTGTTATTGTTTTAGCGGGATGCTATTATAACGATTATATAAATCCAATTACGTCAAATGTGTATGGTAACAATATTGTGGGAAACTAACGTAAAGTTAATATCACGTCGTCCGTAAAAAGTATATGCGCGCAGTTCATTGTAAGATCTCAATGTTTAAATACTTATTCAATTGGACACGCCATAAATTTGAACGGTACTAAAACATTGAAAACTTTACAGTCGATACGGATGTAATGTTCAGCGGATGTTCGACGATAAATAACAAATATCTCGATTAATATTAATTTTAAAACTTAATTTCTCCGCACTAAATAAACAAGTCCTCACGTGTTAAAAAAAAAAAAAAAGAAGTAACTAAATAAGTTTTATCCATAAAAAATAACCTTATTATTGAAATACTTTTTTATATATTATTACTAAATTTGCTTATTGTTCTATGAACAGATTATAAATACCTTGTAAAAATAAAAAAAAAATAAAAATATATTATTATACTATCATTTATAAATATACGTTTTAATTACCTATTAATAATGATATACGTTATTCGTACTTGTAGGTTTTTCGTTTAAGGTTAAAACGCTTGTAGTTTGCGCATTTTACATTTATTGATTTTAAGCGCAATATTATGTCTATACGGATTTCTTTTCACAGTATTTCGTGAGTGACATATCGAATAAAATGTCCATTTAATTGCCGTTCTGTTGGGGTACCACGGTTCGTTGGTGATATTATACGCGTACTACACAAATACGCTTCAAAGTCATATTACAACTACCACTGCAAGAACGAGATCTAACGAAATAATATTGCAGATATATACAATATTAGATACTATTCGTATGATATTACGTTTCAAAATAATAATAGAATTAGAAGATAATATCAAGACTACGAAAGTTTAAAAATAATAAAAATTAACAAATGTGTTACAATTTTAAAATTTGTAAAAAATTTCTAGAGCATAATAATAGCTTTAAACTAAGTATTACATAATATTAACCTTATATTTTATGTGAAATCATTGACATTATCCTAAATAGGTACATATTATAATTTAATTGTCGTTTGAAATTAACAAAGCATGGTCTTAAAGTATAATAAAAAATTCCAAAAAATAAAAATTTATATAAATGTATTATTAAAAAAAAAAAAATAGTGGTGAATGTGTTTAGTGAATCATTCTATATGTATTGAAGCTTGCCATTTCCCGTGGAAATGATGTCTCGTCATTTTGACGTGCATCAAATAGACACTGTCATATCGACGACCGACGATTGGACACAATGTGACATTTTGACTTTTGCCGAGTCTTGGCACTATTAAATTTAGGTGCAAATTAATTTTTAATTTTGATACAAAACAAAAAAAAAATTAAATCAAATCTTTAATTATATTTCCTAAATTACTCACTTATTCTATTACCCTTAAACGTCCTTTAAACTAATACTCGTGTATCTCATATATTTTGTACACCAACTTACTATAGAATTTACTGCAGTATATTTACACTGATCAACAGAGTATTAATTCAAAAAAAAAAATTTTGATTTTTTCCATGATAATTTAATAAGGTAAAAACACTGATTTAATATTTAGATAAACATATGTTGTCGTGTTTTTTTATTTTCCTTGTATAATTGTAAAAACCGTTTTCAGTACAATACTTAAAGACGTATAATTATTAATAAATAAATTTAAAATAAAATAAGTACAATATTTAGAATGTATAATATTAAATAATATAGTTCGTTATATTTGTATATAGGTATATCAAACTATTTATAAAACTTAAAATTTTGCGCAATACCTTGGAGTACTTGTTCGATTGTAAAGTAACTTATAATTATAAATTATGATACATATAGATACCTGGTTTTAATTTTTTTTTTTTTTTGGTTAAAAGTGATGACTGACATAACTGATATTATCTTTAAAAAAAACGTACCACTATTATCTAATATATTAAAATATAATTTTAATGTAAAATTGTTACATCTCCAAGACACACCGTATATAATACATTATTTTAATTTTAATTTTTTGTTTTGCGTTTAAGTTAACTTGCTCTTAAATGTAGTGATGTCAAAAATATATGAGTCAAAATGTTACATGTATCTAATTGTCATTGGTCCAAAATCCACACGTTTATTTGACGTACGTTTACATAACGTATATTCTATAAAATATTTCTTGAGTAGATAACGTGTAGGTAATAAAATGTTGTACGTAGTATGGGGAAAAAGTTAGTCATTAACTAATACTTCTGTATTTACCGAAAAATAACTTTTATATATCAATATTATACGCGTATAAAATGATCTTGAATACTTTCAAATTATTTTAATATGCTTATTTTGTCGTCTTTGATAAAGTAATAATATTTAACAAAATTAACTATTATACTATAATATCATTATCACAAATATCAGTATCGTTATTAATTCAATAAAATAATATCATATAGAATAATGGCCTTCATAAATGGACTATCAAATGTTGTGTGACAAATTTACTGGTATATATTATTATGCGTTAAATTATTTTTCGGTCTCTACCAGTTTTATTGGTACACAATTCGATAGATCTTTTTTCCGTATATCCTTAAAACATTTAAAATATATATTATGTAGAATTTTAATCTATTGAATATTATAATACGTCGAAATAAATAGTCTGTAAAATAATACTCACCTTAAGTTATTACATATAACAGCATCTATGTGAAATTAAAATTGATTTTGTTAAAAATATATAGCAAATTTTACTGATTTCCTTTAATTGTATTTTTAAATTAATATAAGAATTTTGAGTAGATTTCTTTACAATATCTTTAGAATGAGAATAAAAGCCTTTTGGAATATTTAGTCTTATAAAATTTACAAAATTTAAAATATGTAATTTAACAATCTCTTAGGCGTTTATCATATTTTTCCACATTATTGTTTATTCTAAGAACTGTAATTAATATTAATATTTACCGTAAATAACATATCATAAATATTTTATATTATGATAATTGACTAAGCATTATTGATTTTTTACACAATTACACGAGAGAATGATCATAATTTTAGGGAATCGAACTTCATTCGTAATTATAGGTACGTTACTGACCGTGTACTGCAGTAATATAACAGTCGATGTAGGAACAAAACTCTAGCGAATCGTGATGTAATCAGACATAATATTATACATTGTAGATTGTAATATATTTACAATGAATAATTTAATTTTAATATGAATAACTAGTTCATTGACGAAAACACTCGTGTCGAGAAAAATAATAATAACAAAAATATCAAACAGAGTAATGTACGACCACGATGCAGTTATGGCCATGGTTATGATGATGATAATAATAATAATAGGAAGTAGTATAATTTATTTGCTGATTGCTGGACTCTCAATTTTTTTTCAATTAGAAACTGCTCACGTGATATAAAATTAACCACCATTCCGATGCTAACTTTTCATACGCTTTTCATACTCTTTATAATGTTTTAAAAAAAGTACTTAAGTATATTGTTATTATTAATTAAGTTCAAAGATGAGTAAAAACAATTGATACACTATTTCTAATAATTGACCATAAAATATTAATGATACAATTAATAAAAATATGATATACTAAAATCATCGTTTAAGAAAACGTATCAAAACTGTAAATTTACATTAGTTTAATAATATTATCGTCTACATATTATTACAGCGGTCGTCAAACTTTTGGACTTCACAGACCAATAAATTCATAACTCTAAATTCTACGGACCACTTATGTTTTCTCATAAGTCTTAAATACCAAATTAAAAAAAAAAATAAAAATAAATCAATGCATATTTTAAAATATATCAATAAAGGGTTTTTTATGTATACTAAAAATTATTTAAGTAAGTTTAATTTTTATTACAAAAAAAAAAAATAAAGTTAAAACGAAGACTGGATTTGAATCATTAATGTTCTTAGAACGTATTGCGATAACGATATTATTAGGTCTATTTATTTTATAACATGCGATAATAATAATAATATTATTACTCGTTTACTCTTTATTTGTCGTAAACTGAACCTACATACAGCGACATTATTCAACACTTTAGTCTATTACTATTATAAACTCAGCATTGTAAATAATGTTCAAATTTTTCTGTGGACCACCAAATTCTTACCACGGACCACCAGTGGTCCGCGGACCAGCGGTTGGCGATTGCGATACTATTACACCCACCGTATTATTATAGTATTTTGGATAGCAGGTTAAAGAGGATATAGTATTATTTTAAATTTTAATTATTTACTTTATCAAAGTTGTGTTTATGATATATATATGTGTGTGTGTGTGTGTGTGTTATATACTAAGCACTTGGCTACATTAGAAGATTTATTATCAATGGCGTATTATAAATTATAATACAAATCTTATATTATGACTCATATAATAATAGCTACACGTTACAAAAAAAAAAAATACTATATTATATTATCGTAGGTATAGGTAGGTAGATATCGGTAGTTTTTATTCGTAGTCGAAACGTTACTCAATTATGTATCCGGTCATTAATATACACGTATAATAGGTACATCAGTACAATAAATATTAGTAAATTGATATTATACTCAATGGAGTGGACCAAAACTGTAATTTATATACTTAGATGTAAGTTATAAATTTCATAAAGTTTTGTCGTTATTCATATATACCTTATTTATATCTGTTAATATCTGCATATTTTACCTACTTATCGAAAACCGGCAATATCCGCCTTCATGTCTTTTTAATGTGCATAAAAAGTGATGGCTAACAACAAATAGCACCATCATGATCGAAGTAATGACAAATCACGTAACATGGATACTAGTAGGGAATATTATTAAAATGTATTTTAATTAAAGAATAAAATTCTATAAGATAAACGTTATATTTGAGTTAGGATTAGAAGGATTAGAAATGTTTCTATTAAATTTAAATATTTTTATTCTAGACAACTTTACCGAGTTTATCATGTTAATCCTACGGAATCTATTTTGAAAGTTATCTCTATAGCTATTTAATTATACCTACATGGATACATACCTATCGGTGTTTTTTATAATGTATTAAATATATTGCCGCCATTCTAATCTCCAGTGCCAATCTGGATTTATTTTTGACGTAACTTCGTTTCAAAAAAAATCTCTCGATCTGCTGCTGAAAAACGAATACCTATGTAGCATAAAAGTTGGTTTTTTTACTTTAATACTTCTATTTTCACCAAATCTGTTTCTTTTTTCTTTGTTTTTTTTTTTTGTGTGTGCGTATGTGCGCGTGATTTTCCTTGGCCGATGTCCGATCACCGCGAGTATACCGTTGTCTTCATCATCATTGCACACAGAAAAAAGGTACAAAGCAAAACGGGAAGTAAAGGAAGTAAACGTAATTCACTGTGATTGAAAAAAAAATATAAAAATACAAAACAAAAAAATGACCTCCGATAGAAAAAAAAAATAATCTGAAGACATCGTATTTGTATAGTCACGTGCGGGAGTGGCAATGCACGGTCACCATACGCTGCTAAGGAATACGTCGTAAAAAATATAAAAGTCGTGTATGATCGTTCTTTATTATTGTTTTTTTCGTCCGTTCTCGTTTTTTAAAATTTGTTTTTATTTTTTCTCTGTTGTCCAGTGTGTAATTATCGGTCGACTCTTATAACTGGGCGTACGCGTTATATGGCGCGTGTGTGAGTGTGTATGTAGCGTGGTTCATGGCAATTAATTCCAAGTACACTTTTCTTTCGTCTGCGTGCATAGGCGTGTGTGTGTGTGTATGCATATCTATATACAGGGTGTTTTTCCAACATACTTTATACATTTCACCCTTTAATTCATTTATTACTTATTACCTTTAGCTAATTTTACTATACTAATTACTATATATCAGACCCTATAGCTTCAAATCCTCTATACATATTATCTTATTATATTTAGTAGAAACATTATTTAAGATTCTTAAATAACAAAAAAGCTACAAAAATCTTTAAACTATAAAGTGAAATAACTGATAAACTGTTCATTTTAATTTCTATTAGATGCATAAACGTTAAAAAAATAACATACTTTTCACAATTCCAGATAGGTACACTAAATATCTCAGACAAATAGTACTATATTGCAATAGTGAAGGGAAGTGAAAGAAAAATAGAATACTTAATTACACATTTTAAAAAATTTCAAATTTTTAATCTTTCGATATGCGCTGTACTATCCAACTAACTTTTTTTTAAATGTTCAAATGGGAATACCTTTTTTTTTTCTAAATCTTTGGATAGATTAATTTTTTTTTATTTTTTTTTTTTTTTGTACAAAAATTTTTTTAAATGGAACATGAAATTATGCATAATTAATTTTTAACGAAATTTAAACTAATAACCACTAGAAATAATAAAACAAGTGCCAAATCATTTTTATTATTATTACATTTATTAAATTAATAACAAAATAGTTACAATAATGATGATAATAATAATATTAATAGTAGTAGTAGTAGTAGTAAGTAGTAGGTAATTGATCAAAGTTTTCCTCGTTATATTTCAAATATGATTCAAGTGGCCTTAAACATTCAGTTTAAGTTGCCGCTTTGGTTTGGTTCTTTCTTAAAATGTTACATATTATTGCTTGTATTTTGTTTTTTAAGTCCTGAAAATTTACAAATGAATCGGTATAAATTAGTGTTTAGATATCTCCATAAAAAAAAAAATAAGCCAATGGCCCCAAATCTGAGGCTAAGAAACAACGTCATAAGTTTCAATCCAGTGGTTCGGAAATATTTGATTCAAATGCTTATCTGAAAATTATTAAAAGCAATCTTTATGGGCTGACATATCATCTTGCTAGAAGAACATAAAATATGCTCTCGCATGTTTAATGGAATATCATCCAACAGTATTGATAGTTGTTAAGTTAAAATATTTATATATTATCTACCATTTAGCGTTCCATAATAAAATTAGAATCATCCAAGTATCGATAATTTTATTGGTTTGTAATAATATTGTTTGTAAATTTTGATTCATCAATCCAAAGATGACAATTAAAGGATCATTATAAAATTGAATACTGAACCAAGTTATAAATTCTAAATCTACAGATAGAATTTCTCGCACGAAAATTTAAAAAAAAATCTATCTTATTTTGGTATACTATTTTATATGTTTTGAAAATTTTCGAAAAAACCCATATAAAACTCTATTTATGCGAAAAACATGCCTAAGTGATGAACGTGCATTCACTAATTTATATACTACTACCTGTAACTTTGTAAGTTTATCAAACATATTTTATGTATGCCTTTGTTGACTAATCATTTTGATCGGAAATCTTCCTTCTTGATTTAATACTCTTGTAAAAGTCATACAATATAACTATGAGGTAGATAGTATATTTCAGGGTATAATTCAGCATACGTCCAAGTTAGGAGTACATAACATTGGTTTTTTTCATAAATTAAAACCAAATCGAATTTTTCAGCGTTATTCATATTTATAAAATTATAAGAACACTTACTGAACAGATACCTATTATACGAGTAATTTATACATGAAACTTATTTTATTATTTCTAGTGGCTTTAAGTTTAAAATTCGTTAAAATCGATTAATTCATAAATTAAAATTTGAACTCACTCTAATATGGTAAATTTTTTAAACAGATAAAAAAACTTTTTATCCAAACACGTAGAGAAAAATAGGTATTGTAAAAAGTAATTTGTATTGTACATATCAAAAGGATTAAAAAATTGAAATTTTCTCAAAATGTGTATTTGGGCACTATTTTTCACCTCCAAAAAACTCCATTGCAATCCAAAGTCATACAATTGAGATATTGAGTTGTACCTGGAATCGTTATTAAACTGTATAACATAATTGCTTTTTAAATATGTTAGTATTGTTATAACTGGGACAGTCCTTCTTGGATTTTCACACAATTAAACCATTTGAAAATGTTCTCTTAAAGTAAATTTAAAAATACTAAAAAAATAATTTGAATATATCAATTTAAAGGAATAAGATGATCAGTATTCTTGATATTTCACCCTGTACATATAATAATATAAATAAAATACCCAGAAAAGAAAAATGCGTGCAACCGAGAAACTCATTTCAGAAACGACCAATCTCTGTTTTAACAATCGCTATTTCGTCTGCCAGCTAATGTTTAATGTTTACGATCATAACTTTTTGTGAAAATGAAACGTTTTCGGGATTTTTTTTTACCTTTTTAGATACAAACGGTGGAGAAAGTGGATTACTAAACAGACTCGACGTGTGAGATAATATAATAAAAAGCACACAACATATGATCATAAATAATGAACCAATTTATTAAATGCATTTGTAGCGTACTAGGATATTACGTTTATATTTTAATTAATTTTACAATAATTAATGTTGTTTTGTTTAATATATTAATACAAGGAAGAAACATAAAACTAAATACGGTAAATAAAACCACAGAACAAATCTTAAATAAAAATTATTTTTTAATTATAAATTGTAAGATTTACTTTGTATAATTACTATTATTTTTGAAATATTTTATATTCAGTTCATTTCATATTTAAAAAAAAATATTCTACTATACGAGTAACTTATTTTCTTATTATTTTCTTAAGTATACTTAAATTTAGTATATACTTTTTAAATTTTACCATTATTTGTAATCGAATACATTTAAATTAATATTTTATATGAACTCTAAGAACGCATAACACGATTGGGTTTAATTATCAAAATAATATTTGCTATTTTTAAAATAAATAAATAATTTACCATGTTTTTGTTTCTTAATCAATCTTTTTTATAAGTTAAAATCTCAACTGAATACACGTTATATCTATAACTCATACCATTTTTTCTTTTACAAAATTGATTAATTCACTTTAATAGTTAAAACAGTAATGCCATCAATGGATTTAGTTAAAAATGCAATCCTACTTATTACTTATATTTTATAAAACGATTTAAAAACGTTTTACTTACCTACTTATCAAAATACAAATAATACATTTTTTTTTACCATTCTATTCGAGTTGAAAACGAAATTTAATAACGTAAAAGTATTTTTTATTTTCTAAAAAAACAATAAATCCTCTGAAATATCGTTTTCCAGACTGTTACACTCAAATTATATTTTAATGTAATTCTTTTTGAGGTAAATGTTTTTTTAGTACACATAATAAAATAACATGTTTGCTAAAGTAACATAATTCCAATATCTTCTGTTTTATTTGTTTTTTATAATATTATAAATATGTATATCTATATACTATATATATATATATATATTTATTATATAATAACATAATGCAGTATTTCAACGTTGATTTTTGTTATCAGTAATCATGGTTATTAAGGATTTTTACATTTGCACTCAGTCAAATTAAATTACCTATCTATATAATATATAGGTCATAGATATTGGATTGTTTACCTTATAAGATATATTTATTTTTTTAATTCTCATTCTAATATAAAGTTATAATATATAGCGTTTATTAAAATTCGGTTTAGACGTATTTAAATATTAATGTATTTATTACAGTTAGATAACTTATAATTTTAATAAATTAAATTAATTTGGAATATAAAATTATATAAACAAACCTTAAAAACGCTGAACTATTGCATTTTATTTCATTGATAAAGCGTATATCAGTTGTTTTTTGACAAATTAAAATAACAAGTAATCATAACAATAATAATAATAATTACTATAAAATATGAAAATAATAAGATATTATATTATTTGGATAGGTATAAAGTTATTAACTTGAAGGTTTTAAAACCGATAGGTACTCATGTTATATGTTCAGTAAATAAGGTAGTTTATTCGTATTTTTTATATATCATTAAAGTACTTAAAACGTTTAATGACACAAATGCATGGTAATTGTAAAATGTCATCAAAGAATTTTGTTTTGGTGGATTAAAAAAAATAACAATAATAATAACATATAATATTTGAATTAATTGCAGTAGTAGTGTGTGCAATATGTTTGAATACTAAATTAATATGATATACCTAAAAATTATGTATAATATGCATATTGTTTTACTTAACCATAGATACCTAAAATATTTTACATTTGGTGAAATTATTTTCCTTTTTAATATTTTTATAATATTATTATCAACATTATTATGTTAGTTTGTACCTTACCAATTAGCTATTGTTAATAATTTGATATAAATGGAAAAGCCGATATTATGTTTTTATTTGTTCAAAATAATTATAATTGATAATGATAATGAATAAGGGGTGAATAGAATGGACAGTATTGTTGTTACAAGACATTATGTTTAAAGGCTAATCAAACTGAAAAATATGTGATATCTTTTGCTTGAATTAATTAAACCGTTTTCCTGGCATTACATGTTATATTTTAAATATGATAATCATTTTTTTAAATGATTTACTTTTAGAAGCTATTTTATCAATTATTTGTTTGGAGACAATTGCGATCAATAATTTTTCTCAATAAATATGAGTATTAAATATTCTAAAAGGTTTTATGACAAGGTACACCTTAAGTATAATATAATTTTTTTACTGGATTTATATATATTTGTATTTATTACTCATTAGGATATAGGGCTTGTAATAAATCCAATAAATCACCAAACATGTGCTTTAACATTCAAAATATGCATTTTAATATAAGTATTTTTAACCGAAAAACTATATATATTTGTTGTTATATTATCGTAATAAATTAATTAGTTACAATTTAAAATTTAATAGCGGCTAAGTATCGACTATCGATCATATTTTGTGCAGTAATAAATTTATAAATACAATCAATAAACGATAATTTAATATAATTGGCAGGCTTTTTAAATGCTTTTAGAAAATCTTGCGAAAAATTGCACACAATTTCATCTAATCAACAAAGATTTTATGATAAAAAATTAAATCCAATAATTTTAATTGTATATTGAATGAAGATGTGCTCGAGCGCGTGGCCTACCCGATTTGCTGTATTGTGATCACACACACACACAAACACACATGTTTTCAAATGCGTTACATCACATATTAATCTAAAAAATAAAAATATCGATGAAATAATTAATTAATTGAAGTATGTATCAGAAAATAGAAAATATATGCCACTAAAAGCAAAAAATCTCAAAATATACGTTTATATTCAAAATAAAATTATAAAACTAGCTAGGTATATAAGACGTGTTTGTTTCTTACTTAACTATTTTTATAATAAATTCGCAAAAAAAAAATATGCAAATGCTAAAGGCCTCTTCCCTATTCATTATAAATATTAAATTACCAGTTTATAGTTTTTTATACAATATAAATTATAATATATAAAACACGTAAATATATAAACATTATAAAGTTGATATTTTAGAATCCAGATCACATATTAGGTATATTGTACAAAAACAATAAACGAATAATCAACATAAAAGGACATGATACATTAGTAATTGGTAGGCCACTACATTATGATTAAAATCAATCATTAATCGCAAATAGATACGACAATAGTCATTGGATAACAAAGATAACTCATGTATTAAAAAATATATTAATACCCAATCATTTTCGTTTCATATTGGGACATAACCGTGCAGTTTTTGTACAGTTGGTTGAATATTTCAGTCTTTTAACAAAAACAGTTTATAATATTATTTTATTAAATCAGGATTTATATATTAGGTATTTCGAAGGCTTGCAATCAAATTTAAATTTTTGTGTTATTATTATATTGTTAAAAAAAAAAAAAAAAAATAAAAAACAATAATAATAATTTATAATTTTAAATATATTTATTTGGTGAACTTATTTTATTGTACAAAAAATGACGTAGAATCACAAAGGGTCCACCAATATAAATATAGATGAGGACCCATGTTGAAAATTCTTTTTTATCTATCGGTGTACATCTCTATTGTGAAACATTGAAATATATTTGAAAAGATGAAAAATCACTCTCTTCAGGAATTGAGTATAACTTGGCTGGCAAAATATAGTCGCCTATTTAGGATTTGGGTAAATTATAAAAGTATAAGATTTAATTTAAAAAGTTCGAAATACATTTTATGTAAACAGAATTACTATGTATATATGACCGTGAATAAATTTTTGTTTACATATTGAAAAAAAAGGTTGAGCTCAAAATTTCTCCATGCGCTCAGTACTACTTAATATACAACTATTACTGTTATTTATAATATGCAAAATTGTTGCGAGTTGAAATAACACTCTGTATATTAATATTGTATAGCATTTACACATACCACTGTTAGACAAATATATCCTTTTTTTCTTTGTAAAACAAACGCATCTGTCACATTTTGTCGGCACAATTATCAATGTCACAATATTCAACGCAGTAAACGACTATTCGGTGTATCAATAAAAACATAATATTAATATTACTTAGTGATAGCTTTCAGTAATAATTAATGTGCAAACGTTGTACATCAATATTCAATCCACATAGGTGACCTATTGGTTTCAGTGATTTTTTAGTCGAATGTCGTAGCAATAATAAATTTATGGATAAAATCGTATCTACAGATTACAGTTATTGGGTTTAATATTGTTAATTTCGAAAATTGTTGCTTAAATAGAATTGTGCGCATTCACAACATTTGAAGCTGCGAACATACTATACAAGAGATAGGTACCTATTCTAATCAGTGTCGTACTTAGAATTTTGGCACCATTGCTAAAATGTATCTATACTATAAATTAATAGTTAACACCAGTGCTATTTGTTTGTTTTGTGTACATAATATATTATGTAGTTATCCTCGTAATTATTTCCATTTGTAGTCACTAGTACGTATTTACAATTGATGATTTACTTAAAATTTTCGTTAATATCATTTAGATTTTATTCATAACATTATATTATTATTATTATTATTATTATAATTTGTTAATAATAAATTATATAATGGTTCTGTTAAAATGCATAATGGTCAGTATTGAAAATTATCAAAATATGAGTATTTTTAATATAAATTTATAATAGCCAATATAAAAATAAGGTAGTTGTTTGAGTATCACCCTGCTGTACATTCTGTGTCGATTTGGTCACTGTTATAGATGTATTATAATTGAATTTAATAATGTATCTATCATTGTACGAGTATACAAAAAAAGATTTTAAACAAATACGGACTGTCAGTCTATATCACAAAGTATACAACTTTCGTACGGTCGTTCGTTGTGTCAATTCGTGTTTTATTTAATAATTATTTATCTAAACATCTAAACATAACACTGTGATCAAAGTTCAAGGTTTTAGTTTCACAAAATTAAGCTAGTATTTTATGAAATCTGTGCATACATGTATTAGATACGTAATGTTTTAAAACGAAGAGAAAATCTTAAAATTTATGAAATTCAAAGGAGTTGTATTTGATTGCAAAAAATGTACTAAAAACCAGAAACAAACCAAAGGAGAAAGTATTCTAATGAAAATTATACAAAGTAAAAGTGACAAAAATATCTATTTGAATAATAATAATTTAAATACCAGAGTTATAATTTAAAGATTAGCTGAACTTATTAAAAATCAAATAACTACTAATTAAACAATGTGCGACTCTCATACCACTAAATTACCAAATGTTTCCCAACCATTTAATCTATGTCTCTTTTGTAAATTTTCAAAAAATCATACCATCCCCTTCCCTTTAAAAAATATTATTTTTTTTATTTTAGTGATAAAAATAACTAAATAATATAAAAATAATGTCATACATTTTTCATTATTTTAAAGACAAAGTATGAAATATAAATAAACGTATTAATATAATTTTCTATATTTTTGAACACAATTTTATTTATTTTTATATTATAATAAAAATTAAATGAGAAATTTGAGTTTTTTTTTTACCAAATCCATAATCCGTAGGGATAATTTTGACAACGTGCAACGCATAATCGGATATTGATTACCTGTTCGTTATCAGAGGTCGTTAGATAGATAGCCGTTCAGTGAACGATTTAAACTCCAAACGTTGTAGGTACCTATTAATATTAAATTACCAGTGAAAAGGCTAATCATTATAAAATACTTGTAAAACTGTAATCGATTGACAACGGCCTGAAAATTAATTTATTGTTTTCAATTTTATTGACTACAAAATGGTATAATTATATTAACAACAAAATTCTCGTTATTTAATCATTTATATTCATCCCCCCGTGCAGTATCTAAATCGCCCTCTGGTTGGGAACCACTGAAGTAACCGGATACTATAATTTGAAAAAAATCTGAAAAGAAAAATATGGATAAATACAAAATTTAAAATTTTAAATGAATATATCAGAACAAAATGAGAGGTTATACTTAGCAGAAAAAAATGGTGTAATAATGAAAACATAAAAACAAAAATAAATTTTATAGCGGGAATAATAGACATTGAAATTAATCTTTTCGATATTGAAAATTATTATAAAAATTATCAAATTGAAATTTGAAAGCTCCAAAAATAGTTGTAGAATTTTCTTGAAAATGAAAACATAATAAATTTATAGAGAAACAGAGAAAAATGATATAAAATTTACTTTAATGAAAGTTTAACTATTCATAATAAGAAGCTCTTTTAGGAGATCAGAACAGTAGCAAAATAACTCTGATATCGATATTCCCCGACAAGAAGTTACAGGATTTTTTTGCAAAAAAAGATGAAATAAAAAAAAAAATTTATGGAAATCAAATGATATCAAAATTGTATAATACTATATAATTTGATTTTTCAACTGTTTAAATCTGAAAAATCTTTTCATTTTATTTTTTAATCATAAATAATAAATAATTATATTAAAAATTGGTGAAAATTTTCAAGACGATTATTTAACGTACAGGGAATTTTTTAATTTTTGACTCTCTAAAAATGTCAACTAGATCCAATTGTCTATCAGGAATTACCCTTATTTTCGAAAATTGAAACATTTTATCGAGTATTCTTCTATTCATTATGTAAACGTATACACAAAAAAAAAAAATAAAACACTCGCAAACATTGTACAATCAATATATTCAATTTATTTAGATTTATACACATGAGTAGGTTGTAGAAGATGTATACGACTAGGTTACCAAATTTAATGAAAAACATTCGGAATTATTATAGTTTATTTGTATAAACTTTAAAGTAGGTTAAAACCTGGTACTTAGCAGTGGGATCTAACTTTTCTATCCTAAATTTTTATCTAGCTAAAGCTACTTGTAATTTACAATTAAATTTCTTCACTTTTATTACATTATAGTATGGTATATGAATATAATTTTAATATTATTTGAATCATCACAAAAACCAGTGAAAATATGTTGAAATATATCAAATAATAATATTTGTATTTTTTGTTTAACTATAGGAACATAAATTTTATTAAAGTAACTTTAACTAAATATTTTGGAGTCATTTTGTCATCCCTGATATGTACCATTTATGTACGTCGGTTATTTTCTCTCCTAAATACGACTATGATTACCTACCTATGTAATAAAATTAAGCTGGTACATAATATATTATATATTATTACAAAACGCCGTATCGTATGTATCATATAATATAAACGGGTTGTTTCGTTGTATACACATGATATGATATAGAAATACACTCGCACGCGCGCGCGTGCTCATACACATACTCTTTATACATTATCATTGAGTGTAAAATTACATTATGTACAAACTACCTGAATTACGTTTCTTGTCTATGTAACTTTATTACCGTGGCGTTGAAATGTTCATATATACGATATGTGCATCTACGTATTACGAGTTGTGTCTGTGTAAAAAAAAAAAAAAAATTAAAAATATGAAAAATATGAAAAATTAAACAGAATGGAACAAGTCAACAATATGAATATACTCTTGTGTATAGACTGCATAAGAATAAAAAAATCTTCTCTTCTCCCCTCGTGAGGTTTCGCACAAACGAGTATACTAAAGTGTATAAACACACGTCATTCACATACGCACTTCCTTGAGTGGGCTACGGTCTATATGGAGAAAATAGAAAAACGCCGGTGTTTTATACTCTTCCCTATTTATTAAAGTAAAGCCGAATCGGATGGCACTCGTAGTAGCGTATAATAATGATACATACGTGTGTAATAACAATATGTCAATGATTCGAGTGGTATGATATAGCTACGTTGATGGTACATTGAGTATGAGCCGTTGATAGTGTAGACTACTCGTAACCAAATACATAACACGTTACCAATAACATTAGAAGGCCAGACAAGTGTACATGGGAAAGGAAATAAAAAAAGCTAAAAACAACTTCCTTAAAATTGTTATTATATTATACACATTAATAATGTACATTGCACACGGACACACTCACGTCACGTAACCCGTCTATTTTGTATATTATATGTCCAATTTTTCGCTCAGAGTAAGAAAATCCACGTTCGACCTATACAAACATAGGTAACCTAATTTTTAATTAACTTCTCTCGATTGACTGCCGTTTGTACACATATTTTATGTTTACATTTATATATTTATCTTTAACGTTAAGATAACGATTACAAATTGAATATAAAATATTAATTAATTTGCTTAATAGAAAATATACTTGTATGTAATTGTTTGATAAAATTCAGTATTTCAATATTGTGGTGACTGAAAAATGCGTTCATAAATAACCTATTGGTTTTTAGGAAACGACTGTTAGGTTAACCTAACCTTAATTTTTTTTGAGTTTTTTCTATTTTCGTCAATAATTTTACACCTATGTCGGCAGTAATAACACGCTGTAATTTTATCAAAAACTCCGCTATATTGTTTTAAACGGACATGTACGTCTCTGTGCTATAGTATTTTTAAAAGCTCTTATGGATTGTTTTATTTCGGGTTGACTATATAAATCAATAGTCACACGTTGTTGCCGCTATGTTTATAATTGGAGTCGTTCAATAAAGTCTTTGTGACAAAAAAAAAAAAAACTCCCTTAAGAAACTCTCCTATCCTTTATATTAAACTGAACAGGAACTGGTTTCGAAACATTCCATTCTACCCCTTAAATATATACCTTTTGTGATACAAAAACGGGCTGCTACGTAACTGAATATCACCAAAACGAAAAAAAGTCACAAACAGTCTTGTGATTATATTGTTATTTACAGTATTTTCCTCGTAAACCGATGCGCACACCTGTTGATATGTACGGTAGTGGTTAACTGTATATTATCGTCTTCAACCGAATCGCAGCGACGTTAGAGGTTATCCTGCTTGTATTCAACTCTTATTATATCACTCACAGTCAACATAACAATTATATATATATATATTTCGACGATGATATAGATATCGATAAAATACCATAAAAATACACGATTACTTTACAATATTATATTACCAATTTAAATCCTTCGAATGTGGTTGCCCCAAACAGGCCCAAAATGCAAAAAATGTCTAATCTTTTCACAAAATTATTACCATGATAATTGTTAAGAACTTACATTTTAAAGCAGGAAGTCAAAACGGTTTTGAACCCGGGTTGTAAAACCGGGTAACCCGAAAAATTGTTTACACGGTTTCATACCCGAAACCCGTAATCCGGAAAAATGTTTGCCAGGTTTTTAACATAAAACCCGTAACTCGCTAAAAATGTTCCCCGATTTCAAACCCAAAACCCGTATCCTGAGACCCGAATAAGATTTTGCATAGTTTTAAAATTTGAACACGTAACCCGAAATTTGAAGAAATTAGAAATAAAGATATTATTAACTGTAACTAAATATGTACCATTTAGATTTGGTTAAACATTAAGTGTTGACATGGTATATTTTTATAGGAAATACAATAATTATAATTTGAATAATTAAAACACTTATTATGTGACTACTATCTACTATGTCTCTTTGTAAATAAACTATAAAAAAAACTTCGATATGGCATATCCGTTTCAATGTTTCTAACACATTACTTTAACTATAAGTATAAATGAACTTA
This sequence comes from Melanaphis sacchari, assembly GCF_002803265.2. Classification (NCBI taxonomy): domain Eukaryota; kingdom Metazoa; phylum Arthropoda; class Insecta; order Hemiptera; family Aphididae; genus Melanaphis; species Melanaphis sacchari. The sequence continues at coordinate 974,083 of NW_020270545.1, forward strand.
TTTTGCTGAAACTGTGAAAAAATTAAAAATATTATTCATTATCAATGATTTTAATTTTGACCCCGTTACAAAAACTTTACTGATTTTTTTACCCGAAACCAAAAGCCCGCAAAAAAATTTACACGGTGTTGAACCTAAGCCGGAAACTTGCAAAAAAATTTACTTGGTGTTGATTCCGAAACCCGCTAAAAATGTTCACCGGTTTAAAATTCGAAACCCATAACCCGAAATATCTTAACCCGTTTTGACTCCCTGTTTTAAAGTTCATACCTGTAACCTCGCCTACTCCCACAAGTTATTTTTCAAATGAGTATGTTTTCTTAAAGTTATGCTTTAAAAACCTTATTATCGATACAGACAGACATAATGATCTCATGTTGGCTGTTTTTAAAACACCTTATCAAGTAGGTTATATACTTAATGTTATAGTAAGGACTATAAAATATTATTTATAATTATGTAATCATTAATATGTAAATATTCCTCTGTTCAGCTTGACTTGTGATAATAAAATAATATAACATAAGGCATTACATTGCTGTCTTGGTAATTAAAAGAGTTGAGTTAGTGTCAAGCTCGAAAGTTCGCGTATAAATATTATAATAATCATATTTAATAACCAAAATCATATGATATGTTTTTATTTTTAAATAATAATTTATGTATTTTTGTTTATTTAACACTAGCAGAAATTTGAGCTATTAGATATGTATTATAATATATACTATTATATACCAATAATCAACGCGAGAAACTCGCGTGGGCCGAGACGCCACATTGTCTCGTCGGAGAGAAGACAAATCAAACATAATTTAACGAGAAACATTCCTTACTCTTTTACAATCTTCATATAATATATATTATAACATACATAACGCCCGTCATTATCACTTACACAATATATTACATTATATACGATTTATGTGACTACTCAATGTTGTGGTTTCACGACCTCCTAAACAGTCGTGACACGTCGCGATAATTGACCCCGATGACCCAAGATGTATAGATGCACTAGCAGCTGTGTCATCGTTTAACCTCGTCAGCACGGCGGTCTATAAAATTGTTGTCGCGCTCATACGTATATATGTTAACAACAATAATAATATACTATGTGTAATATATTATTATGATGGTTGTTTTTATCGAAGCTAAACGTATATCATATGGATAGTAATAATAATTGACCCGCACAGATTTTCGGAGACACGTAGTATTGTTATATTATTATCCCACCGTAAGATATTTACGAACGATTTTAAGACATGCACATTGCATGTATGACGGCGCAATATACAAAAATTTCGGTTTCGCTTAGCAATTGACAAGCTTTATATTATATTGATGTGATATTATATTATATTTTACTCTCTCTCAGCCGTTATTTACCGTAAAAAGATTTCTTTTTTCATTTCTCGAAAAGTGAGCGATATTTTCCAAAATCGTTTCGGTAATGTAAATCCACGAATATTAAATGTAAATAGGGTAATGCAAGTAGGTAACTATATATTATATACATAGGTAGACGATCAAAAGGGCCGAAAGACTTTTTAAAATATTAAAATTCGTTATTCGGTAAATACGTGTGATGTGTGTGTGGGAACAGTAGATTGACGCTGCGAGCGGGTATGGAAATATGGAAATTGTTTTCCTTTTCGTCTCAACTGCACCTTTCTGACGCACAAAATGGTGTGACGATTTTCGAAGAAATCGTCAGAAGACGTCTCTATGCGACAGACTTCGGTTGCGTAAGTGCAGGAGAAAAAAATTTCGCAGCAGCCCTTCAATAACGAGCGAGACGACGAACGCGTTGCGGCCGTGAATATCGGTTAATTTCCGGAACCATAATGTGTGTGTGTGTGTGTATATACTGTATATTGTATATAATATTTATATATTCGCGCCCGCAGAATTCCTCCAGGGCGTGTTATTTTCCTTTTGGATTCCAATTTATATTTACGCGCGCCTGCGAGATTCGATAGAAGAATTTCAAAAATTACTATATAATATTTTATATAAATATAAATGTACATAACTTATACATGTTTATATATACGAGTACTTTATACTAACTTGCCCACACATATAATATTATTATGCGATGTGAGTGTGCTATATTATAATAATATGTACTTGTCGGGACCTCACCAACGATACTTTATTATATTATAATGTATAGAGACCCAAAAACGATAATGCGTAGCGTATATAATATGTGCGAGTCGTGTCCAATTAAAATTTGGCCGCCAGGAAAAGTGCACTTTACTTACTTGCCACCTATACATGTAATATTATCTATATGTACATTGTACATAGGTAAAGTGTATACAAGTATAATACACGTTCTGACGTGGTTATTCATCGACCGAATCCGTTTACCGCGCTCGCTACAATATTATGATCGTATTAACCTGTCAGCGGCGGCAACCAACCAAGTAACAACCAACAAACCGATCACCGCGTGTAATATTATTATTATTATTATTATTATTATTATTATTATTATTATTATTACTATAACTGCTATTCATTGTGTGATAATATTATACCATGTAATTGAAGTTGACACCACCGCCACTGTTTGTATTATTGGACAATCGAAAATATATTATATTATGTAATGGTCGTGGTGTTTATGGAGACAGCTCATCGTCATCTACATCGACTGCTATATTTGTTGTTTGTTTACATCACTTTGAGTAATTATAATTGTTATAAGAGGATAGAATATCGATGATTTTTAGCGATTTAGCTGTTTCTGATTCTTCAGAAGATAATGTAGATATATAGCGTGTTATGATGTGTCAAAATTGATTAATAAGACATTTTTTTTTTTTAAATTTAATCAAAGAGATTTGCTATCTATTTTTTTTAAAAACTATATCTAGTTATAGTGTTATATCCGTATATATTTCAATTGATTATTGAAAAAGTATAACATCTATTTATTTTAAATAAAAAAAAAATGTTTAAGTTGTGCAACTGTGATTTTAATATAATATGATATAATATAATAATATGCGTAAACGCCAATCAATATTATAGTAAACTCGATACTACATGCTTAAGGAAATAAATTAATATCTAAACATTTGCAAGGTTCAAGTGTTTAAAGTGTAACGATATACACTTTCTGCTTATGTCCCGTAAAGCTATTAACTTTTCACAATTTACGTTACTACATAACCACGTGGATAAATGAATTCAGCAAAACATATTACAAATAAGTGTTGCCGATCGTGTTAACCATGACAATAAATCACCGAAATCCCAGGGGTGTTAATCAGAATTATCAGTTTGATGTAATTGTATAGCGCAATTAAAAAATAAATAATAAAGCCACTAATTAATTCCACGGTCATTTAAAGGGTTTACATTGGCTGCGGTAGAATATGAATACTTATCTTATCGTGAACCGGATATAAGGAGTTGTCCATTATAACGATCCCTACATTTTTTTTTCTTTTCTATTTCGCAATCTTTCATTTTGTGTACAACGCACCGTAACGAGGGGCAATTCGTGAATTTACACGATACGTGTAAATTATAGCCGTATGTACCAGTCCATGTTCGTTACGATCCGATTGTGTGTAGTAATTATTATTGTCTGCTTATAAAGGTACCTCATGTTTGACGATGTTAGTTGATAATTTATATTTCAAAGCGGGCCCAAATAACACCTAGGCGATTGATATTATGCTTAATAATAATATAATTACGTATGATGTATTGACGATGTGCAATCGATTTTTATTTTAAGCAGCGGAATTGATAAATTCGAATCGACTACGGAATCAAATCACCATGAATGGTATTTGTTTCTCATCCATGTCGTGTTGGCGCCCCATCAAGATTATTTTTTGTGATGGGCACGCCGAACAATCGTCAACTTTTGTCATTGTCGTTGCTGTTATTCCGTTTAATCAACCTTTTATGTCACACGCACTCACGCACGCATATAATGATATACTAGTATTTAAATGTATGTTTCTATATTATGTAGGTATGACTTATGGTCGTAACGTATGTGCAAGTATTCAAATATACGGGGTTAACCTCAAAACCACTGAGAAATATTATCGAGCTGCGGTTGTCCAGCAAGAAAAATTAATTTATTGTAAAAATAAAATGGAGAAAAAAACCTTTGAGTTTATGAGCGAAACGTCAGGTGAAGTCAGTTAGAGGTTTCAATGGAACACGACAACCGGAGTTTAACTCAACTACAGATAGGATTTTTTTGATGGAGAGGGGGTTTGGTAGCAGTGTAGTATAATTAAATGCAAACTTGGTATGGCTTTTGCTACCATTATACAATGGCGGTGCGGGGAAAAAAATAACTCGTTGCAATTGTCAGACATCCATAAATTCCCTATAATATATGATATCATTAAACCAGACTATTTATTTAAATATAATAATATAAGTAAACTCTTTATAACCGATACTTTTATATTATAATACACATAAGTACAGTGGTGCAACGAAAAAACTTGTTTCGGAATGACGTTTGGAGTTGAAAGATCATTAAAAATCGTACCATTGTGCTATAACTAGTGAGGATATTTTTTTAAATAACAATAATTTAAGTCAAAAATCGGTGATATTGATCTTTTTTACTCAATGTTTCTATTAAAAAAAAAAAAAAATATAAATATTAAAAAGGGGTGATGTAATAGTCAAACCTCCTCCCATTCGGATAGTCAGTAATAATTATATAATTACACGAAATGTAGTTTCTTATTATAAAATATAAGGACAACAATAAATTAATGAATAAAATATGACTACCGGCCGAAATTGTTACGTGTCGTGTAAAACAGCGGTTTTCTGTTGTATATAGTATGAATAATAATAAAACATTTTTCAACCATGGCTGATGGATATTTATCCATTTCGGTGTGTCGTGACTATACACGAGTTATAATATTATTAGGTATATTCGTTTCTAAGGTCCAAATATTTTTATTGAATAAAAAAATAAATAATATGTCCAAATAATAAAAACAGTAAACACAAAATAAACAAATTAAACGACAGCCAAGATTGTATTGAGTATTAAATTTAAGAAAAGTATAATATTATAATTCAATTAATATATATTATTAATAAAAACCTTATGTGAAATCATTTACAGGCATTAGGTATATCCTTTTTTATATAATTTAAAAATACCCAAATAGATACTCTCTAAAAAAAACATTACAGATAGGCTTGTTCAACAACAGTTTTAATTTTTGATAAATGCGTATAAGAAAAATTTTATTTATACTGAATAGTAATGATATTTAATACTACATCATGTTGATGGTGATAAAATGTAAATATTCCCGCTTTAACCGCGCACGAAAATTATTATTTTTTTCAAAATCTTAAAAATTAAAATCGATATAAGTATATTACAGTTGCCGGTTTAAAGTTTTTACAGGTACACTCTGTTTCTATGTTTCTATGTACGTATATGGGCACATGTCATAATATGTATAATGTATTACATATATGATATAGGTACACGTATCTACACGATAATGTAGCGTGTTGTGTCATATGATATTATTATTCTTAACTTACAGGTGTAAGTCGTATTATAGTCGTAATCCACATGTGCATATAATATATACATTGGACATTATATTATAAAATTATGAGTAACGCATACGGCTTTTTTACTACCTATCATCATCGGATCATCAATCGTGTAGTCGATAGTCGAATAGAAATGAATAGTAAAACACCTATGATGAGGAAAGGGAGGGAAAATATTTGTCAAAATTGTAATAATTGCACTCGCAATAATCAATGTCCAATAACTGACTATAAATCAAAAACAGTAATAGAGAAAAATTTCGTCGTCGTCGTATTAGATCTTTGCAAGATTGATAGACCATCTCTCTCTAGCTGTCTGTCTGTCTATCGCGCCTGTCACTCTCTCTCTTTCTCTCTTTTTTACACGTCACCCATTTCGGGTAGGGGTGAGAATTCCGTTTCTTTCGGGAAAACACTTCAAATTAGCTCTTTTTCATTCACCGGTTACCAACCGTGACTGCGGTACGTTTGGGTCGGAAAATGTACATTCATCAATGTAAAACGAACTGACGCGCGCGGTTCCGACGTTGTTATATTAATATAATATAATATACCTACCAACGCCTTGTCTTTTAAATAATAACCTTACGTCAAAATGGAATTTCGGTGTACCTCTTATACACATATATTATACCAGCAACTATCCACTACCAACGTGTCATGTTGCAGCATAGTCCTTCACACACGTCTTCGCTGCCGTTCTTACTCATTTTCATTTATTTATTTTATTTTATTTTTATGGGTTAAGAATGAAATATTAAACTATAATCTATAACGATGTGCAAGTTATTAATAATATTGCACTATTGGCACTCATATAATTTCCAGAATAATGCATTATTTTTGACCGTCATTATTGTTTAATTTTAAAAACCTAAAATATTCAGAGGTACTTTCGTCGTGCAATGAATTATACTTTTTGAAACTTGTATTTACTTATTATTATTTTTTTGTTATCAGCTACTTATCATTACAAACTTTACAATGTAAACGGTTTGATGTTATGTACATACTAATATTGTACAAAGGTTATATTATTTACTGTTTACATAATACGTCATTATTATAATCATTACCGTTTATGTTTTTAATGGGAAATTAAACTTATGCATAAATGGTCTCATTCAATGTAACGGTTGTATAATGAGACTATTTGAAATTATTACTATTATTATATTATAATCATAAAGGTGTGTTAAAAATTATTTTGGAGATCTGACTAAAAAACTAATTTTTTGGAAGCTTATTTTATAAAATCAGTTAACCATAGTTATATAATCGGTCACATACAAGAAATTCTATAAATTAGTATACCCTAAACCACTATAGATATATTTTAACATATTTTTATGCTTACACAATTTGTTTTTCAAGTTGACCGGCTGATTAAAATATCGTACAATTTGCGACTTTAAGGTCGAAAATCTAATTTGTATAGAACGTACTATTTGAACAGGTTGATTTTTGAATTTCTCAACAGTTTCTCTAACATATAGTATTAAGAAAAAACTGCTGACAACCGATGAACATTTTTTGAAGAAATAATTTATTATTGCTGTAAATTTAATAATACAACATAATATGCTTCTATCCTACCTTGAGGTGGGTTAAAAAAAAGTTAACATAATGAAAACGTAAAATATATGATAGGTATTCAAATATTTATTTATTATTAGCTTTAATATATAAAAAAAAGATACAAAAAAAGATTTCACTAGATATTATTAATACTTATGGATTTTAATATTTAAATTTTGTTTTTTGTTAGTTAACACTTAAATAAATTATAAAACTATAAACATCTTTTGGCTCATTAAATTCAAAAGTATTCACAACTAAAATTCCGTCGTGATGCGATGGGTATTTTAATCTGACACATTGAAGTCAACCCGTGCTAATATCACTGTGTCGGTTGATAATTTGGAACTTTTAGCAGCCGTAGTTTTAGAAACGCCCAGCTTTTAAAATATTATTAGTTAAATATATTAAAATACTATACTCGTAAAATTATTGTATACATTCTGGTAATAATAATTTGGAGCTGTTTTAAGAATACGGAAATATTTAAAAAAAAAAAAAAAAAAACATTTTCGGTTAATAATAATAAAAAAAAAAATTAATAAAATTTATTTAATAATTCTATGAGTATATTAATATAATTCGGAGTGATTATTATGATATAACAATTATTGGTAAATGATAATATATTTTAATTATAAAATATTAAATTGCCGTTCCTCGGTCTCATCACTTTTTTTCTGCCTACAAGTGATTAGTGGTTTAGTATAGAATGTAAAGAATATTTTACATAAATGGGGTTATTTTTTGTTTTACATACACCTCTAATTTTTAATACATTTACCTACCCAAACCCTGAAATAGTATATAACGAGAAAAAATAATAAATCTAAAATGGTGAATGTATACATTGTATTATCGTTATTGTGACGTTTCTTTTATATACATTATATAAATTATAATTTGCAATAATATACATCGACTGACATTATTGATATTTATTAGTGTTGGCATCAGTGCTATTCATACATTACCAGCAAGTATATTATAATATGAAATATCACATTTCTGTATATATATAAATATATTATACATATATACATATTGTATATTATAACGTTTTATAGTACAGCGTATAGATGCACGCATAATACTATTATCATTACGTTAATTTACGTTAGTCGATGGGGCTCGTTTATGTATTTTCTTCATTTTAAATTCACGCCGTTCACTTGTTATACTATAATTATTATCAGTAGCGTATTTTTAAAATTATTTTTCAGTTAGTAATTGTCTGACTACTTTTATTATTTTTTTAATTGTAGCATCTGTTATTGTACTCATATATAGGTACCAATTATCTGCATAGTATCATAACATAATATATTTTAGTATATTCAGTAATAATTTCTATTTTTTTTTTGTGTGTGAGAGGAGGTTCCAGAATCTCTAGACCCCATTCTCAAGTAAATATGCTACTAAATGCATTTTGTACGTCATATATTTGCGTATTATAGGTGCAAGTGTACTTGACATCGCCACATTTAAACGCAGTGATATTATAATAAAATTATATTATATTATTATAGTATACGTATGACAGCGCATTTATCCCTCATACACTACTTTTCTCAAATGCATCAGTGTAAAATTACATATTTTAGACATATTGATTTCGGTGTCCCTCAAATGTATTATTATTATTATTATTATTATATCGTTTCATACAACGGGTAATCGAACCGCCACAATGTCATCACCATCACTGTCTTGTGCGATATGCGGTTTTTATTCTGTGGCTTAGTTTTTTCGGGGCAGCGATAGCTATACTGTCACAACTCGAGGGGTGGTATTTAATTTATGCATTTATTTATTTTTATTATAGTTTAACACGCATTATTAGATATTACGGAATTATAAGATATTAGGTTGAATTTGATTTATTAAATATAGGTATGAAAATAATGTTTGTCTTATTTTTGCACGATCTATACCACCTCCCCTTTATATGATAACTGGACTTAAGAACTTTTGTAACTTAGTGGTCTTTACGGGGGAGAGCTTCTAGTGGGCAGTCGTCTACTAGTTCGTGTGGTGATATATTTTACATTGGGAAAGTACAATACCATAAATATATTATAAATTAAAAACTACATGTATCTATTGATAATATAATAACAAAAAAAAATAATGGTAATCATCATTGTATTCTGTGATTAAAATACACGTATTTCATTGATTTAATGTTGACGTGATAAGAATTGACGGCTGGTAGCTTACAAAAATAGTGTCTGATAACAGTTAATGATTTTGTATAATAGTAAGGAATTTTCATTGATTTTCAGTGTATTAATGCTTTATGATATTAAAATAATAAATATAACGGACATGTGTGTAATTATAAATTATAAAAAATATATTGAGTTCGCCCTCTTATTCTTAACCTAGAAAATAATCTAAAGATATCACTATTTGCAGTTCGAGTCTCTGATTCAAAACACACTACTTTTTATGCTGTTATGTTGAATTTGGTGGAAGACATTTTTTTATCTTTTACCTATTGATGTTATAAATTTTAAAATACAAAATAATTTGAAGATTTAATGTTTTTATAAAAATATTTTGAATATGTATTTTTTCTATTTTTTAATTAGTAAATAAAGACATTTTCAAGTTTTTTTTGATTTAGCAAAAAATGTTTAACTATAGTAAAAAAAAAAATTTTTAAATCTATAAATAACTCAAAAGAGTTAAAACATTTTGAAACATTGCCAAGTAAAAGAAATCTTAATATAAGTATTTGACGAATATTGATTGAAATACCTAGGATTGTTTTTGAGTTATGTTGTAAATTGATTTTATCAAAAATTGATTTTACATAAAATTCTCGCGTTTTCTTAATTATTTTTATTATATATAATTTTTTTTTTTTCTTAATTAGTATTTGAAAAATACTAAGAATTTTTAATTTTAACTTCTTTAAAGTACAATCAAATTCTAATTTTCTTTCAAAAATAACCCTCAAAGTTGAAAATCAAAGCATTTTTCAACAATATATCATGTGTATTATGTAAATATACAAAAAATTACATTTAATATTTCATTTTAAAATCAACACATTTATTGTTCTGCTCAGAATGTAAAATTAAAAAGATAGGAATTTTTAAACTCCATATTATTATACCTAAATGTAAAGATTCCGAATATTTTGTTAAGTGAATAATTTTAATTATTAGAGTAATATTGATGCTTTTATTGCTTAATGCGGATTCAAGTTTATAGGCATGATTTGTGAGTCCATTATCATCAAATTATAATACTAAGAGAAGAGCGAATTGTCTGTGATAGAATTATTAGTCATTATAAGACGTTAACTTTTTTCAAGTAACTTGAAGATTACTTAGTTCAAAATAGCTATTATTGAATTAATAAGAGATTTGAAGTAATCTAAAATCCTGGTTATTTATTTATACCAGAAATATGAGTTTCGGTAGTAGAAGATGAAGTGTTATTAAATAGTATGTCGGACGTAGCATTAGCGTAAGTTAGTGTTTGAAGAGAGGGTTGACTAGAGTAAGTGTGAATATAGAGGAGAGGCTATCTTGTACATTTGTAAATTTAGTTTTACTATTATTGCGTATCAAATTACTTAATAAGTTGGGTATTTTTCAACGTTGAAGTCCTTTATAAATTGAGTAGCTTTTGTAGCTTTTTTAGTTGGCTGAGACAATTGTAAAATTCAGGCAATTCAGCTCCGCATCAAACAAAACTGGGATAGTAGCCGCAATTTTCTCTGGTGTATCCGTATTGTTAACAATTAAAACATTAGACAATAGTTTTTGATTTATATGGCTCTTAAATTTTTATTTTAATGTATAAAAAAGATAATAATTTGAAATTTTTTTTAGATTTGGACTTAGGTTCCAAATCAATAAGAAATAACAAGAGGATTTTTATGCACTTTATGAAGAATATAAGTTACTTGTCTAACCTCAAAAAGTCGAAAATCCAATCCTTTTTAATATATTCTATTGGTATGAAGAATGTAAATTACTATTCTTAAAGGTTTATCCTCTTTATAAATATGAAATTTAGCTTTCTCATCCTCGAGAAAATGAATTTGAGTTTAATAGAACTCCGGGTTTGAGGTTTAAATTTTTAATTTGTCAGTGGATGATTTGCAGATAAAGTTGTCTACGCCAATTATATCAATTAGTGTTGCGCACAGTTCAGGAAAATCCTCAATTTCTTTTACGAAAATTGGAAGAGGTGGTTTGATCGGCACATTAACGTCAATTTCAATTTGTTCAGTGAGAAGAGTAAGAAATTTTGTAGTCTGAGTTTCGTCATAATTTTTATCTGGTCTAAGAATTTGAAAAAAAAATTTTTGAATTTAATTTTTTTTTTTTTTTTTTTATTTAGTTGATAGTGTGTTTGGTCATTTTATCGGTTTGGAAGTAAAAACTGGATTGGTTTTTTTTATCCGTGAACTTTATATTATATCAACCTGGATTGTTTGTGTTGTAATTTTTTCTGATTTAAATTAGAGTTATTGTCTGGCTTGGTTGCTTTAATTTTTATTGGTATTCATTTAAATGATTAACTCATAAAACGAATCTAGAATAATATTATTTTTTAATACGAATAAGACAAGCGATAGCGTATGTAGGTAATTATTAATTATTACACTTATCTTGGCGGCCACAGAAAAGAGCTTTGTGTGAGAATTTTCCAGACGTTTTTTGGTTGCTAATAATAATTTTTATTCAATATTGAAATTAGGTATAATATAATTTTGATTAGTATTCATTTTACTTAAATTATGTGATGTGCTGTTTTGTTAATTTAACACATAAAATAGGTTTAGATTATTGTACATTTACACTAACTATTAGTATAGAAATAAAAAATAATTGTTAAAAATTTAACGAAATTAATTAATGAGGTTATTATTTTCTGTGGTGCATATAATAACGAGTGCGTATCGAACGATGGCTATTGTAGGTTTATAGTAAATTTAATTTTTATAGGACAAATTTTACGATTTATTTAAGGTTATAAACACTGGTAGGTTACTCATCTTAATTATTTACTTAAAATGTTCCAATACATTATATCGGACATTAATGAAATACTGTCATAAAACTTACTAATATAGTAATATATTATAATAATAATTATAAAGCTTCTAATATTTTCGATATTTGTTGATATCTATTAGTATTCCATAATACCGTAATTATCATTAATACTGTGTTATCAGTCACACTGTTAAAACCACCGTAAACAAATATTAGATACTGCGGTATCAACATTTGAAATACAGCTAGTTCTAATTCATAATATAATAATAATCAATACTGCTAATAACGTCAATAAGGCGGACAGTTACGTATATCAAAAAAAAAAAAAAAAAAAATGTATTATATTTTATTATAACAGCCTCTTTGTTTTTTTTATCCTTACCCTTTTTTCCTTTTCACCCTACCCATTTTTATTTTTTATTACTATTGCTTCTGAACAAAAATTTATCAGGAACGATATTCCGAAATGTCCCAAATACTGCATCGGCAACGCCACCATAGTATTGCATTATCGAATATAATAATGGCTGGGGTCAAATCGTTTAGATTTAAAAAATGGTTTTTTAATATTTCGAGCATAACTCGTTTCCAGTAAAGGTCTAAAAAATTGAATTATAGTTTCCGGCACAGACGGTTATGGCTGCCATTAGCAGACCGGTAAACGTTTAGGATCACCCGGAAAACGTTATACGAGGGCGAAATTTCGGCGCCGGCGACATTGCGCCTGGAACAATCGTATATTGTTTTCGCGTCTCTTGCTTGCGTTTTCCGGCCGTTCGTGAAAAGAGTCAAAGGCAGAGGCTTGAAAAAACAGTTTTCAAACAAATATCACACATATAGCATACACAAAATTTGTGCCCATACGCATCGTTTATTATACTTTAATGTATATTTTGATAACACGTCACTAAGAACAATACAGAGGTGTCAAAAAAAATACATTTTTTTTATGATTTGATACACTATCATTAAAAAATTAAATCTGTATTAATATTTAAAAAACTATACATACTTATTTTATCATTCATCAATAAATTTACAGATAATATCTCTAAAGTTATTAATAACATTTTAATATTTTAATAAAAAATGCCAAAATAACGAAAATGATTATATTAATAATTATAAAATAGTTTATCGCGATGACTTGACCTTCTTCCTTCGATAAGTATGCCAATCGATTTAAGTGACGTAAGTTGCAATAATTAAAGATTTAAAAACTAAGCAGCTAAGTTTTTAGCGACTGCGGTAGTAAGTTAAACATACATTTATCCACGATAATCATTGTACTCACGTGTAATATTATAATATAATAAATACATTGGTCTGGTCATAACAAGCCCGCGGTAGATTTGTGGCACTAGGCAGTGATGGCAATTATTATTATTATACTATATTATGTTCATAATATACTATACTAATATTAATACAATATTATTTTCAACATTTAGTTTGCAAGTCCGACGTAAAATTAAATAACTTATCGATTTATTAATTTATATGTAAACGTGCGCGCTCTGCAGATTTTAACGTTTTCCATAAGGAAATAAAATAAAAAAATTAAAAGAAAACTGGTTTTTACCATGTCGAGGGTCAACGAAGAGTACCATCCAGATATTAGGTTAGATTTGTATTTTTAATAATAATTATGTGTTTCACTTTGATATGTGTACCTTGCGGGAATCGAGTATACACGCCCAGGTGTTTGGTTATCTTTATTTTTATAAAATTTAGATCGAAATCATCTTTCAGTCTAGGCAGCGATGCCCGTTTCGTTAATTCCTGACAACTAACCCTTTAATTTTGCTATTAGCAATTAGTGTGCACAGAAAACAAAAGCTGTTAACGGTTTTAATGAACATTAATAATAAATATCGAGACATTATACACGGGCTACACACCAAAGAAATAGTGTTTATAGCAGTGTTTTTATAAAGTATTCAGTGATGGTAGACTCTTTAAGTTAAAAATTTAAACGTTATAACGTCCAGAAAATTACGGAAAATTATGTTTAAGGTTTGAGAATTTACTTTTAAAATTAAAAGCCAAAGCTCTACACATCAACGGTAAAAATTGTGTTCTTAAAAGAAGAACGTTTTTTTTTTTTTTTATTTATTACTATTATTTTGTTTTTGTTATATACAAAATGCCAAACAAAGTAAAACTAATAAAAAACTTGAGTTAAAGAGATAAATTTTTAATTACTGTTTTTATTTTATTTTATTGGTTCACTTGCACTATAAAAAGTTAAATAAGCGCTAAAAATAGTGTAAATACATATAGATTGTTTGTCGTAATACTCATAATAGTAGGTAATTTAAAAAGCGTCTTATTTATATATAATACAGGTATAATATAAATAATGATGTCAAAAGTATTTTGTGCGTATGGTAATTAGTATCGAAAAAAATATTATAAGATTCTAGTCATGGCGTGAATTTATTCACTTCAAGGGTTTTCTCAGAAATATATAGCCCGAAAATATAGTGAAGCAATAACTAAAGTGTCCGGGGTTGGTTAGAAGTGAAATTACTAAAACATTTATAGGGTATAATAATATACTATATTGCCTTTATTTTAATAATGGTGGAATGTATAAATATAGGTTGGTACACGAGATCCAAAACGAAGGGTTAAATTAGACATTCAAAGTGAAGTATTATAACACCTATTTTAATAAATGTATTATGTTAGGTGGGTACTTATTAGTTATTGATTTAATTATTTTGAAGAATTGATTATGTATTTTTTTTAAGCTCCTTTGTTTTGTTTTGCAATGAAACCTTTTTATTACTAGCTAATACGAGTTTTGCTATTTGTTTTTGTATGGTTTTTTTGGTTTTTCCTTTTGATAATTTCAGTGGAATTTTGTAGACCCCCCCCCCCCCTTCCCTCTAAATCTATAATTAAAGTCAAAATAATTTTTTTTATAAATATTATGAATATTATACAAGAAATTCCGGTTCAAAAGTTGGGTTTAATAAGTTAGAAATAGTAACGTTGAAAAATATTGTTTTTATTATTTCAGAATATATTTATTTTTCTAATATTAATATAATCTATAAGGGGTACCTATATATCAGATTCCCAAACGTAAGTATTGAGGTTTTATAACTTTGGATTTTACGAGTATTGCGCTGTGGACGTATCGGGTTTAATTCCATTTTGAAAATGGCGTTTTTTATATATTATATATTGATTTCTAAAAATCGAAAAACAAAATAACGAATATTCGAAGGAACTTCCGATAAAATGATTGGTGAAAACGCTTATACATCGCACTTGCAGCTATATTGCATATTATTTACCGCAGTATAATATCTATATTATCAACCTTAAACTCGTATATTTTATAAAATCACTATACCTTAACACGTCAAAACCACATCCAGGCGCATAAATTAAATTAATCCTAATATTTAATATTGTATTGGGTAAATTAACATATATAAGTAAAACAATATAATATACAAGTATATGTAAGGGCTTAATATGCACGCACATAATAAGTGCACGGCATGATAATATAGTTTCTTGGAAGAAAGTATAGTTAATTAATAATTTTGCTTCCATAACAGCTTTTTGATTTTGAGTTGCTGTTCAAGTGCTTTGATGAACATAGTTTTCAATCTCACAAAATAATAATATGCAGCGTTTTGTGATGATGCCTATACTCAATATATATCATATAAGTTTGATAATTAAATCTTAATCCCTTATGTATGATTGTACTTATAAAATAAAAATAAAATAATCTTAATAAACATGTATGCACTGCACTGTTATTAATTATAATAATATTGTCATGCACAATTAATATTATAATAATCCAAATCTAACACTGCATTTAACTATGCCATATTTTATTACATATTTATACATATAAATACAGCAAAATACAGCAGTAGTATGAGCGCTACCTGTTTTTGAAAATAATCATAATATTATAATTTACCTGATTAATATAACTTTGATAATATTAGTTAAGTGGTAACGCTTTTATCTCAAGAGACAATGTAATTCATTTGAATTTGTTTTTCTTCTGAAAAAATCCATTTTTTCAACTGATGATATGAGAAATTTTGAATAAAAACTTGGATGATGCTAATTGTAAATTACAATATTGTTCAGTGGTTATTGGTCTTAGGCCAGTACTGTAATATACATGACATCAGAGTAAAAATAATATTATTGTGGTACAGAACAGGATCTCTAACCTTTTTCTATTTGCGGTGACCTGAATTTCAGATACGTTTCGAAATCGTGGGCCAAAATTATGTTTGTTGAAGAGTAGAGATTTTAAGAAATGTCATAGAAATATAATAGAATCATTTAATTATTTCATAACACCATAATTTTATAGAGGAAAAATTAATATTTTATTTTATATATTTATTCACTCAAATGATTTCCTTGCAAAAATTTGACTTATGTTTTGTAAAGTTTTCTAAGATCAAAACAACAATTTACTTATCATGTTCATTGAAAAATGAATAAATTTAATAGGGCTTTAGGTTAGAAATCTTTGATATAGAGTACAATAAAAATATGTAGGGAGCTATAAGATAATATTATAACCTATAACTAAAGATTAGTAACACATTTCTGTAAAAATACACTCCGTATAATAATATGATCAGATGAATTTTTAAAGTTAATCTTATAACTAAAAAAGGTTTATATTTGTAGATATTAAACGTACTTAAATTTATATATGTGTATTATGTGTATATTGTATATATGCTTTTGAATTATGTAGCAGAAAACAGAATTAATATAATATGTAATCTATTTTCGACAAAAAATGTAAAATAAACTTAAATTTTTTATAAATACGTTTTCCACGAATAACTTATAAATACTATAATATGCTAATGTAAATATTGATTAATATTTTTGATATTTAACACTATTCGTATATTCAATGATACTTTTTTCACTTAATTTGAAGAACAACACTCTTGAAGAAAATAATATTATATTTTTTAATGATTTTTTTTTAATCTATTTAAATGATATTATATTTATCATTTAATATTTCGATATAGAATATTTTTAAGATTTGATTTGTATAAAAATCAAATTTCAAACGAGAAGTTATCATTTATTAATGTATATACTTTAAATTTCGTTTTTATATACGAAAATTCTTAAAATAGTTATCAACTATGGTAAATTAAATTAAAAATGCATATCATTATATAATAAAGGAAAACAATTTAAAAAAATCTTAAAATATTATAAAAATTAAATTCATGATCATATACACACATTTTGTGGCTATTGATTAGAAACTTATGTGATTTATACTATAAATTTGAGCTGAATTTTTTAAATCTAAAATGCGTATAACTAATATTTATAAATTATTTAATTCCAAACTGAATAGCATGTTTTACTCTTTAAGTTCTAGTTTATTTCAATTAGTCGATGTTTTAAAACAAGTACATATATATATGTGAAAATGCGCAGTTAAAATTTAAAAAATAGACTCCAAAACATTTAAAAAGATTCGTTAATGACGCAATTTCAAAATAATGAAATCAATAGAATTTTATTTGTAGAAAAATTGGCTTATATGGCGTTGCCTACATTAAAATAATATGCTTTTTTCCAAATTAACACTGAATATGACAATATATAGATGTTATTATTGTTGAAAAAATTTCACCAAATGTTATTCTAATATAATAATTTGAAGTATATCATGTAAAAATATAAAATACATTCACTTGATTAGGTACCCTAAATATCAGTCGTTTTATTTAATAATTAATATTCAGTTTCAACTTTTCTAATATTTATATATTGTATTGTAATGTAACAAAAACTCGTTCCTTTAGTAGAAAAATAAGTTAAATTATTTTATTTTGTAAAATTATACAGGGCATGTGATTCGGTAAGACGCCTCAATGAGGTGGCATGCAATTCGGACAGACCCCTCAATGAGATGACATACTATTTAGACGTTCCAATCTATGTTTTTTTTTTTGGCGTGCAATTCGGATGCACCGCCGTTCTAGTACTTAAACGAAATTCTGAGTTCGACGCCTGTATATACTTTTAAGATCCCGAACAATACCCCGGGAAAAACCATGTTTGTTTTACAACGATGATGTGAGTTTCCCCTCGGAAAACCATCTTTTTTTTTGTAAGATGGTAAAAGTACTCTAAACGTTTACTGAAATAAAATGTACCTACGCACATACACATCATAGCTTTCACACACTGAAGATCAGTCAAGCGAGTGGACGGACATAGACAGTAAATTAGCTTTGTGGTCATTTAAGTCGATATAATATTAGTATATTACGTACCGAACAAACTAGTACGAACTCGGAAAATTCTATCTCAATCGTTAAATTGTTGACTTTTAAATAGGTTTTTTTTTTTAAGGTACTCGGATCATTATGTACCAAATACTATTTTATCTTATTATATCTACTATAAACATATCGTATATACAGTATACGTCTTACGATTTATAAGTGCAGTCAGTGGTATACACTATGCATGATTTAAATTTCTTATCATTTTTTTTAACTAATATTAATAAATAACATACTCAGATTGATTAGGTTTCCTATTTCCTATTTATGATTTTGTTTTTTAGGTATGCTAAAATTTTTTTATTTCTATTTTGTAGTTTTGAAATTAAACTTATATTTTAAATTTTGTATCTCAATGTCAAATGTTTATTAAAACATTTTTATAAAAAATATCAAAGAATATTGAACCAACCATTTACTATTTATGAACATTTAAAGCTTAAAGTACAGAACGGTATAATGCTAAAATGGCAAAAAATTTTTTCAAGCATCCGAAACTGCACTGCGGTATTGCACAATAATCAAATACAACTCATAAGCTTATAATTAATAATAAACTATTGACCCGTGTTTCAATGTTTGAAGTTATCTGATTGCACCAAAACGTCTAAAAAATATCCTATTTTAGAATATGATGTGAAAAAATAATGTTAATGAATTGGTTTTGTGTAAAATGAATTTATTAACAGCACATATTATAATATGTTTGACTTAATTATCGTAAAAAAAAATTCTTCCAATTTGAACACTTTTGTCCATATAATTATTTAGTGATATCTCATTAAAGTTTTGACTATTTAAAAACTTTGAATAGCAGTTGCTGGAAAATTACTTCGTTAAAATTCATAGTTTGGTCATTATTTTTCATGAGAATATTCTCCACAGATACAAAAATTGCATTAACGTCGCTATTAAAAATGGGGGCATAATTTAAAAAAAAAATAACAAGCATGGACTACCTATACAGTATATACATGTATAATGTAGGGGGTAATCTTAAAGATGTTTTTTAATATTTAGAGAGCACATTTCCAAATATACAACTTTAATGTACAAAACAGATTTATTAAAAATCTACACCACTGGTATTCTAATATATGTATACATTATCATCATATAATTATTATTCGTTATAGCCATGTTGGATAAATAAAATTAATAGGTGTTATGTTCTATGCCGTACTAAAAATTTCGTTTTAACGATTTAAAGTAGATTGATACCAATTTTTTGAAAACGTATACCTATCCGATTACACCGCGCATTGAGCTTCGAATCCTAAGAAGACGATCGTTGTAATTTTTTTTATAGCTTAAAAACCATTGTGAAATGTCTTAAAACTTTTATGACTTGTATCGTTTTTTCTTTCTGAAAGTTGTTTTTTTTTTGTAACACTAAAAAGTGAAAATAAAATATATTTTATTGAATACCAAAATTATAGGTAGGGTTAAATATTATTTTTCAAATTAGTTACCTGTTAGATAAATTTTGTTATGGTCTTTGTGGAAAACCATGAATATAATAATAAATAATAAAAAAATTACTGGTATATTACTAATTGATTACCGCTTTAAATAACGTAGGGTTTCAAACTTTTTCTCAGTAAAAAGCTTTAAGTACAAAAAATTTGTTTTTTAAAGATTTTTTAATACAAGTAGTAAAAACTATATATATTTTTTTAATGCATGTACCTATGTACCTATTTAAAATTGCATTTTCGATATCATCCGCTGGGATAATTAGTGGTACTACAGCCATTAGCTATTGATTTACATATTATTTATTATTTTATTTTATTTTATTTTATTTTATCTTTTTCCGTTCCTAAATGTTAAAATAAAATCATGATTTGATTTACAGTATATAATATATATCGTATTTATTATAGAAAAACGTAATATTTAAGTATATTATTCCCATTTTGTGTTCTTTCCCTAAAGAATCACTTAAGTCCTTCCTAAAAACGTATATATGTATATACATTTTCTATATGCAAGAGGCCTTTATTATATGACCTCTGCGGTTCTATGTCGATAGTGTAGGTACTGGACACAACAGCCCTGGGCGTCGGTCTGGTTTGTAATCGTTTCAAAATGTTTCAAAACGTTTGTGTTTATATATTATAATACATATACATGTACATAACGTTATAAGATAACGTGATCCGACAACAATACGGCAGGCGCGGAAGTCCGAATACAAACCTTTAATACTCTTTCTCCGGCAGTCTCCTGTCAGGTCCCACCACCGCCGCCGCCATCACCGCTACAGCTAGGGGTCTATTATTATTGACCATCGCCGCTACGACAACGACAATGACCCTTTTCCTAGAAATATTAATCAACGAATCCGACGGTCGGACCGGATATTGTCATCGAAAATGACAACAATTTATTCATATCATAATAATATAGGTATACACAGCGACGATGACACCGAACGTATAAGCACAAATTATAATGTCACCCGGTGTATAAAAATTTATATTGTACAATATTTTTGAGTTTTTGTTACATATTCACCTAAAAACCCATTCGTCGAAATATTTATAATTCGTCTCTAATACATCAGTTTATGTATACTTCTCAGTTTTTTCAATAAGTGTTATTGTAGTTTTTTTTTTTATCTGTAGTTTATGATTTGCTACAAATGTTTTGCCACGGTAAAAATAAAGAATACTTGCTATGTCATCATGTACAATCTTTGCGAACTGTTTTTATCGCTCATGCATAGAGTGTTGGAAAAAAGATAAAAACACATAATATTCGAATGTGATTGAGGGATTGTAGTAATATTCAATAATATAAAGTATAGGTACTCATATTGATATTTGTGTGTGTGTGTTATTAAAATAGTTTATGGCAACGAAGACCGAACCCGTCATAGCGCGTTTTCGAATATATTTTAAAATATTATGTGCGTGCTAAGACTATAATATTATAATAACAATATTGACTATGTTGTGCATATTTTTATGGTTCTCGATGACATAATTTCTACGACTGGCGATTTTAAATAAAATATTATTGTTCTGTATCTAACTGTCTTGGAATACTTATATGTTCATGTTCGTAATATGGGGTCCAGCCGTGGTGGACGCCTATAGCAATCAAATAATGCATAATAGTATATTATGAGTTTTTCCGTCTCGATTTAAGAGTTTTGAAAGTGCTTACCGTTAAATATCATATTGCAGTATATAACAAATTATATTATATAAACGCATTTACGCATGGTTGAAAAATAAATGCAAGTAAATACTAGTTTAAGTGCAATTGAAAGCCAGAGCTATTGAAAATATATTTTATATTTTTTTTTTTTATCCCTCTTTTATGTATAACTCTGCAAAGAGTAGTTATTATGCTTACAATTATTTTTTTATTTATGAATTTTTTAAGTCAAAATTGTTTTGATTGATTTATTTTTCTTTATTGTACACGTATATTTTATACAAATATTTTTTTCGAATATTTCAAGTTTTATGATTTAATAATTTATAAACATTTATGAATTTATATTTATTTTATTTTTGACAATTAATAACAGCTTATCAAGTAATTAATTACATTTGGACGAGACTATGTCATTAAGAACAATAAATTATTTGGATCTTTATAACAGAATATTCAGTACAAAATTGCCAATTTTTTTAATTTTGTTTAATGAGTTCTTAACCTTTTGTTTTTTTCTGTAAAAATATAGCCGTAATATCTATATAGTGTAGCCTTATTACATGCCAACATTTACAAATATTTATATTGTATGATTCATTCGGATGAAATTATAAATGTTTATTTCTCTAGTTTTTCCTTCCTCTCCGTCTATTTAATTTAACTCGTCCCGTTTTAGTTTCAACTCCCTTGTAATATTATTATATATATTGTGTACATAACATGTACGGCTGAATGTATTTTTTCTATTGTTATCCGAGTCTACGAAAGAATTTATCAAGTGCAAGGTATAAAACATACTTAATATGTTGTAAAAATAGGAAATTCAATAACATTGAGTAGATTTTTTTTTTTGACAAAAAATAATCTATTTGTTTATATATTCATCATATAGTTTTATATTTACTATAAATATATATTAGTGATGTGTACAGTGTACATATATACATATATATTTGTTTATAACCATAAATCCACATAATAGTTTATATGATATAAGTATGATCAGTGTTTGACATTTATTCTAATAATTCTTAAGGACTACATGCGTATAATTGATGTAGATTATTTATTTTTGTTTATAAGATGTATAATTAAGTGTTAATTATGAATTACTAAAGACGAGTTTTTTTATTAACATTCAATAAACCGGATAAAATTAAAGTATGTTAAACTTTAACGGTTAAACGATCGACATAATAATATAGTTTCGATAAGATAAATAAGTGTAGACCGTTTATAAGCTATCGACGGAGAACTGATGAGCAAACAATTTTAATTGATTTTGTTTCTAATAAATCAAGGTAGGTACAGCTAACGCGATTTTTAATATCGTTGTCATTGATCAATCGATACGTTTTTGGATACAAAAGTTAAATTAGTATGATTAATTTACCCTTACTTAAATTAATTTAGTAAATATTCATAAATTACAGTTATGAAACATTTAATATTATTTTATGTTATTTCGAAAAACTTGATGTAAACCCGTTAATATTTACTATAAAATATAATATTATTGTGTTTAAATTATGACGTGAACACTATAATAGCTAATTTAAAATATTCAATTTGATAGATTTTAAATACTGAGAATAAAAAATAATAACATTTTAGAATCAAATATGTAATAATAATAATAATAATTATTATTATTATTATATGTTATATATTTCCAACGATGGCATTATAAAAGAAATATGTTTTGTATGATTTTTTTTTATTTTACTGGAATAAAAATGTATAAAAACAATTTTGCTAAGATACAATTTTAAGTCTCTTAACTTTCGAAAACAACAACAAATAATAGTATAGTTATTATTAATAAAACAAACTATCAGAAGAACATTAAAAAGTTTGAAATTATTTTTTATCTTGGATGTACATTGTGCGTATATACACAGAATTTATAAATTAACTTTTCAATAATATAATAATTAAAATTGTCTGAAAAGTTTTAAAATATTCTCAATTATTTTTATCACCACTACTCATAAATTCTTAACATTTTTATAAATGTACCCTATTTTAATATCTTGGTTTCACAAACTATACATTATAAATAACAGCATAATTGATAATTACGAGTACTTCTACTACGAAAACTAAAAGCCAAGTAGGTACCTATGTCCTACGTAGATACTTAATTTTTTAGGAAATATTAATTTCAAAAAATTTTCGATAAGTTATTTTTCGAATAAGTCTTTAGTAGTCAGTATTAGGTACTCGTTTTCAGTTACTTATAACAAGTAAAGAATATTATAATCTACTATTGTGCCATGTATATGAGCTGTAAATGAAATTATCGTACGGACACAGAAGTTTATCTACAATTGTAAAGTTGTGGAAGAATATTTGTTTGTTTCATATCCATATGGAAAAATTTGTTTTTGTAACAGAGTGAATTCCTAACTTTTTAATTAGAATATTGTTTGTCGAGAAACAAATTTTAGCGGAATACTTACTTAGTATCTTTACAAACGTCTTTACACCTCTGTATTCTTATTAGGAATAAACCAAAATAATACAAATTGTTCTTCATTCTATAATACCTATATTTTATACTTTTTTTATGGTTTGATGAATGATTTATTTTTTAGAAATAACAATTTGTGGTCGTTGGTATAGGTACTCTCTTTTCACCTTGAACAGAGGTTGTGTAGAATCGGAAGAGATAAAAAAAAAAAAAAAAAAAAAAAAAAACAAATCTCAATAATGTAATCATGTTTTTTGTTGCTTCACTTATAACAATATGGACAAACGATAATAACAATAAGATAATCGCGGACGGATATCGAATTCAATAAAAATCGTATTTGTATTGAATAGCATTATTATCTTATAATACTTTGTGTATTGTACATATAAATCGAATGGCAAATTAGTTTCAGATACCTACTACGATATAAACGAATACTAGTGACGATAATGTGATTTTTCAGCATACATTTTTTATGAAATTTCTTTTCTGTCGAAAACGATTTGGCGCTGTACCGATTATGATATACTTATATATATTAAACAATATTTAAACTGCTGTTTGATTTATTGTCTACCAGAGATGCGTTATATATTAAGTATAATATATAATTTCTTGGTTTGTGGACCGACGAGAAATGACATTCTTATGAGGCCATGTACCAATTTCGTTTCCACGTCGGTCCCAATCCATCCCCACACGGCTTAACGCAGTTGATTATGATATGCGTCTGCGTGGGAGTCTGAAAACGTGCCTGATTTAAAACCGATAGCATACGCTATAATAAATAAGAAAACAATAATTTACATAATATATCGTTATTATAACAAATATTAGTATTTCATGAGTTCAGAAATAAATCGAAACGCAAAACGAAATTCGACGATAATACATATTAATGCGTACAGCATGTTCAAATATCGTCGACTTACCCGCCGGTATCGTTTGTATTTGTGGGCGTGGTAACCCGTATTTCGATTTCGATTTTTTTTCACCATAACAAAAACATAAATTATAAATTCTTTTTTAAACACATAAATTTAAATACAATTTCAGTCATATCGTAATAAAATATTTTCATTAATATAATAATGTGATTATGGACGTTTAATGTACAGTTTTCAATGCATAAATGCATATCAGACAAATGGCTCAAAACATAACCTTAATTATCATTAGTCCGTTTATATATTGTATTTATTAATTGTGTGAATGTTAAGGAATGATGTTTATCAACTATATTATTACATCAATACGGAAACACTGTTTTTGATAATTTTTCGAGATATTATCCTTTTGCAGCACTTCTAGGTGGAACATATTTATAAATGATATAACATTTTTTTAACGGTAGTTTTAAGAGACACATTTTAATTCACGCATCTGATGTTAACTGTTTTAAAAAAATTATATAATATCATTTAACGCGCTTGGTTCATTCTCTTTCGATATTGAACATCGATGGTGATCAATTTTGTTATTGTATAGTATAACTTATATAAGTAATAAGTACCTATGTATTCCATATTTACAACCCTGCTGTTTCGCATAATATACATTGAATAGTCGTGTTAATATGTCTCTTGTGTAAGAGGGAAAAGATAAAAAAAAAAGTAAAAAGTTATATGTACAAAAAATATGTGATTAATGGTGTGTTTTTAAAACACTTTAAAATTAATTTTTAATGTATATTCATTTAAAGGAGATTAATATCACCACTAGCGTTTTTACCATGATTTTTTTTTTATAGAATACAGTTCGATAATAATACCTATTCGTTCATGGTTTTTTTCGAAATCGTATTCAAATGACACATTACTTACGTTTATAGAAAAACGCTTTCTGCCATAAAAAAATAAAAACATCGATCTAGGTATGTTTTGGTAATATTGGCAATGTTGTGACATTTGGTTTATACCAAATGCCACAACATATACGCATTCATGTATACATTAATGGGTAGGTTTATGTTACATCTATCTTTACAAGATTTTATCGTAAATCGGGTAACGTTTTAATCGAAATTTACCAATACTCAAAACACATAAAAAAAAACATAAACGTGATTATATAAGTTAAGTTCTCTATTTTTTTTTTTTTTTTTTTTTTTTATACCGGTTTACAAATAAATACAATCATATAAGAAAATCATAAAAATAATGAATAAAAATATTTTAAAATAAAAACAAGTTACAGTGTAGTGATTTACACTTTGAATATATAAATGTACTTGCTCATTTTCTATACAAAATATTAATTGTATTATCGATATGATAACACGCAATATTCACAGTACATAATTGTAGTAAAAAATAAATGTAATAAATTTGTTTCAGGAAGGAGGATACTATACAATTTAAATAAGATTAATTAACTTAGAAAAAAAAACATTAACATTTTAAATATATCTTGATTTAAATGATTTTAAATTCAAACATTTCAACACTTAATTTACATTTATTATTTCGTTTAAATAATGTTTGGAGCTTAATAATTTTGTTATGTGACATTTGTTTATATTAATATTGTTTGGTTTGTACTATCCAATATTTTAAATTAAAATATACTGATATATAATTTATTGATAGTCGTTTACCTGCGTGTAACCGTTATATTCATTTCTACTTGCTTTGATATCTTAAGTTTCTAATAAAAAACTATAACTGCATAATTTAATACACCTATAATTTATAAATTATTCGTAATTGAATGTATTTAATATACGATTTTACACACACACTATTATTAACATATTATAATATATACGCACTTGCCACTGAGATAGATATTTAGATGGTGTGTATGTGTTATAGTAGTGGTATTGTATAAAATTGGATAATGATATATTGCTATAATAACGGTTGCGTGACGTAAAATTCAGTAATGGCGCGTGGCGCGCGCTTAAAAAACGGTCACGGATGGTGTGAATGGGTGTGGTGGGTGGAAGCTGGGATATGGGGTGAAAGTGTCCGGAAAATACGACAACCTCGGGACCTTTAAATCTACTTACGCGCGCGCGCGACACACGGTGAATATAACACATTAATTCGCTTAAACCACAACAGTATACTGTAAACACATACACACAGCAGTAGGTACACACATTTATAATGTCGCAAGAGACTTGGAGGAGCCATAATAATATAACAATACGTTTATTGTGAATACTATATGATATAAATGTATATGTTACCAAAGCCAAAAAGTTTCGTTGGTCACAGACAACACACCCTTGCGCGAGTGCTATTATAACACGACCTATATTTTAACACGCGATTCCATGCGGAAATTTTATCATCACCTATTACATTGATAATATAATACAATAATTACTATATCGCTTTGTTAGTAATTTTTTTTTTTTTTTTTTTATACCGATTAAATATTATAATAATATTTTAAACGTAATTTATGTATTTCTTTAGTAATATTTTTCTATTTCAAAATAAATATTAAACAAAATCATTCGATTTAACACTCATACACACAAATTTGAAAATTATACTTTACTAATTTGTCCATTTATTTAATATATAAATTATATATCTCAAAGAATTAAAAAAAAAAAAAATTTAAAAATTCTTATTCTAAACTCTTTTTCGGAAGTCCTTTTCATGATATTTTTGTTTTGGGATTTAATAGTAATTTATATAATTGTATAATTATATTTCTATCTAACACTATAACACTACATGCATTATGAATTCGTAAAGTCATGTTAATTATTTCAATCTTGGTTATATAACATTACAACCACATTTAATACATATGCAATGAAAGGTATAATTTTGAACTTTAAATTGTCACACTTATCTAAATTAATGAATTGAGTATTAGCTGAGACAGTCGAGTTATAAGCGTTTAAACAGCGAGAGTCATAATATCCACGTATAACTACGTATTCTATACACGATGGTGGCAAAATACTCGTTTTAAATGAGTAAACGACTGCCGCGTCGTTTTCTAAACTATAGTTGTAGAAATGTTTTAACGATCATTTCTGTTTTGAAATCACTGAATAGTATATTTAATGATTCATACTATTTTTTTTTTTTAATTATAATGGTCCTTTAAGGAGTGTAAAACATTTTCATATTTTTTTTCAAATGACAACCTCTTTTTTTTTTAAAGAAATTATTTGTCGTATAATTTTTTTGAAAACGATGATATTTCAAAATCAATAGTCGATCGAGTAGATTTTGAGTTATTTAAATTTTTATGGTAAGGATAATTAACCGATGTAAATGGACTTAAAAATGTAAGAGCTATGATAAGTGGAAAATATTAATAATTAAAATTAATTCATCAATATATATATATATATATATATATATATATATATATAATTTGTAGAAATGGACAGCATTATGAATACTAGATCCAATATTAAATCAAAGACCATTATCCTCAATAAAAACATGTTAATAATTGAGAAACTACTCGTTTAAATATTAAATTAAGTAAAAAGATATTTAAAAAAAAATTTTAGAACTAAAAAATATACTTTTCAAGACAATTATTTAAATTTTAAAGTTTATAAAAATTAATATTAAGATAAAATCATTAATAAATGGAAAATGTTGATGAGTATGCTTGATGAACCACCCTATATTTTTATTTAATATGTTTCTTTTTATCGATCCTAGTAAAATTATTAAAACATATTAAACCTATATGGTGTAGGTTATTATAATATTGTATTTTCTCCTGTATAGATTGTTATGGTTTTATTTTCATTCGATTGATTCTCAAACGATGCAATTTTATACGCTCGTGAGGTTAGTGCACTTAACGAACGTCATATTCGACTATGCAATGGCGCATGGAAGACCATATTAACCACTTTTATAATACTTTAAAGATACTATTGGGAAGTGATTTTTTCCTGTCCACGTACAACCGTTTTTATATATTAAAATTCGCGACAACAATATGTGTGCGTTTGCGTCATTATGACTTTCCAAAGTGTTTATTGAAAAGTTGAAAAGAGCGATCGGCTCACAATCTACGGAATTTTCGGAATCACAGGTATATTATACGTTCGATCTTTTTAATTGCATTCGGGTCATTATGTTCGTATCATTCGTTTTTGATGTAGTAGGTTTTACCTTAAATTACATTCTTGGTTATGTATATATGAGTATAATATAGATTGAAGAAAACCTTAAAACCTTAAAAAAAAAAAAAATTAATAGTAATGATTTATCTTTCTCTTTTTTTCGTATTACCATTGGGTGCGTAAAACGTGCAATCAGAATTCAAAGAGGTAATTTATAAAATATTATACTGTAACGATCATAGCCATGCTAGTCGTAGCACATATTCAGCACTGTATTTATTTAAGATGTATACAATTATATTATAATATATCTATCTTTAAGTTAGTCAATTTCAATTGGCAGACGGTGTTGTCTGTATTATTATTTGGACTTTGACACTAAGTAATAGTTTGAGGATCTTAAATGCCTTCGACCACTACTAAATTAATAAATTAGCCTTATTCATCAGTGTTATCGTATCAATACGCTTAATAATTCTCGCATACAACCCTTTAAATCTTTTCCGACTCTGTAGCGCACATACGATAATACGATAATAATAATAATAATATTATTATATACCCTATACGTGTAGTGTTGTGCGTGGCGCGTGTGCATAATAATTATTACCTATACGCGTATTTGATGCGACTACGGACTATACGATACGGCACAATGAAATTGATTTCTGAAACCCACCACTCACAGATACGCCCATATCATAGATTACTATAATAATGATATAATATTTATGTAATGTTATGCTGAATACGGGTGAAATCAAGATTAAGTTTTGTTCGTTTAAATACGTAATCACAAGATGAGTTTTCTGACGATAATATTTTATTGAGATGAATTAAATACCGATAATAGTGTAATCACGTGGTGTTCAAGATGCGCAATCATTGTGGACCTATGTGGGAAAATAAAGTTTATAAATAATATTGGTTTGTTACAACTTGGTGGTAGATATACATTACCCATCTGTCATAGACTTAATTTAAAGATTTCTATTTTTCATTTATGTGATTATGTTATTATATAATCATTATAAGTATTTTAATTATAATTATAATTATTAATATACTATGTATAACTTAATAGTCTTATTAAAAGGTCTCTCGTTATTTTGAAAAGTTTCATCTTTAAAAAAAAAAAATAAATATTTTAATAAAATTGTATGTCATTGCAAATACATTTTCTGAAAAAATAATATTTTTTTTACTGTTTTCAAGATATTTTAATAATAATATGTTTTGAATGCTAATAGTTTTCGAAATACCTACTGTCGTAGATAAAAACAAATATCGACTAGCAGTTAATTAGTTATCAGTGTTTTAAGTTTAGATAAGCGTATTAATGGACTAATATTTAATAGGATTTAGATTTGTATGCATTGAAATACTTCAAAAATTATCCTGAGTGAATTATAACAGTCAAAAAAAAATAAAAAAATAAAAATATTTTTATTTTTTTTCAAAAATATCTTATTCCGATGAAATTAAATTATGTAAAAACAATATTTTCAAAAAATTTAAAACTGAATTATTGCTTATAAAAACTTACACGGATTAATTTAAAATACAGAATTTATAGTACGCTTATTTTAATTTATTTATTTATGGTATTTATAGCTGATCAATTCAACTCGCTCGAAACAAACGCATTATGCGAAGATGGCAATTTTTTAATATAGAACACTTCAATTTTTCGGTTATATGTTTTTTATCTTATATTTTTACATGATTTTAAGTATTTACTTACAAAGTTTCTGTATAAATTAGTTCATACAATTTTTTTCTTCAGATTATGATACTAAAAATATTACAAATTTTTAATTTATCGTTTAGAGGTATTATATTTATTTTAAGACTAAACTGTTCATATATTAAACCCAGCTGGTTATTTAAAAAAAAAAATTGAACAATAACATAATATATTAAATTATAGCAAAGTATCTATTTTAAGAATCCATTTTATAACTATCTCAATGATTAAAACATGATTGAATGAAATTTTAAAGTATTTTTGCCAAAATTTAGACAGAGGAAAAAAATTCAATATTGTAGCTAATATATACTTGTATTATTAGATAATACTATTAAAACTTTCAGAAATTGAATAAATGGTTTTAAACACACTATTTTTGTTGAGATAACAATATCACGACAACCAAAAAGAAAAACATAATTTCTTATACCGAGACCGAATTAAAGATACATTTATTGGTATTGTATGGCGAATTATAGCGCTATCAGATACGAACGTGTTGATAAATATTTTTGAGCGAGCTGAGTATAATTATCATCTGGAAAACTTTAAACTTCGAAATAAGTTATTTTCAAAATTATTTATCATCATCACTAGTAAATACTCGTAGATATTGTAATCAAAATATATATGTTTCATATGCAAAGTTTATCAATCAATTGACAATTTAGAAATATATTACAAGCATAAGCTGTGGTTCTCGTTTTGTAGATTTAGTTTAGTAAACAGACAAAAAAATAAAAAGTCAAAAGTAATATTTTTACTTATTTATCTAATAGAAGATGAACATTTACATCAACGTTAAAATATGTAAATTATATTCGATTTACTACAAATAAATGTCGTACAACGTTTTCGGTGATTTACGAGACATAATAATATAATGTGTTCTATAAAATGTTTAATTCAACGAGAAATGTTTTGAATTTTTTCCAACTCAATCGAAGCCGAATTCAAAACATTGATCGGGTGACCTAGCATACAAATGTAATTTGTATTAAAAAATTCGATTTCCTGTTTAAATCGTGTCGGCATTAAAACCTTTGTAACGAAATAATACTATTGATAAACAACGATTTTTTTTCTGTTTTGTGCTGTTAATATTTTTTATTTTATAAAAGAGTTTTTCATCATACGTATATGATTTCGACGCGGGCACACAATATTTATACGATAATGAAAAATGTACGGGTACCTACATTTAATATGTATTTTTTTTACATACCTATTACCTATGTTTGTTTTATAATAATTTTAAATAGATACTTATATATTTTACAAATTATTGTTGATTTGTTTTCTTTTGTTATTTTCGCCATAGCGTTTACTGTAATACTATTAATGGCACAAATGAAAATTAATATCATATTCAAGCAAATAGTGTTATCGTAACGTGCACCGTTATCAAAAAGTAGTGTTATATAATTAATTTCAATGGGGAAAATATTCTGCCGGTCGTTTTCCTCATTTTATTATGTATAAGATTAGAAATTTATTGTCACCGTTAATCGGTTCGTATAAGTAGGTATGGGAACTCCATATAAATATAATTTATCATATCTTAGGTCAAATCACTTACTTTTTTCCTTGCGGAATGTCTGTCACCAGTGTCACCACATATAATAAATGAGGCAAATTTAGGTATTATTAGATATAATATATTATACATACTGACTAATAAATTATAGTAACGAAACGATTACGATTCATCGGGTCGCGATCTACGATGGATAATATTTTTATTATATCGATGATCATCTGAAAAGTGTATAAGTTTAAAAAACGAGAAATTTTGAGGGGACTGTGTGTTATTTTTTGCTATATAAATGGAAATACTCGTAATTATAATATGACATTGTATCGTCATAAAACGAAAATAAAAACGCTTTGCTATAATAGTGGTCAATAAAACATTTCAATTATTTCCTAATCTTTATAGCCTCATTGAATTGAACAGAATTACGGAATTATTCAGACAATTATATTTTTGTAAATCAACTTTTTTGATCTTTCGCTGTATAACTTCAGCAGGTATTATAAATTAATAAAAATTGAATTTAAATTTGAGTTTTATAAATTCATAAAAATTTGTTGTCATTATATCGTAGACTTTGATAAACTATACTTATTCTTACAACGATTCAAAGTATATATACTCTAAGGATTACGATTGTAGATATCCATTAAAAATGAAAAGATGAACCTGTAGATAGATTCCGACTATCGCTAGTCGTTTTCAAACATCTGCCTAGGTTTGTCTAATAACAATAATACCATATTAATTATATATTCAATCATCACTATTACCATGGATATTTATCAAAATATAAATACAATTTTAAAAGTTATTGAAATAATTAGAGATTTGATTTTACTTTATGCAGCCCGTTATCTGCGAGATGTTCACATGATTTAGAAGTTAAAATATATTTTACACGTTATCGTCAACTAGAATTAAACGCCGATTAAACTGTATTGATTTCAAGTGGATTTTTAATCGCACACCATATACACATCGTATTGAGTAGGTAGGGTACTTCCTGAAGATGGCTCGACGGATAGCATTTCGAAACATTTCGGGAGATAAAGGCCACTGGTCCGCAATGCGTACACGATGGTGCGCCATACAGACAGAAGCGACGTTGCTGGTGATATGGTAATGGTGGATATAGTACTACAAGTGGTGTGGTAGTATCTCACAAGGTAATTTGTCGATGCAACTTTATAAGTTTACCCGTCGTCGAGATACCGGTGCGCCAACTTCCGGGTTCTTATCCGATTAGTTTATTCGTTCGCAATACCATTCAGGTGTATCGGACGTCACCGAATTTATATATTTACATCGGGCACGTTGTGCATGAGATTTCGTAAGAGGGTTAATGTACGTGTGGATGTGCATAAAATATAATGCACGTATTCAAGCAAGGGCAAAAATAACGAAAACAAATAAACGTTCAAGACAAAAATAACTTCCGAAGTATTATAGTATTTTAACATAAAATAAAAATTTTCAAAATATATAAAATGTGGACAGGTAAATCTAGTTAAGACATAAATTGAAAGCTGGAAGTTTAACTGGGAAAGTGTCAAAACACTGACTTAAAGAAGTAAAAGCATAAAAATAAAAATAAAAACCAATTAATATTTATTATGCAATATTGGGATACAATTTGAACACGAAACGGCGCTCCTTTTAAATTTACATTTTAACTTAATTTTATAGATATTAAATACTGTATTAAAATTATTTTTCAAACTAAATCACGAAACAAATAAGTTTATGAAATGAAATGAAAAACATCGTCGAAGTATAATGTAGACATATCAATATCATAACTTTATATATATCAATGTATACCAATTGTATCTATAAACAGTGATATAAATCTAACTGTTAAAAATAAACAAGTCAATTTCCTTTTCTTTTTTTTTTTCATAATCACTGTTGTGTTTAATAAATGTTTTTTTTTTTTTTACTTCAATATAATCCATTATTGTTTCAAAACTATGTTGTCATTTATCTATGCAACTTATAAGAAAAAAGTTTAATTTCTGTTTTCTAAACTTGAATTTGAAAGACATTTTCGTTTTTTTAAATTAAAAATATATAATATATAAAATATTTGCATACTAAATATTATGCGTAAAATGGATTAAAAAGTGCATAAAAAGAAAGCACTTTAAATCATTAGTATTTAAGTATAAAGTCGTACATATTTTCTATCACAGGGAAGGGATTACATAAAGTATTAAAGTCATTATAATCATCCAAATAATGAAATACACTATTCTTGTTGTATTCTTAGGGAGTCGAGTAAAATTGTCAAAAGAAAATAAGTTAAAATATACCTTTCATGAGATGGTATCCATATTTATGGCTGTAACATAGTACTGTAATAAGTTGTTTACAATAATTATTAATAACATTTTTGCTAAGGCGCTAGTGTAAATAGTGCTAAACTGATGAGCATAGGTAAAGCCGCTATTGACAAATATGCATATTAAAAGTTAAAATAATATGATTATTAATTTTTTATATAATAGTTTTTGTTGAATAGAATAAAGTTTGGAAAAAGTTGAACTTTTATTATATGTCTACGTTTTTAATATTTATGTTTTATTGTTAAGTATATAACTTCTAAAGTTTCTGTGAGTATACATTCATCAAAAGTTATACATTCATCATTTTTTAGAATATCCGTGTAAACTAGAGCTACATATTAACATATTTTTTCTTTGTGTATGTACACTGTGCATTTACATGTAACATGTTTGTTTTTTCTTCGAAGTGATAAGTTTTTTGATTCAACTCAATTGATATGCAATCAGTCGATGAGTGATGTATTATATGCACGTAATGAACGCTATCATCAAATACCATAAATTAACTTATATAATATTTACACGTTGCTGCAGGTTTGGGTTTTTGCGAGCACCCAAGGTTTTTAAATTTTATATCATTGTGTTTAAAACTCAAGTCATAGATTTACCCAAGAATAATACTCCGGGGCTTGAACGCGTATGTGTAACGTCAAAAAAGTCTAGCAAACACAAAAATAATGGAAACTTTTAAACCCCATTTTTTTAGGTTATTATTTTTCCCTCAAAAAATTTCGCAATACACCGTCCTTATATAGTATACGTAGACCCATGAAATAAAGGGCATTTGAGTAGTGGTTTATAATTCAAACGTGGCCAGGAATTTACTATTTCCTTTCCTGTTTCCTACCTCTATCCGCATCGCTACAACCACCACTCTATTTCTCGAATTTTGCGATACAGAATGACTCTGGTTGGCTCCAGCCAACAGTTTTCGAGTCGCAATCAACTACCATGCTGGTCCGGATACTTATACCGGTCATCCCTCGTGTGCAATGTATAATATATATTTATATTATGTATTATGATAATATATGTATTTACTGTCATATGCGACATCTCTGCCGTCCTGTGCACGTGGGTATAATATCACGTAAATATGTACATTATGAACTCAAAACCACGTGACAATCGCCACCGATTTTCCATGCGTTATTTCTGTACGATTACTATGATTATGATAACCATGATCCAAATACGACATTTATTATAGTAGTCCCTCGGCCCGAAGTTTTTGTGATAGTAATACAAATATTTTATGACTCAAGAGTCACCATCCGACAAGTTATATTACGTGAGTACGATAAATATTGTTTACAATAGAATCAACACCGCAGATAATTCAAAAAAATAGTCAAATATGTTGTGTCATATCATGTTTTTCTTGTAATTTTACCGTATTACCTATATAAGAATCTAATATTATTATCATTAGTTTCAGTAGTAAAAATGCGATTAGGTATTTGACATTTGTGAAGTTCTATACCTAACATATGGTCAGTGCTACATATCTGGGTAGGCTTATGTATAAAAGCTGTTTAAAGCTTGTGTATATTATATTATACACTGAATGGTTCGTCACTAATACAAGCAGGCCCCTAATGACTCAATAGTGGTGTGGTTTTAAGAAACTTCCAATACCCACTCAATCCAACAGCTTCTTTATTTCCTTCATATATAAACACCAGTGAATTCCAAATTTGTTGTAATATAAACAAACTATAATTATGGTTTACGACTATAGGTATTGGTGCAGTTTATCAGTTTCTATCGAATTTGTTTTTTTTAATTATAATAAAAAAAAAAAAATATGATAAATTATAAAATTATTAACACTTAACTCCTGGAAATTTGTTCGGACTTGGAGTACATAATAAAATGATCGATGACATTAAGTTTATGGGCTGTGGCTTGGCACAATTGAAACGAAATATTTATAGTTTAGCCTAAATTCATAATATTATGTACATTATGTGTGTGCTACAGATAATACTAGATAGTCGACTGTCATTGCTCATTTGTATAAAATAATGTCTTTAATAAAATGGTCACTATTTGTTATTTAAGATGTCAATGTTTACCATAGAGTTTATACTATATGGTATAAGGTCAATAATGTTTACAGATTAAAATTATATGATAAGAGATAAGATACTATTCGAGTTTCTTAGTATGATACTATTAATATTCAATCTATTTTAAATGTCCTTATCAATACTAATAATATAAACATTCATTTCTTGCCTCTTGGGTACTATATACGTAGATATACATTATTATTTAACCTTGAATTTGTTCATTACAATCTTATACACTGTGTTATTGGCCATATTAAACGTTTGAAAGAAAGTCATATTTAGTATAAGTTTATTACACACAATGTACACGTTGTACAGTCTGCTTACTCTGCGCAGGTACACGAATATTTATTATAAACTACGACGAATGTGACATAGACGCTCGGGTAAAATTAATCCGATGAGCAATAAACATCCAATGACTGAACACGCTATGGGATTTGTTACGCATCAATAAATCGGTACCTAGCGTGTAAACGATTACAGCTTTATGTGTAAGAAAACCGTTAATTTCGTACGTTGTTTTGGAAATGCACAGCTGTAGATACATGAGTAGTATGTAATATGTGCTTATACTTGTAAGACGGGTAAGACAAATAATTTGGGTCTGTCAGAAATTGTAACAATATTTTGACTAGAACGCGTAATGAGCTCCTACTTATTTCTGGACGAAACGCGACAATACTTCGACACCAGTAAACATTCGAAGCCCGTAAAATAATGTCGACGACGACGCTCATTGGCGTGGTGGAGTGATTTTGTTATTCGAGACGGGCATCAAAATCGAATGGCATTTTATTATACGTACAAATCAACTATTATCATGACATATCATCGTAATAATTCATCTGTTTTTAAATAATATTATGGTTGTTTTTGATTAGTCACATTTTGTGCTTAAGATTTTGAAATATTTTTAAGATCGATGTCACCTACAGAGACGTTAAAATATGTCTGGTGTTTATTATTACGTTATCGCGTGATCATAATACTCACTATTGTGCTAAGTCAGTTGTCGTTTTAGCGGCGGTGGAAAATTGCGACATTCGTTCACCTAGCCGCTTAAAGTACGTTTGTACGCAATGGTGTGGAATGTGAGTGCGATCGATTCGCCGCCGACGTGACCGCGGGAAATTCGGGAAATTACGACGACGGATCGCAATCGTCGTGGCTGCGGGTAGTGACGAGAATTCGTTGGCGGACAATGATAGATCGACGCGGACGTTAAGTCACGCTCAGTGGTCTTCGGGCCGAGGTGAAACAGTTTTGGATATAAATTTAACGCGTGTCTCGTCCGGCAAACATATATCGCCGGTTATTTAACTACCCCTGACCAACAACAGCCACTGTTCAGTTTAATTACGATTCGAAAGAGTTTACCAACCGCTGAATTGTATATCGCGTTACGGGGGACAATCGACTTCATCCCGTTGAAACCTATAACAACTCAGTCAAAAGTGGCAAGCTTAATAATCTTAACTATTTTTACAGTTAAATAAATGTTTGATTTGAATTATGTTAAAATAATATTAAATATTTACAATATACTCTAAATATAATTTACTGGTTTTTAATAATAAATAAAGTGTGAATTTTCGAAATAATCAATAGAGACTCTAAATTCAGGCTTACATTTTATATATTTATATAAAACGAATATTTCGTAAAAGTTTCTAGTCGTTATAATAATAGTATACAGTTATCCCTATTGGAATTATTGCAAGAAATCAAAATCGATTTTGTCAAAAACTGGTGTTATGTAAAAGTTCCTGTTTTTGTTAATTGTAATAATTACAAAGAAAAAAAAACTGGGAATTTGAACTGTTTTATATTTTATATTAAATGAACAAACAATAAAAATAGTTAAAACAAAATTTAATTAAGGGGGGAAGAGGATACCACTCTTGTCTTTGTAACCACCTTACATCTTTGCAAGAATTTTCCTAAAGCGTACAACAGGTTTTGCGGACTTTTCGTTATATATACAACCTTTTTGATAGTGATTTAATTATATTTTTCGAAATGACACCGTTGTAGGGTGATATAATATAATTAATGACGGAAACTGGCTATTCCAATGTGCGCACAAAAGTTTCAAGTTATTAAAAAAATAATAAAAGAATCACAAATGATATTTCGACTATAAAATCATAACGGTGACATAATAATAGAGCTATACGTCTCAATTGTATAGTAGCTTTTTTGCTTATTCACGTCTGATTTTACCATATTTCATTTTCAACTAAATTATAATCAAACTTAATTACAACAGAAATAATTTAACTTTTGTTCCAACATTAAATGTTTTAAACGCACGTTTTAGCATTCAGTTGTGTATGACGTCGTTCATAAATCCTCAGTAAACAATCAGCGTCTGTGAAATTCATTCAAAGTCAAAATCAAAATTTTTAGATAATATCGTATACATTTAAAAGAGTGATTTATACGCAAAATGTTTATAGTTAGTTATAATGTACAAATAAAATTGTTCTGCTATATGTGATAGTCAACATTTATTTTATTTATTTTTAATTTTTATTGTAATGGTCAATTATTTTGTCCAAAATAATTTTCTGTAATTTTTAATGGTTTTTCAAAAAGTTAAATCGTTGACCAATCTGTATATGGGTTATAAAATATACTCAATCAAACAAAATGTTTATATTACTAAATATTATTACATTTTTGTTGTAAATTATTTAAAAATTGATTTATGAATGAACTTAACTGGATTGATGATTTATTAACATAACTATAATTTTAATGATCTATTTGAACTTTAAAAATATAGTTTTCACGTTTTTTTTCAGTACCTTATCCGAGGTCATCATTTATACACTTATTATTTTCGAATTAGCTTGCTATAACCATTTTAGTTCCGTTTTTATAGTCCGATATATTTCCTTAAATTTCTCGCACTATGTTTCTGTTTGTTCCGTAAATGAATTTTACTTAACTGTTGTTAAATCTTATTCAAACCATTTATATGTTTTAACAAATAAGATTGTATACCAACATTAATCTATGATAAGTTTCTTGATTACACCAAAGAATAGCATTATAGTTACTTTATTTTCCCACGTTTACTTGGAGATAAATCATAAAAAATAAAAAATAAATGCTTATTGCTGTTTCACAAAACGTGACGTTTCTTTAAATTTTTCTCTTTTTTGTACAATAATTCTGTAAATGTACCCACTTTAAATTATATAATGATATAAAAAATAAAATATACAAGTCAAAAAGTGAATTGCAGTTTCGATTTTGAGTTTACTAACAATAATTGTTCCATAGTTATTTTTTTCAATGATAATTTGATAATTTGTTCAATTTGCATACCAAACATTTAATAATTTTTATGGTGGTTTTTTCTTCAAATTGAACACATTTTATAAAGTACATTACAAGATAAGTAATTGGGTTCATAAACAGGTCTATTTGTAATATAGAATTCCATGAACACTTTTAACGCGGCCGGCATAAGTCAAAATAATAGTAATATATCTATAATATACACGAGAAAATCGTAACCGTCCAACGATGTTTAATGTTTATAATCCATGTAACTTGAAAAAAATAAACAATTCGTTTTCATATTTGACAACGGATACAAAACACACACACACACACGCACACCATATCTGTAAAACTTTGGTTACATGTGTCGCAAGTATAGTAGATACCTATATGACAATAATGTAGTAGGTAGTAATAATAATAACATTATATTGTAATGTGCGATGAAAATGTCAGTCGGCTGGGATTTGACATTAACGATCGTATTGTCATTTAAAAACCATTTTATTTATCCCTAGGAACAAACGTACGCATTATATTTAAAGACAAATCTAATTGTTTTATATATGTACATAATTTTACCTAAACAGTTGCGTGTCACTGTAATTGAAATCATTGTCGGTCAATATTTCATCATGTATATTAGATAATACAGTTGTTCGGTGTGTTATGTACTTCACTGTGCACAAGTATTATTATTATTATTAGTATAATGTAGCACTGCAGTTGTTGTAACAACAAGTGTAGTGTAGTTTGATTGTTTGAATTTTGTCGAAAATCCCATTGTAATTTTTAATGAAAAATTACATTTTTCTTCCAAATACGAGTATTGTTATTTAATAAACGTACCTTAAAATTGACTTAAACATTTAGGTAATTTTACCAATTTTTTAGATTCCAGCTAAGTAATTTTTAAAATTTTAATATAATAGTATCGCAGGACCCTAAAATTAGAATTATCTATATATTGTTGGAGGCGGGTGTAATTTTAGTATAATAATAATAAATCAGTATGTTAATATCTCTTTTTAATCTGTTGCGGATAAGTAGGGAATTCTTCAGATATTGTTTCGATTATTCGTTATAGATGAAATACCGTGATAATAATATTGTTGTAACGTAGATACTCAATTAATCTTTAATTTGTTTTTGCTAAATATTAGATATTATATAATATTATGTTAGAATTAGAAACGGATTGCGATGATAACATGCCAGTGACTATTAATAATTCATTTGTTAATTTTTAAAGTAAAATATATAAAATTATAATATCATTGTCTAATTTTTAGTATTTCTTTCTACTTATAATATATATATATAAATATATTATATCATAATAAATATTCAAACCAGAGATAATAATTAATTATTGATCTCGTTCAAATAAATGTCCGGCTATAAATCGGTTGTGTAACATTACCTGAAGTATCCGATAATATTATTGTATACTTGGCTCAGTCGAAATACAATGTACGTCGGTGATTTTCTATGTAATTTATGTATACGCATGATATGTTTATGACGTGTTGAATTAAAGTATGTACATTACCGCTGAACACGAATTTGTATATTATACGACGCTGGACAGTATTTGGTTAGTGGAATTTATTCAGACAAGAGAGAACGATATTAATAATAATAATACTTTTGGATGGACCATTGGGTTGAGTAAACAATCAAGCATATGACACGAAATCAAACAGGAGACATCTCTTATACCTTATTCCACGAGTGAGATGTAAAACTGTTATAATTTATCTACTGTTTATTTAGCATGTGTCGCAGTCGGCCATGGATAAATTTACTATATCTAATATGGAAAATATACACATGATTAGTATAATATAAAGCATTGGTCGTGAGACAACATGTATGATATTTTTCTGTAGAAATTTACTGTATTTATTTGATTTTAGATAATATGTTAATATTATTAATTTTTTTAATATATTATACACAGTATACACTATATTTGTATTTATTACCATCATCATTGATAATTAAATTACAATTTAACTCTAAAATGTTATCTACATATATTGTGAATATAGTTATAAATTATAA
The DNA here is from genome assembly GCF_002803265.2 of Melanaphis sacchari. Taxonomy (NCBI): domain Eukaryota; kingdom Metazoa; phylum Arthropoda; class Insecta; order Hemiptera; family Aphididae; genus Melanaphis; species Melanaphis sacchari. The sequence continues at coordinate 1,016,374 of NW_020270545.1, forward strand.
TGCATCTATTGAAAGTGCACGCCATATAAGTTTGTATGTATATAAGTATTTCCGCACACCTTTGAATGGTATTTATTTTTAAAACTATTATAGACTCATAAATATAATTTGAGGTTCACATAAACAAGTATAGTCCTGGTGAAGGTATAGTTTTAAGCATTATTCAAAAAAAAAACTACAACTTAACTTGTATACATAATAAAGTTGAAGTGTCAAATACACACAGTATAATATTGTATCACTAGAAATAATTAATTGCATATAGGCTTACATCCTATCTCTGTACAAAGTACAATTTTTAAGCTGTATTCAAAAACACAACGTCTATGTTTAACAGTTGCTATAGTGACGATGTTAAAGAGTTTTTCTAAACATTTTTTTTTTTTTACATAAAATTATTTAAAAATATTTTTATAAAATATTTTTGTTGACACTCCGCGTGTACCTAGTTTATATCGTTTCAAAAATATTGATTTTACAGTAGAAGGTAAACGCCAGTGGTGCTGATTGTTTAGCCATTATATTGTAAAGCCAGTGCATATTTGCTGAAATAACTATTATTTATTTTTTTTTTAAAAAGTGGCTTTTTAACGAAATTGATATCATATAATATTTTATATTACTTTTTTTATTTTGTCGGTCTACCATTGACACACGCTACTATGTGGCATCAGGTGTTTGCTTTATTTCGACGGGATCGCTGTCTATATGCATTCATTAATCATTTATACACTTGTATGTGTATAGAAATAATAAAACCACAGATACTCGCGCGCGTATATATTTTACACTTGGCTTGATTTCACTGTGTACTATGTGCAATTGTACGCTATATATATATATATATATGCGCAAATAGTATTTTAAGGTATCCGGACAGCATATCAAAATAATAAATATCCATCCAAGAGTATTAAAGCTCAGACATGTGTATAATAGAAGAAAATTAAATATTCGCCTACTGCACACGCTCGCATATCTAAATTATAACTTTATACATACCTAGTAATAAGTATTTATTATTTTAAATTTTTATTAAATAATTGTAATATTTACTTATCTCTTAGCCTAAGTTCTCAATCATTGACCAAAATGACCGTAGCATAATAATTGACAATCTGTAATTATGACAGGTAATTAATGTAATTATTTAATTGTTTATTATTTATAATTGAATACAATTAATTATGTTATTTAATTAAATGTTGGAAAAATCAGTAAAATTAGCTAGAAATTTAAATTCTTTAAAGCACAGAACTGGATTTCGTCGACCGGCAAATCACATTATATATTTTACAATACATCACAGACAAAATACTCTGTTAAAATTATGAATATAAAATTAAACAATATGGGTTATTATTATTATTATTATTAATTATTTAAACCACACGACGACTTAATAACTAGTAAATAGTATACAAATATATATGTATATATCATTTTTTTAAATGAACAAGTGGATAACTACGTTTTTGTACAGTAGATGTCGAGGTCACTCTATGTAATGAATGAAAATTTAAATTCAGTAATACACCTAGCATCATATATGAATAAGGGCTGAAAGCGGATACTGTATAACTTTTTGCTTACCATGATTACCAAGCAATTTTTTTTAATAATTATATTACAATTATAAACTAGATTTCATTTTTTTTTCAGTTACCTATTTTATAAAAAAATAACAGAAAAATGTCTACTAATATATATATAGTAAATCAAATTTACTTCCAAAAATCTCTCTTTAAGTTTATGATTTAAGAATTTTTTTTTTCATTAGAAAAAGTGTATCCAGACACACAGAAAAAAATTAATTAAAATACACACATTATTATAAAATCATACATTCTTCTCTCCACATAAAATCTAAAATCATGACTACTTAATTTTTATAAATATATGTAAATACTATATGTCTGGTTAACAAAAGAATAATAATAAAGAAATTATTTTTGCGAATTGTCGTATAGGGGATTTAATTTCATATTAAATATACAACTAAGTAAAACTAATAAATAAATATTTGTTTTTAATTTTCTTGATTTTATTTTCATAACATATTTACGATGCTTACACTACATTATATAATGTGTTGTGTACTTACTAAAAGAGAATACTAACAGGCATATCTACTATATTATGATGCCTACATTTTTCCTTGGGCTTTTTAGAATATACGAAAACGGACCGAAAGAGATCTCAGATTTATATTTATTTATAATTAAGAAGAACAATTCTAAATGTATCATTATTATTAACGATGTATTAACATTTATTTATTAATAATCTTAAAACGTTCAAAATTGGGGCTCAACAAATAGAAGAAACATGAAGGTAGTCGGCACTTTGTTTCTAAATTGCATATTACAATGATTTATTTAAGTATTATAGCTGTTATTAAAGAGCAGAATGTCTTTAAGAATAACAATAATAATAATAGTAATAATTGACTATCGGGGATGAATTAATTAAAATGGCATTTGTTCAATATCACAAAAATTAAGTGTGTAACTAAAAATACTATAAAATATAAATATGTTTACAGTTCGCATGTTAATGATTATTACATTGATATAGAATACGTGATCCTCTCAAGGGTTACGTCTTAATTTTAAAAATATGTTTGCTGAATGCTTAATAAACAATGACCAGGTTTGGATCTAGTGGAGGTTAAAAGATGCTTAAGCCCCCACCCTATTTAGACGTGTTATATATTATGTTTATAATCAATACGTAAGTGGATGTTAGCACACTACTTGTGTTATTTCTCTAAACTTATCAACTCATCACAGTAAATGTACGTACAGTAGAACTAATTTTGTATTTTTAGCTTTAATATTTAAGTTGATTGATCTATAATTAAACTTAAAGCTAATACAATTATCTATATTATAAATATACTTGTTTATAATGGCTTAATTTTCTTGCGATAAAAGGCATTTTTAAATTGTAATATTTACATAGTTACTCATAACTTGAATAGACATTGAAGTATCGTAAGAATAAATGTTGACCTTCTTTTAAATATTAAAATTTTAACACATAATTGGGTTTTTGAATACATAATTACTATATAACAAAGTTCACTTACATTATCTTCATACTGGTTTAGTTCTAAATATTATTATCCAAAATTTAAAATAAAAATGTATTTTTTAATAGTGTTATACAATTTTATCTTGAAGATAAAATATTAAAATTTAAGAAACATATTATAGTTGTGCACTAAAACTTTATTCGTTTTCTACTTGAAAAATAAATGTAGGCCTTTTCAATTTCATATTTTAAGATCTACGCATAATAATATTTTTAAATTTAAATGTGTGAATGTTTGTTTTCACGTTTGTGGAATATCCATGAGACGAGTAAATACAATTATAAAATCAGATTTTGATAAACAAAATATGATATTTAATTACGTAAATAATATCATAAGAAGTCATTATAACCAGTGATACTCTAATATAAAACATGATTAAGTAATACAAATAAGACACAATCAAAATGTTTTGATAATTATTATTATTATAAATATATTTATTTTAAATATAGTAAAAAGGTTTTTCTTTTTATTGATTCTATTTAACATTGATTTTAATATTTTTAGAATAAACTTGTAAATTATAATGCAAAAAATGTTCTATGTATGAAAATTAAATTAATCGAATTTAAATGGAATTAAATATGTGTGAATATGTGAGAATTACACACCTTCATGATTATAGTTTATTCTTATACGCTTAGGTTTAAGTACCCATGTAAAAATAATGAGTTTTTGCCACGATCGGATAAATTTTGTAGGATATTGAGGATATTGTAAAATACGATCATAACATGGAAATTTTCAATTTTTATAATTTATTACTGTATCCTATTTTTGTATTTATCTCGCTAAAATTTAAGATTTTGGCTCCATCCAAATTGCATGCTACCTCATATCGGCATCTGTCCAAATTGCATGCCATGTATATTCACAAGTTTATTTATCTTGTACTAATGTGCACAATTTGATAATAAAACTAAAAATATACATCTATATACCTATATAAAAAATTGCATGTATAGTGTTGCTGATAACAAAATAAATAAACCAATACTTTTAAAAAAAATTTTAATAATGACGTAGAATATGAGAATATAGGCAATACAATTATTATTATGATATATAATAAATTATATATTGTACATTAAAATTATAATATTCAATACCCGGTATGCCAAAGAAATCCCATCAAATTTTATAATATTAATATGTTTTTTAAATACCATTAAAAATGTAAAATACATTCACTTAATTAAGTAAAATAGTCTGATTTATTTTAATAATTTATATTATTTACATTACTACCTTCTCAAATATTTATATATTTTATTTTAATGTAACTAATGCCCGTTTCTTCAGTGTATAAATAAGTTAGACTATTTTATTTAGTAAAATTATATAAGACATACAATTTGGACATTCCAATTTATGTTTATTTTTTTGGCATGCAATTCTAATATATCGAAGTTTTTAAATCACATTTACAAACCAATTTCTTTACTTTAATTTACACTTAAATATTGCACAACACTTGGTACAAAATTGGTATTCGTAATAGAGGTAATTTATTACAAACATAACACATCTATAGATTTCCAATGTAAATATTTTAACCAAATTAGGTATGTAAAAATATGTATCAACAATAATTATTTAACAATGTAGTTTAATTACCATCTGTTAGTATTTTAATAACTACGTCTTGAGTAGACAGTATTTTACTGTAATAGTCTAATGTATAATTAAAATAACGAACAATCTGTATTTTTCTTAAAACTGTGAGTAATACGAATATAAAAAAAAAAAAAAAAAAAAAAAAATGGGAAACGAATGATGTGAGGGGGTTGTTGTAATGAGACGTCATGCGATATGTTATATGCACGCATATATATACTTAAAAAATCTTAAACAGGGCACAAAGGCAAAAATGAATCAATAAAAATGTAATTTTATAATAATCTAACCTACGGATATTCTAATACTTAACTAAACGTGTACTTCAGTATTTATTTTATTTTTATAATCCTGTAATTATAGGGAAAAACACATTATTCATTTTGTGATGTTATAATAGGGTTTAAACCATAACTTTGACGAAGTACGTCTTAAGAATAATGCACAAGTAGTTTTACTTGAAATGAACGTTAGTTAAAAAAAGTCTATATTATTTATGTATGACATGTATTTGACTCATTTATAATGCTTTTGTGCTGTAGTTACTGTAGCAAAATTGTTAAAAGTCTTAGCACTTTTTTGTTTATTTTTTTGAACTTTGTGATAGAATTTATCTAGAATGTACTTTGCGGAATATAATATAATATTATTGTGTACTTACACCATTTACCTAAATAATATTATCGTAGTTATATATGTAGTGCAATGCGGAAATACCACAAATGCCGTAACTTTATCTCTGTAAATATAACGTGCAACAATATTTTTAGACATTCCGTGTAAATACAATATACTGCAGCTAGAACTAACTAAAACAAGGTGAAACTTAATGTAAATAATTTCTAGTGTTTTCCAAAGGATTATAAACGTAAACGTTATGTAGTGTATTATGTTTTAATTGAATTATTTTATACTCGTAATGCAGACAAAACCTGGTCTATCAAGGTTGTGCGCATTTCTATAAGGTGAAACCCGACTATTGTCTAATAGTTTGTAATATTATTACTGTGTAATCAATAAGATTTTATTTGGTTTAAATTTTTTGTTAACGCTTACAATAGTTACAATTCATCTGCTAAAAAAAAAAAAAAAATAATTATAAAACTTATAAATCGAATAAATATACTTTTGTGATATTTTGTTCAACTAATTAAACTAATTAAACTAGTAGTCTGGAATAGTAATTAGTTAATAATAATTGTATTGTTTCCTAATCTAAATATTATATAAATAATTAATATAATGTATATGATAACAGTAATCAAAACATCGAAAACGTCCGAACAATGTAATTTTTCATTCGAATGGTTTGTTTAACCTCACTTTGGTGGAACGTGCATTAGGTTTATAAGAATAAGCATACATATTATGATCACCGTTGATACATGGTATAAAAGTGAAATATTTTTATTTTTTATCAAAGATTACGAGCGATTTCATTTAGCGGAGTAAGGAGGCTAAGGGAAGCATTGGCTTTAATAAAATTTTTAAAGTCTTACTTGCGGGCCGATTTTTGAATTCTTTGAATTGGCTAATCTGATGGATGATATTGAATTGAGTTCATGCTACTCTTATATCTTTGAATTGAGTCGGTATAGATAAAATTTCATAACTACCTATATAGTCGGTGATGACTTAGAACCTTGCCCATTATTTTATACCGGATACGCAACGATAACATTTACCTATTCGTCAACGGCCCGGTGGTATATACTCATTCAATATCAACCAGTATCGTACCGAACACTTTGTGAACACACAATTAGTTAATACTTACTTAATTATCATATTATTACGTGTAAAAATGGAATGTATATTTAAATATTCACCATAAAAAAATTATTTCTCCTCAACAATTTTTTAATATTTTGTTATATTTCCAAAAATAATAAGATAAGTATGTACTTGAAATTTCCATATTATTATTTTCAATACCTATATTATGACAAGATTTTGAACAAATTTTAACTCTTTTTGAAAAATATAGAGTATGATAAATTTTTAGTTTTTTAAATATTTTTCTTAACTGTTGATAAGAAATTATTCTCTAGGTAAAAAGTACCTTTATTATTATTTTTTAATTAATTAACTCTTTATACTTATTATTACAATTAAAAAAGGGACTCAACTTGAATAACCTAACAATATTGGTCGGACTTAACTCCGATAACCCAAAAGTATTTACGGGATTCAATTCAATGTTATTCAATCTGATAGTACCCTCCTACCATCGTCCATCACTACAGGTAATCGCTCATTATATTGTTATATAATTATCACAATTGCCGCGATGAGCATTAAAGGATAAAATGCATAAGCATATAGGAATAGGTACGTGAATTAGTTTCTGCTTGGTATATCTATTATAGTAATATCTGAATATTTAGCATCATTACAAAGAGACTCAATTCTTAAAAAACTTTAGCAATGCTTAAAACTGCACCATGTCTCAGGTATGATGCCAGAAATGGGTTGTGATTAACATGAAAGGGACTAATAAAAAACTGAACTACACTGAAATTGTGTTTATTATTATCAATAAGACACGGCCTTAATATAGATAGTTTAAGTATGAAAAATAAACGGTTGGCGAGAAGAATTGGAAAAACCAAATTTGTATGGTGAAAGAGAGTGAAAAATCGTTGACGCTGTTATAAGTCAGTAATAAGAAAATTGTGTACAATTGGAATATAATAAGGGAGGGACTAGGTATCGTTAAAGAAAATAATAATGGTGGTGGTGAGATAAATTGAACGGTTAAGTCATGGAGCAGTAGAAATTTGTCATAACAAAAATAAACCAACTTGCCTATCCACCACTATTTTTTTCCAATATAAAAACGTTTTCTAATTGCGTAACATGAATCTCGTTAACGATTTTTAACAATTTTTTTTTATTCTACCTTTAACCCAGTCCTCGTGATACTCTGAATTTATATCCCACATGTTGCATCTGCATACAAAAATAATAATAATTGTTATTATTTTCAATGCAGTAAGGTGTAGAGACGTATTTTTTTCATCCCGAGTGAATGTCGTTGTCAAGTTCAGCCAAACTATGAACAAAAAAAAAAAAAAACACTAACAAAATCGAGTGCGAAAATTACTTAACTGCTTATTTGTGCAGGTTAGGTAAACTACCTGACTGTGACGGTATTTTGCATTTCGGAAAAAAAACAACAGTCCGTTATAAATTTCAAACATTTCTTTAAACACTTTCTCCCTGTAACCTGTAGAAGTACTTAAGAAATTTCTTGTCAAACTTCTTCTAACAATCAAAAACTGAGTGTTAGAGAGTAGTTTGAAGAAGTCATTTTCGAATTCTTCACTTTAAAATATGGTCCAATTTAAATTTAAAAACTTTTTATTTTGAAGTCTTCAATTTTTGAAAATATTAATTTTTATAATGATGTAATATTGGTAATGATGTAATTACATTTTTAATTTCTTTATTTTTTTGAACTAAATTACTAAAATATACATTAATATATATTATATATTATAATTATATAAATTATATAATTATACATTAATATTTATAATTTCAAAATCAGAAATGAAATATTTTTAAGGTTATTTCGATGTATAAAAAACGAATTTTTTAACGAGTATTGATTATTTATATATAAATAACTTAAGTTTATTCCGATCATCAAATATTAAAATAATTAAGAAATTATTCTTATATGGAACATAAAATTAAAAATGCATATGGTTATATAAAAAAGTAAGAACTCAAAAATTATAACGATATTAAAATTAGTTATAAAAAATATAAATTAAATTAAGTAAAAAAAAAAATAAAACTATTTTTAAAAAGTTGTAACAATAAATCTATAATATTCTTTTTGATACTTAAAATGATCTATTGTACAAAGTTCCGCTTGACTGACCCACAAAATATTAGGAACATCTCCAATGACTCGGTAAACTATCCAAAAAAAATAAAAATCACATGCAAACTATAAAAACGTGATACAAAGTAGTTTGGGGATTACCAAGGCATTAATTAATTGCTCTTATTTGCATTTAATATTATACAATGCACAGATAACTTTATACATGGAACCTACCTACACATACATAAATATATGTTTTTTTTACATAATATAATATGTAAACGTTATCGTTTTATATTATTTGGTATTGAGATCGTAATAATGTAATTCAAAATAGCTTGCGCTTTTTATATATTCGGCCCATTAATTATTCAGACCCGTTTAAAGAGTTATATTTTCTGATAAGCTAAAGAAATGATAAGTTATTTATATTGAGACTTAACTGATTATAGATTTTGGGTAATTTTAATCATCTCTAACGTGTATTTATTTAAAATTACGTAGAACTGATTAGTGACCACAATGTAACAATATCATTATTGATGAAAATTAATTCACCTGTCATTACAAGTTTGGAGTCGGATTACGCTTTGAACTGTAATAATATCGAAATTCAACATTTTGTAATATTCTATTTCTATATGCTCACGGTTATAACGTTCCTATATTATCAGAAAACTACGCATCGATTTATATTTTAACTTTTGATAAAATCTGTAAATCTCTTTTTTAAATTATTTAATATAATAATAATATTTTTTAAAACGATGTTTTCACATTCAAATGGTTCCAAACATGGCGCCGACAATATAATGTTATCAAACGAAAACGTATTACACCGGTTTCGCAAAAAATGCCGAAAATAAATAAATCAAACATATATTCCGATCTATATCATAATAATTTTTCATTCAAAACGAAAATTTACGTAAGCTGTTGTATCATATTATTATATGTATACGACGCATAGTAGGTATAGTGTGCGTGTGTGCCGTGTCGATTTACTTCTGATTCACTTTATATTTTATTCGATTATCACATTTTTAGTACCCATACAACTGCGTAAGGTAGCTGAACAACAACACGCCACGCCGCCAACATAATAATAATAGCGTTCGATATCATAATATATGCCTACGTACACAGTAATAGTAATAATACATACGCATGATTCTTACAACAACGACGCGGGTGCGTTTATAGCAATATAGAGTAGTTTTTTCATCCAGTGCTCCGTTACATGCCCCATGTTATGCGACGGGAAATAAACACTTAAATTCGGCACAAGCCAACGATAATATTACTATCGATCCGTTCTCAATTTTCTTAAACGACTTTTAAAGATTCATGAGCCCTCATGTGCATTGTACACGTTGTGACTACCGGTTCACGTGACGTGTGTTACATTTGTGTATAATATTATATACAATATATACATAATATACCACCCACACATAATATACAAGTAAAATCGTTTGTTTTGGACGACGTGCGGGGCGTCAGTGAGGTATTCTGTGCGAATTGCCCTTCTGCAGACAGATGTTGAAAGTTTTAGTTTTTCTGGCGATAGAGTCGGCGGCGGTGGCACAACTAAAAGGGGTCGGATGTGTATTTCGCTCATAAGGAATACGTGAGGGAATTTTAAATCGCTTATAATCCGATGTCATTTTTCTTGAGATTTAACCGTGTCCGTTATACACAGCGTTCTGTTTATAACGGCAGCGGTGGTGGCGGAGGGGCGATGATTCCGAGCGAAAATAATATTATACACAAGTGCGTGGATAGCGGGAGTGGTATACGGTGGCTGCTGTACATTATACATAGGATAGACTCTCCTTATATTATAAATTATATACTGTTAGCACTCGGTAAAATGGAGTTTAATAACGTTTATTATAAGGTGAACGTCATTCCCCACCTTACATACATACGCACATATACAGAATTTGCACACCCCTTATTCTCTTTACACCAATCAAAGACCCAAGAAAACCGTTCTACTGCTGCTGCCACTCGTTCTCTGACAACAAACTAGTTAAAATGTTGGCCTCGACGTTGGTCTGGGCGATATGGGGTGAATGGCAAAGTTTAAATAAACTTCCAGTTTTCTTCATCGCTTACAAATAAGCCAACTCGGTCTTGTATAGGCCGCTGGACGAGGGCCACTGCCACACCGGGTTAATTAAAAATCGTGCGCACTGTCCCCATCACAGCCGTCCCATAAACAACGTTCATCCGATATGGATTTCAATTAAAACAACGGGTGAAAAACGAAGAAACGGATGAGACCATCTTCACATCCCGTCCCGTTTCACTTTCTTATTATTTCCGTCTGACTGTAGCTTTCGTACGTTGGTTGGTTTTTTATTTTATTATTAACCTTATTTAAAATTTATGGGCACAAAATTAAACAGACTCGAACACGATATATCGTAATATACCTAAACATAGTGTTGTGTAAATACATTTTTACTAGACAACTAGAATGTGTTCGACTCGATAGTGGTTAAAAGTTTTCAAATAATTTTCGGAAAGGAATTAAATATATAATGAGGCAGACCACTCTTAATAGTTTTAGTACAACTTGTTAGTAGGAAGAGAAGGAGAAGTATCTAAAAGCGAATTTTAAATTACCAACTATCTCTGACTTCTGTTATTATTATTTTAACCTAAAGATCATATAAGTATGTATAAACTTATTTAACCAATATATTTTTCCTTTATCACTATCTCCACATTTTTAGTATAAAAAAAAAAAAAATGATGTTAAATGAACTTATATTTTTATATTTTTACTAAAAGTTGGAGCGTTGCTGCGAGAAGTATATAGTATAGATATACGTACTCTATAAAATTAAACGTTAATAACACGCTACGATGAATGAAGTAACTCAGTTCTGGCTCTTATGTAGGTTTCCGTATTGTTTGAAAGTTTCTTCGCAGTATATTCATGATATTATAATTTAATAGAACTATCGACTATACTATACAATATGTGTACCTACGTCATATAATTATTCTCCATCTCTGAGTATATTGTATTTTTTTAAGATATTCTACTGAATTCTACTGTTTAGTCTATTCATTTTAATTTTAATTTATTATTCATGTGTAGCTGGGTGTACTCGCAGAGTTAGAGCAAACTAATATGGTAAAATTCAACAAATGGGCACGGAGGTGCATATATATATTCTCGCCTAGAGACAACTTTTACCTTTACTGTTTCGTTTGCCGATAAATATTAACGACTACAGACGGGTTTATTGATTCGAAAAAATAAACATAAGGAATATAAAAATAAGAAGAATACGGAAAAATAACCGAATAAAGACGTTTATAGTAAAATCTTTAGGCATACATAAAAACTTTTGGATAATTTATTGTGGTTTTGCATTCTATACAATTAATAATCGAAACAAGTAGTGTATAAACTCAGTTGATCAGTAAATATTACATATAATAAAGCATGAAAAAATAAATAAAAAATCGAGAAAAATTGTTGGAAAACAATATAATAGCCCCGCACGTACGCTTGACGACTATACTATGCATATACTTCGACATTCGATTAGACCAGTGGTTCTTAACCTGTGGTCCATGGCCCCCTGGGGGTCCACAATACTCATGTGGGGGGTCCGCGGCAGCCTTACCACCTAACATAAGTTTATACGTGACATGAGTGCATTATTACAATATTTACTTAATATCAACCATCGCATTAACTGTTATTAATTAAGTAAATAATTTATATTACAATTTTTTTTTAAATTTAAGTGTTAAATGATGTTAAAGTTTAAAATAAAAAAATACGTTTAATAAAAATAATTATAAATGTGTATATTTTGTTATGTCTACTTCTATAATTTGTAATATAAAATAGTTATTATAATTTTGGTTATGATAACTTGACATGTTTTGTAAAAAAAGGTATTCGACAAAAAATTGGTAAGGGGGTCCGCGATTTCTAAAAATATTTCATCGGGGGTCCGTGTTCTACAAAAGATTAAGAACCGCTGGATTAGACGACATAAACGAAGGTTTTTGTGAACTGTATTCAAAACAGTTAGGTGTTATTTATAGAATTATTATTGTTATTAAAAGATATTTATGTTATACAATAGTCAGTAATTTAATCGCGTTTAGGAAACAAAAAAAAAAAAAAAAAAAAATAACATGATGCTAATTGTTGATGATGAATTGTTTTTGGCCGCGCGAGCTAGTGGGCAGGTGTCGCGATATATAATTGCGGTCTTGTATATTTCAGAATAACCTTTAATAATAAATTATAATTGGTAATGATCATGTATTATATAGAATGTAAATTACGCATTAGTTGTAACATTTCAACATATTTGTTTTTGTTTTTAGAAATTGGTTTTTATATTTCTGCTCTATTTTTTGTGTACACGCTTGAATATACCTGTCCATCGCTTCTATTAGATATCTTATCAATGTCATTTTTTTATTATGTTACTCGTACTTAATGAATATTTCAACAATTATTTTAAAATTACTTTGCTTCAAGTATTGACTAATACCGGAAAAGTAGCTATTACAGTACAAATTGCAATGTGTGTTAAATTTTAAAAAGTTCCGAATAAAACTTTTAAGTGGAAATTAGTGGTTATCCTCATGTTTATCTGTTAGATTTTTGTTCAATTTTATTCATTTTAATAATTAAAAACTAATTGTAGTTAAATTTTGTGATGCAAGCTTATCCCATTTAAGTGCGAATAAATGCTTAAAAATAACCATAAAGTATAGTTTTTCTGTTTTAAAACTTAATATATATATAGCTTAAGGCACCTCCTAAATTCTCTTAGTCGATGATTAATAGTGCAGACTATTTAATAGTGTTTATCAATACGATTTGATATCATCGTAGTGGTAACCTCAGCACTATAATATTATAAAACTCCTTTTTTATTTTTTAACCAGCAATGGGTCTCGTACAGGTTTGTTAAGCTTTTATATCATTTTGCGGTTTATATACAACCCCCAAATACAACGGGTGCGGTTGGCCGTTGCCGGTATTGGTACTTGGAACCGTCGAAAACCACATCCGGATTATTCAAATTAACTTGATTTCGAAAACTAACAACTTCGTTATAGCATATGAGCGCGCGGGGTTACTGTCGCGTGCGGCGTGCGTTTATATAAAATATATTGTTAAATCCCACACGAAAATAATTTATCCGCCTCGTAGTAACTCATACTTAACGTATAAGGCGCTTTTGCGAGCGCATTTATATTTGTACAGAAGGTGATAAAACAATCATTACGATGATATTACGATGGTGTATAAACGACTAATATTATACAAGCAGTATATTATTTTCTTATGCATTTCGTAGTGTAAGAATAGGCCAGAGTGTTCAATTGTTTACCGGTGAAGCGTTAAAAACTTATACTAAATAACACGTGGAAATTTGGTGACCCATCGGCCAAAGCGTATTATATTTTTACAATTTTTATTTGTATCATATTTTGTATTAGTTTCATAAACAGATTAGCCTATCGGTGTTTGCATTAAATATCGTGTATAATTTATTAATTATGCATTATGTTTAGCAAATATAGAATAATATTATAATGATATTGCAGTCGTAAAACTCAACTCTGTGAAAGTAGAATACGAATATGTGAGACATATATATTATATAAATATATTTTACCACCCTATAACGTATACATATAACTGAAACATTTTATAGTGCAAAAGATTGATTTATTTGATACTAATTGATGGTTTTCTATAAAAGAAAAGTTATGATTGTTTTCCTTTCCATCAACGTAATGAATAGTTTTTAAATCTAAAGATGATATGACATTTTATCTATATAAAAATTAAATAGAAAAGTACGAATAAAAATCATGACATTGGAAAGACACTATTTATGCGTCATATAGGTACTCGTATGTATTACAGACAACAGTGTCCTACAGGCTACACAGTTATTGCTTATTAAAAATTCGTTGTCTTTAAATATTTAGGTACCTGCTAACATAACTACATATAAGCTTGTCATGTACTCCCTGTATTATTATTACGTAACCGTGTTCTATGATTAAAAGTAAATCCATGAAGTTTCACTACACATGCAGAACTACATGCTAGTTAGGTCTTAGGTGAATAAATTATTAACAACTCTAATAATATAATGGTGAATTTTATTATGCATTTAATTTCGTTTAACTATTTACTACCATGATATATTATTTTTATAATTTTCAAAATTTCTCAAAATAATTAAAATAGATAAATTTAAAATTAGCCCAAGTTATTAACCGTATATTCAAGTTTATCAGATACTATACATTATTATACACAAAGACATAGACATAAGTTATTGTAATTAGTTAAAAAGTTAAAGTAACTTTACATAAAGAGTTGATTCTTTTTATTTTAGCAAACTTCTAATTTAATAAATTAAATTATAAGTAAATGTTAATTAGTCAATTAACTTTCAAGTCTCGTTAATTTAATTTTATCATTCTATAAATCCCATAGATTTAATATATATATATTATATATACATTTTAAACCGTCTTTGTATAGGATAAAAAATAATAATCGGAAATAGGTATTATTTATAATATTAAATTATAAAAATATTACTTCTATATTTAAAATCTCATTAATAACACTATCAGATAACTCAGTTCGATGATTAAATATGTATTGGTACTAAAATATTTTAAAAATTAAATAAAATAATTTATAATTTTAATTAGTAACTGTAGGGTTCTATTTAATGAATAGCCTTACTTTTTGTTATTTTTCTGTCAATATTCGTCTTGTATATATTACACTTATGTAGTATTATGTGTACAAGGGTGGGAAGTTAAATAATTGTTTAACTCGTTAAGTTAATATTGTAAATGTAAGTTACTTTTGAAGTAGAGTATATTTTTTTTTCTATAAACTTGTAACTTAAACAAGCTAAATATCAAAGAAAAATAATTTTAGCTTTAAACTTGACTCAAATTTTTTATTATTAACTGAATTTAACGAGTTAAATGTTTTCACTTTTGTCTAATTAATATTACGTAGGTGCAATGTTATTAAAACGGTAACCATATACATAATAAGTGATATTAGTTGGTCTAAACGAATTTAAAAACCTTTATGATGGTTCAGAAAATATTTAGTTAGTGGTTTTGTATTTAATAATGTTTAATAGAGATTACGGATATTGTCGGAACATTCGAATTAATCAATATTTCGGATAATTTCAAAACGGGACGTGGTGGCCAACTAATCTCGAAGTTCTTTAACAAAATTAGAGTCCATCCTTTTATCTCGTGTATTAATATTATGCATACATAATATGAGCAATGTGTGTATATAATAATAATGATAATATTAGCACAATATAGTGTATAAACAAAGTCAATATTCGAGCTTGAAGCACATTGTTAACAAACAAAATATAAGTTACTATTATTATAATTATTATTATTATTATTACTATTGTACTAATATTACACGTTGAAATCATTACGCCCTACGCTATTACGATGACGTATCATTAATGATTGTGTTAAAAGGATAGTATTCAAATACAATAACCGTATATCATTATAACCATTTTTGTGGAATTCATATTTTAGGAATAAAAATAATAAAATAATGCTAGAAAGTTAAAAAAATAACTGTCGTTCTTTAAAAAAGTAATAGTTCGTTCTATCCATAGTACTTAGCTATTCATATATATTAGCGTTGCTTTCTCTAGATTTACATGATTAAGATAGTCTGGAAGGGTGACTTGCATATTCATGTTAAAAAAAAAAAAAATAATAATAATTAAACGTGACAAAAAATATTTAAATTAAATATAAAAATAACCTATAATTTTTTTTTTTTTGGTAATTCTTAAATTTTTAAAAATATTCTGGAGGTGATGACCTACGTGTCAATATCAGAAGAAGTATGTTGTTCATTTAAAAACTGAATAAATGCATTCATATTAATTAAATTTAAGATCAAATAAATCGCATTCACATTTACTAAAAACGCATGCAGTTAAAAACTACATTAAACATTATCATAAAATAAAATAATAAATGATCAATATTTATATATCTCTTTTCTTTTATTAATCATTGACATTTAAATATTTAATTACTTTATCAGTATTTTTTCTTATTCAGTTATCAGACATAAATTATTATAGTTATAGGTCTTTAAATTTAGTTATGATTGACAGATGGTAATGCTTGGAGATTAATAATTTATTATTTTATATTGTTTAAGTTAAAGAATGCATTTTGCATTTAATTTATATTATCATATTCGTTATTACAATAAATTCATTCAAAATCATAATTTATAATACATAAATTGAATGTTCTCATAAATCCATTCATTCAAAAATGAATGAATTCACGTGAATGCATTCATTTCAAACATTAGAATGGGTGACCGTCGAGCGCGTACATAATATTATTGCATTTTATAATGCGACATAATAATATGTGTATCATGTTTGTTGTTGACAATTATTGTTCGACAACATTTGGCGGCTTGTTACATGAAAACTGTATTGTTTACAACTTAGGTTTCAATATAAATCTATATAAGTATTTTTTTGTGTCCGTTATATATATAATATATAAATATATATATATATTTTTTTTTTACTTATATTTATTGTATAATATGAAGGGACGACAAGATTAAAACGTGAGTGCGTCTTGTAAAAAATGGGATGAAAAGCGTGACATTCGATAATTGTTGGAATAATGAACTAAAAAAGGAACATTTTCGTAAAGGAGTAGACTGTATATTTGTATTTACGTTATGTTTGCTTGAGACAAAACTACTAAACTATTTTTTAGGTTTGACAATCATTAAAAATCATTCATTATAAAATATGATATACTACTTGAAAATATTCTCCTCAAAATAATTAGATATTTTTAAATAGCACTTATTTTTACTAACCACATACTATGATAGATATGCAAAAACAAAATACATGCGGTAAAACATTCCATTTAGTAATTAAAAAATAATATAATATTACGTTTGTATGATGTCGGTGTATTGATCGGTGTAGAGTTATTAGAATTGTATATTATATACGTTCTGTTTAGATCGATTTTCTCGTTGACGAGTCCAGCAGAACCATATTTTGTCCGTAATCACGATTAATCGTCAGCTAATTTCTTTTAACGGGACGTATACATAGTCGCGATGACCATCCATCACTGCACGCGTCCGTTTTATATTGTTCGAAGCCCCCTCGTCCAATTATTCTTCGTTACCCGATGCCATTGCCATATACCTACGTGTGTTCATGTATTTAATACGGCCTATACGTTCCCAGACTTGTTTCGGTAATAACGCGAACGCAGTTGCCCACCCAACGGGGCACGCAGCCACTGCACTCGGTGCAGAGCCTGTATCACGTCATTATACACGTATATTGTTACGAAGTAGTAGAGCTACATCTAAATTGTTGTTATTAAATCGCGGTGAACCGTTAACTGAATGAACGATCTTCGTACTGGTATCTGCCTAGAAAAAAAAAAAACAAACAAACACGATTTTTCGTTTGAAAACCATTTCTTACGTTATTCTGGCGTACGAAGACGGATATAACTGTATTGGACTCGGTGAGAGATAAATCGTATACCTACATAATATATTCTGTAATGGTCTGAAATCATGGTGCACGGTTGAAATATAATTGTGACTTCTGCACCGCTGACGATTTATAGACACACACGCGGAACATCGCGGAGGTCTACGATAATAATATGGCAACGTAATAACATGTAAGGGTCGAAAACCATTTAACCTGCTGATTTTACGATATAGTTATTTACGAAAAATTTAAGTTTTAGCTAAATAAAATGAAAAAATATGTTATTTATATCATAAGTACACGTTGTTAAAAACAATATTTTTTTTTTTTTCAAAATCGTAAGAATTGACATAGACAACACTATTAACGTTGTATGAACATAATATTATTATGCTGTACAATTTAAACGACTATTCTAATTATAAATTCCATCCCAATGTCTTCCTACGTTTGTCTCACCAACATTGAATTCTCTTTCAGGGAGACAATAACTACAGCTTACTAAAGAGAATACGTTTTATTACTATATTTTTAAAAGAACATAATAAGGGTATAATATGTAAAAAATATATAATATTATATATAATACAATAATTTATTTAAAAAAATATATCTACTGATAAAAATAATTTTTTTCCTAATGTATATTATATACCTAAATTATTTATATCTATTATAGTGGTTTGAATCAATAAATTCATCTTTTAACCTTTTTCATTTATTTATAAGCATACTATTATGTTATAGTGGAACTTTGTAGACGTTCCTTTGAGGTGTCATGAAAATGGACGGCGCAAAAGTGGAGTCTTACTATAGTTTTATTTTTATTACAATTTGGTTACTATAATAATTATAATTTAAAAAATAAGTTCGTGTTATAATTTCTACAGTCTGTGAAACATGCAGTAAACAATAATCCGTGTGCGTGTGACCGATTGGAAAAATTACCCTTGGCAACAGATTATAGAATAATAAACACACCAGCTCATTCACACATGATGTAGTTATTAAATATGTGTGAATAAATAAAATAAAATAATTGATTGCAGATCGTACAAAAATTTACTTTCCATAAACTCGTCGTGGTACAGATGTCCATTATTATGTTTAATAAAGCACTTACAAATTCGAAAAATGTTAAATCCGAGAACATTGTATTTTCATTTCTATTTTTAGGCGGAATTATATAATATTATATATATATGCCTAAGACGATATTGCGGGATGCAAAAATATACAAAATATGTTTGACCACGGCCGCAGGTCATCATTGACTCAAAATCTAAAATTGGATGGAATCTGGTAGGATTTCCTCAATAAACGATAGCAATATAGTGATATTTTCTATTCTACCACCGTATCAACTCTATCCGTTCAAGGTTTGGCTTAGTCGGTGGTAGATGTCATTCTGTTCTCGAACAACACGCGTACTACACCACAAACAAGTATTAAACGGCCCTATAGGTTCGTTTAGATTCGACGACAACTACAAGCACCGTATTCCACTTTATATTCTTATACAACATTTACTACAAATAGGACAGCAGCAACGGTGGCAGCGTACGATGAATTTTAGATTTTCGCAGTCCCGCACCCGCTGGTCCAACTGTACGATTTTTACCGTCAGTAACGACTTTTGACCATCTCTATTCGTTAAATGCATCTACTTAGCAGTCGGTTGAAAATCTTTTAATACAACGATGTTTATTATAAAATTCATACGAGTATACTTTCGATTTGGCCACACGGTATGGATAGACACCTCTCTTGTTCTCAAAGAAATTCAATAAAATAAAATAAAAAAAAATTCTACAAGCCTATTATGAAATATTATTTATAAGTACAATTCACATATTATGTTTAAATCTAATGTGAACACTTATAAGACCAGCGTTTCTAACATTCGCCCTCCCGTCTCTGACCTAATAACTGCTTTGAGTGGTTCTATTTCACGTCTTAACTCAAATATAAGTTGTTTTATTTTGTAAATTTATGTGCACGTCTGCACTGACTCGATAAAACCATTAAACAAGGTGAATATGATCTATAATCGGATAAGAGATTTTATAATTTGGTTTCAGCAATCGCTATACCGTTGAGTAATGTGAATGAATTTCGAAAACCACTAGGTTTTTGTCAATCAAGTTTAATGTGTATTCACTAGTATAACAGTGACACAACTAAGTCATCGATTGGAGATTTAACTGTGGTGAAATTATGACTCAATCGGCATTATTTATTAATTGCAGTCTGTCAACTTTTCAACTAATTTTCTTGATAATATTTAATGTACAACGATAGGATAATAATATTAATCGGCTATTAACTATAAATGAGAGCCGACGAAGCACAGAGATGCTATAAATTTACAGCGATAAGATTAATTTTATTGCGGCAAACTCAATAAAAGGCATTCGATTTAATTATGCTTTTACGATACAATTTCTTGAATAAAATATACGAGCTAGGTTAAGAGAGTTTTATAATAATATATTATATCTAAAGAATAATTATATTTTCTCTGGTGTTTTTTTTAATAAAAATTCATTTTTTTACAATGTTATTAAACATAATATTATCATAGTAAGTAATATAATCTACATAGAAATTCGTGGGTTTTTCTATCGGCTTATTTACAAACTTTATTGTTTTAAATTAATTAAAATTGGAGCTGAAATATAATTTAATAGTAACCCTATTGGTTTGATTCGTTGTTAATTTATTTTTCGGTGTATACGCATAACTCGCAGTCGACTCATCTTATCAACACCGGTATTATGTCACAATGCGACGAAATCGTTTATGGATTGTTGACATCAATATAAATGTATTTATAATACATTGTTATGTGGTAAAATTTTGCAGCGTCATGGCAAATGTAAAACGCGTTACAGTGTTGCGAGATATATTTTGATGATAATATTATTATACAGGTACCGACGGATATTAGTATCAATAGTATAGCATTACATTTGAAGAAGAAAAGAATTCTGAACACTAACAGACGGTGACAGTGTACGTATTATAACTGCTAATTGAATATTGGCGTCGCCGTTTGCGAATACTGAAATAAAAATAAAATAAAAACGAATTTCTTTCCACGCTTACAGTATTAGATAGTAGGTAGTATCGCAAATGTAATTTAAACAGACTCGCGTCCTACTATATGTAAAGTCAAACGTGCAGAGTAGTACATAGTCTTAGAGTATATGTAACTTAGAAATACGCCCAAGTATTTATGTGTGTGTGTGTGTACCCCTATTGAAAAAAAAGCATGATGCGCGCAAACACACATGTACGTATACAGACATACATATACATTTATATGAATAAATATATATATATATTTAGAAACACGAAAAAACATAGTATGCACGATGTACATCCACGCACACACGGGGCACACGCTAGCCCGCTCCGATGTCGAGACGACAGTGGTACGTTATACATTATTTACGTAGACATAATATTGACAACGTGCGTTGAATATTATACGGAATGCGTAATGTCTCTTATCGATCCGGTCACCAGTGGAAGCCAAGAGCTCGAAGAAGAGCTTGTCCCTAAGTCGTCTTTACATAATGATGTTTTTTTCCGAAGAGGATTTAGAAAAAAAAAAACTATAAAACATGTACCTACTGTAAATAAAAAAGACATTGTAAACCACCGTTTTCCACACGCAACTGATTATATGTGCTCGTGTGCGCGTGCGCCAGAAGTCGTCTTCCAAATACCGAGTACAGAAACAGTCTAAAGTCCGCGAGTGTTCAAAAAAAAAAAAATAAAAAAATACCGACATTTATTTATAATAGAGAATTTAATGTCGTTTTCCAACCTTCGCGCGTTCGTACGCCCAACAATGCAATACAAATATATATTATTAAACGACGTCACTTCAAATATTATCTACAACATATAGTTGAATGTTTCATTATTTATTCTCTATAAATTCAAAAACTACTGAACTGTTTTTAATAAAATTGATATGAATAGATTTTTTCGAGATTCTGTGAAGGTATCGTTTTTCAACACATATTCAGTTTATTAGATGGGGTGCACATCCGTTTTATTTTAGCTCACGAAAATCGAATTATTAGAATTGCAATATTAAAAATAATCATTTATATGTATATAATATACTGAAATCTAGCAAAAGTCAAGTATTATCAGGTCAGATAGTATTATATATATATATATATATATATATATATGTATATATTTATACTAGTGTGTACGTGCGTGCGTTCGAATGTACTGAAGTAGCCGGGTAAGCTTTCTGTTTTTCCGAGTGGGATATCTGTGTGGTACACACACAGCGCCAATCGATAGCTCAAGCCAACAAACGATTACCCTGCACTTTTCATCTAACGTCATCGTCACGCGTTCTGTATACCTACATCGTTATTGCAAGTGTCTATATCATTATATACATAACGTACCTTCGAAAAAGATAAACTAAATTACGACAGTGATATATAATATATATATGTATTATAGACTAGGCATAGAGTATTGCTGAACATTATGATAAAAATATGATTGATATTAAAGCTATCGTAATGCGTACGCAGGTATACCCTATGGCCTATAGTACATTATAATTATGGTTGTGGCTGCTGATTGCAGTCGGCGGACGGGCAAAAAGGATAATCGTAGGCTGTATAATAGTTGTGTGTTTAAACGTGCGCACGGAAGAGGTAGCGGAGGCAACTGTCTCCCTAGCTAGATTTTCCGTTTCCCCGAGATCATATATTATTCACTAATACCTACCAATTTTGTTAATATTTAAATAATATGTTCAATACCAATTCTGATAATATTTAAATAATATGTTTAATACTAATTCTGATAATATTTAAATAATATGTTTAATACAAATAGGTATGCTATTAAAATAGTAAATTTAGTATTCTATCATATATATTATATAATTAGTATAGTATTACATATTTTAAAAATTTTAAAAATTATTTGGACAATGATTGTGAATTCACCACTTCTTAAACTTCGTTAAATGCAAACTGCACACATTTTTAACACAGTGATTATAATTGTTTTTGCAAAATATAAATTAAACTAATTACAAGCTTAAAACTATGTCCAATCATAGGTATCTATTTTATTTTTTGTATCAATGGAAACAATACACACACACATATATAAGTAAAAAGTATTCGTTTTTTAAGAGTCAAAAAATTTCTGTTGAAATCTCTTTTTAAATCTAAAATTTTAAAAATTGACTTTGAGAAGTACATCCTCAAGTATATAGGATCACTTATATACCAAATTTAAGAACCATGTGTACAATATAAACTTGGCTGTAGAATGCTTTTACACACACACACACTCTGATTTTTATTTATATAAAAATATTTCATTATTAATTGATATTTGATGGTTTATTTATATTTCCGTGAAAGCGCTAAATTATTATCTTATCTAATGTATGTTTGATTAAAAATATTTCAATAATTGTCAGACTATATTAACTTTTAGGTTAAAAGCTAAAAATAATATGAATGAAATTATACACAACGTTTTTTATTATACATAATATATTATATAGTGTGTACAAGGTACAACCGCATGCAATTGGTCGTGACAAAATGAAAACGAAACGAAATTATAATATTACATAGGTGGTGTGCTTTTTGAAAACCATTCGACGACTGCTGCACGACGATGGGCGGTGGACTTGACACGCGTGACAGTAAATTTGCATAAATTTCGAATATTTACGCGTTCATGAAAGATATACTTCTCGCACACGGCGAAATATAACTCGCAAATACTGCAATTACTGCAATTTAGGCACTCGTTCGGCATGTAATTTAGTATCATTTAATATTAACGGAAACGCGTGTCGACGTTTCTTTTAAGCAGCACTTATTGTAAAAAAAAAAAGAAGAAAAAAATTCCATGATTGTAAATAATAATAATAATCAATGTTTCGTAGGTACTATATGGCATTGTATACTTCTATGTATTGTATACAAACATTACAAACTATTATCATTTAGTCTTAGTGCAATATAAATTATTATATATATATATATATACTATAGTATATAAGACAATTTATATTTTAATCCTAGAAACTAGTCGTTCAAATTGTATTTAGATACATCCACATGTAAAAAACAATGTCATCTATTTTAAAATGTATAGTAAAAAATGTTGGTAAAGCTACAATTTACTCTTTAAATGTTGTTAGCAATTAAAATTTATATACATTCATTATTTGGAGAAGGTTTATGACTAAAGTTTGTGAATGACACATATATACCAATATATCAGGGGTCGGGAAACTGCGGCTCCTTAACATGCAATCTGCGGCTCTTTGGAAAATTCATCAATATATCGAGACCCGTAAAATATACATTTTATTATACTTACTTCATTTTTTAGTCTGTACTAACAATTATAACTAAAAAAAAAGTTGTTCAAATCTATAAATGGCTCTCTAAACATCATGGTTTAGTAACTTAAAAAAAAAAAATATGGCTCTTTTCTACGAAATGGCCCACGACCCCTACAATATACCCATATATCTATAGGTGTTATAATATTATTTATACCACGTAATGTATAGCATACAAATTGAATTAGCTATACAGTGTTTCTATATTACCATCATACATGCATTTTTATATAAACTATAAATTTTGTTCATAGTGATATATTTAAATGAAAGTCGCCTCATACAATACTCGCGATAAATACTGAAGACGCATAACTTATATACGAACTTATGATATTATATTATATACGAGTAACACAAATATTAATATATTATTATAAATAATTACATTATATTTATTCCAATTTCTTACAAAATAAATAATATTATTAGGTACGTAACGCGTCGAAATGTACTATATTTTAGTTATATATTAATGTATAATTACATCAAGTTTGGCGCAATATACCAACAGTATTTTATGTAATAATCATCATTTGATAATAATAATTTATTATCTATTATGACCGAACGATACTATATATTACGTTTTTGGTACATGGATAATTACGATGTCTTTTTTCGCACAAATTTTTTCTTTTATCGGTATACCTTGCCTATCCTGAAACACTTAGTGGTATCAACAGTTAAATTTTTAACATTGAAATATAGTTCGGATTGGTTATATTTTATGTAGTTATTCAAAATTCAATTTTTGTAATTTATACTTGAACCGGTATATTTAAATACTTGTCATTTTTTTTTGTCCCAATTTCCTGTTTTTCGAACGAGAATCGCCATTTTTTATTTCGAATTATTTAGAAGATTTGTTGCATATAAGTTAAAGTTTTAATGAATGTACTTTGAGCAATTAATCATTATGTACCATAATACAGATAATTGGAAATATTCGTGTATACATAACATCAAATAATATATTATAAAATATTTATTTAGTCAAGCATTTTTGAAAATTTTAAATAGTGTAATAGGGTACTATAAAATTGGATATCGTCATTGAAAAAATGTATTAAACTAACATATTTTGTAATACCATATTCATAGCCATAATATATTAGTTTGGCACAAAAGTTTGATACATTTTATGTAGTATTTTATCATAACATAATATAGACTTTTTAGTACTATAGATAACTGTTGTTATCTATCTGAATATCGAATGATATACAGTGCAAATATTTCCAATTAGTGGATATTTTTTGGGTAATTAGAATATTTTCATCATTAAATTTATCCACAAGAAAATCTTTAAACACTTACGTGGCTAGATTTGATCATTTTTAATGTAATTATTATCCAAATATATTTTTTATTGAAATTTAAATTTTACACATTATTATAATATTATAGTTTATCTTATTCATGATATAAAACGACTGTCTCATTCGGTAATTGATTTTGTTTTAAATAATAATACATATAAGTATATTAATTTAATATAATTAAATTACTCCATAATTCATACATATCAATTATATATAAATATGAATATTATGTGTGTCATTTTTTATATATAGTGTTATATTATTCATTTTTTCACTTATTTTCCTCTCTCATTTAAATAGGGAACAGTTTTTCGGAGATCGTGAGTGTCCAATATTTAGATATTTCACTGTAAATTTCCTACTGTTTATGTTGAACTTATGTCTTTGTTAAGTTATAACAGTAGGTACTTGATATTCAAATATACATGCATGGACCTGTATGGTTATAATGACATGGAGCATATTGATTCATGATGTCATTATCACGGTGCAGTTATATGCAATATTATTATATGATACATATTAATTTTATATGTGTGTTTATGTATTATAGGTATCCAATATTCTCTATATATTATAATAAAACGGTCTTTAAATGAAATTAGTACTTAAGTTTAATATATTTATTTTATTTGTTTCAGGTATGTAATGATATTTGTTTATTTCGATAATAATAATTGTGAACATGCGCCGACCGACATTCTCTCGAGGAAGGCAATTTATCATGTATATATATATATATATGTATGCACATCATTTGCTGTAAAACGGCACATGGACCGTTCGCTTTGAAGTCGGTAATTATGCTGATTTGTCATCTTATGTATACATATTAGTGTCTATAATCTCTTGCGTCGCAGAGTTACAGTAATGAAATTAATGATTTTTATGTGCCCGAGTTCTACTACATATCTTTAATAATATTGAACTGTTTGAAAACAGCGAGTCTCGTATCAACATATTTTGTGATTTTAGTATAAGATGCTACTAAAAAGCGCTATTTAAAACTAAAAGATTGATTAGTCACATGAAATACAATCAGACGGATTATTTAATCACCACTTAAATATATAAAACAGAGTATATAGGTTACGGGATAATAATACCATGCATTTTTATAATAACAATATCTGATTTCATTAATTCGATTTTTTATATGGTAAATAGTTACTGTCAGTTTGACCTCTTCAAACCTATACGAATTTGTAGAACTTATATTACATAAATCAATATGTTTGCGTAATAATAATATGGTAAATTTCTAAAAAATTGATTGAAATATTTTTGTCATTGAGTAATGTTTAGTGGAGATCGTTGATAAAAAAATTAACAAAAAAATACTTAGGTATAACATTATCATTGTAAAATGCGTATTTTTATCAAGATATTTTTTAAAATTGAAAAAAAACATATTATATGATACTCTATGGTCTTTATATATACCTCTATAATACTGTTCGTGTTATTATTTTGATTGAACCACACATGCACCGACATATAAGTGATAGTTTTCAATTGGAAAATAATACGAAAGGACAGTAAAGGATGGACGATAAATTCGACGTTATATTATTTTTGATTTTCGGTTTTTCATCAGAATGAACTGCACGTGTGATAACATTTATTTGTATATTAAATAAAATAAAATAATACAATAGCATATATCACACGTCAGTAATATTTGTAGTATTTTGTATACATGGTTCGATAACAATTTAATTATGTATCTTGTATGCTTATAATTATGTGGCGAAAATAATATAATAAATATTGACATTTAATGATGGATTTAAATCGATTTATTGGTGATTCGACAAAAAAATAATTTAGTTTTAAAATGATAAATTAACCGATGGTTACGTAGGTAGCAGTTACAGAACGGTGTAAAAATATAATTGTATTTATAAAGCTGTAGTTGAATTTAAGTCGTTTAACGGTCACTCGATTAGTGGTGTACTCATTATATATCTACAGCACACATAATATACAGGTAGGCAGGAAAGATACCTAAAGAGTTTTCCTTTAATCGTACGGCATCTGCCGTAGGATTTAAGTGTTGACGACGTATTATTATGTAATATATTGTTGTTTGTATATTATTATAGTGTGTGTGGTTTCTCACGCACATGGTGTGTAAACCATCAAATAATAAAACGAAAAAAATCAACATAAAGTTTTCTTACGGGTAACTTGTTTAGTAGTAGCGACAAGCGCGTATTACGACGACGACATGGTTGTCTTCACGCCGCCGTTTTTCGCAATAACTTTCGAAACGACTTCTCATTCTTTTTAAAATAAATATTATTACCAAGTCGGTAGCCATGCACCGGGTCGTTTATTGTATTATTATTGTGCTATTTTTTCTTTTTACTTTTTTAGTCACCGCTGGTTAACGCAGGCGTGTTTCGTTTCTTTCGAACACCAAACGTGACATGACGTTTGTGATATTATATTACAACAGTACGAGTGCGATGATTGTTATACCATTAATTTGTTTTAAAGAGCATATAAGTAATTTGTTATAAATTGTATTCAATGGGCGAGTATGTGTGTGCGTGTATATTAAAATCACTCAATATTCAATAGATTAAACGATTATTTAACATTCTTTTTCAATTTTTTTAAATTGTATGTGCAAGCAAATAAAACCAAAATCAAGTTTATTTCAAAACTTTGTGATGTAATATTTAAATTTATTTTCAAATTATAAACTTAACCTTCATATAATTAATAATAAGTAATATTCAAATAACTCATATCTAGGTTATTCTTTAATACCTCATCGAGTCCATAATGATTAAGTATTATGTTTATTAATAGGACGCTATACACTGACATATGGTGTTTCCTTCCTACGTACATCTAGTTTGTATTCAGTAAAAGGTTAAATCAGTTATCTGTTGTTAGCTTAAATTTCTTAGTGAATTGATCTGTAGTCAGATAAATTATGAGATAAATATATAAATGCTAATATGCTTGATTACAAATTATAACATGGTAAAAATTTTACGAGAGATCACAGTTAATGTTTTTACCTAAGTTTTATTACACAATCAATTCATAATAATATTATATTATGTAATAACACAAAATCGGATCTAATGAATTTAAATTTACTGTACTGTATTTTTGTAAGACGGAAACAATACATGCGGGGATGATGTCCTCTTAATATTATTTACCTGAGGTATAAAATACCAATTTCAAACGAATAATAATAATAGTAATAAAAATGATTAATGTAAAGTTTAGAACTCACTGCATTGTAAATAGTATGATGTTTTTGAAAATTCCTACCAATCCTATGTAGTAAAACTCGCTTAATTTCGCAAATATATATATATTATCTTTTTCGTCATCCTCATAGAATGATCTAAAGAAACCATTTTATATAACATTTGTGATGTATACGTTTTATAAGCATATCATAATATACTCTATTTACCGTCCTAGCCGGTATTCGGCACGATGAGTAAAAAGGGATTTTTAGTATTTATAATATAATATCATAGCGTGCGTGCTTTTATTCACCTACATTATACCTAAATACATACATACGAGTATTTATAACGCACTAAATAGCATTTCGAGTCTAGAATAATTTGTAGACGACGAGTCGTAGTTGGTAGTAGTGATGGTAAGGGGTTGGCCCAATTATTCTGGTCGCACCATTTCAGCCCTTTTATTCGGACCCCTTGTCTACCATAGTCACCTAAAGTTACAGGTCACGTCCCGTCCATTAGCGTCGAATATTTTTATTTTTGGGGCCGTTCCGCCGGTGATTCCGAGTGACGTTGACGAATATAATATTATATTATAGTGATATACGCTTACTACAGCGAGTAATATAGAGTAGACGGATAGTAGATCCGGAGTTTTTCTACAAAACGAGTAGCTCTAGATTTTTCTCTTACTCCATCAATATTGTCATTATATCGTACTACAGCTGAAATCAAAATTGTTTTAGTCTCTAACCGAATGACGGACAACGTATTGTATATTCAAACATACGTTACGGGCAATGTAAACTAATTTCCCGGTATATAATCTTACTTTGTACTATAATTATTGGCTTTTTTATAAATAAAACCAAACTATTGTTAAGTTTTACTGTTTGTATTTCAAATAATACTCTATAATATTATATAGTTAATAATTGATGTATAAAAATTCAAAATTACTTTAAATTAATATGGTTTAATTAATGAATCATCGGCAAATTTAATCAGTTTTAATTTTTAAGTTATTGTAATTATATTTGTAATTTGAGAATTATTTAAGATTGTATAATTACCATACATTTCATATGTAACAATATGTAAATGACTAGTAACATTTTTGCAATGCTTAAACACAAATAAAATGTATTGACATATTTAAAATTTTAAAAATTGTATTGAAAAATAAAGTTGAATTAATAAATATTTCACTAAAAACAAGTACTTATATTAGAAATATACTAAAAAACGTTAAAAAAAATAGTTTAAATTTAAATGTCAACAAAAAATTTTGTCAAAATTGACCACCAGAATCGAACAGTACTCTTATGCATAAGAAAAGTACACGTTTTCTTGTTATTCTACTTTGCTCATAAAGTAATATATTGTATGA
Source organism: Melanaphis sacchari (assembly GCF_002803265.2). Classification (NCBI taxonomy): domain Eukaryota; kingdom Metazoa; phylum Arthropoda; class Insecta; order Hemiptera; family Aphididae; genus Melanaphis; species Melanaphis sacchari. The sequence continues at coordinate 1,046,879 of NW_020270545.1, forward strand.
AATATATTATTATATATAAAAATTACACAGATAGTATTATATGTTGTATATATGCCAACTACAATGGTGGATAATAGGGGAAAAAATTTAATTTTTCATAATATATACATATTATTTTTTTAATGTAAATATATATAGGTTATACCACATTTTATTGGGGACCGTAAAATAATACCCGATGACCTTAAAGAGGGTCGTGACCATCGGGTTTAAAATCGTCAAAGGCAGTGTACTGGTGCCAACCACCAGAATATTTCCATTTCCTTTATGCCACAGTAAAAGTAATAAATCGGGTATTTACTATGATTTCGAACTTTTTGCACACATATCGATTTTAATCGATAAAAATGCACGTAACTCAGTTAGTCTTGAAAAGATTATAATTTTAAATTTAAAAATAAAAATTGGTTAAATAGTTAGATTACACTAAAATGTTCTGTCACTGATTAATATATTATTATCATAGTAGTAAACATATAATTTTAATTATGATTGTTAACACAATTGTACTTCACACATTAACTGCCGGAACAGTCATATATAGACGTAGGTTATCAGTTCATACTTGAAATATAATATTTTTGATCCATTTAGTTTTTTTCTATTTCAGCTATATCATAAATGACAACATTTTATTTTAAGTTCTTTGTTATGGCCTTATCTGTCACACAATGACTGATTTACGTGTTTTCAATGGTAAATTGACAAATTCAAATATATCCCTATACTATATTGTTAAGGAAACGAAACAAATGTTTTTTTGTATTTAATTTTGAAAGCCTATACTTTGCTTCATTAGATCAATAATGTTTCTTCCCTGGTATAAATTGATGGCAATTTTTTTGGCATAATTGACAAAGCATACATAGATACAATTTAAATAACATATTCCTATAGCCATGAGCGTGTTTATCTAAATTTCGTGATGATAATTGTTTTATACGAGCACTGTAACTAATTTTTTACTGGTTATTCGCCTTGATACAGCATTTGTCCGATTTTATGGGGTACTACCCATAACCAGTAAAATATATAACATTTTACTACATAATGTGCAGGGGCACGTTATACATTTTTACTAGAATATTTTTTTCGGCGAGATGGACGGATTGTTCGAATTGCAATTGTTCAATTATCAACAATGAATAAATTAATTTCTTAATTAATGTATTTTTGAATCACGGGCAAGTACGTTTAATCTCGGAAATTTTTCTCGTCGTTTTAGTGTCTAGTACTGCGTAGTTTTATTTATTTCTGTTAGATAATTGTTTATTTTTTTATTTTTTTTTAAACCTATTTAACTGTGTACGATATACATGTCATGTTATAATAAATAAGTTTGTATTGACACGTGTAAGAAAAATGGGTGAATAATGATGACGAATGCTCGCAATCCCGTGGTTTTATGCGCAATGCCCCGTTAATTAGCGCGCACGTTCGAGTCCATGGCGCAATATTGTTACGAGGAAAGTTGTATTAAGAGAACGGCCCAAAGAATGGCAGAGAGAACAAGGAACTCGGTATAATTGCAACTCTTGGTTTGACGGTATGGAAGGTAAGTAAACAATTGTACTAAATCCTTCATTAGGAGACCCAGTGGACGATGGCAGGGACGTTGGTAAAGGCCGTGGTGGCGTCGGTTTGAGCAACCTACGAGTGGCAAGGAGTGGTTGTGGGTGAAGTTATTTGGTTAAATTATTTATGTGGCTCTGTGAAGGTCACAGGTTTACACCAGCGTGATATATTACAGACAAATACTATATAAGTACATATATACCAAGCTCGGAAATTCCCATTTCGTAACTCTTACTTAGTTAACTTAAGGGCTATAACAATAATAATATTTGAACAACAGCAGCACTAGGTTATGTGTTTACAATAAGATGTAAACAACGCATAAGTATAATATTGTATTATATCCGTACATGTTTTAATATTTTTTTTGCGTTGAAGTCAGTGTCGTAGTGCTAACCTAACCAGCGAATGCTTAAAATATATAATTATAAATAATAACATATACCTAATATCCGGATTCAGTCAAAATGTGTATACCTAAATTAAAACATTACGGACGTATCAAATTATTCTGTAAAATGTGTGGATTTAATTCAAGTGGTTTCTTGATCTGATATATTGGTGAAAGCAAGTTAGATGTTGTACAATTGGTACAACATATACATTCAGTGTATAGGTTATTAGATCCGTATATTATACAATGTGATACATTTAAAAATCTATACACATTATTTCAAAAAGCCTTAAATTTCTTAAATTATTCTTTTAAATAAATGTATGCCTTTCAAAACAACGTTTTTGAAAAATTAAATATTTTATTTCATGATTATCACTTTTTTTTAAATTATTTTTCTTATTTGAATGATTACCTACATTGATTTTTTATTTTTTATTTCAAAACAGAATATTTATTTAGATTAATACAAATTGAATTTCAATTGAGTAGTTACAAATACAAAAAAATATATTACATTTTTAAAATGTCTATAGTCACTTTTTTACTGTGCGGGAGAGGTAGGGTATTGTTTTTGGAACACGTGTATATGTGATAAAGAATTGTCACTGAAAACGGAGATGGTCACTCATCCCGAAGCTCTCGGCGACACCGGCTGATGCTTGACCATAGAACACGTTAGAAACTGAGGTCAACCACCATGCCACACTAGGCCACAATATCATATTATAATCCCTTCTTAAATACTTAGTTATATGATAGAGAAAGTTGGTGGATTTACCGATTAAATCGTTGATGGAAATGAATTCAGTTGGGGCGGAGATAGTATTGCGATATTGGTTGATCGAGTGATGCATCGAGATATTCTGGTGGTATTGGAGTTTGTTTGTATTAAGCATATATATAATGTAGCTCAATTTGATAATGATTATAGTAAATTATACTAATGATTGGATTAGATGCAGGTATACAATTTAAGACTACCAGATATTTATTTTAGTATCAAATTTATAATGACTTGATATAGTTTTAATTGTTTAACTGTTTAGTTGCAGTGACTTGGACTACTCAATTACAACTATATATATATTTTTTTTTTATCATTATTACTTTTTACGATTGACTAACATTTTTAAAAACGTACTAAAATATCTGCAATAAACTAAGAACGATTAAACGACAATAAACCACTAGTTCTCTATTGAGAGAAAAATTACACATTTTGCGTTAGATGAGTGAAGTTGCCAAGTTATGGCATAACAGACATATCCCCAAATTTCTATGAGACGAGTTATGTGATATTATTTATGATATCTGCAAGCTAATGAGTTGGTTTTTACTTGTTGTTTGTAAAAATAAAAACAATTATTGAATAGGTCATATATATTCACACTAAAGTAGAAATCAATTGAAAATTTACCTATATACATATATATTTATTGATAAAACTGTTTCGATTTTTTTTTTTTTTTGTAAAAATACTATATTATTTTATCACAGTGGTTTTAGTATGAGGGATATGTCACCATAAATTTGTTTTATTTTTAATTTTACCTAAAAATAAAATTTTAAGCACGATATTCATAAATTTTAACGAGAGTAGTCTTAGCACGCGATGGAAATTGTAAAACAGATTTGAATATAAATATTTTGAAAATAATATGATTTTTATGGATGTAAGAACACGTCTCACAGACTGTACCAGATCGATCAAACTATTATTATACAAGATTTGCCTGTAGTAGCTTTTATTGCGAGTGATGTCGTAACACAGGACACTTGATGAAATATTGTCGCAATATTGTTAGCGACATCGTTGGTACTTATATACGTATATATTTTCAATCCGCTTCAACTACCGTCACGTTATGCCGTTCGGTGCCACTACAACGCGATCGTAATTCAATTGTATACATTAAACACAAAATCCAACGACCGCGTTTTTATTGCTAAATCAGTTAATTCCAACTCAAAAAAAAAAAAAAAAAAACACCTGTGTATACCTACCTACCGACCTAAACATTTAAATTTTTGTATACAAATCTACGAGTCACGCTCAGCAAACACGCATTGACTCATCATATATACAATATATACATATTAATAATATTATACTTGGTACGAACTGATCGAAATTTATCGGGAAATAATTAATATCTACCGTTTTCGTTCTGGCGTGTGTGTAAATTATTATTTTTGGTTGAAAATGGGATTTAAAAAACAATATATACATTTTGAACATTAAACTTGTAATTGATTAACATTTAATATTAATATAAACAATTAATTTACACGATGACGGTGACTGTTCATTTTGACTTTTATACATACATAAAAATATTAAATAGTTTTTGGTAGAATATAAAAGTTTTGTCTTGTGTTGTTTAGATATATTAAGTATTATAACTATATTTTATAGTTGAATATGTACCCCATGTCTCATGTGTGGAAATACTAAGACATTTTTTTTTTTTTGAAAACAGACGTCATACATACAACTCTATCATGATATGCATATTGTGTATTGTATTTAGTATTTACATATATTAATGTTATTATCTATTAATATAATTAAATAATTTTAGAGCTCATTTAATACGTTAGATGTGTAATGTTGTAATACAACTATGTATTACCAACAGTTTTATATGATACCGAGTACAATAAATACAAAGGGGATGAATACAATGTATGTTTTAAATCATTGTTGAGTGTTACGGAAATATTTAGCTCATTACTTGTATAATAATAATATGTATGTATGAATGTATTTAATTTTAATTTTATAAGAACTAGGTATATTTATAATAAAATAAATATAACTTAATTGCAGAATGAAATAACTATGGTAATTGAACAGATATAATAATATTATTTTATATCGAATCTCTGTAGTTGTCTCATGTGGTTTCACCTAAGGCACATTAAGCTATTATGATTCATTGACTTAAACTATTCGTTATATGTGTATAGGTCCCTGTAAATTTTCGTAATACGATTTTGATTATTAATTACTGCATTGCACTTACCACTTAATTAGCTTAAAATAAATTCATAAAAAAAAAGAAATAGCAACAATTGTGTACAGATACTTTAAATTTTGATATTATACTAACAATAAAAAAAAAGTTATTAATATGCTGTCATATAATAGTACAATTACGTATATTATTCTTATAAACGTTAAAATTATATTATAATACACAATTAATGATAAAAGTAAATTGCACTGTAGATTCTACAATAATACTGTGTGCTGGCGTTTAATAACTTGTTTTGAACTATTTTATAAAAATAATATTAATACAAAATTAAAAATATTTATTTTTTATCATTACATTTTTGTTGTTGATATTATTATTTTTAATCGACATTGTTAAGTTTAATAATAAAAATACACACACAAAGACTTGTTTAAATGAGGTATTATTATTGTTATGTTTTATTTCTTTAAACAATAATGCTTAAAAATATGTATTATGTATTTTAAATTATTTTTTCCCTTTGAAAAGATCCTGCAATCTTATACACAAGTAAAGGATGGAAAAGATCTTCGCTCATTGATAATGCACAAATGTATAGTTATTTAACGACGCTTAAATATATTTTAATGATTTCTTGAAAAAAAAAAAATAATAATAATATTATCAAACAGTCTACTAGCTTCATTTGTTATATCGGAAATTTTATATTATTATACTTATGTATTAAGCTGTTTATTTTATTTATTTATTTTTTTTATTAATAATAAATACCTGTTACTGCACGCACAGCGATGCGAACGATTACCTCCGTGACATCAATATTATTATTTATTATTGAACAGAGTTTGTATCCTTTCGCATTACATTATTACATACATCGTTTCGTATTTATATAATCTGTCGCTAACCCCATTAAATATATTAAATACTTTCTTCATTAGTTCACTTAAACCTATACAACGAAAATGAGCCATTTTAATTTAAAAATGTTACGTATAGATTAGTTTTATATGAATTAGCTATGTAATATGTTTATAATAAACTAATCAAATATTATTTTAATTTAAATTATTGTCATATTGATCATAGATCCATTATTTAATAATAATACGATACTGTTCAAAAACATATTTAAAAATATTTAAAGTTACAGTCTGAGACAAACGCTGTGGTGAATTATTCTGTATAAATATTTATGAAGCTTGTGAAACGATAATTAATTCAATTTTCTCTGCGATGGTGTGTTTCTTGTGTACTTGGTGTGAATAGGTGTCCTAAAACTGTATTACCTGCTCCAATATCTGACCATATAATATTATATTTATATATGTATGTAACGGAATAATAATTAATTAAACAAATAATGCAAATAATGCATTATCTTCAGAAAAAACTTCATTATATTATTGTACTCAATCGAATCGACCTGATGACTTTGTGGGATGAACAATAGGTAAATTTCGACTGAAGCAAATTTTACAACGACTATAATAAGGCAATGGCCATGGGTGGAATTGTTTTTGTAATGTATTCGATGATATTATTCTTTTTATTTTATTATTATCAATGCGATTATAAATATCGATCGTCCTAGAGATTTTTTTGATTAGTTTTAATCTAAAAAGTTTCGTTGAAAATGGTTAGACAATATACATATTTAATACGTCTAACAACTATCTAAATTAAAAGCTTTTGTTAGTTTTGGAAACATTGTATGATATTTTGATATTTATAGTATAAATAATTTAAATTTAAGTTGAATAATAATCACCAAAATATTTTTGAATTCACTTATTTTAAAATTAACATTGTATAAAAATAATTAAATTTTACTAACCTGAATGTCCAAATTCTAAAAGATTTCTATCTAAAAAACGATGTCATATTATATATATATATATATAAACAATGAAATGTTTAATTAAAATGTAGTATATACGTTCAAAAACTGATAAGATAATAACATCTTAATTAAAATTTTAAATTAATTTGTGTGTATTTGGAAAATATTATAACAGTCGTTTAAAAACATTCGTTATAAATTTATTATTGTTACTTTGGGATATGAAAATGTGTAGAATCGTAGTTTAATTAATAATTATCAAAGTTATAATATTATTGCTAACTAAAATATAAAGTTATAGGTATTGTGTGTTATTGTTTTTTACATGAATGTATGTGGGCTATAAGATATATATTTTATCAGGTTTTTATTAAAAAGTGAGAATATTAGAAATAAATAAAAATAAGCGTTTTTATAAGTGTCACCTGCTCGTAGTTTCACAATTCAATCACTGATTTGTTTTAATTTTTTTTTGTCACAAAATTTTTGTTGTGATGGCGATGAGAGACATATAAATTTGAAATAATCACATTATCTCTATAATATATATGTATTAAATACTTATAAAAATTTGAAAATGGATCGACGTGAAACAAAAAAAAAAATATTTTAGTAATATTTAAATATTACAACTTTGATATATTTATTTTATAATTTTGTACAGTATTCCAAAGCAAATATATACCTAGTGATTATTCTAATATTTATACTTCAAATATTTATGATTACGGTAATTAGCAGATTAGGCTAGATCTCTGAATTTTTGTAAAGTACCGAGTAGAAAAAGTCTCAAGTAAAAATAAAAGAAAAAAAGGAAACGAAAAAAAATACAACCACAAAAAAAAAATTGTGAAATCAATATTATCATCGTTTTGAATCTAAAAAAAGAAATGGCTAGAGATACTTTATGTTTATATATACATATTATATTATATTATTTCAACATGATTTTTTTATTAATAATAATAGTAAGAAATGTTTATATATGTAAGGTTATAACTAAGTGCATATTGCATATTATATAAAGTAAAATACAATAAACTTCATTTTATGAAAATAATAGAATATTGTAGATATAATTTATTCACATAGGTAAGGATTTAAAATTTAGGTATATAAAAATCAAATATATAAAAACAAGAGATCAATTTTTTACTTGATTTAATAAGTTTCACATGGAATCAACTACGCCAATGTATTTTTTTTTTAATAACATTACACAAAGAATACGAGTATGTATATATCCTTAAACATTTTAAAATTAAATTAATGGGTTGATTTGCTATACGTTGATGAATTTGGATTAAAAATATCAGCATGTCTGCTAGTTGAAAGGGTTTTAATTTATTTTAATAGCAGTGTAAAAATATTAAGTATCTGTGTTGATTAAGTGCAATAATAATTAAATAATACAAATATATTTATTTTTTTTGAAATTTAATTATAATTTAAAATACTTTTTATGGTGATTAAAGACTATTAGGTTTTTTATTATCGAGTTACACATAAAATGTGTCTATAATAATAATAATAAATAATAATAATTTTATATTTAATTATGTTTTTTTTGTTAATTTTATTCAAATCATGTAAATCATTTTATAGAAATAATTACTTACTTAAAAAAGGTATATATGTATTTTATTTTTATGAAATAAAATCCATTAATATATATTATATATAATTATGACATGTATTTTATAAGAAAATATATATTTATTGATTTTAAGTAGATTTTATATATTTTAACACAATTATAAAAGTTTACTTATACGGTATTAAATAACATATTTTAATGTTAATTTTCAATTATATTTTAATTGTTTTACTAATCATTAAATTAATCAACACATCATATTATCTAAAACTGCAACATCGATCGACGACACTATCGTTCAAACCAAACTGTTTTTATTTTAATTTTTTCATTTGCCATTTCTTATACAAATTTTTATGGAAATATAATCTCGATATGATTTACGGCCACATAAATTATCATAATATTGAACTACTTTTACGTTTTATGAAATTTCGTATTTTCGCCGCACAGCAGTTTACCATTGTTGCAAGCTCCCTTGGGCGCGTATTTTATATTATTTATTGTATATTTATATATATTTATATATATATATATATATATATATATATATATATATATATATTTGGAATTAAGTGGGTACACTAAATTTTGGTCTTCTAGAAACAGTGGAAGAAGCGGGTGAAATTGCCATCGCAGATTTTGTGGGAACAAATATATCTTAATACATTAGCAGGTATGATACACTATAATAAATTCTGTAAAACTGTATCCATATAATAAGTATATACTAATGCTTAATATCGACTCATGGGCAAAACATATAGAAAATCTTATTTGTGTGGTAATAAAACTATAAATGACACATTTTAATACCCGTCGAACGCATAAAATTATTTTGTAATGTAATATTATATTGATTTATGCAAGTAATAATTAATTATAACTATTACCAGCTAATACGTTGGCTACCAGACCTATTATTGAATATATTTTGTAGTGTACCACGACAGTAGTATACGAAATTTGTCTTTTCCAATTTACAATAAACTTTTTACAATGGAAAAAAAATTAACATTGCATTAGGTATACATGATGTAAGAATAAACAAAACAAAACATAGGTTCAAAGTATGTTTAATAAACTTAAACATATTTTTATAATAATAATAATAATAATAATATCAATCAAGTACTTAGTCTTTGAGTATTTATATAATATAAATCTTACAGTTTTCGATAAGTAAATCTAAAAAAAAAAAAAAAAAAAAAAAATGTATATCTAAACTAAATTATAACATTATCACAACCAATGTTTTACCAATAGTAGGTACTTTCAATAAACAATTATTATAATAAATTTTATTGTTGTAATATAAAGATGAAATAAAACTTAAAATTTTTAAAAGTGAGACAACTCGTCGATTATCCATTACCTATTTTATTACATGATTTGTTATCAGTAATAATATTTGGAGCCAAAATATTAGTTTGTACCTATCCTATTATAATATGATAGAATATAATTATGTTATCACATGCATATAAAATATGCACAAATAAAATATTATCTATAAATTATAAATAAATATATTTAGAGCTACAGAATAGGTGAACTAGCTGTGATAATATAGTCTAATATTCAAAAAAAATTGTTTCATAAAATGATAGTCTCCGATGATGCAGTCATGCACATCATTGATTGACAGCATTGTCTACTATGATATTACGCAGGGTTATATACGTTTGATTTGTTATTGTAATATTTATAACCTTCAAATATAGGAAATACCTAAGTATTGTTTGGTAAAAAAATAACGATGACTCGTTTTAATTTAAATATTTTTGAAATAATATCTGGTACATAATAACAAAGCAGGTGAATAGCACCTATGATTCTCATGGAAGTCAACGTATTAAGGTTCTTGGCCAATATCACATTAATACATAATACATAAAATAGCCATTAAATATAATTTTTCATTCATATTATTGTATCTAATTTTAAACATTTAACGTTAATGAATATCCACAATAAATATTGACCTTTTTAATGATATTTATGAAAACAAATATTTATCAGAATAATATATTCGTAAAATTATAATTGAATATACTAAAAAACTTATAATAATTTATAAATAATTAATACAGTTGTAGAGACTTCTATATAAATTATAAGTAGCGAAGGTGTGTAATACTTTGAAGATATTTTAAAAGCGTTGTGTCCTAAAATGTATTAGACATGGTCTTGGAGCTCTTCTAATAATTATTTTGATCCTAAATTTTGTATTGATCTTTCTGAAAATCTTTTATTAGAGTAAATATGAACTAACCCTATTTATACTCTCTAACACCGATGCCAAACCACCACATACTTTGCGATCGTAGGAAGATACTTATTTGTTAAATAAAGATAATTTCTAATTTAGTCAAACTTAATACGAGTACCTGACCAAAACATATTAATAACTCTTAGGTATTATGGGTATTTGTGGTTTCGTATATTTACCAACATAGCAGGGGAGGGGAAATGCAATTTTTCCTGTGTTTGGTAATTTACACTATTCGAGGAATTTTATCTAATGCATAATAATATTGTCCTTAAAACAAAAATATCTGTATAAAGTTATTAACATTGTAAGGTATAATTATTTTAATTTTTTTAAATAGATTAGAAATTTCATCTTCAGAGAAAAAAATGCAAGAGATAACATTTGTCAAATTTTGGTAATGATATTTTCATTAATATCACGCTTAATAAATAAACTAAGACCTTATAATTTTTGCCATGCAATTTGGCATAAATGGAATAAACAACAATAATAACAATTACTTTTTGACAACGAGAATTGGTGTTTGTTCTAGTTTATTGTAGCCAGCTCAGAGTCACTTAATATGTATTCTGACGAGCAACACGCATAATCTTTATTTTCTACAGTTGCGTTTTATAGAATTTAATGATTATTTGATGTATTATTTTTTTGTTTGATTTTCTTGGTGGTCGATCGTCCTCGCCTCACATTAGATAAATAGTCCGTACTCATTAATATTTTTGTGTTCATATTTTAAGGCGGCATTTAGTTTATTTAAATATGATATTGACATAAAATTTGACACTGGATCGCGTCTATTGTAACTGTCCCATCGTCGTTATTTTGTATGGAACGTTGGATTTATAAATTTATTTCAACTAAAAAAATATAATGATAATATTTTTATGATCAACGTTTTTACTTTTTACGTGTAATTTGGAGTGTGTTAGTACGAGCAGTAGACGATTTGTCCCATTTATAATTAATAATAAATAAAAAAAAATATTAAAAAATTAAAATCAATGGATTTCCTCATTGATGCTCCGCGCGTAGTCCTTTCACGTCTGTACGTCTATTCAACATAACGCGAGAACGAACGGCGATAACAAAAATAAATATAACAGAACAATAAAACAATCACTGGTATGACGGACCTATTACAGTACATATACACCAGATGCAGCTTGTTAATTAATCTATATAGTTGGGACAGTAGTTTTTAAATATTATCGTATGGTGTATTATGTGCAATTCGGAGTACTGATTTTACAATTATAACGCGTTTATTAAATCAAAAGTTTCAATTAAAAGTTATTTTCAGAATATTTCTTCTTGTTTATTTATTTACCATAAATTGTATTTTATTAGTATAACAACAGTAAAATAATGATAAAATAAATTAGACGATAATATTTAAAATAAGTTCCATAATATCCGTGTGAGCGTCACAATCAATTTTTAAACTAAAATATTTCGACACTATTTTTTTAAATTTTATTATTATTATTATTTTTTTTTTTTTTTATAACCAACATGAAAACTATTAAGTATAACTGTTCACGTTTGTTTCGGATCTGTTTTTATTAGCCCCTTGCAATTATACGCCTGATAAACGAAAACTGTGCAGCTTATCAAACAACATTGTGTGCACGCAACGTATTAAATTAATAATTTAAAACATGGATGATTGGAAAAGAATTTTATGAATGTAATAAACTATATTTATAAATTGAATAATTTAGCTTACATTCTAGGTATACCGTATACATAAAATCATAAACACATTGAAACGTTCCATTTAATATGTTTAAATGCATTTGTTTGATCGGCTAAAGCTCTAACTTTTTTTATATGATATACATTTTTAGATTTAGCTTTGTATAATATATTAATATCATGTTCTTGTTATAATGCTATCACTGTGATTTGATATTACTCCGATAATTAGGTTTTAGAAAATTTATTTTATTCGAATATTTTATACAAAATTAATTGAAGTGTGCTTACATGTAACTTTAAAAATCACGAAAACTTATTAAAATTATACACTGCAAAAAAAATAGAAAATCAAATTATTTTAAATTATACATTTGAATTTCATTGCTATTATACAAGCTGCATTCATGTAACTAAAGATGTGCATTTACAAATTACTTTTTTTCCAAAAGCTGCCATATTCTATAAAATGTATTGGTGTGTTATTAAGTAAATATTAATGTCGGTCTTTATTGTATGGAGCGAACTTGCATTTTAAATTTGTTTTCTGATAACCACAAATTCAATAAAATGAGGAATTATTTTGTTTTATTACTAATTTCAACAATAAATTCGATCTTTGTGAAGAAATATTTGATTTGATTATCTGTTATCATTAATTTATATATGTGTATATTGTAGCATATATTGCTGTTCTAACGTGTGAATTGACTTATTAACGTAGGCTTATTAATTAACGTGTTACTATAATAAAGTTAATAACCATTATAATAACGTAGTAATCGTTTATAATATAGTAAATAAATGACGATTAAGACGTTGGGACTAATAATAAATACGTATAAAACCAGTTTAATAAATTACAATTTTCAGTAATTTTACAGCATTATTTATTTATTTATTATTATTATTTTAATATAGACTTAGTTATACCATACGTCTTGTTTAAGTTTCCAAACTCAATCTGGTTTCTTTCGTCCATCGCCTACGCGTGTCAGGTTAGATTATCGGTAGATCTTGTATAATATTATAATAAAATTGAGACTATGTTTTTCGATATATATTTATTTATTACCTGGTATACACATTGTACTCGTTACGTCAAATTCCTTTTCTAAAATTGGCTATACCTTAAATATAATTTTCTTATACTTTCATACACATTTCATTATATCTTAGTCTTTTTTAATGATAGTCCATAAGTAAAATATTATGATACTTCTGCTAATACTAATCAACCTATATGGCCTCGCCAGTATAATGTGGTATTAACAAGATGGCATTAAATAATATCACTGAAATCAATAAAATAAAAATCGAGTTTCTTTGATAATCTTTGAAGTTTGTAGTTTGATTGAAGTCATAGTAAGTTTTAGAAAATAAATCATTTACTAGCGCGTATTGCTATAGAAATATACCAAAGTAAGTTATGATGAATAACTCATAACATAGAAATATCACACACATACACATGGGAATTAATTAAACAGGAACTTAGGAAAGAGCATCATAATATATGTACAAAGGTACTCAAACTAAAGACAATTTATTATTTTAACAGATTTATGAGAGATATTATTGTCTTCACATGGATTTTTTTTATTTTTATCGTGAACATGCTTTTTTTGTTTTCCACGACGATATTTACTAACCAATAATATCAAATTGTTTCAATTTATACTCATATCGGATCCGTATTGCGTATTGCGTACAATGTGAATTGTTAACTGTACATTTGAAATTTATAATACTGCGTAACATGGGAGTAGCGAGGGTGGAGCAGGGGGGCACTTACCCACCCCTGCACCTCAAATTGAATTAAAACAATTTTTTTTTTTAATTTGTAATAATTAAGTTTTACATGAAAATTGAAAAATTAAATGCGATATAAGAACATTCAAGTCTAAAAATAGTTTAGTGGTACCAAGTGTAATCTACACGTGTAATCATTTTATATATTACCTTACCGGTTTTTATTTTTATTTTATTTTAAATTATTAATATATTTATTATTGGCATTTTTATAATCTTGTTTAAATTTGCCCCCCCCCCCCGATTGAAATCCTAGCTACGCCAATGCTGCGTAATATTATTGTTAATAATTAATTTGGTATCGATTTTGCCAGATATGATAAACCAGGTTTTCTCTATCGTATATCATAATCTAAAAATTTAATCTCTGAAAATGCACTGAAACAAAAGCAGATTTACCTACTCATAGAATAGTTTGAAAGATATTTTATGGATTCAAGTATGTACATCGGAATAAAAATAAAAAAACAGATTATATTTATACAGTTGTTAGGTGTAAGTAAAATAATATATTGGCTCGAATTCAGATAACACGATATATAGGACAAAACGTAAAAAAAAAAAACTAGAAAAAGAAAAACGCATAATATAGATATAGTATACGTATTTGTAGGAATACAGAAAAAAAATACTCACCTCGTGAAGAATAATTTATAACATTATGGGTGCGTGCACGCTTCCGCTCGGCATTACACCCTCTAGTTATGTAAACGCTTTGAATACATTTGGATTACGCGTGTCAAAAAGTAACCGTGTGCCGTGAAAAAATTGCGGCCGAGGAAACCCGTCATTTTTATAATCTTTAAATCCGGTCGCATCTCGCATTCAATATGTATATGAAAGCAGTGCAGTTGTAATACTACACTCCGAGTGTACAGTATACTGGGGATTTTCGTCGTAATAACGTAGGGCCGACCCCGAGTGAATTGATTCACTGCATTTTATATTATACGCCGACTTTAGTGTGAGTACGGAGTGTATCGCGACCATGATATTATTATCTTGACATATTTTTTTCCTCATTGCAATACGTACGTCAAATGGTCAAATAATATTATGTATTTGCGATGCACTCTGTATGTTAATTTTTTGTTTTTAATCATACATACTACATACACATAAAATGCATTTATTAAACGCCTAAGAGTTTATATCACGCGTATACCTCCAGCGCAGCCTTTGACGCACTAACGTTGGCTTACTATTCATTATTTATTTTAAAATAGCGATTTGAAACCGTTCAAAATCATCGTTTAAAATATATTATAATATTGCCATAAACTATGTTGTCTTAATCGTCTCACCGATGTAATTTTGCGAGTTTATTAGTAAACATAGTTTTAACCTAATATTTTGTATAATTTAATAGATGTTATTATGTAGATACTTTGTTTTATCGCCATAAGGTAAATATATTGTAATAGCGGTAATATAGTTTATTATTCTTGGAGGTTAACCACGACAAAGATACGTTTTTCGCGCGATGTTTATAGATTATATCATGATTGCAACATCACACACTTACCACATTTGTTAATATTGATATGATAATAAAGATTCTTATAATATTAATTCTCGACCGACTAAACCGTTAAATTTTATAAAATTTACCTGCAGCTATTACATAATTTTCTACACAACATATTACAATATTATTGTCAACAGCTATAATGAACTTACATGATTGTGTGATGTAGTTCATTGAGAGCTTACGTTCGCCCGTGTTTATTGATATAGGTAACGTGTTCTATGTGGATAGGTGAACGGTGATAGTTAATGAGTGGTCGACAAGAGTGGCAAAAGCTACTCATCCCAACGGGTAGAGTAAATTATGTACTTTATACATGTATAAGTGTACATAATAAGTAAATATTATATTATATAGGTACTGTGTAAATTTTCCGTCTCCGTGGAGTTCGTCTTTCCATACTGAAGCAATAACCAAGTTATACCTAGGTATATGATATAAAATAGCGTAATAGAAGGGAGACATAGACCGAGTCAAGACCACCGAAGGTTGGCCGAGAAATTCGATTTAGCTGCTCGGCATATAACGTTTCGTGTCGGACACGCAAAAGTGATTTCCCCTCCACACACAATCGATACAGTTTAGATGACCCCCGGCGGAAGAGAAGTGTTTCTACTCGTCGCCCATCATTCACCCCCACCGTTACCATCGCCGTATCGCACGGTCCGCAAGAAAATATAATTTTGATCACGTTCGAATGAAAGCTTTTCCGCCGCAGTAATTCTCGAGAGCTTTTAACCGAAACACTCCTCGTCCTTTACTTAGCTCTATTTACCTCTTTACCTAACCTAACCTATGCAGGGTGGTGTGCATACCTGGCTCAGTACGCTGCATACATGCTACACTATTATAAGGTGCATGATATAAACGCATGTATGTTTGAAATCGTCACGCACACTGGACAGTCGTGACGATCCCCTTTGTCGTCGCCGTCGTCTGTGAAATATAATAATAAAAAGGCGCCGTCTTTTATGCGACCCCTTGTCGCCGACAACGTCCTCAAAGGCGCGTCTTGTTGACCTCGCGGCGTCATGACATAGCAGTAATCGTATGTTATAAATACTTATTGTTTTTTATTTTTTAAACGAGTTGTTGGTAGATAAGTATTATAATTTAGTTAATATCGTATTAAGCAAAATCTCTTCAAACACGTGGTTATAAAACAGAATAATTTTAAAGGGGTAATACACTTTTGCATATAATAATTCACTCAGATAACACAACGCTTCCATTTTTATAAATCACGTTATTCATCTACTTCGCCTACTCGTTTAAGTGGTAAATTTGATTTGTATTTGTTTATTTATTTTCTTGCAAAATATATATATATATATATATTAAGTTTAATAATATAACATATTTTATTTATGCATATTAGTATGCATTTTATACATTTACTATATAAGTTTGATAAACAATGGGGTGAAAAATCTATAAATTGAGAAGTACCTACCTATAAGGTACTTATGAGTATTGAGTAGAAGTAGAGGTAGTTGAGGTACCACAATTGACAATTTATCATTATTAAGCGTTGGGATTTTACACTGGTCATTTACATGTCTGTAAATAGGAACCAGAGAATTGCAGTTAACGTGTTAAAACTTTTAACTCGATAGCCATCCACGAATTTTTTGCCATAATACGTTGCCATCGCATATATAGCTGTCGTTTAAAGTTTTTATATGTATTATGTACCTATAATATAATAATATATATTTTGTTCGTTGGTCATGTATTTGAACTTTCGTCCTACACTTATTCATCCGATTCAAATTTATTTAACCAGGTCACATCTTTCTAAAGCTACTTAATTACTACCAACACCGTTAGTTTTACATAATATAATATTAAGACAATTTTTCATGTGTTTTTAAAATTCAAAATTCACTGCATAAAGTTAAAATGTTATACTACGTTTTTAATTTGAATGTAATACATTCGATTAGTGAAATAAAGTTGATTTTATTTTAAAAAATAAATAACTAGTATACTTATACAATATACATATTATAATATTAATATGTCACTGAAAATATTGATATTCGGAAAACAATTACAATTGCGGATACTGGTAAGAAATTATAATATTATTGCCTTCAGTAGCATTGATTAAATAATATATTTAGACAGTTCAAACCAAGAGACAATAATATAGGAACACAAAAATTAGTAGCTTAAGAATGTCAATAAGTAGCGGGGTACAGTAATTGTCTACTAAAATAATTATTATCGAAATCAGGTTGACGATGAAAACATATACGAGCGGTGAAGAGTACGCCAGCAATATACCTTATTAATTGCCTGTCAAACCGCGATAAGAAACATCTATTCCAAGAATATAAATCTTCCTAAAATAAGAACTGATTATCATACCCGAAATATAGGTATATTGATAAGATATTAGGTACATTTCAATATCCTGCATACTTAGAATATAAATATTTTATACGTGGATATTATCAAAATACTAGAGTGACACATGATTACAACAAAAATCAAGTAATGACATTTCCTAATACTCTACGAAGATTTTATTAAAAGTTAACAAATCTATTTTTTCGTAAAGCGTTTTGAGATAATTTTCATAGTTTCCAAAATTTATCAAAGTTTAAAATTATCAGGTGACACATTATGTACAAATATTGTATAAGTTATCAGTTATAATGTATGCTAAAAAAATAATATCATAACTAAAAATGGATCGGTGATCATAAACAGAAAATTTGCTTAATTAATATGATTGTAATATAATTTATTGATTGCTAGGTAATATTAAAATAAAATATTATCATTTTGTATTTAGAAATATCTGAGTGTAGTATAACTAGTGTTGGTATAATAGTCACACATAGAAATACTAAATTTACTGAAGACATTTAAGGCTGTAGTTATTTCTGTTATATTTTTTGACTGTAACACGTATGTTTGTTTAGTTTGATTTATGGAAATGATTAACGAAAAATGAATATATCTAAGACAAAATAAATCACGCGATGTTTGACGCCCGTTGTGTCCGTTATATCACTGATCACAAAAATGATGCCTTTTAAATTTAGTACGTGTAGAAACACTAGAAACCCAATTTTTCTCACTACTATTGCTCCCCTTTCTGACGCCTATTTCTCACCCTGTTGCACTCTACATACACCAACATCATGAATATTTGTTTACTTTTAATGTTACAACGGGATGTTTCACAAGATAATACCATTAAAAGGATCGTTTGTATGACGTATTTTTCATGTTTATGAAACATATAACTATAATGCGTAACACGTTGATTTAATGTTTATATGTTCCGCTCTTGCCAGTCCCTAGTTTTACGAAAAAGGTTGAGAAATACAGAATACCTACTAAGTGTTTGGTGGTGGTCACATATTATATTCACGTCATTACTATGCCATTCTGTACACTAAAATTATATTTAGCCTTTATAGGGTGATTAACCAAACATGATCATCCCATATTTTCTTTAATGGGTAATGTATTTATTACAATTTTGATTTTTTTAAATATATTCATATACTTAAGATTGATTATTAACCGTACGATTTAACACTATATTTTAAATTATTTAGATTTTTATATACCGTTTGAGGGGTGCTTTTTAATGATACAAACTTATTTTTTAAATGAAAAACATCCTTTGTTCCTATAAATTTGTAACCAGATAATTTTATATAAATTGTTGATGTATCTAATTCAAAACTCTAACTCATTGTATGTTTTGAGATAATTAACATTATCTACAAAGAATAATATAGATTTAAAAAAATATGTAAAGTCTAATGATTTGAACATTATAGACATCAGACATGTAAGCATGTTATGCTTTATTTTAAAATTGTTTTTTAAAATGTGATTTTTTTTTTTAACAGGAATAATTTTTGTGTTGTGAAATATTTGAAATATTAATGCATCTAAACCGAAATTATCCTTTAACATATTTTTTTAAATATAAAATAGAAAGATCATATTAATTTCAGCATTAATTATACCTAGACAATTTTTAAAAGTTATATAATTTTGTTAGATAAATATTATTTATTATACTACATTTTCAAAATAATGTAGTCCCCGTATATTTTTCTTAATTTATTTATATGAACCTATTATTGTTAGTAAATATTGTTAATAACTCAAAGCTGATTATTCAAATTATGATTTACATACATCAAATATTAAAAACAAAAGTTGGTACCTATCACTATTTGACATTCATTAAATGGTATAAATATTGCATATATTTGAATATGTGAATCTAAAGTATACTTACAAATTTCAAAAATCAAAATTTTAATAAATAAATAGTCAAAGAAAAAAGCCGGGTAAAGCGTGTTTGATAAATCACCCTATAACTATTATACACTGTTCAGTGGAAGTTGGGTTCATTCATTTTTGGCCATTTTGTATTTGTTTGTTATATTTCATAATAGCCGTTCGTTCCTTGTGTCAGTGTGCAAAAGTTTTCCGGTAACCGTTCATTGAAGCTATGCACGTTTTACGTAAAAAAGACTATTATACATTATTATTAATAATAATATAACGAAACAAAAGTCACAGGACGGTCTTTTTGTCCCGTTGTCCTCATTATTTATTTATATTATTGGGTACTGTCTCTATGTTACGTATTTTATCTATTCGAGTTTTATGCCAGTTTGGCTTTCTCGGCCAATGAATTAATTTTTAGTACATATAATTTTAGTCTATCCGTTATAATTTGTGTTGAGGTCTTTTATTTTTTTTTATTTTTATTATTAATGTTTATTCTATTATTTCAAAAATATGAATTCTAATTTTTTAAAATATACCCATCATGTCAAATTCAATGAGAACTTCTTAATGTTACAAACCTCTATCGCTTTTTGTAACCAAGTAGCTGTCGATATGTATACTTGATTTTATTCAGTTAAGTAGTGTTTGGTTAGCTATATGAAAGATTTAAGAGCCGGATTTTGAACCGATCAGTCAATCTACATAAACTTTTCTATACTATATTTTACAAGTCTTAGAAACTTATATGGGTGTCCCATTAACAGATGTTGATGCTAGATATCTATAACTATGACTACACCGCAGAGTGCCACCCGATGAACGTATATATATATTTTAAACACTTAATTTATAAAATATTATTATTGTGTACATACGCACTATGTACTATGTAACGGCAATACAATATTATGAAAAAAATAATATATTTATAAGACAATTGTTTTGAATGCCTTTTTTGCGCGGTATATTATATACTCGGTTTACCACCGTTTTCTATTTAAAAAACCACCGACATGTATTTTTTTTACTCAGCAAAAGAGTTGTAGTATTCTCCGGTCACTGCGCCTATTTGCTTGCGCATTGGGTGCAAACGGTTGGTATTATAAGGTCGTAGACTGTCACACACATTATATAACTACTACGACAAGGACGAAAAGTGTGTACTTTAGCATATATTTTCTAAGTCTCGTTATTTAATATAAATATCGTTAAATATTATTATGAACTTAAAATGTATTTCCATCGTATATTTCATGATTATAAAAACGGACATAACACAATATTATTGCTGCAATAAAAATCCTATTTATAGTATTTTATATTATATTTTAACTCTGTGTATAACCGTCCGTGAAATTGCATATGTATATGTGATCATTTTTGTGTATTTATATATATGTGGGTGTGTGTGTGTAAAAATTAATTTTAATTAGTTTTTATATCATAAAAATACTAACACACAATTTATCATGGTATCCTTGGATGCTTTACTAAAAATTTTAACTCATGTTTTCAAACATCTCTGACCTCATAAACCACTCACGCTAGACTCAATTATTTGGTAATAGGGTTGTTGTTATAGTTGTGGTTGTTTTTAAAGCATTTGACCAATTCAATTATTTTTCTTTCAAAAAATGATTATTGGTCTGATTTATGTGAAACAATTTTTAAAATAGTAATAACTTTAATTCCAAAAATCATCTGTAATAAATTACTCTAATAAAAGACTTATCTATTAAAAAAAATATAGTTTCTGAAAAAAAAAAAAACGATAAAATGCCTATTTGCTATCAACCAAACAAAATAGGTTCATGTCAGTTTTTCAAACTTGCCTACCTAAATAAGTATCTATTATTTCATTGGCAACCGTTAGGTGATAATTATTAGTTGATATACAAATAAATTATTGATATTGTTATATTAACGTTACAGAGTGAAAATATTATTATATGTTATTAAAAACACCAAGTAGATTATAAGTAAATTAACTGACGTATATCAACCACATATCTCAAAGAAAATTGAATGTGAAATCAACAATTAAAAATACTGAAATATATACCTATAGTATTATTATCACAGCGCATTTATCTGAGGTCCGGTCAACAATTTTTATGTATTATGTCGCTGTTAAAAATTCCATTATATAGTATGTATAATATGTATAATATTATGTACTATATGTTTTCCCATAAATAGAAATGTGTTTAGTCGTCCGATCACCGTGATAAATATGTTAATTATACATCATGTAGGTACCACGCGTACAACATTTAAATAAAGTTAATCAATTCAGTGATTTTTTTTTATGCGCGTTCCTGTAGGTAAATGTTTATGTGTCTATTTTAAAAAACGGGTTTCACTAGATTTTCGTATTTTACTACACCCTTAGTGAAGATTCAAATATATGTTACTCGTTTGTATGTTTCCGTTTCCTTCTCCTTTGTATAAGAGTTACGATAGTAATTTGTTTCACACGGCACGGGTGAAAATCGGAATATAGTTTGAATAGTTTATCCTGCCACTCACCTGCCATAATATACCAATAATATAAATAGTCATATTGTGTACATACAAAAAAAAATAATATCTCTTCGTTGTTTTTTTATATTTTCTTTTTTTATGCGAGAATTTATTTTTGACTTTTGAAGTTCTTCTAGTTGACAGTTAAAGTCCTTTCCTGTCAGGACCATCAGTCAATAACTGCAGCCGATTCAGTTCCGTATCAAGATTAATAAAAAAATTTACTGATAACAGCTTGCTATTAAATGTAATTCTTATCAATAGATTGTTTGCTATCGGCCATGTACAATAGCTAGACGCGCCACAATATACCTACCTATTAAAATAATAAAAAAAATAAAATAATATAAATATAAGCGTTTGTTTGTAGTATATTTTTTATTTATTTTTTACTCGTTATTGATATCGTGGTTTTTAAAGTAAAAACTCTACGCAAACAACGTAGATAAATGTCACGAGGTCGTCGAAACTGTATATTTAACAAAATAATAATTGTTGTTTGTTTAACAAAGTAGTGTCTTCGCCTAAGACGTATAAATGTATCACTTGTGACATTTTATAATAGTATATACACGCAGTGGTTAGATAAAATACATATTATTTTTAAATTTGTTTTATTACTTACCTACGTACTTTTTCCTCAAATAATACACAATACACAGCGACATATGTTACGGTCATATTGTCTAGTATATGTACGTATTGTTCTGTTTTACAGACAATTATTTGTTTCTGTGTTGATTTATTCAGTTTGTTCATTACACGTACATATATTACTAATTGACATATCCGTGTGATATATTGCGTTTTTGGAATTTTTTTTCCATGGGTATTATAATATATTTCATATCAAATACACGTTCGCTAATATCACATGTACAGGGTATTGCGCGTATTGTAGTCATAGCCGATGTTTGAATTTTAAATTCACCGTTTTGAATATTATAATTATCTTTTATTTCGTTATTTCGTTATTTCATTATTCCGTGTTTAGTTATTTATGAAAAAACAACAATCACATTTATATAATCCATTCAAACCGTTGAATTTTTAATGATACGATATTATATCTCGCGTTTAAAATTGCATTTCAAATAAATTAATTTTAGAAATTCTTTAGAGAAATAGAAAAAAATGTTACTTCTACGTTATATATATGTCGCATCCATATCGCGTTATTGTACGTTTCGCGAAATGGACAACATTTGCATCCATTTCGCGAAATGAAACCGCGATTTCTCCACTTCACGTAATTACACAATATGGATAATATTTCGTGAAATGGATACCTAAACTATCGTCAACGGAACTTGTTCCTTCATTTGGATGTCCATATAGCAAAACTTAAAAAAAATTTTATTTTTATATATTATATATTTTATTCCTAAAAGTTTAATTAAATTATTAATTTTAAGTAAATGTTTTACAAATATTATAATATTATAATACTTTAATACAAACTATTATTTATTTAGACATGTTTGTGAGTTATGACAACAAGAATTACATTTTAAATTACCTTTAAAACAAGCACATTTTTTAGTTTAACATTTGCCTTTACAATAACAACTAAAAAAACCTTGACCTCCAGTTAAAGAAGAGACAATTTCTCTTAATGACATTTCTTTTGTCTTATTCACTTGCTCGATGTCAATGAAGTTTGATGTGGCTGATTGTATATTTCCAGAACCATACCAACCTTTTAGTACACCATGTTCAGTTCCTATACGGTTAAGGTCATTTTTCTGATCGATCACTACGGAAATAATGTTAGCTGGGTCTGTAGAACCTCTATCTACTTTCGGAACCGGGATTACAATACAGTCTCCAACTTTAAATGTTGGTATTTTGATCTTACTATCCTATAGCATAATGAAATAATGAATTATTTTAAGTAAATATAAAAACCAAAATGATTTTACTTGTAACATTTTTTCGGCTTGCTTTTCTATTTCTATAGCTCCTAAATGACGTGCTTCCTTAATTTTCATATTCTTCTCACATAAATTACATAAAATTGCTTCGGCGGAGTCCGTTTCCATATGACATTCTGTTCCGCAAACATTACATTGAACAGTTAATTTTTCGATCTCACTTTGAATATCTTCTTTGTAGATTTCTTCTAAGTCTTCTTCCGTTACCAATATTTGTAAAATTTCTATTAGTAAACTGGATGTTGCTAATCCAACTTTTGGATCATTCCCAAATAAAGCCTTATACGATGACCTACCAATCACACGATGATGAGAACTATTTTTTTGAAATTGAACAAATTGTAGTCCAATTGACCATTTCTTTGTTTTATTACCTTTCATCCAAGCTCTTAACATATTTTCTATGTCCTGGTTGCTTCTCTCAATACTTCCCTAGCTCTGCGGGTGTCTAGGTCGACCGTGAACAATAACGCAATCTGGCCAAAGTTCTTTCAATTCAATTATAATAGAATTAACAAATTCCCTACCGTTATCGCTCTGCAGTATTTTTGGTGCGCCAAACGTAAGAAAACCGATCAGAAAAATGACCTTAACCGTATAGGAACTGAACATGGTGTACTAAAAGGTTGGTATGGTTCTGGAAATATACAATCAGCCACATCAAACTTCATTGACATCGAGCAAGTGAATAAGACAAAAGAAATGTCATTAAGAGAAATTGTCTCTTCTTTAACTGGAGGTCAAGGTTTTTTTAGTTGTTATTGTAAAGGCAAATGTTAAACTAAAAAATGTGCTTGTTTTAAAGGTAATTTAAAATGTAATTCTTGTTGTCATAACTCACAAACATGTCTAAATAAATAATAGTTTGTATTAAAGTATTATAATATTATAATATTTGTAAAACATTTACTTAAAATTAATAATTTAATTAAACTTTTAGGAATAAAATATATAATATATAAAAATAAAATTTTTTTTAAGTTTTGCTATATGGACATCCAAATGAAGGAACAAGTTCCGTTGACGATAGTTTAGGTATCCATTTCACGAAATATTATCCATATTGTGTAATTACGTGAAGTGGAGAAATCGCGGTTTCATTTCGCGAAATGGATGCAAACGTTGTCCATTTCGCGAAACGTACAATAACGCGATATGGATGCGACATATATATATAATAATTATATATATAAATATATAAATATTTAGTTAATAGCGTTATCTTAAAAATATTATAATCTAGCTAATCATCATAATCACGTGCAAAATTAAATGGTTTATAATCAATTATATCAATAGGTAAAGTATTATTTTTAATACAGTTAAAAAAAAAAAGAGTAATGAAAGTAAATCGCTTAATAATAATATCACATCACATCATTCGCTACAATATAATATGCTGCAGCAGTTAGGTATACAATTAATATAACTGTTGTTTTTGTTTCTAACGATACATTTGTTTCAATTAAATATTTTTGAATGATAAATTCAATGATTTTGAGAATTTCGTCACCTGATCCTTAAAACTCCAAAATTAAAGAAGTTATTCAAATTTCGATTATATCAAATCTATTCTTTTAACAAAAATAAAAAAAATGGGCTTATAAAACTATATTATACAATGAATTTTTAGTTCTTAAATGAAATTTTCTAATTATTATGAATGAAAAAAAAACATTATAATAATAATGTATCCCATATTATGTATAATATATATAATAATTATTTTCACTTTTAAGAAGAATATAACTTCGTAAAAAATATTTCACATAATTCTATAAATACATTTAAAATATTTGTATCTGTATTAAAATTAATTTGTGTCTATTGCATCAAATAATACACTATTCTGATTACTCTTAATATTAGTATACTCTTTGATTTGTATTAAATTGATTTGATTTAATTGATCAATTATAAATATCTAAAAAATAATTTTCTATATAATAATATGTGTTAACTAATAATTGTGCACAACATTAAATTTAGTTTTATCTAACTTAATACAAAAAAAAAAATCAACATTTTGGTTTTTTATATTATTATGGCGATTACGGCGAGTTCACAGGGCTAATAATTTATGTAAATATTTTTAAAAGCTGAGTTATTAATGTACGTAAGTTTAGTATTTGAATATCGTAATGTAAGTTTTAATCTCTATGGAGTACCATGTGCGGTAGGCGGGCGTGGGAATATGCATGATGACAATACATCTTATACTCCTAATATATTATTTGAAAATGTGTCGGCGATGAACTACAGCTCCACAGCTGACGACAGCGTATAAAGTGTATACTATCTTGTATATTTTTAACAAAATAACATTTCCGTACAAACATTTCGAATTGTTCAGACGATAAGGCATCAAATTCAGTTACAGTTGGCCCAATCGGAGAAAAGTTCGAAAAACGTCGATCGTCGGCAGCCAATTTATGTACAGAAATTCCGAATTCAGTAATCAACGTTATTGCGGTGTGTATTTTTATAGTCGTAAGAACGTGGACAGAAAAACTATTAGACTAAAAATTAATTCACAGGGGTCAGACCTTTACAAGTACAACGTAGTACCTGACCAAATACTCTCCGAGACTATAATCTTATAATTTGGATACGATTTTTTTT
Organism: Melanaphis sacchari; assembly: GCF_002803265.2. Lineage (NCBI taxonomy): Eukaryota > Metazoa > Arthropoda > Insecta > Hemiptera > Aphididae > Melanaphis > Melanaphis sacchari. Next base: position 1,073,936 of record NW_020270545.1, read on the forward strand.
TTCAATTTCATCGATATCATCTAATTTATAGATCAGTGTTCATATTGAAACTGGCTATAAATATTATATATGCTTGTGATCATCAAAGATAACAAGGCATTGGATTTTAGTAAATATCATTATACAATATTCTAGTGTAAATTAATAAAAGAATATACATTAGATATCAAAAAATACAAAAACGAGTATTAAAATTAATTCAAACAAATTTAAAATATGTCACCTTCGTGTAATTGACTATAGTGATATTGTTAATGTAATGCAATATTGTAGATATTGATTATTTTGTTAAATATATTTATTTGTTTATTTATTTATTTATTTTTTTTTTTTGACAGTCAATGACCATAATTTCTTTTCGCTTGTAAAAAAAAAAAAAAAAATACAAAAATACAAAAATACAAAAATTAATGGAAAAAATATAAATATAACTATGTTTATAATATAACCTACACTTGAAAATATTAAAAAAAAGTATTAAAAAATAAAAACGTAATTTTACTATAACAACAATTATCATTCCTAATAGATAAATGTAAAACATTCTTTGAATAATAATTATGCATAAAAAATTTATGCATTATTTATTTATTATTAGGTAATATTGTTCACAAAAAAATATCTTAATTCGATGAATTCTTTTGTTGATTACATATTATGCTCATTTTTAAAATCAAAAAATTTACGGTTAACTTTCTAATTGAAATTATTAAATGTTTGTTATTGTCTTATCATAAATGCAAATGTTTATTTTATATTTGTAAATATTTTATCGAAAGTGCAGTTAAAAACTTATTTTTATTCTTTGAATTCAATGGTTTCATTGACAGCAATAGGTACCTCCTACTCCTTGAATTGGACCTGGCAAATCTTTACCGGATATTACTTTAGTAAAAGATCATATAACTTTTGTAAGCTAAGGAATGCGCAAATGAGATGCCTCAATGACTGAATGGCTCCTAACATTATGACATTATGTAATTGTGAGTGAAAAAGTTATTCGGAGGCTCGTATTTTATCTGATTTTAAAACTAAATAAAATTCAAATGTGTTTTAAATAATATGTGATAAAATATATTAACAAAACAATTATTATTCCATGCTATTACGTAACGCAACAAAGATAAAATATTATAAAATTTCGTGTATACAACCCATCATATTTTATAGTATAAGTAGGTACCATGAATCAATACTGTATTAAATCATTAATGTTCTAATTAATATTTACATAACAATGAATACATTCAAATGTTGATTTAGATTCAGTAATAAACAAATTCAATAATTTAAGTATTTACTAAGCGAATAGTATTAAACATTTGAATATTGAATTATTAGTATTATAATTAAAATAAAATAATAGGTACACTTATTCATTTGCAATAATTTATTACAAGGAAAGATCCAACTAAAAAAAATAAGCCCATTCTGTTAACACCACCTGAAACTTATGTTTGTGCACTTTTGGTTGAGTATATATTTTTAAAAGGTCCATTTTTCCTAGAACCGTCCATTTAAATTATTGGGTTAAAACCCGGGTCTTTCGTTTATGCTACGTTTGAGCTCTTGTGCTCGATCCTTTCCAAAGTTTTTTGCGTTTTGTCTCTGGTTAGGCTGGGGATATTAAAATACAAACTTTGAATCTGGACACAAGCCACGAAGTAAAACACAAGGTTAAACGCAGAAAACTTTGAAAGAGACTGAGTGAAATGAAGGGACTTATGGCACAAACGGTAGCACCTCCCCCCCCCTTCACCCCAAGTTTTAACCAGGAATTCTAAAAATGCAGTGGTCCTCTTAAAATATTATTACTTTGCTGTAGTAGCAGTGCACGCACAATAAGGCATTTTCTACATTGGCATTGCGTTGGAAAACCTATATCCATAAATACAATTTTACGCGTTGTGGAAATATTATTATAAGTACTAATAGGTGATAATAACAACTACGCGACACGCGTTAGACCGTATTATTATTATTATTATTATTATTGTTACTGTGTGCGTCTACTCCATTAGCCGAACTCGCGCGTACGGTATACCTATATCCGCTGCATTGAAATTAATGTCATTCCACACTTTCAATAAATTTTTGACTTTTTTTTTCCCCGACAGATTTTCCATAACGTATTAATATAATGCGCACAAAGTGTAATTAAGTTAAAAAAACTAACAACCATTTTTCGATACCCGAAAACAACGCGAAAAAGTTTTAAACGTCTGTTCATTATGATATTCATAATGATGGTAATATACGTCATACCTACTCACGTATATACGACATAGAATACTAAGTGATTTACCAAGCATGCTCATTACCATCTCTTCATTTGATTATAAATGTATTCGAATAATTGTGATTTTTGGAATTTTTAAGTCTACTCATATAAAGACCATGTTTTAAATTATTTAGTTTTTTATACTATTTAATGTGTACTTTTTTTTTCGAACAAGAGACAACCTTTTTTCCCCTGTAAATTGTTAATTTGATGAATTTTTTTTTTTTTTTTTTTTTGACGTATATGTATTTATTGAAAATAAGGTACTTCAATATGTTTGAAAATTCCATCAACTAAAATTTTAATAAATTAAAAAAACGAGTGTGAGCATGCGAATTATCCAGTATATTATTTCAAATGTGTACGTTTATAATATTTAATAGGACACCGAAAAGTAAAACATATTAAATAAATGTGTTATACAAAATTTCAGTGGTTAAGTGTTTTTTGTAGTTATGTACTTTTTTTTTTTAAATTAGGTATTGAGCTTTGCGTTTAAATATAACAATAATATTATAATTCTACATTTAAAAGTCAAATATTTTTTTACCATTTTTTTTTCTGCCTGCCTGCTTAAAGTGCGCCCGGGATGTTATTTAATTTATTTTTTCTATTTTATCTATTTTTCGAATAAGAAACATATTGTATACAATATTTATATATATAATATATATATATATATGATATACGGTCTGTTTGTATAATATGTATATATATAAAACATTTCGTAACACAATATAAAATGAAACTATGTGGAGGTGGTTGTGCGCAGGGGTATATGTGCACACAGTGTTTTATGCTGATGGAAAAGGGCAGAAATTTTATTCTGTTTGTTGATATTTATTTAGAATACACGCGCTGTATCCGTTAGGGAAACAAGAACCTATTCGTGGTTTTTTTTTTTCGTTTTTTTTTCCTCTTAGCTTATGATACAGTGAAAATATTTGTAAACAAATAAAACCGCAGTGGCGTTGTATTGCAATTGTTATATTTACTTCGACCGTGGAAACATAATATTACAGCTTTTTCTTCTTCTTCTTCTTTTTTTTCTTGCATACTTATATTTAAAAAAAAAATGTTGCCATTATTAATAGCGGAATGCTTTCAATCCGATTATTATAGTCTGCATTCTTGGTCTAAAGATAAATGAACGGAAAATTTCCCTAAATTAAATAATAGATTCGTAAGAAAATGCTATATGAATGCTCATATAATATTTATGAATGATAGCTAACAAGATTGAAATCAAGTAACAACCATACAGCTTTTGGAACAAATATTTTTCGATAAAACTGAACTTTGCGCTTTGCCGTGGTCATTATATTAATTAATTTGTTTCGTAATTGTATAAAAATATCATTAGTGAACGTTAAAGTAATCTCTATCATGTTAAACTCATGTTAGACATCATGCACTTTAGTAATATTCCTAAACATTCATCTGCAGTTTATTAAAATTACACATTTATATTACTATACATTGTTCATTATTTATTTGTAATGGTTTTCCAATTAGTGAATAAAAATATATCAAATTGTTTTTGATTAAAGTATAGAAAAGATAAAAGTTTTAATATTGTTTTTGAAAATAAATATAAACGCATTTGTTTGTTTAAACTAGTATAAACGAATAATTATATCTATTTCTTTATTATTGGAACATGCAAACTCTGGAAAATAAAGAAAAAAAAGAAACACACTTATATTCTTTTCATCTTAAAATCATTACGAAGAAAAAAAAATGTTAACTAATTAAATTATTTATAACGAAATCTTTATGAACTTGATCACCATCCGTCGATCCTACAAGATGTAGCGTTTAGATTTCTTTCTGATTTAAAAACTGAATATTATATTATATTTAAATTGTCACACGATGCAAAGATAAAATGTTGACGGTCCATTTTTTTTTTTAACGTCTGTTGTGTAACCTTTATCCGTCTTTACTATACTTATTGTGACTTAACAAAAAAAAAAACTAAAATTAAAAATAAATAATATATCTTCCGGCACTTTTACTCAAACCGTTTGAATAAATAATATGATTACAAGTTCGCTAATAATTATCTTTTAGTTGGTTATCACATTTGCTTGCAGGGAAAAAGTGTGCGTTCAAACTCCAAATCGAGTAATAATATTGATTAAATTATTGTAATAATAATATATTCACGATAAAATATGGTCTAAGTTTTTTTTTCTCAAATCGAATCGAACTCCAATGGAGGTATTCCCTTCAAGTGATACACTTTTCGTACAATGCAACCGTAATTTATTTGTATGACCCATTATTCGTTGAAAAAACGAAGATACATATTTTACTCATTCTTTTTTTTGATCTATTTAAACTAATGAAATTATTTTAGATCGAATTTGCACACCATTAGTTCACGTTGAGTACCAGAGTACATGTGGTTTCACATATTACCACATATCTCGTATGAGTTTATGAATTATGAATTTATCATACTCCATTATATTATAGTTTTCCAAAAAAAGTAAAAATATAAAATAACTGTCTAAATATAATTACAAACAAATTAATTACAACAGAAACTAAATTTAGATTGTTATTACAGATACTTGTTGACAATGATTATAGTTACAATTTTATTTTGTACTGTGTAGTGACCAGTAAAATGTGTTAGAAGTCTATACTGTTTCACGCATAAGCATAATATAATACAGTTATAATAACTGTTATAAATAAATGTTATAATTTAAACTTGTAGCAGTAACGATTAAAATTCACATGTCATTCTTTATGAGAGAGGGAGGGAGAGAGTTGGCTTTAAATCATTAAACAAATACATTATTAAACAACTGCAATGGTACAACACATACCAAGAACATGACTGTTATTTGTTTGTAAATATGAAAATAAAATGTTCCTAAATGTATAATATACTAACAGACACACACTCCTATAGATATGTAATGTTTTGATAAATTCCGTTTTCTCATTGATTGAGATTATTTAGAATTTAACTAAACATGAATCTCTGAATTTAATTAGATATTAAATAGAGACTTATGTTTTATAAAGATTACCCACGACACATTTTGTATAATATAATAGGTTTTTTAATTATATTGCTATCTATGAATTATATGCAAAAAGTATAAAATATATATATGTCAAAATGAAATGTTTATTATATTAATTTTAATATCAAAATATATAGTAGTTATATTCTATGTTATATGAAAATATTGATGTTTTAATTTTATATTCAAAACGGTATTAAGTACTTAGCATGGATCTATCATCTGCCGTGTAGATAAAAAAAAAAAAAAAAGACAAAACGAATCAATTTTGGTGAATAGTTAAAACCGCGCAGGTACAATGGTTTTCTTTTTAGGATATTAATGATGTGAACATTGTTGTGCCAAAATAGAGTTTCTATTTCCATTATTACCCAAGTATATCCTATTGTATGAAGTTTTACAGAAGTTCTATTCCCGTGTATAAAACTTTGTCTAGAACTGTTTCCGGTTTCCATTGATTATTATTCAACCCCTCCGCCAAATGTCACGGAAGTTGTCTAAAATTTTCGTTTAAATGTTTCAACCGACACCATAAAGGTGTCATAAGTTATTATGTTTTTCACCAAGAGACTAGGAATTATTATTATTTTCACACAATAGCTTTTCAGCATTGCTCGATTTGTGACCGCAAAAAAAAAAAAAATAGAACGAATTGGTCAATATAGCAATCGTTGCATTTCTATTGGTTGTTGTAAATATTTGAAATAAAATAATTATTGTCATCATTATAAATTTATCGGTAACCTTGCCGCAACACACACACAAAAAAAAAAAATAAAAATAATATATTAATCATTATGTTATGATTTTTAATGAATGCAAATGTTTTTACATTAATATGTTTTTTTCTATCTATAATCACTTCTTTGGTAAGTAAAGGGTATGCCTGTTAAAAGATCAAAAGTAAAAAAAATGTTAGAATTAAAAAAAAAAAAACCATAAAAAAAAAAATAAGGATGAAAAATTGAAAAAATGAAAAATATTACACATACCCAGTACTTGACTAAATTGATTTTGTTTTGTGTGTGTGTAATTCAAAAAGGAATAATATAGATACTTACATTTCTCATAGAGCATTATCATTTTCTATACAGAATATAATTTTCAAAATATTTTAATACTAGATTAATACATTTTTTTTTAATTAGACTTTCGACAATAATGATCATTATGTGATATTCATAGGTTTAACATTTTATATTTATTAATATAATATAGACATTTAACATTTTTGGTTATATTTAATTATGATTTTTTTTTACAAATATCGATTAAAAAATGCAGTGCAAAATTCTTCATAGATTGCTACAATAGATAATTAAAAATATCCAAATTTTATAGTTCAAGATTTAAAATTTAATGTAATTATGTTCTTCAATAGTTTATTTTGTTAACCATATATCATAAAGTATATTTAGTTATATAAATCAAACACAAAGGGACTATTTTTCATTGTCATATCGTTTTTCGTATAGCAATAGTTCATTTTTGTATTCAAATTTAATACATACATGACAATGACTCACTCCTTAATAAAGAAGTAAACTCAACATTCAATACCTACTGTACAGACGAAAGGTTACTTACTTTTTATAATTGTAACGTATTTTTATTAAGTTTTAACTGTTAACTCTTATATTTCAAAAGCGACATGTTACGCACTCTTATACGTTTTGATATCTTCGTAAAACCGCCTACCCAGTTTTAAGCAAGAAATACCTCCTAAAATTGTTCTGTTTATAAAAAGATTATAGTTTCTTCCATTATAAATGTAACTTTATAAGTTTGTCTGAAGCACACTTTTGAGCTGTTAATAATTTGGTGAAGGTTACATTGAAATTAATTCAAACATAATAAAAATGTCTAAATTCCACATTAAAACGACGATACAACTGAAGTCGAGTCTCATTGATAAGTGTTATGTAACTTAGAACCTTATAGCAACCCTGTAATTCAGTAAATAAATAACGGCATCCATTCTTGAGTTAGACGTGCATTTTTTTAATGCTCTTTCATCAACAACTGTGTATAGGTATCAAACTGTTTTTATTATTAAATATTATTACAATTGTGTCTAGTTTATTTATTTATTATTAAAAGTAAAAATTAATATTCCAATGGTAAACAATCACTATAATAATATTTACAAATGTATTTTAAATAAAATTAAAATCAAGAAAGAAAAGGTAAAAATAAAAAATAAAAACACAAAATTATTATTTAGGAACAATATTTAGAATAGTAGAAAAGTAATTCGCTACGTTGGCCGATTCGCATCGTTAGAGGTTGATAGCAACATTTATTAAATAATGTATACATATGTTTAATTAAGAACAATAACAAATTGCTGTGTCTTTGATAATCATGAATTTGATAGTATAATAATATTTAACTTAATTATACATATAAATAGAGATGTTAAAATACGGTATTTTATTTTATTTTTTGTATAATAGGTACCGTATTATACCGTATAAAACAGAGTAGGGCATTATTCGAATAAAACTATTATTAATGATTTTTTTACAATATTATTTGATTAATTTTACAACATTGTTATTCGAATAATTTTCGGTTATTTTATTTAAATAGACACGGTTGATAATTAAAAAAAAAATACTGCTTACTGAGATACAGGTACATACTACATACATGTACAATGTACACTTAATAGAAGAATTATAATCACTATAAAGTACATATTTTGTAATAGTATTATATCTTGAAATTTTATTATTCGAATACATTTTTATTTGAATAATAAAATTATGAAAAAAAAAAAATTATTTTAATTTATTATAGACTTGTTTATTCAAATAAAATAACCGAAAATTATTCGAATAATATTTTATAGATACAATTTTACCCAATCCTGGTACATAACCTTGTAGTATCTCAAATTATTGTACATTTAATACAGATTATAAAACCATTGTTAATTATGAAACATGAATCATTTTAAAATTAATTAATTTAAAATTGGCTTAAAGGTCAGAAAACATTAAAAAAAATACATACATAATATAAGAATTATCTTAAACCAAATTTACCAAATTAATATTTAGTCATGCTACCAATTATGTTGTATCATGTACCATACATTTATATACCTAGTGACTATAAATTATTTAAATTTTGAATATTTTAATTTAAATTAAAATTTTATATTAAATTATGTTTTTAAATAAAATATGAATTACAGTTTCTTAATGAATTTCAAAATAAATTAGAATTCGAGTTACTAACGGATTATAGTATCTCTTTTTCATGATAACATTTTTAAATAGAAATAAATCAAAAACCATAATTAATACTTATATATTATATATATACTATTTCATTGTAATTAGGTATATTACAATATTAAAATAGTTAAATTGATTTGAGTAATTTTTAACACATGAATGCTAAATAATAAAGATATTATTTATGAAAATTATAACTGAAAATAACGCTTTAATTTTATACCATGTATTTAATACCTTGTATAATAGTTTTATACCAATGTATAATACATATCACATCTCTACATATAAAATTAACTATTATTACGGTTATTATTCTAATTTTATTCTAATGCCATTGAACAGCATTACATATAATGAACCATAATTCTTATTAAAATTCTCTATGACTAATTATTTATGTTATAAACATAAAATAATTCGAAATTATATTTGTACTCTCGTTATTACGTATTAATGTATACGCAAACTTTATAGTGGCATACGGAAATATAGGAAATTAATACATTCCTGTTACGTTTTGAACATTTATTTATTATTTAATATGCACATTCTTAGATATCACTGTTTGTAGTAAATACAAATTTCTCATATACTATTCGCGTTTTCGAGCTCTGTCGAATCGCCAGAATGTTCTTTGATGTTACCAACTTTTAAGTGGTTTGGCAACAATTTAAAGTTTTGAAGTAACTGCATGGAAGTGTATTGGTTGTATATACGTTTGTCGGACGTAGGCGTTTGACTTACCGCATTTTAATGAGCAGTGAGATATGCGAACAATGTATACATTACCGACCGAACGCGACGTTACAAATGCCGTCAATGACAATATAATATATATACAATTATCGATACTTCTTCTATGCATATTAAGATGATCACGACTGTAAACTTTTGTAACGATATTTAGAGTGTAGATATAACACATTGCAAAACTCATAATTTACTATTATTTTCGATCGCAACAGATAAATCACACAAGAATAACTCGGATAATTGCTTCAAAATTATGTTCTCGAACCACATAAGTCATGTGGATTCAATTTGAATGTGACCTTCTCGTATAGTCAAGGAACCCATCAGAATTATACAAAATATAACGAAGAACTGTTTGGAAAACTTTACTCGATTGAATACATCATGCATTATGTTACAAATAATAATCATGGTCGTTAATATATGTATACTCCGTACGAATAGTGATGTATTGCTAAGTTATAACAGTATAATATTTTTCGAGAAAAATTTTTACAGACATGTCAAGAATTGGAACATTTTTAAGGATACCCTCTTAAAATTAATTAATTATCCATAAACATTTCCAACGAAACGGTTTGAGGAATTTTTGTAAAACGTTTTAAGTTTAGTGCTATCTGCATGATACCGTTTATTTTTTTTTTTTTTTTTTTTATTAAAAATAAAGGCTTCGACATCTATGGTCATTAGCCCATATAGTGTTACATTAACTTAGAATTATACAGCTATGATAGATAAGATTACATTAGATCATAAAGTACATAAGGTTGTACATTTTAAAAGTATATTTACATTTGGGATTATAATAGGTTTATAAGATTAATAGATCTATAAAAATTAAAAATGGTGTCAACGTTGGCTTCCCCTAATGCTTCCTCCATATTAGTTTACCTAACCTACCGTTTACTGTTGCTTTTAAAATTTTTAAAAGATCGACAATGTTGCATCGGTTGAAGAATTTTTCTAATATCGTTACATATTACGTCGTTTAAAAAAACGAATAACCTTCTCCGTTTTTTTTTTTTTTATTTCATTTTTATGTGCCTAATATTTAGTTATTCACTTAGTTTTCCTAGTGAACTTCCTATATACGCCTTGATAGTAGAAACGTATTGACCTTAAAAGAATCCGCAAGCACAGCCACGTGTAATATTGCGGGTGTTGTATGTAGCGGTGGTGGAGTTTTAAAGGGTAGGGGGGAGTAGCTCGCATATTATATTGGCATTCGACAAGTGGTGTGCGCAAGTCTAAATCGGCGATGATGGGACTAGAAAACACACTCTTGAGTATAATGGTTAAACGACGCAATCATTGTGGTTAGGTCAGGGTAGTCATTTCTCGGATATTGGCCCGCCAAACGCAGTGCGCTTACGACTGACGTATACGGGCGTTGTTCGGATTGCGATGCGATCGTACAATGAAAGCTGTCACTTCATCGGACGAGTGCCTACCTACAGCGCGTCGCGTCTTAATTAAGTGCACAGCTCGTGACGACTCTACTATACAATATTGTCATTAAAATATTATTATTTTGTACTGGTAGCCAGATTAAATGTTATGATATTCCAGACAGCAAAGTCTAACTTGACTTAATTATTATATAAGCGTATTATTTTCATTTAATTATATTATGCTCAATATCTATGTACGTGAATGATTTATCATCGATCGAATAAATATAGTACATAAATATAAAATATTTTAAACTTGCAAAAATAAAAATAAAAAATTTAGTTATTTACCTAATCGAAACTTGATAAGCGGTTAAGACTAGTAACTGGATACGAGTTACAACCGTGTCAAATAGAATGTCTACAATTATTTATACATTAATGACATCTTGTAAATAGTGATTAGATTTTGTATCATTTTAAGTGACAGCCTCGAATGATGAGTGACTAGGTATGTACCGATAAATAAGAGACAGAATAGGAAATAGTAATTATTGTTAAATAAAAAAATAACATCTTTAGTCGCTCAATTGGAATAACTCAGAAACTACTAATTTGAATTTCGATTTAGACACATCGACATTTTTATAAAAACCATCTATTAGAAATTTATTTACAGCAAAAAAAATTTTTTTTTTATTTGAAGAAAATGAGTTGTCAGTGTTGTTACCATTCCATCAAAAATTAAATTAATTCATTATGAAAAAAAAAAAAAAAACATTTGGATGACTGTGCTTGACGAATCCCCTTATACATATACGTATATTACAGGTAATAATTATATGGTCGATAATTAATGATATCGAGAAGTTATCTGGAACATTTTCATATGTATGGTTATTATATTTTTAATTTATATACGTTTTTCTGACTGGGAGAGGGAAAATAAATTGAAATCGACTTAAAACAATGTTACACGTTATGTTTAATATTTTTAATAGAAACCGTCTGTATGCGCAGTGATCAATAGTTTATTATCTGATAACGTAAAAAATTCCTGACTCGATTTTCGTTTACGACAGCGCAAAGTCAATAAGAAACTATATTATGACATCGAATGAAGTCACATGCTCCGTATACACTGCAGTGCAGCGCATGTCGTCTTGTCGGAAACCGTATTCGCACAGCTTAGTACTATAAGACGCAAATCGTTATTAAATAAACATCAGAAATCTGTCTCGTTAAAGTGCAGCCGTGCATTTCTTCAATAATATACGAATGCGTTTACTCGTTTTATGAACTCACATGCGTGCGCCAAGAACACGACACTAATGCAGTTATAATAATATTATAACCGTTATCGCGTCGCAGTTCGACGTTTCTTTATACGCGGGCAAATGCACGATTAACGCCCGTCGTCAAGTTCCAAAAAATAAATATTACAAAACTTTTGAAGAGCTGTGCGTCGGCTGGTTGGCAAGGATGTGGTGGATGCAAAAAAATCTGGCCACTGAGGTCCGCGATCGGATTTCGGTTTCACATTTCGCATGTCGCTTTGGCGGACTCGTCGAGCTCTGATTTCCTGCGTCCTGTCCGCGATGAGTGCGTACACGACTCCGGGCCCGAAGACGGACGGACAGATGTTTTCCGAGCAATTTATTAACCGTCATCGCCGCCGCCGATGAAAGTTTCCGAGTGAGTAGCGGTTTGCTCGTGTGTGTGCTTGCCCACGGTTTGCGTGTGTCAGAACGTCCGCACGCGTATACAAGCATTACAGGCGTACACCACGTGCGTGCTTGTGTTTCTCCACTCGAAAAACTTTCACCGTGCCAAAAGTTTTTTCCCCTATTTTCCATTTTATAACGCGTTTCTCTCTTTCTCTCCCCCCCGCTTCGCCCCACGCAATTTCTCTCTCTCTCTCTATCTGAATTGAACGCACGTTCGCGGTCCAAAATTTCACACGATTGCTGCCACCGAACAAAAACAATACAAACAATAATATTATTATATTATTCGTGCGACCTACCAAATGATACGTACACACCGACAACGTCCACCTTATTATAATTATAAAATATCATAAATTCATTTAAATATAATCAACGGGGTGCGTGTGCCCACCATCGTATTGTTTACTACGACCGCTTCTTCGGCTACCGTAACGTGCTTTGCGCGATCGCCAGTTTTCCTACGACCAATCGTCTTGAAAATCGTCGACTAGGTACTCGTAATTTGCATAACACCTGCCACTAAACAATATTACTACCGTTTAAATGACGGGACATCGCTGGCGGTTGGGGTTAGTCGTTAAAATAGTTGTTAGTCGTTAAAATAGTTTTAGAGTAAAATAATATTATTGTTGGTAAGTATTGCTTACTTTGGTCAATACTAAAAACGACATCGTTGATTCAGAAAAAATATTAGTCAGATAAAAATAAAACTATATTCATTTTTTCTGATATTTTAATTCAACAATTAACATTTTAATGTAATAAGATTTATATTAATTACTGATACAATTATACTACGATAATATTAACACTATTATAGAAACGTAGGGATTGACTTTAAGTTAATACCAATTGATCAAATTTCAATGAACAGTGATTTTTAGTTAGAACAGTGCATTCTAAGTACACATTATAATTTGTGTAATTCATACTCGAAGCTGAAGTTAATAATAAAGGGCATTTTATTGATTTTTATCAAGATTAGAATATACAAGTATAAAATAATTGAACATTATATCTTTTAAAATTTACAATTAACAATATAGTCCTCAAATTATGATTGTGGATAAAATTAAACCATCTTAAATATAACTATATGTATTACATTGTTTTTTCATAAACAATTTGTATTTTGGCTATACTATTATAATAATACAAATTATTCATAAAATAAAATAAAAATAATTCAAAACCACTGACCAACCGTTTTCATTAAGAATTTCGTATGCTATTATTTATTATTTAATCAAATTTAACACATCCATTATAATAACCTTAATGGTGACACCTACTATACAGCAGAGCGACTACCTCGGTTTTTATTTTCGATCTGGTTCACTGGGTAAAATAATTAATTATACCATCGAGTATACTGTAGGCCTTTGAATGAAACAAAAGATTATATCGAGGTATATAGAATCCGACAAAAAAAAACTCTGGTTGTAATTGAGATAATGATCGCACGAATTCACTTACGATTTTTCGATTTACACTCTACCGAATAATAATAATTAATAACATATATGTGTATATATATATATATATATATAGTGTATACACATTAAAATATAGTTGATTAGTGGTCGCATTACACATATTATTCATCAGGTAAATACAAAGGCGATCATTTCAGACGTGAACATAAAATGTATATTGTGTATCATACATATAATACAGTGTGACGCGACGTTACAGTTTAATAATATGATCTGCCTGTATTTAAAATGTTTATATAAAGTTTGTTAGTTTTATTTATCAAGTGATTTATCGATTATATTTTTTTTTATAATAATACACAACTGGTATGGTTTTTGGTTGCTTTTGTTCATGTCGGACTGTTTCTTGTTTAACTGACAATGCAACTTATTTTTGACAAATTTTGTTTTTACATCTAAACTTTCAGTTGCTTATAGTGTTGCAAGACAGGGCACTTGCCCCCCCCCCCTGGAAAAAAATATTACCACAATATTACCTTATTACCGAGGCAAATTATTTGTTGAAATCACTTTTAAGATATGAAATAAATATAAAAATATACTCATTGTTATCGTATATTAACATCATAGATAGGTCGTATTCTGTAGTCCGTATAACCTACACGTAAAATTATTTATCGCAAATAGTTTGTGGTAAATCTATAAAGATCACAATATAGGTACTACAAATATTTTAACCTAACGCAAACAAGGATACTTTCATTCAGGATGTCATTAATATCTTTGGAATAAAACGAAGAAATTTACAGTTATTATTTACTGATACCGAATAATATACTTAATTATATTATTTAATTTCTATTTTTTTATATACTTATTAAAATTATTATTTATTTATTTATTTATTCATATGGCAATTATTATTTATTAATTTATTTATTCATATGGAAATTATTATATATTTATTTATTTATTTATTCGTAAGGCAGTTATTATTAATACACTATATATATATACAAATAAAAATATAACATGCATGTATAGTGTATACATTTATATGTGAAAAATAACATTAAATCTTTATTATCTTACATTCGAAATTTTTTTTTATTTTGACCCCCCCCCCTAAAATATTACATATGGGCACCCATGAATATATTCAATCGTAGATGTTGACAAATTTAAGCGTGAAAACAAAATTCAAAAATTGTTTAAATCAATAATTACTATCTGCACAATGTTCGATGACGAGTATATACATTATAAAATGTGAATTTAGTCCGAGTATTGTAATGAAGACTCCAATACTCATCGGGCACTCTTTAAAATTTGTTATTTTTAATTCAAATTTCGATTCATATCCATTGTATAGAATATTTTAACTAAGAAAAAAAGTGATAACTTGCATATTTTCTTATTATTAACTGTTGCAATGATTTTTACTATACAGAATGATACATCAATTGTTTTCTTCAAAAATGTATTCAAAACCTGTTTCTAGGATACTTTATTTGTATGTAAGGAGTGTTTTGTATCAATAAAAACTTTCATTATTTTAAATGCTATCCTTTTTTTACTGAAAATTATTAAACTGATGATTTTTACGAAAATATTTATAAAGTAATAGTCTTAAAACGGTTTAAAAAATAAATAAATAAATATATAAAAAAAAAAATACTAAATCAATATCGAATTGAATCTAATATTCATTATATATCTACATTCTAAAGTTTTCAAAAAACTATAAAATATTTATTTTGTTAATTATTATTTATTACTGAAATATTCAAATAAATAATAGTACCCATATATTCCAATCCCGATTTTGAGGTTAATTTATCCTAATTAATTATCCTAAGTATATCAAGTCAAATATTATTCGTTCAAATATCGGCTCAAAAATACATCAAAATTAAAAAAAGGAGATATATGATTAAAAATATACAAGAAAAAGGGTGTTATCATTCGTAAAAAATATGTTATTTTCTACCACAACGAGGAATTCCTTCAAATTTTATAATAAAATAAAAATTCAAATAAATTCAATATCAGACTAAAAAGGGCATACATGGATGCTCGGTAAATTACTGTTTACATTTATTTTACTCGCCTTATTCTATATTGTATAACATTATTACGATTCATACGAAAAATAGCATTACCGCATTATGTACATCATATTATATGTATATAAAAATATTGTAGTGGTGCTGTCACTAGAGAGTTTTTGAAACTGACGGATGATGTCAACCACACTGTACTTAAGATAAACCAAACGGGTTTCGATTACGTGTTAATAATAATACGACAGTGACGAATGTGGTCCACGATAATAACATTACTGTCAATATTGTCTCACTTCCAAGCACAACTATCTTTTCGTCCCGCCATGCCGAGTCCGTACTACTTTTCGCCATTATGCAATATACTTATAATAATGTATATTCTTGCCACGGTCAGATACTATATTATACAACATATATTATACGATTCTGATGTATGGTATATGATACATAATATCAAAACCAAATTTCATATTGATATTGAATAAATAAATAATAATATAAATAAGAAAACATTTTTAATTGTTGTATACTTATAGTTTATTACACACTGCATTCTTCGAGGGTAGTTAATTCGAGTTATGGTTAGATTATTAGTTAATAATTAACAAACAGTAAATTAAACTAATTGAATTTCAACTTACTAAATAGCGGTTAAACTAATTTAAAAATAAGTTTGTTTAATTACTATACAAGTTTCACATAGTAATTGTTCAACTTTAAGATATTTTAAATAATAACTAGACATTTTATTGAAAATCCATCCAACTATTTCTCCTTGTTTACAATATGAAACAGTGGCGTATATCCATAGGGGGTTTGGTTGGTTAGATCCTCTCTCACTTACAATGACCTAAAATGTAATTTTTTTTTTTATAAAACAGTTTTTCTTAAACATTTTTATTTATAATTTTGACTTGAAAATCGTACTTAGTTTATATAAATATATTACACATACGCCTTACACACATGTACGCATGCATTATGTATATTGTACATATATATTTAGTCATATAATATTTCTTTAATAATTTTATTTTAACATCAGAAGTACTAGAATTTTCACGATCTCATTAGTCATATAATCGGATCACATTATAATGATTTTAATTCGGTTCACTGAATCGATAGTCAAGTCCTAATAAGACTGCCTGTATTTAAAATTGATTTTAGGTATTATACGCTCACTTAATACAAGCATATTATTACGTAAAGTTTATTTTACTTTATTTGAGAGATATTTTCAACATTTCGTTTTTATTTCAATTTCATTTCAACAAGAAATTTTATAAGATATTTAAATTTTTATCTTGATAGAACTTTTGAAAATTTAATTTTTACTAATAGTTAAGATTTACGAGTAAAGAACATAATTTGATTAACTTTTAATAACTAAATATTTTGGTATAATGTGGTTGCTTAAGTCTAAATAACTCAAGCATATTCTAGCGATTCTTTACTAACTTATTTTCTTTAATTTTTTTAACTACTTATAATCGGGGTTTTATAATTTTCAATTGTATGCAAACTATAATTTGATGATGCGATGTATACTACACGAATGTATGAACTAAGTAATATGCAGTGAAATAATTTTTTTCTCAAATATGCCATATACTCGTTATTATATGTATGATAATTGTTAAGGTTTTTTTTTTAAAAAAAGTTATAAAAAAATTTTAGATTATTTTTATTTTACACATTTTTCAGTATTTTAAATATTTATACAATATGAGAATATTTCTGTGATCAAATTTTTGATTTTTTTGTTAATTATATATGTGTGTGGTTATTTTATTTTTTTTTGTCGATTTTTTGTTTATAAATAATGCAGTAAATCTTTATTAGTGTTTTTATTTTATCTACAATGATCTTTTGATATAGTATAAATATAGTAAACAACAAATGCATCGTAATGAAATATCGTAGTAACGATAATCGCAACATAAATTCGTATAATTTCACCAATTATTATCTAGAGTTTTTGAGATATATTAAATTATCATCAATTGTAAGATTTTTACATCTAAATCTAGGATTTATTTTTGATTAATATCTATGAGCAAGAATATTTTGTAATGAAAATGATTATTATTATGGAACCGGCGGAATCTTTATTTAAATATTTTGTGAATCAAAAAGAAAATCAAAACCGATATTTATGGTTTAAATCTTAAGTAAAAAAAAAAAAAAATTGCTACGTATTAAATTGGTGTTAAATAATAATTACAATATACCTACGTGATTTCAATTTAAACATTATTCATTATAAAATATAAAAGAAAATATGCATTTATTTACCTTAGTATAATTGTATAAATGATTAATTTTATATGTCAATCAAATAAAGTATACAACCTTTTTTTCTTTTTTATACTCACTATTTGTACATATTGTCTAGTTTATTATAACATTATGTAACATAATATATTATGATGATATCTATTTAGAACATTTTAATAATTAACACAGCATAATGGATAGGCAGTTTATAGTTACACTATTGTCAAGATATTTTCCAGTAAAACTGAATGAATTATCTCAAACATTATGGTATAGTTAAACTATTAAACTATACATTACGTTTAAATTTTAAAATTACCTAACTAATATTAATTTAATGTATTTCATTTGTATAAATATATATATATAATTTTTTTTATTGAAATATGTGTTAAATGAAATTAGTAACAATTAATACATTTTATAAATGATTGACTGTATAATATTATAAGTCTAATGTTCTTTAAATTAAATTTATTTGAAGTTTTTTCTAACTAGTATTTTTTAAACCCTAACAATAATTGGTATTGAATATTGTTTTTATTGTTGGGTGTAGAAAATTTTGTTTTAATGCATACAGTAGAGCATCGATAGTCCGGACGAATTCAGACCGAGTATCGTCCGGATTACCACATTTATCGGACTATATCGAGGCTCTACTGTATTTATTTTAAATACTTAAATACATGATTTAATATTATTTAAATACATTTCCGAAATTGCACAATAGATTTTTTTTTAAATGTCTTCATAGTATTCCTTCCAAAACTGTTCATAAGATATTTCTGTACTTAGAAATATGTTCGATTGATGTAAACACCTCATGGGGTGTACCGCGTATTATTTGATTATTATTTATAATTCCGCTATCTTGTGTAGTTTTCAATGATAACTTATAGACATGATATATTGCAATGTCTACGATAATATTTTTTCACTTTAGAAATATTTGTACTATACACTTCACCTCCTACTAGTATCTTTTCTATAATGTAGTTAAATATCTAAATACCGAATTCTCTTGGTTGCTGAAATTGTGTCCGCTATTTGGAAATATCCACTATTTGGAGGGTTCATTTTGTAGAACGTTTGTAGAACATGTGTATTACCTACCGTAGATTTTGTGGATGATGAATCTTTTACGTCGGAAACATCGATTGAAACGATTGACTTGGGGTGAATACAAAATACAATGAACTTCTACACGTGCGTGCGCGATGAATATAAAACATTTAATTTAAAAAATAAATATGTGCGATTTACAGATAGTTACGTTTGGTGTCCGTCTACGTAGACAATTTATATATCAGACTGCTCTACTTAGACATACAGTTATTATTTATTAATATAGGCATTGCCGTTCTCTGTATGATATTTTAGTTAGTATTTTAGTTGTCAACATATTGCCTACTCTAACTCACTGCAATACGTGTATTTATTCAATCAAATGAGCTTTTATAGCTTTTATTTAACCTAATCGGTTCAATAAGTTAAGCATAAACATTTTTAAACCTTTTTGTCAGGAATATATAATAGTTCACTTGAATAGGTTCCAGATTTTTAAACTACAGCCGTTTCTATTTCTTAGCTATATCATATACCTATTATTGTGCAGGTTCCTGATATTTTTCCTAACTGAATTTCCATTTTATTTTTTAATCGAACAGATTTTCGACTTAATTTTAGATAACAGTAAAATAATATTATTTTAATTATACATTTAAAATACGTAATATACTTATTTTTATCTATAGATTATATTTTTAAACATGTTTATTTAATTTTTTTTTTTTCATGAAACTTATTGGGGCACAAAAAAAATCGTTATTAGAATTTTTTATGTTTAATTATATTATGATTCCCTGGCATTCATCAAATTTATAAAAAAAAGCCAACAAAAATTGTGCCTGTACAAGACTCTGTAGAGTTTTTATATTTTATCCGTGCTTATATAAATGCATTATAAGTGCAAACTATTAAATCACTTTAAGTCACTTGTTTCAATATAACTGTATCTAGTTACTTTGTTTTATTTTTAAGTAGTTTAAGTTTAGTTAACTTATAAGAAAAACTAACTTACTTAAAATTAAGTAACTTTAAAATATTGATAAAAAAGAATCTTTATTAAGTTATCAGTTAAAAGCATATATGTTTTTCATCGATATCAATAATTTTATTAATACCTTAATAAAATAAAAAAAAATTTAATTTATATTTTTATATCTAACATGCCTTTATAATTAATTAGTTGTTTAAAACCTATTAGAATGGTTTCTGTTCTTCAAATATTAAATTGAAGAATTAAATAACCTTTGCTACATTCTAATATTTTTAAGGACTAAATTAACTTATTCTACATAGTAATTTAATCACGTCAGAAAATAACTTAAATAACTTAATAACTCAATAAGTTTACATGGAATCGCGGTAAAATGACGTAGGTAGCAGAATTAATTAGTGAGCTATCGTTAAGTTTGTAAAAAAAAAAATGTATACATATTATGCTCAGATTAATTAATGCTGTGCATTCATTCATCTCATAATAATTTTGGCTCAAACAAGATTTACCTAGTGTAATTTTAATCTAGAGTTGGAGGAAATTAGTATATAAATTTCTTTTCGGTTTAAAAATTTCGAGATTGATGGTTTGGAATTAAATTGCGGTCACTCGACAAAGCTTCCAAAAAAGGGGTAAAGAAAAACATTTTGAACCGGGAAAAACACCATCAGCCGTGACTGCTACAATTTTTACTGACAGATGTGGCAGCTTAATGCACTCCGTGGCAGAACGTAATGGTATCGCGGACACAAACAACAGCTATTACTGTATTGTACATGTAGACTGCGAACATTAACACACCATCTCGTATAATAGGTACAATAATATATTATGTGTGAAAGAAAAAAAATCAACTCATGTGGATTCGATCTATACACGCCGTTCTCATAGTTACATTTTATAGCCACGAATGTTAATAAATACCAATAATACGTACGTAATAATATAGAGTCTATGTTTTGATGTAAGTTCACTGTGATAGTAATTGACTTGGTTTGTCGGCATGGTTATTTTTACCGTATAGGGTGACTATAGCTACGGTCTTATATTTCGATCCTAATTAATAGGTAACAACAGTGTCAATTAATTAGTAATGTAGGTACAACTCCTACGATATCGACAATGACAACGGGGGTAATAATAATGATGCCAATGTCGATGACGATGATAATGCAATGATAATAACAATAAATATTATTATATGGCCGTCAGACATTAGTCTTCATTGCAGGAAACGATGTTAACCATTTTCTCATCTTGTTAGCTTCCGCTTTTCGAATAGTCTGTATCTTATCAGGAGAAAGCCAATTAACGATTCTCTTTATACGCGGCCGGGGACGGCGATTTTGCTCATTTGATGTAGTTACAACAACAATTGTTCGGTGGCGGTGAATCACGTTGACTGTGACTATATTATGCTTTTGTAAAAGGGCCGTGAAAACGGATATTATAATACGCATGGTGGTAAACCTTAACTACCGTTAGAAAAACGTATTTAATACGGGTTTGCGGTGGCTTCTAATATCATTCTTCTCCACTATTATACAGTTCGTCTAGACGAGTTATCACGAATTCTGTAATATGATATCGCACACCACAGTTGTACAATATATTATCATATTCTATAATACAATACGCCTACATTATTGTCATGATAGTAAAACCGGAAGTCTTGCCATATATAATATAAACTATTGTTGCATTCGAGAATCCAGTTTACGTCACTCTCGCATCGGTTTATGCGAAGGTATTCGTTTTATTACATTACCACACAATCAGTGTGGTAAGCCGTTACATTGTATTATAGCCAATACATTTAGGAAGATTATTGTTGACGTTCGCTCAATCCAAAAAGTCGTTCAAATGGTATTTTATACTCACCGGCCTAGCATGTCTGCAGTATATTGTAAATTAATTTTGTGTCTATATTTATTTACATTTTCATAAATTCTCTTTTAGAGTAAAACACAGATGGACGAATTTATTCTGTATTTTAGGAAATGTTTTTGAAATAATAATTGTGAGTTATTTTTCTTCCCTTCATTATTCCATTTTTACCCTAGAAAAAAAAATAAAAATAATGTTTGTTAGAAGAACTGTAGAGGGTTAGTGTTGATGACGACTAAAAAAACGTGTGGCGAGTTTTTGCGATTTATTTTTTATTATATTATCTACACATTTTGTAAACAAAAAAAATGTTGTTCAATTAAATACCGTATGTTACTAAACCAACAGAATTGTTGTAACCATCTAATTATATATACCAAGACTACATGTTAGTGCATAATTTCAAATATTTTTCAAAAAAAAATAGCGAATAACAAGTTCTGAATATTATGAAGCAAAATGCGTTGTATTAAAATCCGACGCCAAATTAAAGGATATCAACATTTTGGCACGTATATAACATTTATAAAGCACAGATAATTTTATTTTAAGAGATATTTAAAAGATGGGTGTTTACATATTTTAAATTTGTTCTCGTGAATACTTACAATCTGTTTGTACAATGTTTAACATTATTTTAAATACAAAAACAATTAAAAGGTTAGATTTCAAAGAAATTACCCATTAATTAAACTTTCGTAAATAACCAAAATTGGTGCAAGAAAAAAATTACCAAATTATGAATTCAAATACATACTTACAAATTTCTTATCAGTATTATTCAATTAAAATTTAACGTAGGCATCAATTACATTTCCGAAATAAACTCAACACTTTCTAATTTATATAAATGTTATATATCTATCAATTTTTTTTTTTTTTTATTGCATTATTATTAGTTAAAAAATAATTTAAATATAATAATTTATTTTTTTTTTTTTTTTTTGCTGCCATTCAACAACTGAATTACTAAACCTTAAATAAAATTACTAAATTATTTGAATTATATTGAAATATTTCAGTTATTTGTTTTACGATCGTTTGGTTCGTCCAAGTATTTCCACATTCTTTCCTACAAAATCACCTTCAATAAAAATACACCTTCTTTTTTTGCATTATCAGACAAAATAGCATACATTTTATGCTGACCTACAAAATTAACTAAGAAATATTATTTAAATAATAATGCAATAAACTTTATATATTTCAATTTAATGATTATTCCAGCATTAGTATGCATTTTTAGTGTTATAGCCATAATATCATTTTTATAAAACGTTTTCCACGTAGCTTCGGAAAGTTGTTTATATAACATCTAATAACACTTATCAAATTGGAATGCCATCAAAACCACATCGCCGCAGCGTTATTCATTAGAGACTAATAATATGTCTTAAATTTCAATTTAGACTAATAGAATATCCTTGTTATAATACATAAATTATGTCTAGGTTTGATTGCCTTCCGAAGCATACCAAGACCCTTGATTCCGTTCAATTATTATTTCCGAACATCTGTTTTGACCTATGACACAACGTACATTATTACTTTATGAACTTGCCTGTATACGAATATTATTCAAAACTACGCGAGATTAATATTATATTGATGACAATAATCATAATTTATGATTCGAGAAACATTATGACGAGTTCACGTGACATTTGATTACACTATCAAAAACTCTGCTCAAAATAAAAGCCGTTGATTTCAATAGTAGGTTCTTTTTGCTTACATTTCCGCTTCTTAGAATAATTATTATACAACTGTCATGAGTTTATTTCATGGTTTTTGATTATAAGTTTCTATAAAATATTTTTTGAGATCAATATGTAGAACCATGTAGTTATGATAATATACAAAATTAAATAATATTAGATAAACTTATTTTCATGCAAGAATGAACTTAATATATTTTAACTATTCAAATGGCGTATTATACTTTATTGAGTGACATGATATACTAAATCACAGCATATTTATTACCTAATCACTAAAGTTTTACTAATGTTGATATTCGACAGAACTTATATGAAATTAGTTTAAATGTTGGTTATAAGCAGATGATGAAGTTATAGAACGTAGGAAATTAAAATCATGTTCTTAAGTTTTTTTATTTAAAAAATATTATTTATTATAGAAGAATAGGAAATTATTATTTTTCTTTCAGTACATTAAATATAATATCTAAAAATCATAATTCAAATTAACACATCAAAAGAAACAGGGAATGGGCAAACTTGATAATTATCAAGTTAACCTAACCGTGAATAAATATTATTTTTAGTTTTATTTCACTGAGATTTTCATTCTACACATCTAAATATTTTAATTTTAATACTTGTATCCAATTTATTGTTTTCTAAGTAAATATTTCCTATAGTATGTAATGTGTATTGTATATTATAGTATATAGTATAATAGTATAACGGTAGTACTAAGAGTTATTGTGAATGAAATATTTGTGTCTTATAGCTATTTGTAATTATTATAAAGTAATTTCTCTTGAATTTTTGTTAGACTAAAATGATTTAAAACTATTAAGCATTCTGATAGTGAGTGATAATGACGAATGATTGTAGTTGTTGTGTAGTGCGTACCTTCTTTTTAAAATTTTGATTATTTTGAATATAATATAACATTTTCGTTCATCCTTACTTCTTTTTAGCAGAATGCTTAAGCCGTATAAAATATTGGTTTCTAAAATGCACAGTACTTAGGCTGGTGGGGTGTTTCATTTTTTTGTAACCGTGATATTTGTGTCGATGTTGGTAGCAGATCACATTATATCGTTTTGACAAAAATCGATGTTTCGGTAGTGATAACGAATCTATGAAATTTGAAATCTCAATATTGTTAATATGGTTATATTTTTTTTTACCTAATCGTGTGATCTATTAAACCATAAAGTTTTAAAACGACCGTTTTAAGTTTTTTTTTTTTTATAAATAAATGTGCAAACATTAAGTAAAGTCGTGGTTATAGTCGTCGATTAACGTAGTACACAACAGTAGTAACATAATTAATACATTATTCAATGTCTATTTATCGTTTTATTATTCAACGAATGTCTTTCACCAATTATAATATCATTGAATTTAGACCAAAATCGTGCACGTGAATCGATCGATTATAATAATGTGTACCATTATCTATCAGTTATACCATGCGTAACTTTCCAATGTAGCGTAATTAGCAATAATTGTTTTATAGTTTTTATCGATCGAAGAACGCTTATTACATGAAAACTGCAAGTATCAATTAATCTGAACTTGTCTAGACGGTGTCCGTTACTAAAAGTTAACAAAAAAATATTATGGATTTTGATACGGTATATTCCTACATTCTTGTAACAGAATACATAGATTTGTTTTTTTTTTTTAATTGATAACTACTTAAATTTAATTGAAAACGTATATAATATGATATATTATATTATAAATATATTTGAGTTTGCGCGCAAATAACTTTATGTGTTTCGAATTTCATGACAATCTGCAGGTTTACGATTATCGTCGTTTATTATTATTTATTATTAATACTATTATTATTATTATTTTTGTTATTAACGTTATTTTTATTACACAACGCGCATACTGTCAAAACGCACGGAGGAGGTAGCTATAGCGATGCGTTGCGCGACGGGGTTCGAGTTTAATTTCCTGTTCAACAAACTATAGGGCCATCCATCATTCCGCTTCACCAGATCCGTGAGCTTTTTATTTTTTCCATCATTTTTGTTTTATTTTTTATTTATTCTTTTGTAAAGGGTAAAATGTCCAAAACTCCAACGGAATTGAATCCATTTTCCCATTCCCATCCACCAACAACAATATATACACAGCAAATAAGTCAAGGATTTTTTTTTTTAATTTTTCGTTTTATTGAAAGCTTTTTTTTTCTGATGCGATATATAATTCTATGAAATATTTCTAATGCGTGTGTTCACGTAACGTTCTGTGATTGAATGAGTAGTAAACGTACATTAGTGAGAGTGACTCCAGTTCGTCAAAACCAACTGTCAAGTAAGCTCATACACCCATGCATATGCCAATGAAAAAAAAATTAATTTTGCTCTCATTCAACAATGAAAAAAAAAAAATTCTTACGTTTTGATTAATTTTAAAAACATATTTAAACTGCTAGCCTATTTTCTAGGTATGTTTGGAAATAAATTTCTGATTTTTAAGTATATTGTGTAGTGAATTAAATTATTTTCTTAAGATGTACTTAACTTGACTTTTATACTACATGGTCATTGAAAAATGAAAATCTATTTTCAGCAAATATGGTTAAAAAGAATCCAAATAAAGCTAGTTTTCAAAATTAAAATCTAG
Source organism: Melanaphis sacchari (assembly GCF_002803265.2). Classification (NCBI taxonomy): domain Eukaryota; kingdom Metazoa; phylum Arthropoda; class Insecta; order Hemiptera; family Aphididae; genus Melanaphis; species Melanaphis sacchari. Next base: position 1,100,448 of record NW_020270545.1, read on the forward strand.
AAGTTGAAACTATATTTTATTTTTTCCATTTATTAATCTAAATACAATAAAAGTATATCTCCTTTAATATAATTTACATTATTATGATTGAAAGTCATAAAAACACAATTTAAATCATTAATATTTTGTTTTATTATTAAGTCACAACCATTTAACTCTTTAAAAGTTGTGCTTAAATTTTTATGATCTTATATGGTTTAAGATCCTCGAAAAATCCCCACTCAAGATGTAAGTAAAAAGAATCTCCCAACTATGTTTACATTCTGAAAAACCTTTACGTTTTTTTTTTTAATTTTATTAATGTAAATTTGCAGAGTGTTAAGGATAATGTATTAGGTATTATATCAGGTGACTTATCGCTAAAAAAATGAAAACTGAATTTAACCAGTTTCAAATGATATACAGTAATAAATTGTAAATAGTTATACAAAGTGCATTACTTCATTTAGAGCATCCAACAAATTTAATAATATTTTTTGGATGAGTTGCGATTAGATTTTGTAAAGCCCCAATAAATTAGAGAAACAATATTGTGTGTATTTGCATTGTAGTAATGTGGAATAAATGTGTGACACGGTTAGTTAAGTGTAATCTTCGACCGCTGACTGGCTATTATAACATTTTTTCGTATATTTTAACTAAAAGACAATGACTGGACCAAAATTGCGTACTTCGTGGAAAATCATAAAAATGTTTTCGCATACAGCATACAATCATACATATTATTACATTATAGCCGTCCGTACTGTCAATATTGTTATAATTTCTTTAATTCGGACAAAGTAGTAAACAAGCCAACAGCGGTCTATCAAACAATCCGGTTGTAGAATAAAATAATAATACAATATAATATAATAATGCGTTTAATGTCACCATAGCCGTCGTTGTAGTCGTCTCGCTTAACTGCAGAATGACATTTTACCTTTTTAATTACGTCATTCGCGCGACCCGGTCCAGTACCTGCGTAAGCTATACATTGCATTATAATCGTTATCGTGTTTTATTCTTATTATACTTTTTTTTTTTGTGTATTCATTACATGCGTTATGAGTACCAAGTTATTTTCACTACAAATATATTTGGGAAAAAAATATTTTTTTATCGCGGATAACTACGATAATACCTGATTGCTACGAGTGTCAAAAACGTCACTGTTTATTATAATATAATAATATTATACTGTTTACTTTTTTATCAAAAAATAAGGAAAGTATTATTTTTTTATTTAGCTCTTCAAAATCGATTTCCGTTTGTAATGTTTATCCGATTTTTCTCATATTATAGTTTGCTTTTTCAAACATCAGATGCGTTCATTATTTGTATATATATGGTAGAGACTAGAGAGAGCAAATACTAAAAATGTATTGTTTACACTCGACCGATAACGATAGTATATATGTATATTATATATACATATACACATATATTACTTACTGGTGAACCATTCGAAATGCCATCTGATGTTCTGGCGGCGAGAAAGGGTGGAACGGAAGTAGTCTACGCTCGTATATTTTTGAAGAAAACACATATTGTTTACGTTTGCGAGCAGTGAGCACATTTTAGAACACGGGCCCCGGGTCAGGTTGGTTTCGATAGTCACGAATTCTAAAACTACGAAAACGGATGTTGGAGTGAGAGAAGTCATCTAATGAGTTACATAGTACATTTTCTTTGAACATTTATCGAAAAATACAGGACAAAAATCTATCAAAAGTCAGTATCCATTTCAATAAAAATGATATCGGAGTGAAAAAATACTGACGACGTCGACAATGTTCCTATTACGGGATGGCAACAATAGTTTGGTTTAGAATAATTTGGTAGTTGTATGGTCTTCGGAAAGATGCCATTACACTCGTAGATTTGTCTATGATAGTCTTTATAACGTTGATGTGTATGTTATTGGCAACAAAAAAAAAACCTGATAAAAGGTATAAGAACGAGCATGGAGAGTTCCGCCTTTTCGCGTGGTCGGTAAGCCGTATATATGGTGATAATAATCATGTATATATTAGTGTGAAATTGCAATAAAGTTATAATGTATGACAAAAATGAGCAGGTAAAATTGTGGATTTAAACATTATTGTGCTTACGAAAAATAAACGGCTGGAACTACCAAAAAGTGGAGCTGGATGAAATCAAATAACTCACATTTGATGATACTCAGTCGACCGGCGACGGCCGATGACTCGAGTTCACCTACACAAAAGTTTTTGCATTTGGAAACTATCAAATACGACTGACTGTTAAGCATTTTATACGCTGCGTGTGTATTTATATTATATTATTCACCTTTGCAGCTACACGATATAGTGAACACATTTCATTACGGATTATGCATCAGCTGATATTAGAATATGCAATGGGCTATGGTTCCCCCCCCCCCCCCCCCCCAAAGAAATGCATACGCGTATACTAATGAAATGACTTTGTGCTGTTCGTATGTTTTACTGTTACCTTATACTATTTGTTGTACATGTGTGGAGTCTTATTATTTATACTGAAAGTCCACTCCGTCAATCCCTAAAAAATGTTCATCATGACCCATCATCTTTGTCTTTGATATGCTGTGTATATGCTGATACAAATTAATTAACATTTTATTATCGATGCAGACGTAGGATTTATACTATAAAATATGTAGACTGTCATCCACTATTTTACCCTCACTATATATGCAGTTTTAAACATGTTTTAAATATACGTAAATACTACTCTAGATTAGATGAAATGTCCTGGGTTTGGACCCGAAAAGCACGAAATTATTCTACCCGGCTACTAGAAAAGTTTTTCAATTTACATTTCGTCGGTTTTGTACAGTATATAGTTCCTAATTTTACAAGATATAAAAAAAAAAAAAGTTTGTTTATCGTAGTAAAACGTACAGTTCAAAAGAAGAATTTTCACTCTAACCTAAAACTTAAATACATAATATTATAAAATTGCATTAGATTAAAACCTCGCTATTACAATAATATATTACATCTTATTTAACAATACTTTGTAATAAATCTGAAGCTAGATTTTTTTAAAATAAAACTAAACAACAAGACGTATTAAAAAGTGTCTAAAACGACTATTTAAAAAATAAACTCCGATGTTAATAATCATGGAATTGTATAACGCACGCATTGCGTATACATATAATTAAGATATAAAATTATGTATATATTATAGAGGTATATTGTATAAGGTTGTAACGCAGTACGACTTTAGAGTGATATTTTTCGAGATGCAAATAACAAAAGGAAAAAAAGGATGTGCATATAATAATCTGATCATGTGGCAGGGACGACCTCCATCTATTTATAAATGTATAGTTATATAAGGTCAATTCCATTTATTATTGCATTCGGAAAAGGATAACAAATAATAAAAAGTACCTATGCGTTTTATTTTTTGTATACATGTATATCATATTATACCGGTATTATGTTTTTCACATCAGAGATATACCGCAAGATAGGTCGGTGCATGATGAGGTGTTGGCGGGGAACGAAACCCAACGGACTACTTGCAGCGTTCATTCACCGCGCGCGCAGTAGTAGATAAAACGACGATACGAATATTTATGCACGATTCGAGATAATGTTTCCCAGCAGAGTCGGCATTGTTTTTCATGGAAAGGGGAACCGGGGACCATCGCAACCCGGGAACTGTATTTGAAAATTTGGCTAGCGCAAAATTCAAACGACAAATTCGACAATCGGTCGTGCACGCCATCATAATAATACATCACACGTAATCACATATTGTATTATTATAATACGAGTTGAGCGTAGAAACGTAATAACACCGTCGTACACACGTGTCGAAACGGCACAAAAACGGCCTCACAAGGTGATTTGTTTTCTTAATTTTTTTTTCGGCAGCAATACTATATACTATTGTGTGCGGTACATTGTTTATACGGATTAAACGTGTGACGCATAAAGGGGTCAAAAGGTTACGTTGGTTTTCGTAGACCGTTACGCGTACGCGCACGTCATAGGAGTTCTAATAATATGGTGTTATATCATTATTATAATATGTATTATAGTTGCTACAATAGGATTCTATTGCGAAAACGCGCGTCAACTGTTTGATTTGCAGATGAGCATTTCGTGATGTTAATGAACCTCCGCAACCATAGTAAATATAAAGGTTTTGTAATGATATAAAATGTTATGACTACATCTTATGTTAAGTCGCTGTATAATTTTCCATTTTCATAATATTTTGAAAAAAAAAACGTGACTGGTGTTTATAAACCGCATAATTTGAAAAAAAAAAGTCACTGTTACAGATTTTAGGTCGATATACCACAAATAAATAATGCATTGGTGTTCGCATTGCAATCGAATATTTTCAAATATCAGTGAGAGTCGTATTTAACTTAAATCGCATATTAATAAAATCAAAAGTAAAAAGAAAAATTCCAACCTTTGATCACCGATGAAAAGACAGAACGAGAAAAAGTTTATCCGAGATTATTTTATTCATCTGTTACAAGATTTTTATTTTTTGACGGGTTTTTGAACAATATGAGAGCTATTTTGTATCTTCAGTAGATACTTAGTCTTATTTTGTAATACCATATCATTTCTGTAGCTATAGTAAAATAATTAATTAAAAACATGTTATAATATTTACGTTTGTTTTACGACTACGCTAAGTAGGTGTCAACTCATTATTTTCTTATAACTCTCTCTCTCTCTCTCTCTCTCTCTCTCTCTCTCTTTCTCTTTCTATCTATCTATCTCTTAGTTAAACATGTGCAGAATAAACAAAAAGGTTTATTGTGGCTTTAGAGTAAAATCATCATTTTTGTAAAAAATATAAGAAATATTAGTTTTGATGGATCGACATATAACTTTGAGAAATATTATATATATATATATAAAAAATGTTACATCCATTTAAAATAAATACTTACAATATAGTTTTATTTAGTCAATAAAATAAAAAACTTATATGTCTAATTCTATAATTATTGATAAGTTATTTTACTCAAAAATTCTCGAAAAATCATAAAAACTTTAAGTGTGCCGATATATCCTTCGTGGTTAATTTGTTGGACCACGTTGGCTATCGATCATCAGCAACAATCGAATACACTTGCCAAAAAATGTTTTTGAATTTAAATTACTAAATACTCTGACTTAAAAAATAACAATAATAATAAAAATAACATGTTTGATAGAACGCCGTCGTATTGAATTTGCGTCTTGTTTGGGGTGTCGTTAATTAAAATAAACTTCAGCACATACACACGCACACACAAGTAAACGGGTAGGTACTTTAATGTTTGTGAAAGTGGTTAGTCGGAAGACATTATACACGCGCGCAATGTTTAATGTGGTACGGAAATGACGCCACCAAGGAAACGACAGCATATCGTACGCAGTAACATGCAGGTATATACGCAGGTAATATTTTGTGGTGGGAATGCCGTGAAACTAATGTCTGAAACTCGTTGAATCCGTACCTTCGAGCACATTTTATCATCCCGTGAAACAATCCACGAATATTATAACACAATATTGTTGTGAAATTGATTTTTTTTTTTTTTTTAGTTAATACAACATTTTTACGTATATATACGTCTACTAGCCATAATACCAATGAACCGCAATTCAGTGCTCATTCATATACTCCTCGCCCACCTATCGATTTAAACAAGGCGATTAGATTTACTGGTAGATAATATCTTGGTTTAGCGACATTAGATACATATTGCTGTTGGGCATAGTGTTTATAGTGTTTCCGATTACTCAAACAAACACTTTATGTAACATTTTATCAATGATTTTTTTCATCTTCCCCGCTAAATCGTCGTATCCGTTTTTAAAGCCATAGTAATATAATGAACATAAATTATGCTGTCCACAACGTATATCTGTAATATATAGCATTATGCAAATTATAGGTACGGCACATGTATAAGTTTCCTTAAAAATGAAGTTACTACTTCATTTTTAAGGTAAATTTCCCTTAAAGCATTTTGCTACTATATTACACTTGTGTACATCAATTTCCTAAAAATATTTTACTGACATCTTAAAAACAATTAAAAACATTTAGAATCACCCATAGAACACCACTTGAAGGCAGTCCTAGTTATTCTCAAAAAATAATTAAATTTTTAATTGCATTTATATTTATATTATATTTCATATTTTATATTTAAAAATAATTATACTCATCATGGTTCTAATTTAATTTTAATTATATTTTTTGTTTTATTAATTTGATTTGTAAAACTGTTTTTATATGATGAAATGTGGTAATTTCTTGTCGTGCAACTATTTGATTAGGTATTATTACTTATTGACGATTAAATAAATATGTACCAATCTTATAAAATATGAATTAATAAATACAAATGAAATTAAAATTATTTCAATTACCGCTTATGAAAGAATTGACAGAATTGTGATAATTACTGTATGTTTTTAGGGGAATTTACAATATTTTAGAGGACTTAACATTTGCTTGAAAATTATGTAGGTACGACGCAGTATGGTGAAGTATAACAAAGAGATATTTTTTAACCATTCATATAGGTTTCGACCAAACTCCCATACTGTTTTTTTTTTTTTTTTTTTTTTAATTGATTTTGTTTGCGCGCACACACACACACATACATATAACACAAATAAATATTTTATACCGCTGTTATATATTTTTGAACACTTGCATTATTGTTTCATATGTTCGTAATATGGTATTTATAATTTTATCAGATTTCGGATATAGTTGATATAACCATTAAAGCTAGGATTTCTATACAGTAGCATATTCTTTTTCTTTAGTCCAAGGATGTTGGTCATCATTATAGTAATTTCCAAAATTTAGCCCATACTGAATTGAATAGAACAATAACATTTTTAGTTCACATATTTGTACATATTATTTTAATCAATATGTATAGACCGTCATTGTACCTATGTTTACAGTTTTATAGTGTTTATTTAAATAAAAACTGATGTAAAATCGTATTTATCTGATAACATTTTAAAATTGTTGTTTTCCTTTAATTTATTGTTTTCATAAATATACTATTTATAAACTTCTAACATCATTGGTTGTATCGAGTAAAATATAAGTAAGATATATTTTATTTTAATATATTAAGTTTGTGGACTAAGATTATTTTTCAGTTAATTTATTAATAATAATTACGATGCATATATTCCATACATTACATACAACACGTTATAGTATTTATAATTTGATATCATACGGTCTTTCCTAACCAGTCGAAACGAATCAATAATATTTATTAAATATTATTTGTTCGTTTTATAAGCTCACGTGAACACGGTGCAATATTATCCATGCATATACCGTCACAATATAATATAATATACTCGTACCTTCGTTTATTGAAAATGCGAATATGTGAAAGGTTATTTAATGTAATACGAAATCAGTGGTGGGTGTTTCCGCACGTAAATCCGTATTTTTATGACTAACGAATCATATAACAATAATATAATATGAATATATTATACCGGGTAGGTGTATATAAAACCATGTACACGACTTTCGTAGGCACTTACTCTGAACGTAACAATATCGTGTGCGCTTACATAATCCGACCAAAGACCACGAAAATACAGTCTGGTGTTACACCACGTTACTTACACGTTTATATTATACTATTATGAATATAGTTTTGTGGCCAATCGACAGCGTTGCGATGCTCGTAGAACCGCAAACAGGGTAATATGACTTCCGGCTACCGAAATGGTCGACGGAGATTGCTGCGTACAGTATATACTCGTATACAATACGATAAGATGCGTTATAGCTATGCAATGGATATTATGCTTTAATCATGAAAAATCCGGTAGCTTATGGTTTCGACTTCGATCTGCGTACTTACGACTGTTAACGGGTTTTAAAAATCGTACGAGATCAAAACAGTAGTCTGTCCAAGGATTTTCTCACCCCCGCCCAATAGAATTTATACCTACGCATCAAATCCTGACGTGACGAAAAATAAAATATTATACCTTATGTATAATTCAACGGTTCCAAAAATAAGCAATAGGCACATCCTCTCCCGGGGGAGCACGGACACTTGTCACAATAGAGACGTCACGTACTACCATATGCGATTATTTTCAGAACACTTTTATGGTAGGATTGGTTTTCATATTTTACTGTGTGGTGTAAAAATTGTTAATATTTCTCAATAAAAACATGACTAGTTTCCATTCTTTAGCATTTTTTCGAGTTTAAAGTCTATGTACAAATGGCTTAAATTATAAAATTTTCAGATTATATTTTACATTAATGAGTGTACTCATTATGATATATATTTATATATATAAATAAGTTATACTCTGTTTTTGTTTTTTTTTTTTTTTTTTTTATACTGAAAATATAAAATTATTAAAAAATTATCAAATATTTAATAACTTATTTTATTGTCTACTATTCACGGGTTGCTTACTTATCAGTCGCATGATATTAAAATACATATACAACAATCAAGTTAATAAGAAATTTTAATTGGTCAGGAATATTATAATACTGATGTCCGCGCGAAATTAGCACGGATTAGGTGGCGGGTGTGTGTGGTGAAAATGGAAAAAAAAAACAGTGGTAGTGTTGGTCAATATTATTATTTTGGTAAAAATATTATTTTCATACAATAAATGAAAACTAGTAAACCGCTCGTCTAAGGTTAGCATTATAATATTAACACCGAGCGAGTTGTGATGGCGGGTTAATCGGAAGAATGGTGTGTGTATGCGTGCGTGTGCACGACGAGCAATAATACGGACGCGCATTTACAATGTTGGCGGGGCGTTTTGCTTAACTTTCGCCAACTCCATTAAAAGTTCCGTTTTGAAAATTATTACGGGGGTGAGAGGGAGCGTGTGTAACGGCATTCCCTCCATCCCAATCTTGGCCGTGGTAAACAACTTTAGCGGTGCGCGCGCGTAATAGATTTCGACACGCGGGCTGTGAGACCGAATCGCACGTACTAATTCATGTTCTTATAATATTATTGTTATGAACTAATATTACTTTCATTGTCGTCGTCGTCAACATATCATTACAGTAATAATTATATTATTAAAATATTGTCAGCGTTCATAACTTACAGGCGAACCATTAACCTATTTGGCTTTTTCACCACTCCGACACCGTCAGTGAAACACATTTTGCACGCTCTCGAAAAAGTCAAAATCAAAATAAATTATTAAATTGATTTCGCCGTGCGTAATAGTTACCTATATTTTACCATACCTATCTGTATAAATCGTTTTTTTATTTGTTTTACTTTTCATAGACTTTCTGAGTTCTGAACCATTTATCGAAATATATGTTTAATACATTCAACAGTACTGTATTATAATATCATGATTGTACATTTTTATTCGATTTTTATAATTTTAAAAGTAATGTTTCTTTGTGTGTGATTTTAGAATTTTGAATGAGTTAAAGCAAAATGCTAAATATCCTTTAAAGGTATTCGGTTACCTATTATCGTAGTTAAAATAATGTTTATAAATGTATTGATGTAAAATTATAGTATTATATTCCATGTGCAATTTTATGAGATTAATAGGACTTTTTTATCCGGATTTTATTTAGTCGCTTTGATGAACAAAAATTCGAACACTAGACTAATATTATATGATACAGTTCGGACGTTTAGAATATGTATGATGTTTGACCTTTGCTTACTGACCACCATATTTTTATTTTCTTCAAATAATTTAAGCTATGTTGGGCTCTCATGACATCTGAGAATCCACGTGACAAAGATGGCTTTTAGCGGTTCGGTCAACCATACAATTTATTTGGTCGTAAGTTATTGTTTTTTACCTGTTCAGAGTACCCATAAGATATATCACTGCATTTTGTATTCTTTATCAACTAGAGTCGACGACGACTTGGGGGACATCCTTAAAAATTACTTTTTTGACCGCTAAATGTAGTTTTTATACGAATCACATCAATCGTTGAAATAGGTCAATTACGCTGTTTAAAAAATAAACTAATCCCATTTGTAAACACGACTCTCGTATTTGGCGAATTTTCAAGGTTGCCATGTGATATGAATATAATTATATTATTATTTCTATGCTATTCAACTTTACTGTTTACATTTGTATAATTAATTTAGCTGAAAAAACGCTCCATAAACGAGATATAAACTTTAGAAGTCATATGTTTTAATATTGCCGGTGATGGCATTTGAAAAAAAACGCATGAAACTCATAATGCACAAAACGTCTGACAAACAGACTAATTAAGTGTACAATTAATATTACCTGTGTGTAATAACTAATAAGCATATATAGTATTTCGTTTGATGTAAACAATATAGAGAGCAACACATCCGACATCGCGTACGTTGTCTTCGAAAATACAGAACGAAATTATCTTTTTAATCTATTTTTTGTTACAAAAGTTAGTGGTTTTAGGTATTATATAACACAAAATGTTTAGCTTTTCGTATATGTTTTTTTTTGTTTTTTATGAAAAAAACCACATAATTGCAATTTAAAAATGTCATTAAAAATCTGTTTTCTCTTAAAAAACATAATGATCACTTATAAAAACACTAGCGACGAATACTAGTCCTGCAGTATTTCATGGCTTAAATTATGGTCAACTGTGCTCATAATTTTTAACTGTGTTTTAAATGTGTTTGATTTCATAATTATTATTATATTAAACAAATAGTATACATAAAACTAACTTGTAACGCTGTGAACTAAGTTCTATATTATGTAATAATATAATAAACCACAGCCGCCACCGCTGTCTGGAAATACGTTGACAGATTTTACGACAATAACCGAAAATATAATAAAACGGATGCACATACACTTCATGACACGCTAAAGTACCCGCTGTGCTTGTGTCTCTATAATGTACTTTGTTGTTTTGCAAACGTTGAAAATCGACTAGTACAGCTATACTGCTACATTATGTATTTCGAAGGAAGGTACTTTGACAAACACATTATGTCACTCGTCAGACTTGATATTTATGTTTAGTTTTTTTTTTTACTTCCGTGGGGTTGATAAGTTACAAATTATAATATATTATTATTGCTATCGTTGTTGTTATCCTTACACTGGCCACGCTCTCGCAATTGCGGTTTGTCGTGCTGAAATGTTATCATATATAATACGACCATAATGCAGTATCCAAAAACAAAGATAAAAAAATTATTTCTGTGGAATATCATTCAATTTAAGTAAATGGCTATTAACAATTAGTAAAATAAGATGTGACCTTTATAATACACGTTTTGAGAAAAATAAACATTTTTAACAGTTATGACTATAACCTAACCTTTCCGTTAGAACAGTAATACTAACTATGGATAGTTATTGGTTTAGATGTTATATTATAATAACTTTATTTAATTTTTTATATATATATATCAACTGGTAATAGATGGATTTACGATATTTAACTTGTTCCTCTATTTTTCACGATACTACGTTTTTTTATTATTATTATTAATATTATTATATTGATACGGTAGTAATAGAAATAATTTAAATGCCAAATAATTTCCGAAGTTTAAATATTCTACTTGCTCTTATCTGACTGTGCGTACATGGTGTTTATTTTCACGTGTGACGATCATCTACAAAAGAAAAACGAGCAGCTATTTAGGTAAAGAAGAAGTAAAGTGCTCTGAAGTCTGTTCCACAGTAATAGTAGTGTGCACTGGCTTATATATTACGGTGATCACTAGCGAGTCAACAAACGGACATCCTGTTTAGCTCTTTACCATTATATAAGCTCGAGTGGATTGAAGAATTTCACTCAAGGCGAAAAACCTACTACTGAACTGTTTAAAGTGCACACGATCTGAAAATACCGTTTTGCATCAGAAACGTGCTGGAATCCTGAATATTGACCATGGCGGCAGGAAAAAAATGAAAAATTGTGAATACGGTGACATCTAAATTATACACAGATAAAAACGTTGATATAAATTCAAAATGTATGGGTAGCTTTTTTAATTCATAGCCATAAAATCAGCCCACTGACTTATACATGTTATAAAACCAAAACGCTTGTTCTTTTATTCAATGTATCTACTGTTGTTCCATAAAAAAACTAAAAACCTAAATAAGTGATTCAAAAGACCGGTCGTCAGAGACCTAAACTAACTTCCGTTGCGTATATATTATTGTGTTGTTTTATGGATGTCAAACATGTATAGTACGATATGGTGTTTGTTGTCTCTAGAAGATTTCTTTTCACGCAATACGTGTCGCCAAAATATACGATCCCATCGATATTTTATTTATTTTCGTCGTATATATATAATATACACTTGTTTTAGCGGTACTGTTTATACAGACCCCGTACTTATATATATGTAGGTTATGCGGATTGTAAAAAGTATATGCTTGTTCACTTAAACGGGCACATGCTCACCGCGTTAATTACTTTATTGGACCCTGGCCAATATCGATGAAAGGACCAGAAAAGGGATGCCCACAAAATTTGTCCAGCGTTTACTCTTTTTCACTATTTTTTCCTCCATGTACGATGTTTATCCACTCTATATTTTTTCTACTACCGATAATTGAAATTTGACCCTTTAAATAAAAAATAATAAAACAATATTCAATCCAGTTATACTTTTTTCTTTACACTTTTTTACCCTAATATTCTAGGACGTATTATCAAAAATTTAGATATTATTATAGAAATAATGAAAAAGAATACCCGAAAATAATATACTTTACTTTTTAATGCCTCATAAATTTAAATTTTATAGACAACAAAAAAAACTTTACAAAAATGTCTAAAATTTGATCAATGTTGTGTTTCAAATATACTCAGAATTAAACTTATACTTTATTTTTATATTTTGTATTTTGCATTATTTAAGTATTTTGTATTTTTTTAAATACTTAGGTTATTGAAGAATAATAATTGATAATGTAATGTTCACGTTTTATTTTAATCCAGTAACAATATTAGTTTACAATAAGATTATTATGATACAAGTATTTATATTCGAATTTTTCAAGTATTAAAACGATAAGAATAAAAATATTTCTCGAAAACTATATTAAAATTTGCCTCATTTTTATTAAATATTATACAAATATTTATTTGTCAATAAAATATCACAAGTATAGAGGTTTTTTTTTCATTTGCAGAAATGATTTGTTATACAAATCAATCAAAAATAAGTGATACAGTAAAAAAAAATCTAACATTTTTAAAAGAAAACAATGTTTTTGAAATTCATGATTAATATAATATTTAAACTTTGAATATATAAGTTTATTAAATATTCTATCACTCATTCTCAGATTTTTCAATTATATTATTCAATCAGAATTTCATCACAATTCATTTATTTTTATTTTCAATAAAAATTTTCTAAAGGAAATAAAATTAAAAATAATCTTGTATTTTATACTTTAAATACTTAAAGTGATAGGTTTTACTGTCTTTACTGGCTGCTGTGGTCAATTTTTCGATTCTGTTATTTATTTAGCAATATCTTAAAAAAAATATATGTTGAATTCATAGTAGTATAATTATAGTAAATTAATCTTATTACTTATTATTTTCTGATGTTTGATTTTTTTGAACACCGATCAATATAATTCATCTTTATTAACCTATTGTTTTTGTAAAATATTATTTTAGGGGTATTAAAAACATTAGATATGTTATAAGTGTATTTAATTTTTAATTAAAATGAATAACTTGAGAAGAAAGTTACCATATATTAAATTAATGTTGATACTATAATTTGTTTATAACTTAAGCGTTTAAAATAATAGTGTTATACACTGTGTATATGCGTAGTTTAAATATAAACATCTAAATTAGATAGTTGTTTTTTTATTGCATTTGTTGAAAAAGTCAATATTCAGTTATTTTTTTGTTTCATTAATTGTATACACATCAATATTTCATGCTGTCCGATAGTAAATTATTTTTACTTAATCAAAAGTAGGTACATTAAGTGTATAATGACGACATTTAAAAGTTTTTAAATTACAATTTTACGCGACAAAGAAGAGTTAAACTTTTTTGATCCATTAAAAGACAAGTTTATAGCGTTGTTGGTTTAATTTGTAAAGTATTTATTACATTGTACGTACGTAGAAAAATAATTGACAAAGTTGATTTGATGCTACATGCACGTATTATGTATTATAAATCAAATATACCATGCAGTTATCATAATTTTTTCACTAAAATATGATACAAATTTGAACATTATTTCTTATTGGATCTATTTGTGTGGGACACTCTCAATTTGTAGTGGACGTATAATGTACGCAGCCGATTTTATAAGAAAAACAATAAGATTTTAAAAAGAATAAAACTAAGAAAAGATTTAAAGGTTGATACAAACAAGATCTATGTTAGACACAGACTAGTTGTAAACAATTGACAGTTTTAAGAATGTAAGAAATGTGCATGTTTATAATAATGATTTGTTGTGTAAAAATAAACCAGGTACCTATATGGGAAATAACAAAATTAATAAAGTTAAACAAAAATACCCATTGATTATGAAATGAATAATTTAAAATGCGGACTGTATATTATTAATATCACACAACACACAGATATTTGATTATTATATTAACATTATGATAAAACTGTGTGTTGTGAAACAATAATGTTGGTGCCAATCTGCTACACAAAATAAATAAAAATTTCTACGTGAAAAAAAATTATGGCATCTCGCCAATCATATAAATAATCATAAAATTAGTCAATAATTAGAGTAAAAATAATTTATAACAGAAATATGATACAAAAAATCGCATATAAGCTGATTTTCGGTTATCACGACCGTTGATCGTTCATCGCTTGGTTAAACTCGTGGAAATTTATTTCTATATTTTTTGACATTGACTGTCCTGAAAATTAATGAACAACGGGATTATTAAATTAAGTGACCATGCACAACAATTCACACTCTTATTTTCACAAAGTAATAAATATAATAAAACAGCGATCAGTATATACTAACAACGAACTTCTTCTAACGACGCTTGTCGGTACGATTAACAACAACCGTTCATATTATTCGTAACATCATCATTCACATCCATTTAATAAAAACATTTTAACGCTAATAATGTCCATAAAACATGTCTATTCGTGTATATTTGTAAGGTGATCAGTGTGCATAGAATATGACGTATGATAAAACGGTCGCGTAAGACGCACTCCCAATCAATTGCATGTGTTATGCGTTAAAAAAAAAAAATACCAAGACGTCTGTACCGAGTGCCGACAAAAAATAATAGAACGGACTTCAGTCACGCACACAACAGCAGTTCGAAAACGACTTGTCTCACGTAATACACTTATAAGCATAACGGATGAACGGAATGGAGTCCAGTCTAGAATATTATCGAACCTTTTCGATAATCATACTAAAATAAGCAGTTTATATGACACACAATTAAACTGATCAGTTAACCCCAAATAAAACATTATTATGAAAAATCATTGGCAAGAATATATGAAAAAGTTCTATTGTAGGAACAATAAACAAAAATTAATTATTGTTTGATCAATTCCATCGGCTTAGTTTTGAATTAAACCACGCTTACTTTTATCATAAGAAATAATTGTTGTTAATAGATTTAGATATTTATAAAATTAAAAGTATATATGTAACAAAAAAAAGTGAAAATAATTCAATTAATTACACAAAAAGAGTCTCCAAATAGACTAATATATTATAGCTGACGAGTAATAAGTATAATGTTTATTCGGTCGTCATAGACATACAAATATAATATTACACACGACCGCGTTGTAGCTAAATTGCCTATCCGAGAAGCCGTGTTACCGTGATCATTACTGTCTAAATGCATATTAATATTATTATTATTATCATGAATAAACATGCACATTATTAAGGATGTGTCTCATACCGGATTTCTAAAAACATCAGACGTCGAAACGTATACCGAGTATAGTTAATTTGGTCGTCTTGGAATATTAAATATATTGTTTTTCTCTCTTAAATAAAAATTATATTATTTGATGTAATACGTTATAATATATGCTCTATAGTCTGTACATGATTATACTCCCTTGTGGTGAGACGGAGAGTGGTGGGGTTAGATGAAAACTGTATTCGCGACATTTTACCCTCACTTCATAGCTTGCACGTGAAACACTGATCGCAAACGCTGCACAACACTGTTCGCCCGGCGGGTAGGTTTTTAAAGAGTATACATACACACACCCACACACGACTGCTACCTACAGAGCATGCACACACGTCTCGGAGGGGTCGCTGTTTAACATAAACAGGATCGGACGTCTCGGCGAACTGAATCAACTGACATCGGAGTATGATATGTGTGTGAGTGTAGTCGCGTGCGTACGGCATAATATGTTTACAGGTCTCGCGCACCCAACAGAAATCGGTCACACACGATGGGGTGACGCGGGCAAGGATCGGGTCTTATTTGTTGTTTAAAAGTTGTTAGCTATCAGGGCCGGAGAGCAAATAGCCCGAGCGTCGAGAACATGACGATAAATAAGTGTGTATATGTGTGTGTGTGTGTGTGTGTGTGTGTGTGTACACTTGTATCGTAGACGGTGACTTTGAGGGGGTTTTATATAGCGGTGAAATGCCAACAACCGTACACGAGGAGAGTAGAGGAGACGAGAGTTTTCGCGTAGCCCCGTCACCCGCTTTTGCCCGCATACATTAAATCCGTGGCGCGTCGTGCGACGGAATTCGATTTCGGAGCCCCGCTAAACACGGTTTACCGGCTGACCGCACGGAACCGATTTAATATTATTTATATATACATAAATATATACATTATACACTCGTGGCGGCACATTATATACATATACCTAATGCGACCTCACTACCGTTATACGATATAATCACCCACTGCAATATATGCGTATATATCAATTTATACTCGCACAACAGCCCGCGAATATATAGATCGGTGCGCGGTGGACGAGACTTTTGTCCGTGTCAACTCGTCCGGAGCTCGCCGAATGTGTCTACACCGTATACACGACACTATTTCGTCATTATTCTGTACGCGCCTATATATTATGTGAAACGATGATCCGATTTACCCCGTGAGGTCAAGCGTGTTTGAAATACACCACCTCCGCGTTGGCGAGTTAAGTGAAAAGTGGTCACGGGCAATCGGATTTATCGTTATCAACTGTCCATTCACGCCCATCGCGTCGGTATCGTAATGACACGAAACGCTATTCCCGCGTGCAGCACACCGAAAACCTTCTACGCCCGTCCAGAAATCTCATCGGTTTTCTAGGTCGACGCGGTTAAACCATTGTTTCTGCGCGTCATTATCGTAACACGCTGATCTACGCACGCGTTTCAACCCGATAACTACACAATATTATCGTATGCATAATAACTCGGGAGGTGATCCGCATTGTGTGTTTAAAGCTTCCTACTTCAACTGTCGTGACGATGGATGGACTCACTACGACCCATTGCCATTGTGATTTACGCATCGGAAGCGGAATACCGGAAGTAAATCAGACATTATTATGCGTGCCAGATGGACACTCGACACGAAGCATAACTGCAACTGTCCCGACCACTATATTCTGTTATAATATTATTACCGCAATCGTTTTAACGATCTAGAAACTAGCATACAACATGAATCCAATAAGTCACTTTGTCTGCAGCACATTAGTATACTATATTAATAATTCAAAAATACATTAATTTATTTTCGTTACACGCGATTTCTTATGGAAAATTTTATAATTTTTTACTTATGTTATATTTTATATATTTATAATATACCTTTCCAATATTATGAAATATGCTATCAGATAAAACAATGTTTGTGTTAGTTATCGTGTCATGAAAAAAAAAAAAAAAAAAAGTTATAAATATATAAATGTGTATAACTTTTTTTTTACCGATAATGGTAGGCAGTGTATGGTATAACTACAGGCGCTGTTGCAATAGACATATTTTTCTACGTTTAAATTCTTTGCACACACTATTATATGTTTTTTTTTTTTGGCTAATAAACGTTTAGAGTAATTTTACAGTTTATTGTTTTAACACATGCAAAACTAAATGAATTGTAGTTAAATAAAAAATAATTTATAGCCCATGCTATGTTTTATGCATGAATTCAATTATCAATGTCAATAAAAATAATTACCAAAATAGTTTGATCTTAAGAATATTAAAATATAAATATATACAATTAAATTCATTGATACCATTTAAACTTAATAAAATTATAATACTGTTATTTAGTCCAATGTAGATTGAAAATTATATACGTCATATTTCGGAATATAATTTGGACGTCAATGTCATTTTGAGTTGATCCCAACTCACGTATAATTCGATCGATTGTCAAATAAATGACATTCCTGAATTATTAATAACTAAATATTTAATCCACTTAAAATTTCTAATGTATTTACTACTGAAATGATCTTTAGTAGCTCATTACTCTGTAATGTGTCAGTCGAATTGTTTAAAAATATATGACAAAGGATAATGGCGTTTAAAGAGATATATTATTAATCCTAGTATATTGTCATTTTCATAGAGACTGACTAAAGTTATTTAACTTTCTACGGCCCAAAAATAATTTACGAATGACTTACATATAATTTTTTTTTATATTCTTTTGAAGTTGTAATAGAAATTTTTGAATGTTTAGTAAGCTTTGGGCGATGCTATAATAATTTATCAACGATGGTTAATATAAAGATACGACTATTGAAATAAAAATAACTGTGAAGCAAATTATATTACAAACAATAATAATTTCTAGCGAAACTAGTGAAATGTGATCTAAGCACACTCAGACTGAAATGCTTAGTTAATATTATTAATGAGTTTTAAGCACGGATGTAATTTTACTATTGTTTTTTTTTTTTTTTTTTTTTTATAAAAAATAATATCGACCATTCTTCCTGATTTATTTCAGTTGATAGAATAAAGGTTAAATGTTTTTATTTTTTTTATACATTTTGGACTTTTACAATAATTTACCATACAATATTTACGTTATCTACATGTAAATACAATATAATAATCTGCATGTATATCACAGTGTATAAACCATAGATCGATAGAAATACGATTAAGGAATCATTAAAGTTCTATATACATAGCGTGAATGTGTATATGTGCAAGTGTGTGTGTGTGTGTGTGTGTGTGTGTGTGTGTGTGTTTGTACGCAAAATTCAAAAGCAATTACGACTTAACTGTAGCGCAAAAAACCACTGTACCTACATATTTCAATAAAATATGCATAAACACTATTTAATATATACGTTTATGTCCAGATACTCCACATACATACACAAGTGAATACATGCACAGCACTGACTTAGATTAGAATAGACAGTGGCGGGTAACGAAAATCTATTATTTTTCTATACATCGCAGTCTATAACGTATTATGTATTATTATTCCTTGATATAATTAAATAGTATTTAAATGTAAAAATAAAAAATAAATATTGTAGTATATATATATTATACTTATACTCGCGATGTGATAAGCATTTAAAATATGATATAATAATAATGATTAGGCCTGGTGCTTTGCCTTAGTCACCAACAAGTTCTGAGGTTAAGCATCGGCTGGCGTCACTTGCTCTCGGATGAGTGACCACTCGGTTTCTTAGCGATGAATCCATGGCACTCACATAAACAGACGTGTTCCATAACCCTACTAATTCTAAAACAAACTCAAAAAATAGCTAATGACCTTAGTTGCCAGGCTTAAAATAATAATAATAAAAAAAAATATTGATATTATTACTATTGTTTATTTATTTGCTGTTAATTCAAATAGGCTAATACTCAATACAATTAAAAAATATAAATAAATAGTAATAAAATAATATTTTATCATGAAATGTATATATTTTTATATATTATAATACATATATTAAACTATATCATAATATTATCATATCCACGGATCGTTCGGGGATATTGGAAATATTCCGGTATAGAATATAATATAATATACTCCACAAGCATAATATTATAATATTTATATCGACCTATATCAGTTGTACCCGCCCAATCGTGACAGTCAATCGCGCCGGTAACAATAATAATAGCAATTCTAACTGGAGATCCGTGCAGAGCACGAAAAAATAAGGTATAGCCTGCAGAGATGCACATATGGTTTCCCCTCGCGCGCGGACAGATATAATTCACGGATTTTATTTTTACCAACACCCTACCTCCACCCACCTTGCTTCGAGTAACACAATCATATCCTACACTATGACTTCACTACACGTTATATTTGTGTGCGTGTTTTTTTTCCCTTCGTCTTTTTCTTCTATTTTTTATCACTCCTATCAACGACTGCACACACGTGAACGCTATGGGCAGGGGATGGGAGCAGGTTGAAAGAGTGACTTTGGAAAACCAGGGTCGTTATGAGATATATACACACTCGTGCTACAACGTCTCGAATCTCTGGTTCGAATCCCCGGGAGAACGTTAAACTCTTGCGCGCACTATATACCTGCGCCATCAAAGGAAATCGGCGATTTCCTTTCTTTTCTTTACCCCACTACTACCGCTACCTAACTCAAACTACCGCTCAGACACACACACGCATTCACTTGCGTGAGTGTAAACGTGGGATGCGCTCGTGCGCATGCACGTTATTCGTAATACCGATATATCTAAAAACCAAGTAGAACTGACAGCATCGCGTAGGTCTATTTATATTCAAATGCCACCACTGCCAAGTCCGTATCTCGTTTAGCCACCGTCAGCAACTGATCACACGTCCGGTGTGCGGTACTGGTATATATATATGACAGGCCGCTGTCGTTTATCACACACACAAAAACTAAACGTGAAAAGAGCATATTTGTTTTCGGTCGATCGTACTGCCGATATTTATATATATATATATATGCACGCGCACGTACTCACACACACACACACGCATAGACATACATACATCCACTGTTGTTGGAAACCTAGAATAGTATCTCAAAACTTATCAACATTTCACATTTTCTCGATAACGGTATCGATTAGGAAAAATAAAATTGAACTAAGTACATTAAAATCGTCGCGTATTTGATGATTATTGATGCATTTTTTCATCTAAACTTTATGTTATAAGTGAAGACTTGTCTAAAAAAAATCAAGGAAGTGAAGACCTGACAACTTTACCTTATTTTAGGTGCCATTTTGTGGGACATTATAGAGCACTAAATATACATCCCACTCAAAGAAAATATTTTTTGGTATTTAGAAATAAAATTAGACAAATATACCATTGAGCGATATTATTATAAGTTCATTAAAATAAAGCTTAATAGTTGATTCGTTATAATATGATTTGTTGAGTAACAGCAACAAATATAAACTGCATTGGTCATTGCACGTCACTTTAAACAAAGTTTCTGCTGAGCTCTCCTGATTTTTTTTTTTATTTAATTTATATCTTCGGCAACTCGGGCCATTAGGCTTACAGAGAAAAAACAATAAATTTCATATATCATAAACTAAATCTAAGTGTTAACTAAATTTTGGTTTTAAAGATTGGCAGCTGTGATGAATTGAATGATGTTGGTTATGAATTGTTTAATATTTCAACTAGTGATTTAGGCAAGTTGTGGCTTGTTTGGATAGGTATGTTCTGTATTCAGTGAGAATGTGGCTTGGTGACTAGAACATCGCAGGATGTGCATATTAAGGGTTATTCTTTGGTCATTAGAAAACTCTGAGAGGTTTGCATGAGCTCAATTCTGAGTCTAGTTATTATGACTTTCACTTGATTTTTATGATTAATAAACGTGTAATATTGAATAAAATAAAATATTTCATCATATTTTTTAAAAAAAATTCATCCACTGATTTATAAAATATCTTTTTAATATATAAAAATAAGACAAATATTTGATTCAATGAAAATGTTGGTTTTTGTATTTTTTTTATTTGTGGTCATAATTGTAACAAGTGAAGCGTGCATTTATTGAAAACACTTATAGGTTCATGTAATTTATATTTTCACTCATGCCTATTTCGTATAGACTATGCATACTACGAATACAATTTCGAATCTGTAACAATATATCGGATAAAAAAATTATACCATACCAGCTGCCAACAGTCGTGCTCGATAGCATCGATGCGTTTTTTTCGCATCGCCTCAATTATTGTTGTTGTTGTTGTTCCTTCCGGTACTATCATAATGTACTGGGGCAATTCTACATTTAGAGTTTCAAGTTTTACCCATTTCAGATTTTGACGTCTTGACTTTGCAAAGTATCCCCTTTGAATTGCGTCCGCGTGTATGCAAAAGTGAGTCAAGCGATTTAAAACAAATCGTTTAAGTGTACTCAATACGTGATTCTCAGGCAAAAACCTTTCAACCCTAAACTTGGCAAAAGTATACAAGATATGAAATAAGACGAAACTATAAATCGATATTCATTATATTTTCTTTTCAAACCTCCAAATAGGTTGTTATAAATAAATATAATGTATATATATTAAATATTAGCAAATGATGTTTTTTATAAGTTATAACATTGTACTGTTGTATTTACAGATATTAAATTTCCTGAACAAATAAATTCTTGTAAGCATTAACGTATCAAATACAAAATATATTGTTGTTTCTTTTAAGTCTCTGCAGATCAATTTTTACTTATTCTGAATAACTTGAGTAGGTAAATGTCTGTTAACACATTCAACTACATCAAATTTAATTTGAAATTGTATTCATAAACAAAAATTAAAGCTAGTTTCTTTTATTTATTATTATTTTTTTTCAAATTTATACCAAATAAAAAAGTATGTATATCATATCAACCTTTGAAGGAGATACTCGTAATATATTGAAACAAGAAAATAAAATATATCACTAAATAAACTCGATCTTAAGGTTTTTTGTTTCGTTCCAATACTGATTTTGATATAATTCATACCTTTAAATATAGCTATGTTACAATCAATGTATTTTATGAAATGGTAATAAAATTTGTTCTACAAAAGTATCAAAATCCACTAACAAGTAAGAAAAAACCGAGTTTTATCTCTACATCTCCAATCGTCTATTCATCTCTATTTATCTCTTAAATTCTATCTATTTCGTTTACGTGAGTTTTAGTTTATTGCATTTTGTTCTGAAACAAACCAAAAATAGACAAGTCAATTAAAATCCAAGCTAAAAAAAATACCACTTTCTGAATAGAAAACAAACAACGGAGATATATTGTTTCTACTCAGAAATGTACATCAATAAACGCATTTGGCCAATAAGCAAATTACTGACATAATTATTATATTTTCAGCAGCTACTATTTTTGTAGGCACATTACACAATTTTACTATTTATATCTTTGATTGTTTTTTTTCACAATTTAACTATATTATCATAATAAGTGAATTATCATCCGCATAAAATAAATATTATTGTCTATCGAGTATTTAATTAATATACAAAATATAAAAAACTAACAGGTTTATTAATTCAAATTTTCGATAAATACAATCGACTAAAACGCATTTAACGCATGACATGAATTATTTCTCTATGCCATCTATAATACTTTGAGTAATATCTTACTATTACGTTCTGTATTATTTTAGTGCTTGACTTTCAATTTAAACGGAATGTTGTACAAAAAAAAATTTCACTCAATTTTTAAGCCCGGTACCTACTTAATTTTACCATAACATTTGCTTCTGTGTTGTGAGGCAAAAATTAAAATTGAATCAAATTTAATAAATCATAGACCTCGGAAAATGTCATGTTTGTATACTGTCCTTGACAACATAATGTGCAATATTTAATATAATATTATCGTGTAGACTCACTAATTGGTAGTGATCATTACGCGTTCAAGACCCATTTTGCCTCGTGCAATATAAGTACATATATTATATTGTGTAAAATAAATAGGTACTGTATGAAACACCCATGTAAGTCAATTTTAATGAGCGACACACATAAAAATACTATAATGACTTGCCTTAATTTCGTAATTTAATTTTTAATTATGTATATTACATATAATATTTGTTTTTTTTTTTATTCAAATTTTTTTGTGTAGTTTTATATTATATTATTGTAATAAATTGTATAGTTCGTTTTAAGATTGGTTCACACATTTCTCTCTATCCGTCTTTGTCTTGTAGATAATCTCAAACTAAGCGTGTAATTCGATATTAATTAGTAGTGTTTGTGTATTTAAGACAGCGTGGAGATAACCATCTGCACGTCAGCTAACAAATATCCATTTGTATACCTATTTGGTTTGGTTATATTATAAATGTATAACTATTTCTTAGACATATAGTTGCGTGAGTATTGTAATTATAGAATAAAGCGTGGAGACTGGAGATTGTTTATATTTTTATTATTTTATTTTTTTTTTTTATTAAAGACTATTTATTATACTATCTGTTTATGTGTTTGATATGAACATATTGTGATAGAAAGTTGTGTCCAATGGCATAACTTCCATATTCATTAATCATCGGTTTAAGTTAATTATTTAATAGGATTAGAAAAAGAACGAAAGTTCAAGATCAGTAGATTTGGGTGGTGAGTTATGGCTATATAAAATTTTTTGTAGGGTTGAAAGGCTAATTCGAAAAGTATTTGAATTTTTTGGTCATTGTGTAAAGACTAACGAACTATGGAGCACCTGCAATGAAACGTACCTAGGTTTAAAGATTAAAATGATTGTAGTATAATACTGTTTGTCTTTTTAGCTGCTCCCTAAATTTAGATATCGTAGATCGAGGCTGGTCTGATAATTTTTTTTTAGTGTTGATTCGAGCGTAACAGGTTTTTTAGACTATGAAGACGTAAATTTAATTACTTACGTTTAGTTTTTATATGAAGCGCCCAATAGTGTTATTTTGTGAAAAGCATCTGCACAGCTAGCCGAAAATGTGCAACTGGTTAAGAAGAATTTGGGAGTGAGAAATAAGGGGGTTGGTAAAAAATGGATTTTGTGAAGAAGTCCCTCTATCTACGCCCGGTCAAACAACTGAGCAACGTCAAAAAACACTTCCTCGCAATAATTTTATGTTTCAAGAAAGGAGTGGATGATGTTAGTTAATCTATGAACTTAATATAGAGTTGAGTGTTTCTTTTTGAAACCAAATTAAGTATTTGAGATTTCATTTAGATCATTGATAATTAAGTAGATTCTATTGAGAAAAAATATAATAACATCTCTGTAAGATATTGGGGTGCTAATTAAGAGTTTGAGCTCATTGGTGAAACTTTTAAATGTAAAAGCTTCACCATTAATGATGAATTTAATGGTTTTACAGAAGGTCTTAAAGTCATTAACTAATTGTATAAATATTGAAGGGAAAGTTTTGGTTCCCAGATAGTTCTCATTCATAGAAATATCGGGTACAATGTCTGATAAATTGGTGTTAAGCTGATCATACTGTTTCTCAGAGAATAGTGCAAAACAATTTTAGATTACGAACTGTATGTTTGATTTTAGTGATACATTTGGAGAGGTGTGTTTGTATTTTATCTGTCACTACTAGGGTTCGGATTTGAAGGCAAAAGCCTTTTTTTTAATAATTAAGATATAAAAATAATTTTTATATAAAAACGTGTTTTATTTAATATATAAAACGGTGGATGTATTTATTTTTTGCCTTTTTTCTTTTTTTTACTTATAATGCATTTTTGCTTTTTTTGCCAACGGTACAAATTGATGAGCTGTGAAAACAGTGCATTTTCTATGTTATGTTTAAAATGATTTAGAATGAATTAACAATTAGAATGGAGAAACAATAAGTGATGACGATTTAATAAGTAGTAATCTTAAATTAGATAGTTATTTATGTTTGAAATACGCCTCAATTACTTCAGTGGATGTAGAAAGATAATTTTCTATGTACAAAAATATTTTGAGCCCAAACCGCCAACATTTTACTGAAGATAGCTTATCTAAGAACATGGTAGTGATTTTTTTTTTTAATACAAATTACCAACTAGTTAGTATACTAAGTTGTGTAGTATATTTTAGAATTGTTTTTTATATGAATTAAATGCATTTTTGCCATCAAATCATCCTGATCATTACTATTAAATCACCTGTATGTTTTCGGAGCAATGTTTGATACATTATATAAACGAGATTTCGAGAAAATAAGAGATGAAACAGTTTTATTATTGTTATAATGTGTCATTATATTTTAGATTGTGGTATAGGCTAATAATTAAGATAAAGATTGAGAACAGTAAGTATTTTAGATGGAATAAGGAAATACGATAAGATTGTACAGGAGTTCCGTTAAGTTTCTTTTTTACTTACTGTTTAGTTAAAATGATTTTGTTTTGTTTTTTATGATTTCTGGAGTTCTGAGCCCCTAAAAATGTTTATGAGAGGTTAGGAAAAATAACTTTATGAATATAAGTTAAATCACTAATATATAACTCGCTTTATTTATTTTTAAATAATTAAACGGAGCGTAATATATCTATGTGACCATGATGACTGTATGTATAATGTATACCAAAGAATAACTGTAGATTTCAAAAACTATATTGTATTATTGTATTTTTAAAATCTAAATGTTTTAATCAATAACTGCTTAAAACATAACAAAGGGGGATGTAAGTACATCATGGTTTATTATACCATCGAAAATTAAACTACTTTGCTATAATATGCAAAAAGAAAGTCCACGTTAAGTGCCAAATTATATGTTTAGAATTTGCATTTTTAAGGCATTAAGTTTGATTGAAAGTAGTTTTCATTGAAAACCATGGACCATCTCTTAGAGTATACTGTTTAAGTACACTGTAGAGTGTATGTTTTACTATGGAATATTTAAAAAAATCGTAGTGTTATACATCAATTAATGATATAATTAATTTAACAATTAGAATAATTTTGTGATACTTAATATACGGTTTTTTTTTTTCTATACAATTTAAACCAACCCTGCTCACACACGTATTTACAAATAACTAGACATCACGCTTTTATTAGGCATAAATAACTAGTTAATATTATGGTTAACTGCATTTACAAAAATAACATATTGTTAACATAATATTATGTAAACAACCAAAATAATATTAATAATTTATTAAAGACGTGACATTTTTTATTGTATAATAATGTTGATGTTATATCGTGTACACACCACACACATATTTATATATTTACCTAACTCAGATGTGGTTTCTATTGTATTAATAAATTAGTGAGTAGTTGAATTTTTAATGACATGGTATGTTTGTGACTTATTATGTGATAACCTAAATTATACATAATTACATGCGTGAAACGAATGTTTCAATAAAAAATACCCGCTAGGTATTCTTTTAATAAAAATTATATTGTTGCATTGACACGATATTATGTTCTTAGTAATCATACGATGTTAAATAAAAAGTCATATGGATTCATGGTTATTTTAGATATGCCTAAAATTATGTTAATACATGCGTTTTACCTTAATCAGTGTGTCCTTGAATTGTATTGAACTATATAAATACATTTAATTTTGAAAAAATTAAAAGTTCATTGCTATAATCCGATTATCAGCCAAGTTCAAAAATATTTTAACAACTAATTTGCATTGTTTAAGAATATCATAACTTTTATGTCATAGTTCATTATTTATTTTGTAATACTTAATTTGGTAATACGTTTAAATACACGTAGCAGATATTTTGTAAAGTAATACTGTCTAGTTTTTTTTTTTTTTTTTTACTGATTTTAATGTGATGATGATAATTTTGTACTAAACACTTCTTAGATTATACAGACGTAGTTTTTTTTTCGATGTGATCACATTATAAACAAAAAATAATATTCCTCGAGACAAACACTTTTGAATTATTGTAAACATAATGTAGCTTTTGTAGAGAATTTTTTTTATGAGATTATGAGTGAATTTGAAATTATTACATACGTACGTGGTATAATATACGTTCTAAGCATCTAAGCAGTAAACATACTATTCTGATAAAAAAAAAAAAAAAAAAAACTTATAAAAATTCACGATACACTTACTCAAATACTTTTAATATCCAGTAGATTGAAAATTTTAAAATTAAAATATATGAACACAGATAGCATATTTTTTTTCAAAACTTAATTTATTCTAAGTTCCATTTATGTTTTAAAAGTAATATTATGTATTAATTTTATGTTAAAATCGATATATTGTTCTCTAAATATTGCGTTGTCCAGATATTTTTTAGTTTATCTACAAAGATAGATCCGTTGAAAGACAGGTAGTACTCATCGATATCACATTTACTCGTGCGTATTTAAAGTGATTTTGACTAAGTATATTTTTCGTTATGAAACCAAAACCAAAACAAATATAATATATGCACATGGTTTTTATATACACTATAATGCAAGTATAATATTGTCTTTAAATTGTGAACATACTAAGCAGGTTGTCATAAATATATAACTCTAAATAACCAAAGATGACATGACCCAGTTATGAAAAAAATTATGTGAATTGGACCACTAAAATCATACATGGTTGCCCGCTGATGCTAAAATTAACTTTTACGTTAATACCGGCTTAGCAATTTGTATAGTATATAACATGAGTTTGATTAACCATGTAATCGCGTTATGCCTAAAATGTCGTAAATATTACTTCTGACAATGTATTTTATAGACTAATATCAATCTCTAAATAATATGATATAGTTACATTTTAGCGTGCTTCAAAATTCATTTTAAACTTTTCCGATCGAAAAAATGTATAGTCTAACAATTAATGTTCATAATACAACAAACTTATAACGGTTGTTATAGATTAAATAACGTAATGGATATTAAAATTGTTCAATGAAAATAAATTGATTGCTATTTTTAATATATGAGCATATCAAGAGTAAAAATTGCAAATGCCCTAAATATCGAGTCGCAATAACAAAGTTTAAGGAAAATAATTGTCTCGGACAGCTGTCTATTTGGTATAATAATTGAGTGAAAAGTCACTTTACGATGCACGATTCACCAGTTATCCGACGTAAATATGTAATGAACTGGAGTTGAATGAAAATGAGCTTATCGTCGAGCTTTTAAATAAAAATTTAATTCATAGTTTTAAAAGCCACTTTTGAAGGAAGAAATATAACAAATGATTTCATTGAAATATTATAATGTGGTGAATATCATCAACAGCTAGGTTAATAATATATTTTTAATGATTGTAATAGTGTCCTAGAAACGGACATGAAAAATAATCTTCACGAATATCTCTGAAATTTAATACATCTGCGGTCGCCTTTAGAAAAATATCGTTTTGAATCAGTTAATTGATATACAATCAGATAATTTATCAAATATTTAAACATTTTGTCACGCTTACAAATTAAATTCACTAAGTAGATAATAATAATAGTAACGCAATAATAGATAGTGGTTAGCAGCTTTAAGTGGATTTACTGTGGTTTTGCATTAAGTAATACTTAAAAAGAAAATCATAAGTATGTACTTCTTTTTTACGATAACGGATAAGTAACTTTAAATCTATTTTCATTAGATTTTACGGAATACAATTAGCATAAAATAACTGAACTTGAAAATTATTGTAATTAGATTTTTATATTCATTGCATTTATATTGTTGATTTCACAACTTTGTTGGGCCGGTAGTTGGTCGGTTAGCCTTACCAATAATTGTTTTTTTATTATTAAGTACCTATATAAAATACTATTTCATACAATTTATCTTATCCGATTATTATTATCTTATCGATAGTGGAAGTACTCAGGAACAGCTCTTTTGATGAAATTGAGTGTTTAAGTGTCTGGTGTATAAACAATATTATATAATTATTATTATTATAATAATAATTCACTAGTTTTTTTAACGTCAACGATTTTTGTATTAACCATGATATATGTAATGTTGGTATTCTGATCGTAACTATAAACTATAGTTGTATCGAAATGAATTACATACTCGCTTTGAGATTTGGAAATCATTTTGACAACGGTTCTATATAATTTTCGATCCAGTAGATACCTCTGACGTTCTTTAATTATAGATCTGGATATGTATGCGCTTCTGACGAAAAAAATATTAAATCGAAGTTTGATTATTTTACAATTAAAGACCTCTCAATATGTCTAGTAGTCATTTAGTCCTCAGAAACATTTATATTATTAACTCGATTCAGAGGACAAACTTTAATTAAAATTAAAATTAGTCTTATAAAGTATAAACTCACAACTTGGAAATGATTCATATCCAAGTTGAATGATTTTTTTTAACGATGTTTAACATCACAACTAATTTAAATTTTTAAACATTGGTTAAAAACACATAATAATCCTCAGACAGGCTATTTGAGTTTAAAAATCGTACTCAATATCAAGGTCAAAGTTAAATAAAATACAAATTATTGTGTTTTGTAAGTGTATATTTATACACGTGAAGTGTAGAATAACTTGATGTGCCTTATTCATATTGTTAGATTTATATTCGTATTATATTCATATTATTAAAATTATATTAATAAAATTATAAAATTATATTATCACATTTATCAAATTTCGGTTATTATTTGTAATTTACTTATGCGTTTAAATTGTATTTTAGTATTTAATCTTAGTGATCTTCTGATATTAAAAACATTTATTAAATGATTTAATAACTTAAAAAATATAATAATATAATGTAATATCCATAGATATTTTTACTGTTTTAATTTATATTAAATTATATTTGAAACACATATTTTTTTAACTAAAACAAAATAATTATGTTTTTCAATATACGTATATGCCTACTATTTTTAAATTAGAACAATTTAAGTCTTACAATAAAATAATTAATTTTAAGCAAAGCATACTTTAATTAAATTTTTAGTAGTCCATTTATAATTTACTTAATAACAACAACCATTCAAGTTTTATTTCACTTTAAAATGTTTTTCCTTTATAAAAATTAAATTTAAATTTCAACTTAGGTAAAATAACTATAATATATGGACATTAAAATATTATTTATTTAAAACTTACTGATCATATAATTTTAAAATAATACATCATATGATTTAATTATTTGTTGTTATTTGTATAAACAATTTTAAATTGCATATTTTTTAGTTTTAAAGGTTTGGGGTTTATGTGTACTTGTTTATTATTTTTTACGTATATTTAATATATATATATTTAAACATACTTTACTGGAAAATAAACTATTCATATACACAATGTATTTTCTAAAGGAGTTACCTAAATGCAATCTTTTGTCAATGTTCATTGGAACACTGAAGTAGTAGTAGTTGTACCAAATGTCTTTGATTGTAAACAAGAAAACTGAATGTTCGGTAATCTGTAAAATGAGTATATACTTAAGGCTATTGTTACAAGGTAAAAATGCTCATGTTAGATGTAGCAGATAATAATAATAATAATAAAAAAATGGAAATGGTAGTTTAATGTTGGTTGCACCTTGTTGGTTTGTGCAAAGTAAACGAAGAAGAGAACAGATATACTTGAAAAATCGTGGGCCAGAGTGAATAAAAAAATTACCTTAAACGTTTTCCAAATATTTTACCATCATGGCATAGAATGTGTTGTCGATAAAATGAAAATAATAATAATAAAATCATTGCTGGATCGTATTATTTTTTTTAAATAAACCAACCAAAACCCATGATTTGTTGAAATCGAAATTATTTTTACAAACTATTGTAACGTGCACAATGTCAGCCTTCTATCTTATTTTGTATTATTATTTTTTTATTTAACGACTTATTTTGTATGGTCTATTTGAAAGACAAATCGTAAAACCTACCTTCTCTATCTTAGATCACATACAAATCCATCAATACTTATTAACCGTTACAATCTTGTTAAATGTTAACTATATTTCAGTACAAAGTGCTTTAGATATCACGTTCAGATACAGACTTTTTATAAAACACAGGAATTTAATAAATTAGACAAACATTTGACAATTATAAAATATAATATTATTGGGTACGTTTAGTTGATTAAAATACAACATTTGGATAAAAAAGTAATAACGTTTCTTATGCCAATGTTATGTAATTGAAAAAACGAATTAAAAACAAAAATCTTAAAAAAAATATTAATACACTTTTCGAAACGATAATGAAATTTTACTATCAAATAATTTAACACTTTGTACGAAGGTGTTGATTACTGTCCTCTAAAATAAATTTTAGTGTTCTGATCTGATGTTTATAAATATATTTCCATGATACTCGAAACGTCCAATACTAAAGAATTAGCCCTTTCGTATAATCATACATATATTATATTGAACTCTTATGATTATGAAATACGAATAAAATTTATGGATTGTCTGCTATCACTCTATTTTTTAATACAAGGAGTAGAAGTTCATGATTTTTTACATTTTTATCAAATGAAAAATTTGCTAGATCAGCTTCAAATTTGAATTGTATCTATAAAAATCTAAATTCTAAATTTTATTTTACATATACTTGCAAATCTAGAAGTTTTTTTTTTAATTTTTTTTTTTTATATTTTCCAAATGTCTGTAGTTAACTGCATATTTCAGTGAAACATTATATTATTACCAGAATTTATAAATTCTTAAAAACGTATCGATATAAATATAATATAGAATGTATATAATATAGCGTTTGTGTTTGGCGGCACGGCAACAAAGTCTTTGATTGTGAATTATAACGTATAAAGAATACATCCATTTAATAATTTGTTTATACTAATAAATTATTTAATAACTTTAAATTTAAATTTTTAGTTCTATTATTAAATATATAATGAAATAATATTTTCTACTGTCAGTTAACGAAATTGAATTAAATACTTTAGATTAAAAAGCTTTTTATGCTTATATTTATATATTTAAATACAAATTTATGGATACATGAAGTATGTGTATTCGTGTTTTTAATGTTTGATAGTTTTTTTTTAGAATAAACTTCTAGGTTCTGAGTTATATCAATGTAATACATACATTATAATATCTTAGTTTGATAATAATAGTTTTATAATCACATAGAACGAAATATATTTCATCAATAAATGATTTGTTAACTTATACTTAGTTGACTTCTTGTTTACGTCATAAATAAAATTAATAATTTGTTCATTTTTTCTTTTGTTTCAGGTAAGAACGATAAACAACAACCAATCTAAAATTAAATAGACAATTTACTCCCAGTACTGATTTCCAAGTATGTTCTAAAACTTTACTTACACCAGCTTTATTTATATATAGTTACAAAATATTTTACGGTTAATAAAGGTTAACCGATTTTTATGGCCAATATTAAAATTAAAAGCAGTGTCCGATAATAGTATTTCCCACGAGTTTATATTGGCACTTTACCTGTTTTTTCTTATTCAACATCCTTCCTTTACACCACAACTATAAGATCATTAATCGCTTTTTACAACAGCCATGAGAATATTATAGGAATATTATGAATTATATCTACAGCGAAATATTGTTATTAATAAACTATAAAATTCATCTTATCATAAAATTCGGTATTTAAAGTTAATGAAAATAAATTACTTAAGTTAGTTCAGTTAATTCAAAATTATTAATGTTAAGTTATTATTTAATAGTTAAAAAAATATATTTATATCTATAAATATATAACTCTTAATTTATAAAATTAATATGAAAAAAAATATAGTCTTAGCTCAGACAAAAATAAGGTAATTCATTATTTTTAATTATTATCTAATCAGTGATCATACATATTAAAGTAATTGAACAACTTTAAATTTATTTGAATAATTATCAAATATTTCGTTGAAAAAATATTCTTTACTATTCATTCTTACTCTCCAATATTTTTAGTGGCTTGATCAATTACGTGTTTGCGTCAATTAAATAATTAAATCAAGAACTTATATATTTGTTTAATTTAATTTAAAATAATTTTTTACGACATGATTAAAAAAAATGGCCAGTAAATTAATTATTTTTGCTATACCTATATTTGTAAACATAATTTTAAACTACGGATTAAAGTCTTTTTAACAATATAACAGATTTAACGTATTTAGTATGAAGTATACAAAACAATAAAAAAGATTAATATATTAATAATACAAAAGTATACACACTAGCTTATAGGTATTGTACTTATAATAATTATTTATAACTGTAATATAATATGAGTAAGGTAAATTAATGTGTTTTGAAAAAAAAATGTCAATCACGTGTTTTTATTCTAATTATTTGATAACTTATACGTGTCAATTGTAGTTTGTATATGATTTAATCATTATATAAATCACGTCAATTAGTTAATTTATATAGCGATAGCTCATACTTTAATAAATATTATATACATATATTATACATAGTTTTGTCAGCTATTATAATAATATAGGATCGTTTATTTTAAACCATCTGACGAATATTGTCGGTTTTTTCGCGCTTAGCTATCAATCAGGGTGATTTAATAAAAATGTCCGTAGTTTTTTTTTTAAACATTTTTAAACATTATACACACTTTTTCTATACACATCATAAATACGCTTGTTGGTTTTCCGTACGAAATTCTTTTTTACCACAGCGAAACGTTATTTTCGCGCATTCGCGTATAATGCGCGTAGAGCCGAGTAGGCATATAATGTAACGTACTGGCGTTAAATGAATGTAAAATATAGTAAATGTCAACCGGCTCATACCTGCTCACGGCACAGTGGCCGCCAGAAGGGTTAGAAAATGTCATTTTCGTGAAAAAAAAAAACAGATTATTTTTGTACGTTTTGGCGTTAGTATTATTATTACGGTTCAAACGTTCGAACCAACCGAAAGCCATCGCCACCGTCGCCGAAAGGGCTTAACCTCATATGACTTGTGAATCTGACAGTGGCATTGTTCACCATATAGATTATACACCTATTATATTTATAAAATGTAGAAAATATCTCATATGGACCGGATTTTCAATACAATGACTGAGATAATGTAGTTGTAAATATAAAAATAAGTTTAATTAAAATATTCAATGGTTAATTGTTTTATCTACTTAATTAATTAATTATTAATTCCCAAGTTATTAAAGAAAATTTAAAAAGAAAATCG
The DNA here is from genome assembly GCF_002803265.2 of Melanaphis sacchari. Classification (NCBI taxonomy): domain Eukaryota; kingdom Metazoa; phylum Arthropoda; class Insecta; order Hemiptera; family Aphididae; genus Melanaphis; species Melanaphis sacchari. Next base: position 1,135,503 of record NW_020270545.1, read on the forward strand.
ATTTTCTATTATACTATTAATACGTTTATTAAATATAAATTATTTTAATTACTTAACAGTATTTTTCATATTTTATTATATTAAAAATCGTTAAGTTAAACGATAATCCTATTTATCATATTGTAAGCAATATAGTACAATAGTTCATAAATAAATGAAGAATCTCCGATGTAATATAAAAAAATAATGTGGATTAAATATTATTAAATATACACTTTCTCAATAATTATTTATTCATGTATAAATTAAAATGTTTAGTTATTTCCTCGATAAGTGACCATTAGAGCTGGTTTTAATTATGCCATATTGTATTCATGATTATACGATAATAATGAAATCAAAATATTTTGCATTTATGTTGAGCTTACGTGGTGAAGTGTGTATATACACATACACACATAGATGGGTCTTTGATTGAAAAGGGTTAATTTCACTTTTTATAAATTTCAGCGGCAATCAAGAATTTTTAAAATTTAAAATAAAAACCGATGTGGACCATTTTAATTTTACAATATATTAAATTTAAATCTGATCAAACTGTTTGGCTTAAAGTCAAACAAATTATGTTCAGTTATGGAAAGACCAATGTATACTTTGCTTCTTCATATTTTATATCATAAGAGTAACACCTACTGTAGCAGTAAGGTTGAAGTCTAATTGAACCGTTACAGAAAAATACATTATATATTATATTATGTTTCTAACATTAATCATTGTTTCTTAAAAATTCCCGTTGTTTGATTGCTGCTATTTTATAACAAGTATCTATTAGATAATGCATATAGAAATTCATATAGCTTTTTTAATTCAATTTAATAAGCAAAGGTCCTAAGCTATATTGTGGTTAGCTATTATAGTATTAATCAAAATTCTATCATTATGAGTCATAAGTTATGACTCATAGCAGATGAAATAACAAATGTGAATTAATTAACCTCACTATAATGAATAGTAAAAAACGTATGAATAACTTCCTGATTTTTGTTTTGACACATAAACCAAATATAATTTATATAGTATTATTATATACAATAAAATTCATTGGTCATGTAGGATAATATTATATTAAATCACTGTAAAAATTTGTTTTACTGTGAAATAGATTATTTATACTAATGATGTTTGCTAAATAAAAAATTTAATTCTTATTTTTTTTAAATGTACTGAATTAGTGTTTAAAATAATTCATTGTAAAAATAGTCAAATATTTTAAAATCAAAAAATCAGGTCTCATAGAGCTTAATATTCAACAAGGGATGATATTAATAGTATGGAATGCAGATAGGTTAAAAAACCCTCGATTTTAAATATAATTACACATATTCAACAGAGATACAATTTAATTTATTATAATAAACCAATTATATTATTTTTTGTTTATACATAAAATTGGTTTTACAATTTTATTTATCAATTCAATATTACACATTAACCAAAGCATATCATTAAAATATTTAAAATTTAATTTATTCAATGAAAACTATAAATATTATGTTTTGTTCATAAAATATATACGATTATTTATATTTATATAATGTAGTACCTAGTAAATAGATAAAGACATATTAAAACAAAATCCTATTGGATAAATGTGAATAAGTGTTTGAATAAAACTGACTCTGATTTCCCGAAAGACCTATTACTTTATTTCACTACTGCTGCAGATGGTTTACGCTGCAAATGACCTAAAATACAGAGAGCGTTTAAATCAAAATTATTTTCTTGATAATATGACCGGAATCTGGTATAACGAGGAGCAATAGGTAGATGGGGACACATTGAATTATCTTCAACGTGACCCTTAGGGGGTGTTTGAGTTACTGGCGTTAGATTTGTTTAAAATTTCTGCCGCGCGGCCAGCGAATTATTTGTGCTAGTGTGATCGACATGCTGGATAATGTTGCAACGTGGGCCGACAAAACTGATTAGGTATTACCGATCGAGTGAACCAGACACCTGTAAACCATTCGGTTTCATTTTATTCATGCGCACTAAAAACAAAAAATCTCGGTTGCTCTGTTCAAAAAAAAAAAAAAAACAACAAACACATCATACTAAACTAAACAAAGCATTCGAAGAAGAGAAAATAACTTACTCATATAAGTTTATACGTCGGGAAAATTGCCAATAACTCGAAATCCACCCGCACACACATATCCGAGCGCATGCGTGCTCAAGACTTCGGAAAAAGGATATTAGACTGTTGGATGAGTACCAAGAAACGATAGTAATAAAAAAAACTAGAAAAAAAGTTTTTATACTCCTAAAGGTAATTTTCGTGCGTAAAACACGCACAACCTACGCAGTTACTGGTTGCGGAAAATTTTAATCGAAATCGATTATCGATTTAAAAAAACCTACTTCACTCACAATTTTACAAGTTTTCGGACACCACATTTTCTCGTCTTTCTGATGACTAAGTACGAGTTTATTCCGAATCATTGCTCTTTAGTATAGTTAACCCTTCTCTTTAACCGCTTGGAATACAACTTAACTGTTGTCTCAATAAAATATGTAAAAATAAAGTATACCTAATTTCACTCAAAATATTAGCTTGATATATTTTTTTTCTAGTCGGTTTTTTAACGACGTTAAAATTCTTGTAAGACTGTTATTTATATCTAATAATATTATAAATGAAAAAAATCCTCCTTTAGGTTTCTTCCTTAGCAGCTATAATAAGCCTTCAAAATTCGATGAAAAATAAAATATATGTAACGTCTATCATTACTGTGATAGCAACGGCGGCTTTCAACTCGTAATTACGTGCGTGTCTCTTGAGGTATCTTAAACGTGTGTACTGACGCATGATGTCAAATCCACACTACTTATCAAACAAACATAAGATCGACCTTAATATTAAATGAAAAATGTGTGAGTTCTTCACTTTTTGATTTGAAAAACCTGTCAGTACGAAAGATCTGTCAACGAGTATAATATAATATAATAATAATTCTCACATTCCACACAAGTGTGATAAAAGATTGTATTCCTCTAATAATTGTTGTATTGATATTCGATGCACCTAGTTATTTAACTTAAAAAATAATAGTAGACCGTAATAAATTGAATCTGAAAATGAAGCTATGTTAGAAAGTAATTTTAACTCGTCATTCGCACCTCACACATATATACATTCCATTTTGAAATAATCCCGATGTGTGGTCACTGACCTATCAGTGCAATTGAATAATTTTTAAAACTTTAAACTAAACCTTCAATTTTAAATATTATTTGCATACCATTTAAGTAAAAATTAAATTTTAAAAAGGAATTTGATCATCCGATCAAACAATTTCCTGGGCATCAATGCCTCATCACGCATAACGATTCTAAATCAATACATTTTGTGATGTTAAATAAATATGAACTATATAACCTCTAAAAAATTATTAATACTCTACGAAAACGAGCTTTTTCTGTAATCACAACAATCAAAATAATATGATATTATCCTACTCTCCCTTTCCAGTTTGCCCAACATTACTATATGCGGAAACGACGATGACGATTTCATCGCGTTCTCCGACTCTATACGTGTCACGGACGGTTAATCCCGCTCGAGTCGTCTTTTAAGATATAATGTACAAGCGCATTATTAGCATTTTATTTGTGCGCGCCGGGTGTATGCGATTATAAATCTGTATTTCTTCAACACGGACACGGACGGTTGCCTGCGTGTTAGGCGGTATTCTGCATACTGCAGTGCGTCGTTTTATTGTTTTGCCGTCATCGTCCGGAATAGTTTTATACATAGTCTATAGTCGCCTTCTAGTAAAAAGTTAAAAAAAAAATCAAAAAATTGTGGCGATTCACCCTCCGTGGAGTTCTTTGGTGGTATTCGTAAAAAAGTTTCGCTTCTCCGCACACACCTACAGTGCGCAAGTGTACCGGGTTCGAAAACATCCGGATAAGGGTAGCAGTTGTTACATGAGGATCATGTAACGGTATAATCACAAGTAATAATCCGTATAATATTATTTATTGACATCGACGTCGTTGTAGTTCTTATACGACGATTCGAACTCGAGTAACCCGTCGTTGCGTCGTTGTCATCCCTATGATCCGTACGAGTGGTAGGTACCTGCCGGTATAACGGAAGCATATTATTCGCGTTATTTGTATTGTGGTGATCAGATTTCAATAATATTATGATACCCAACCAATTGTCCACGACACGCGCCAGTCACTATGGAGTAGGGTTTTCGTCGGATAAAAACATTGATACATCGCCGTATGCGCTTACAATATACTAAATAATAATAAAGTTATATTAAGGTACGCATTTGGTTGGTTCATTTCATTCGATACTATTGATATTAATAAATTGATACAAACACGCGTATAAAATTCAAATGAAATAAAACAATAATCTCATTGTTTTAAACAAAAATGTTTTTTTTTTTTTTTTTTAAATAAAACAATTTTATTTTACAAACGCAAAAAATGCATAATACGAGTAACAACGGCTTGCAACGTGTGTATGTGTGTGTGTGTCTGTGTGTCTGTGGCGTACAAATAACGAAATTATATATTTCATATACACAAACATGCACACATACTGTATACACTATTTAACAAAAAGTAATAAAAAAGACCGTGTCAAAAATGCATTTGCTAAAAAAAAAAAAACGAGAGAAAAAGTAATTGAACTATTTATCATACTTTATTCTATTTTGCTTTAACCCTTTTTGGTTTATTTTCTTTTTTTAATTGGTCCAAACGCGTAGAAAATGCATATGCAATAACGAAAAATAATTTTTTTAACACATTTACAAACATGTTTATAATTATTTAACATGCATCAATAATAATATTATCCAATAACTCTATAATACGTTTTAAACAGAACAGTTGTTAATAATTATTAAATACTGTTAGGGTAATATTGAATATATAAAGTCTACAATAAACATATCGCTCCTGGTAATGTATACTTTACTATATATTACAATTTAGTAAATTGCACTGTCATTAGCATTTACTCATACTGCTGTGAAACTATTATAACACCATTGTCGATTTGATATTGAAACATGAATTGATCACCATCGGCTAGTATTTGTTTATTATTTGGTGCAAGTATATTTATCATATAGGTTATCATAGGAATTATTAATATATAACACAGAATTTATGAAATAAGAATAATTATATTTAATTAAATTTTAAGAAGCAACTTTCAACTATAATTTGTTAGATCACTATAACGTTTATGACGACACTTACAGAATAACCGTCTTCATAGAGCAACATCGATTGTCTACTTCTCATCGGCCTAAAACTTTTTGAGCACATTTTTTTTTCTTTAAAATGTTTTGAACTTCGTTTTCGTAGCTGTTCATTTTCGTCATTACGATTGAGCTTATTGCTATAATATTTTATCATTATTGTTCGTTTTATAATCGTGAGTCACAATATTTTTCTCACTTAGAATGTCTAAATGAGTGAATGTTACAGCTCCATCACATACAACTAAAAAAAAAAATTCAAACAACATCTTAGAGGTTAAAAGATGATTAGATAATATGCTAATAAATAATTATTTAATTAAGTACGTATATATCGGGTGACTCAAGTTTAAACTTAAAAAAAAATTATTTTTTTTTTTTAAGTTCCTTTTGTTTCAAATTACTTCAAACAGATACGAATATTTTATATTATCACTAATAACATAATTAGCACATTAAAAACAGCTAACAACCAAGGCAGTTGTGTCTTCTTCGACTATCATACACATAATATGACATGCATCTTATCTTTAATATAATATCAGTGTATCGTTATTATTATTCATATTTCTTGTTTACCACTTTAAGTGTAGCGTATTAGATACTTATGATATTAAAATCAACTGAAGAGATTAGACGATATTATATAATCGTATGTGTTTTAATTTTAACATTAGTCATAACAAAACATAGTATCTAAAAGATAAATTCATGATGATAGATTCTAAAAAATTTAAATTTAAATTATGAAAAAATAATACATTACAATTTACAACGTAAATACAACGTATTACAACGATTTAAATTTGTAAACAAAAAGAATATTATAACACATATTTTATACGAAAGAACTAAAAAGTGACACAATGTGTGGCAGTTGGTATCTTGCTGACTATATAATATGATATGTAAATTGATTTTTGCGTTTGATTTGGATAAGATATAGTATTTGGAAACGTATGTGAAAGATATTTTTAACCGGATGTGTGACATTTTTGTACGCAAATACTAAATTATACCTAATAAAAAAATTTCGATATTTTTGCGTACTAAAATATAGTATTACCCTGACGTTGATATTTTGTGAGATTTTGTGCTTTTTTGAGATTGTATGCACCTCTTTCTTTAAACGGTTTTAATATTGTTTCATATTTGTGAACATTTTAAGCATTTTTAATTTAATTTTTATCATATAAAAACAAACATTTTATTATCTACGGGGGGTTACAGTCTCTATTATATAATGGACACCGTTGAGGCGTATATCACTGCAATATAGATATTATATTACTAGTTGGCAGTTCTCATAATTAATAAGTTATAACCACCTGATATCTTAATTTAATCGTCGATATTATAAATATACAATAAAATTTAAAATATGTTTTACAAAAAATTGTATTTAATTTTCAAATATTATTTATATTTTATTATAAAAGTTAAATCTACTAAAATGTTTTATAATATAGTTATCCAATATACAATTATTAGTAGGTCTAGTATATTCAGTTATACTTGGAACATTTAGAAAGTATCAACCTTTTGAACTGTAATAAACTAAAGGTTACACTACCATGCATCGTAAAAAATAGTATTGAAATATTTTAATAATTATTCATAATAATATCGACTTATTTAGGTATTAAAAATTATTTTATTCGGTTCTACATATTTCATCAGTGATAAATAATATATTGAAACTATCTTGGTAAGAATAAACGCATTGAAGTTTTCATTAAAAAATTTTCTCGCATTCGATATTTTTATTTTCGCACAAAAAATAAATTATAATCGGCTGTATGTTGGCAGTCAATCATAATATTACGTATTAAAATACAGTTTTCGATATTATTGATAATACATCTTTCAAATTTTCATTACATCTCAGCGTTATTCTGAAAACACTTCTAAACAATACGCGTTCAAATAAATTCACCGGAATTACGAATATATTTATATTTTTATATATCCTTATTCAACAGACTTTAAAGCGCTACTGTTAAGTACACTGTCAATGAATGAAACAATATGTTGTTAAACTAATTATTTGTTCAACCCATCCAATACGCGTGTAAAACAGTTTGTTTGTGTTAATTTTAACTTTGTCAAATTCACGGATAAACTTCAGAAGTAACTATTGAGTTTGAAACTATTGTCGGTGTAGGCCCGCAGACGTTCTAAACACAACTTTAAAAACTATAAATTTATCATTTATATACCAGAAATATGTTTAAACTAGTTATTATTATAATAGAAAACGGCGACAACAATAATTACTTTGATACTTTAATAGTATACACGAGAAATATTTATCATTAATTAATTATTATAAAATCGCTTAGGTCTATTATTATAATATGCTTACGGGTTTCGCGTACACCGTCGTTGGTGCGCCTATGTAGTCAGTATGTATTATATAAAATATTGAAATTGGCAGTTTTTGTTCTTATATGATAAAATATACTTACGTTGATATACTGTATGTACATCGATTATTATTGAACCTTTTAAGAATATTACAGCAGCTTGCCCAAATAAAATTCACGAATAAGACACATCGTTGATAGATAACCACCCGGAGTGTCTTATTTTCTTATTTGGTAATAGAATCAAGGAGGCTTATTTGCTATCAATCGAACATAAGTGACATGTTCTCGAACTAAAACCGATCGGCCGAATGATTATGATTAGGTATGAGCTTATTGCACATGCGAAAAGTGACGAGTCATTTTAATACCCTAAATTTCTTTGGTAACATAATTAAATTTCGATTGTTTACGATAGATAAATAAAATAATTTCATATCACTGTTGACACTATAATGACCGGTGACGATATTAATTCCGCTCGATAAAATCAAATAAATCAACTAACGTTTTTGTGCACACTTTTAAATTCACGTTAGATACTCAACAAATTCAGTTCATTTTAAACGAACAATATAAAACTAAAACAATAAATTATAAATGTTTAAAATAAATATATTTATTTTTTTTTTATTTTTATAATGGTTAAAATACAGATAATATAAGTAATAATGTTCGGTGGACGTATTTTAATTACGGCGGTGATCACATAACGAGTTCACGTTGCGCAGCGAAATGCCATTCAATTAACTAAATTGCTTGTTTAATCGCACAAATCCACAGGGCCGCGTACTGCACATAAACATAATATGCACATACATACATATATACATATATAAAAATACACGAGTGTATACATATTATATCTATATGTTTATATATAGGTACCTACGACACAATGTATACATAGTTTTAGTTAAATATTTCTTGGGAGGAGAAAAAAATTAACATATGCTAAACACGATGACCTGATGGTATATAATGTACATTTTACTATTATATATATATACAATATAAAGTATAGTGACCGCACGAAATAATTGCCCGTATAATGATATCGAGTAAAAAAAAAATTTCATTTCCAAAGGCGTTTCCCTAAGCCACCTCTTGCAGCAGTCATATTATACAATAATACTACTATAGTTGTTCTTTAAAGGGTTTGATCCAAAAAAAAAAAAAAAAATACTCAGTTTAAATTATATAAACTTTTGTGTATACACTATGATGATGTTTTATGATAATTGTTTTTTTTTTTTTTTTAATCATCCTTCTTAAATAAATATTATACTATTCAAATGGGCACAAAACCAAAATTTAATTCTTTGTCACATATTACCTTGATGAATTAGGTGAACAAACAATCTCCAATCAAATAATATAGCCATAAATGTTAGACTTTTTTATTAATTTAATATAAAATATATATTTTTATCCAAGTTTACGTAAGCACTTATTCTATGGAAAAGTATTTAACATTTTGGTAATATTTATTTTATTTTTTTTCATAACTTGAGGTTATTATAAAATAATATTTTTTTTAAATAATTATATTTTTAGTTTTTTTTTTTTTATAGCAATCTGTCATAGAACGCTGCCCGCTAAATATATTTTATATTTCAAATCTTGTAGGATATTATTTATCTGAGTCATTTAATACATAAACATTGAATTTCGAAAGAATAGTTTATTTAATTAATAATATAATAAAATGGAGTGTTACAGAAGCTCCAACAACATTTTGATCCACTATTATACTTACCCAAACTTTAAACAATTATCAGTAATAATTATAAAAACTACTAGTTCAAAGTTAGATTTTGGTATATTGAAATTCTCAGAAAATATTTTAATGCAAAATATGAAATTAAAATTTCACACTGTCGTTAAAAAGGGCGAAAAATTAAAATAAAAAAATTATAGCGATACAAAAAGTAAAAATATTGTTTTATTATAACTTAAATAAAATTATGTAAAAATTATTAATACTTTTCAAGTTATTGATTCAGGGAGATCGGATATTGTTCTGGTTTGAAGATATATTTGGCATAATGTGAATATGTGTTTGATAGTGAGTAGTAACTTAAATTTTGTATGCTGAGCGCATATTGGAGGATCTTCTTTTGCCATTAAGTAACTGTGGATGGTTAATTATATAGATGTATAATTACTGTGAATTGATGTATATCAGTTTTCGAAATTATCATAGATGACTCAAGTTGTAACTTAATAAATACAAAATATTAATAGATAAGTGATAAATTATCATGATTAAGATAAAAATAAATCATTTTTTTTACTAACTTTATATAATTCTTCCTGATTAATGTAAGGATGTATTACATACGAAACATTCCGTGGAGGTAGTATTTTAGCCAATATAGTTGAGAATTAATATATAGTTAACTAAAATATAATCTAGATAAACACAAAAAATATATGTTTTTAACTAAATAAAAAAAAGGGTAAATAAGTATTTTTCTATTATTGTAATATTGTAGTCCATGCTCAAAATAAACCACTTATACGTACAATCAATATTGGTTTTTGGTATTTATGTATACACAGTGAATAGTGAGACCATAGGTGTACGCACAAGAGGTGCCGGATGTGTCTCTGCACTTTCCAAAACATAATTAGGCCTTAAAATTGTAAGTTCTATAGTATATCATGTATGTGGACCCGTATTTCAACTGATATTACTAAAATAAAAATATAATTTTTCTAAAATATGTGGTAAATAATAAATTACAATAAATTATGTTTATGTTTTGGGATAAGAAAAAAATAAAACGTAATTTATTTTAAATTTGCGCGGAAAAAAACTTATTGCGATTTAAACAGACAGATACGTATTATTGTCTACGAAAGTACAAACAATAAATAAATATAGCAGTTATCTTAGAAACAGATATTAGATCCAAGGAATTATATAACTTGATACCATAGCAGTAATAAAAATATATCACTGTTTAATATGAAATATAATAATTATATTTCATATTAAATTCTATGATATAATTAGAGACCATCATTATACGGTGGGTTATAAAGTTAGTTTTACATTTTAGGAAGTGGAAACAAAAAATAACGAACTAATATCTGTTATTTATTATACAGTGAAACCTCCACTAACGGAACCTCCTAATAGCGGACACCTCCTAATAGCGGACACCTCCCAATAGCGGACGTTTTTTGGGGAACAGGAAAATTTTCACTACTTTTCAATAGGAAAACCTCCGAATAGCGGACTCTCCGAATAATAGACATTATTTTATTAGGGAATTTTTAAAATAAAGGTAAATCCCTAATCATTATTTGAAAATAATACATATTCACATACGTATGCACTCTCGTAATAATGTAATTACGATAACAAACTCATTATGGGACGATACGATTACGACAAATTCGGTCATCGGTGAAGCGGTTATGTGTTATGATCAAAATATGTCAGTTAGTGACGGTTTTCGATGCAATGACTATGTTAATTATAAACAAAGCACACCGATTTTTTCAAACAAAAATAACTTAAAAATATATGTACATAATTTTGATTTTGATTGTAAAATATACTTTAAATAATAATATGTAATTAATAATAATTTGTAGAAATATAAAAATATAATAATTTACAATAAATAATAAGTAATAACATTATATGTACGTATATATACATACATAGTACATTATTATAAAAATATATTTCAAAAATGTATCCCCTCTGAACAACAGACACCTCCAAATAACGGACAAAATGTCTGTGACCAAGAGTTTCCGCTATTCAGAGGTTTTACTGTAATTATAAGTATAAATCTATTATAGCTGATTATTTACTATTTTACTAAATATTAATTACGAGTAATTTTAAACGATCACTGTCCACTAAACCAAGTTATTGTATTTATAGGTATATTTATTATTTTTTTAAATTAAAATTATGCCACCTTAAAGCAATTCTCGTAAACTGAAAGAAAAAGTTAAAAATAATTTGGAATTAAAGAAAGTAAAAAATTCTTTTGATATAATATTCATTCTACACAAAAAAAATTATAACTATACAATAAAAATAGCATTATTTAATACGTATATAGTTATATAGACATTATTATATGATAAATGTAAAAAAAAAACTAAAATAATATGTTTATTGTTATTTCTCTTTACCATTAAACATTATTTGTTACTACTGTATTTAAAAGTGAGTGAATTATGAACAAAATATATAATTTAACTAAACAATACAAATTATATTATTAAAATAATAAATGGTTGATTAAAAAATATACATCATAAATTATTAAATGTCTATGTCTTGTTAAAAGAAGGCCCAAATTAGGAAAAAGGCCCAAAATATTGTAGACACCCTCAAAAATTCAGGTCTGCACACGTCTATAAATGAGACACAAATTTTTTTTTATTTTTACACACTTAGATAAAAAAATATTTTTGCATTTGATTAGAGTAGGTGCTATAGTATATAATAACCATTTGAAAAGATAATACGTAATATTATGCCGATATATGGATATATAATGTAGTCAACCATCTAAAAATCGCATTGAATACTCAAAAAAAATATATCGGAACCTATAAACAGCTGACTATCAAATATTTTTGTAATAATACGAAGAATCATTATTAGTATTTATTGGACGATAACCAACATGCTTTGTCTTAGACTTGCAAACGTATATACAGAAAGTGGTGAGGTAATTTAACATGGACGGTGGCACTGGCCATCTATAGGTAGTTTTAAAAATGTTGGTAAGTCGGTACCACTATGCTGTACATTAGGTATCAAGTGGGTAATTACAATGTGTGTTTTAAATATGAAATTAATGATATTAAATCATCGTATATTATGAAAAGTGATTCTTATCGAAGACTAATAATATTTCATGGTTTTTATACAGCTGTTTTGAGTAATATATTTTACTTTTAGTAGGTATTATGGTAGGTTGATGAATGTTTGATATATGTATGAAAGAACGAAATTACAATTTTCATGAACAAGTAGATAGTTTAACCTTGTGAACCTTCATTATTTTTACCAGTCAGTTATCTGGGCTCTAAAACTAGTAGTGTAAGAGTTATACAAAACAGTATATACTAAAGGTTGCGTACCAAAAACTATTGAATATCCACGTATGTAATAGGTGGATCATTTGGCATACACGAATGTCGCGTCATCATAAAATATCTTAATACGAATGAAATATATATATTTTTGGTGAGATTAATTACAGAGAGAAGATTTTGGAGGAGTTTTTTATTTTGTCAGGTTATACGTCATGCTTATTTAATTCTTAGACGATACAATATTATTAATATAATATATTTGATGCATCATGTAGTGCATATGACGTTTAAAATAGTTTTTAGTAGCAGACAAATTACGGTTGTACAATCGCATACCATTCTATAGAACCCATTAGGAGTTAGGACATATTGTTATTACAATAACGGAAAATTAAATATTCGGAAATACACGATCGGGCGACGTAATATTATGTTTATGATAATAGTACACGTCTTTGTGGCGACTTCGAACTTCGAACGCATCCGTGCGATAGCTAAAAACTACTTTTTTTCCGCGACATCATGATAATCTGTCGTATTATTAGATTCCGGAGCAGCGAATTTCACATTCCGCATACGCGAGTTTCGATGTACCGAAACCCACCCATTAAGTGCAGTTAACCATTAATCCGATTACGCGATCCCGTCCGACGTCCAAAACCCGCTCGTCGAGATTTATTCACTGACCACTATTATAATCATTATACGAGCACATAGGTAATATATATACCTCCGCCGTGAAAACACAATACATATGTATGTGTGTGTGTGTGTGTGTGTGTGTGTGTGTGTGACCGTAACTCGATTCTAGCGGAAACGCGTAGTACATCCGATGGTGAAATTTCTAATTCAATACGCGCGTCCATCCGATTGGATACAAATGCGAAGCTGATTTAACGGCGGAACGAAACAATTTGTTAGTACATTTTACAAAAATCAAATTCGCATATTATATGTACTTAATACGTACTTTGGAACTTGAACGATATATTTTACGCAGGTACACGGGACTTAACATATAGAGTTTTAATGTGCCGAGTCCCGTTGCAAGCGTACTATTGTTAAAATTAATAACAGTAAACCAGAAACGGACTGTGTAATAATTTAAATAATATCTATGACAGTGCAACATTTTGATATCATAATTATTTTAACAACTATAGATCGACGAGTTGACCATTGTTGCGTATTACAATTTTCAAGGTAACAATGCTATTATTGTTATTTAGCAAAATGCTATGGATTTGAGAGAAGGAATTTTTAGTCAAGACTAGTTACTATGTCCGTAAAATTACGTTAAATCAATGAGACGGTAATAATATTTCCAAAATAAATAAAATCAAAAAGAACATAAATAAATATTATTTAAATGTATAAATTACTATTAGTGTATGTATTGGTGCATTTATATTTTGCCGGACGACCGTGACATACTGCTATGTGTTTCACTTATGATAAGTACAATTTAATCTTACTAGAAAAACACAATTTCTTTTTTCGGTTGAAGGCATGTACTATATGTGTCGTTGTTATTATTATTATTATTATTATTATTATTTATAAAGATATTTTTTTTCGAATGTTCTTCAACTTTTTCTTAACGTTTAAATTCTGAGAAGTAACCAGGAAACTATCGCTTGAACAACACACAGCAGTTTTTTTCTGCCTGTTCTTCAAAATAACGTATAAAACACCGGTAAAAAATATCAGATGTGTGCAAATAGACATATTCCTAGAAGTTTATACTCATACTAAAATAATTGTGATAAAGGTAGAGTTCTACGTAAAATAAATTTATATAATATATTTTACCTAATTCATTAAAATTTTAATTGACCGAATAAAATGAATTTAAAAAATAATAATGAAAATTGGAATGTGCAGCTAAAACGATTGTTTCTTTAGTGCATGTAACAGCTTAGGTAATAGATTGATATTCAGACTTCGCATTGAAAACTGCATATAACAATAATAATAAAATCAGTTTGAAAAATAACAAAATATAATTATTATTTGTGTGTTTTTTCAATGTTATTGTTTTTGGTTTTTAGTTTATGTTCCATATTAATTATGTATCTAAAGTGTCAAGAAAATATTTTATTATGCAAATACGAAGTCGTTAAGCTGAAAGCACTTTGACATTAAAGATATTTTTGCTTAAATTTAGAAAAGACGTTAGGCGAACAACTTTTGGAAACTGTTAAATTTGGAATATTTATTGTTAGCGCCTTGTGAAGTAAGAGAAAGAGAGACAGATAGAGAAAGTAAAATAGAGAGGAAAGAGCTCCGTTAGGTATTCGATTAGAATGTTAATATAACCTATATAATTAAAGATATATAGATATTGCATTTTTTTTCACTTCCACGCAACGTTATATTATTTGTTTTTATCATTTCATTTTATGGTACCTATCTGTGGAATTGAAAAAGGCCATTGTTGTTTGAACATTTCGCGGTAATTACCCGTTATTAAATAAAGTAGTATCCTGTGACAATGAAACGAAACGACAGCAGATCGTTTGGACCGAAATACGAGCACCCACATTCATGTCGTATTTCCGATGAACACCAACCGGTGTTTTTCACAACGACCAGAGCTAAATAAAAAAAATAAACAAATAAATATCGAAAACAAATCCAAACAGATACTATAGAAATATTTATGCTCGCTACGCGTATATCATGTTTGTTCATGACTCATAATATCACGACGTTATAAAGGCTGTAGTAAATATAAGATGGGTTGGGATAGACGGACGACCATCCTATTGGATTTTTTTTTAGATGTGGTTTATTTATAAACAGTTTATTATCCCAGAGCATATAGATAATTCATTGCTAATGACATTTTCAAAAATTAGTATGAAAAGGATATTGGATCATTTTTACACAAACTGGTTAGTGTTAATTGAATATAATACATTAGCAACATTGATTAGGAGGTCTAAACAACCGTAGATAGAGTTTTAAAACGAAATAAAATCTATATTATTACTTAAAAAAATCCGCGACAATATGAGCCGATCTCCGTGTTGTTATTATTGCTGCGTTTTTCTATTATAAATTAGAGCGGATAGTAGATAGGTAAGCACATCAGCGATCAAACATAGTTATGCAATCGAACATACACAATAATGTAACAATAACTATTGCAGAGGCGGTCATTCATAAAACCAATATACGTGGACGATTGTATACAGTCAATCGATTTCCATGTGGTCGTAACAATGTCTATCATAATAATAATTATATCTACCTATTATAATAATCGTAATCATAATAATAATATCGATATAGGATTAGATACATGTATAGGTTATTGTGTTTTAGTGGATAATACTCTACGCGTACACGTGTAGTATGTGTTCAGGATTTTGTGTGATATTAAAATGTTTACACACGCACGCATATTGTAAACCTGCAGCAGTGCATAATAAATATGCATGTTTTTATTTATTAAACAAAATCTAATTTTCCGGAAGACCGTGCAAGGAGATTTATAACTTCATCAGGTGACACGTTGCGAGTATATTATATCATTATGTTCACTTGTGATGCACGGCTATACTTGTTATTAAAATATGGTTGCCTGCAGAAGCTCGTTTTATATATATTTTATATAAATACCACCGAAATTTCGTGTGTATAAGTTTTACCGTCTTTAAGGTTGAAAACTAGTTCGTACTGAGTAACAGTAATTAACTCTGCCAAAGCAACTATTTACAATGCACGTAAATACACTATTCGCCCACACTACGTTTCTACGTGCATTTCTACTTTTCTATATGAAATGAAAAAAGTCCATGTTTTCTTGCTTGAAAAAAAATATTATATTAGGTAGCGTATTAATAGGTATAGGTTTAATTATCTACTGTTCAAATGTATACAACACGATATTGTTTAGGACACAATAGAATAAATTATATAAAACTGGACTACCGGTGCTGAATTAACTATAGTTTCATCATATATTTTTCAAGATTTTAACAAAGACGTTTTAAGTTATAAACGGGTGTTCTTCTAACGTATCTGACTTTATTATATATTATATATGCTTATGTCAATGTATAAATGATTTAATAATTATGATTTGTATAGATTTTTTCATATTATTATTAAATAACAAGTGACCGAATTGTAATAAATATTATTTAGTGCGGTATAGTTAGTTGTTCTGACCATATTGTGCATCACACAGTCGTGTACCAAAAAATGATTCTAATGTAGGAAGTTCCTTAATGATAATTTATCAATCAAAAATACTTAAAAAGTTTGCTAAATCACTTCCATACAGTAATATGTAATACAGTCAACAGTGAATTGCACAGTTCTATTATTACATGTATGTGACGCGTTTACGATTATACGCACGCCACGTCGCCGCTTGTCCTGCTCCGACAACGGTCGACGATAAATATCATTTTAATAGCCGTAATGACATTTTGGTTTTCGTGAGACGAGACGCCCGTTATAAATGATAGTATTATATTGTCGTTTTATCGGGGCTTGCGGGGTGCCGACCTTTACTTGGCGACTGGCACCGTTGATATTGCCATTACACGTCGGCTAGAGAAAATTAACCTCGCCCTGTACGATATATACGGTTTGGTCGCATTACACCACCGTTAAGTTAGGCACAATCGTTATTGTTTTAGCGCCATCGGACCTGTATATACATATAATGCAATGTGTACACAGTGTATGACGGTGATACGATGTCTATGTTATACGGTGGTCATTGTCATTATAGGAGGTTAGATGTGACGAAGAACGACGACCATGATGTATAATACAAATTAAAAACGTGTGCCCCCCCCCCCATGTTTGCGTGCATACGTACGTGCGTGTGTATGTCTAACCCGAATACTACCTACACCTAACCTTTATCGCGTTACCAGTTCGGCAATAAGGTAACATTGTTAAAAATAATAACAACAATAAAAATGTCCACATTTCGGTCATAATATCGTGTTTTATGCGCGGAAATGACCCTTTCTCGCCATAATAAAACTCTCCGTCGATGCGCCCCCACGGTAATTAAATATAATAATATTAAATTATCTATATCTGTATATTATGTACACATGCTAAAAAATACTCACCGACTGCAATGTGTGCACGTGCGACCGACAGTTAACAACAAATAACAGTAAAACATGGCGGGTTATTGTTTTAGCGATAACGTTCAATCATGACATATCAATGCACCCAACGATTTTTTTTCCCGTCATTTAAGATACCCTGCCGCCGGAAAGCTGTGCCATATAGGTGCGAAACAACCAACCTGATATTATTACTGTAACTGTATGTTGTAAAATTATATTTAAAAACCGCGTTTTAATACCAAACTTGTCTGTAGAAGTCATCTCCATGAGTGAATGACGTTATGATAATAATTATTACATTAACAAAAAAATGTTTCTTGGAGTTTCAAGATGGTGGAGTAGATATTTTCGTTATATAGTGTTAGAAATATGATAAAAAAGTAAAATATTATTCAGATAAAGATTCAAGGTACAAATCCAAAATTTACAAGGAATTAACATGTTTTTTTGCGTAGCTGCTGTTACGCCGACCGGCCAGTATTAACGCAACAGTCGCCATTTAAGAGATATTTTAAAAGTTGTGACTTTCATTGATTTATATTTAAAAATAGGCTCTATTAATAAGTAACCTGCAATTCTATTGTTTAATTTTTTTTTTTTTTTGCAAACCATTTACAAATAAAGAATAAAGCATAATTATAATATGTATTTACTAATTAAGTAAACATAAACAAATATCTAGTTAGATTACAGTAGATGACTGAAGTTATAAATTTTAATATACGATGGATAATTGAATAACAAAATTTAGATTTTTTTTAGGAAGAATAATATACAATAATATTTGTATCTAGATAAGTGCTGATACTGGTTATAAAATTGTTCTGGGTAGTAGACACGTAAAGTACATTGTGAACCAGGCAGATACAATAAATATTATCGTTTGCCGAATGCTTTATTATGACTCTGAGTATCATTTTTTACTCAGTATGCAAACTAAAGTTAAAATGTATTTTTAATTTAATCAAATATTTAAGTACCTAGTACATTTTCATTTTTGTTCTCAATCTCAAGGGACTGTGTAGTTTACAAACTTTCAACAAAATCAGTCAAATAATTTTCATAAAAAAATTTGAATAAATTATATTACAATAAATAAAATATTAAAAAATAACTCAAGACTCTATAGACAATTTAAAACATAGTATTTGTAAACACTGAATATATTTACAAATTTACTTAAGCTATATCAAAATGAAAGAGATTTAAAAAGTTAAATTGTAATGTTTTTTGATAACTTTTACGTTTATACCTATAAAACCATTATTGATAACCATTTATGTCATGACAGTTATACATTTATACTATCGTCGTTTAAGATTTAGATAAACTCGTGAAGTGCATTTTTAGATTTGTGTTTGAGTTTACTAAAAAGTTTTTTTTTTTAATTTTTTTAATCCTCTTCTTATTTAATAAGGTCAAGTGAAAAAAATCAACAACTATAGTTAAGATTTAAAATGTTCGCCTCGGTAAAATATTCAATGTTTGTATAATTTAAAAGACGTACTGTTTGGAATACTAATTGTAAAATTTGACTTTAAACTTTTCCGTGAAAAAACTTAAGTAAAATAAAGTAATTTAGTTTTAGAAAATCAAAATTATACTTTCGGGAATGAGTTTAAAAATACTGAATATTAATTAAAACGTATTCCTTTTTAAAATTCGCAACATGATTAATTTCTTTGAATATGACAAGAACCGTTGTGTATTTTTTTTTTTTTTTTTTTTAATTAAATTGTTAATTCATATCACGTTGATGGTCAAATAATGAAATGAATAAAAAAAAAGTAATAATAGTAATAATAATAAGTTTTAATTTTAAATTTAATTTTTTGTTCAGTGTAAGTTTAACTAATACACCAATCGTTTTTTCAACAAAAGCTGAAAATAAAACTTGTCTATGTCAATATGAAACATAATTACTCGTACTATTTAAGATAACCTTTACTTAGGAATATGCACTACAATGTTTTTTTAATTTGTTATGAATATTTTACTGTCTAAAGTTTAGCAAAGCCTTAATCTTTTACCTCTTTCGTTATGTAGCGTGGTAAATACGTACAAGATAGCAAAATATTCTGCAATGATTAGACGTATTGAGGCAGGTATAAATAGGCATTGATATGCAAAATATTATACAGTATTATAGGATCGTATACTTGTTTAATAACAAAGACTCAATTACCATTACGTTTGTTTTATTATAAACTATATTGAATTATAAACAATAATATTCATCAAGTTTAATATGTTGTATATTACTCGTTGTAGGTATAGATGCCCTGTAACTATTAACTAGTCCGTTATACGGATGATTATAATATTATAGAGTCTCGTGTTATGTCAAATACTGGTGATTATGGTCACTTTTCACTTTTCTTACGTATTATAATGTAGGTATATTGGCCAATTTTACAACTTGTTGTACGTCAGTATATTATATTATTTAGTATTAGTCTATTGTTATATATTTACCATATGAGTTAATATATATATTATGGATACGATATATTGCTTTTGCAATACAGCAGTAACATTTATCAATAAAATCCAAAAAGAATTTTCGAATAATTCTAATATATAATTTAATATTGCATGATGCATATGTATATTATACTAATTTCTTTTATTTTTAATATTTTAGAATTTTACACTATTATTAGTTATTACAATCCTTATAGAAATAAAAAGTGATTATTCTTGTATATAATATTCACGTTATAATACCATCACAACCATCGTGGTTTAAAAAGGTTAGTGATAAAAGATAACTCTGATTGTCAGTATTTCCAATCGAACTCAAATCTATGATACTGTACCTAATTCTGAATGAAAGTATTTTTATTTTTTAGTTGGATGAAAAACTTTTTTTTATGTATAATGTATAGCTCAAAATTTAACACTAATGCAAGGTTACTCGATTATAGTAATCACTATTTTCACTATTTCAATTCAACCATATAAATTAAAAGTTAATCGTATTTCAAGAATATTTTATAGATCTTTAATTAACCGTTTTATTGGCTCGAAAATAAAGCGAAACAAATTCTGAATTTTAAGATGAATAATATAATGTATTGTTGTATTAGCTATGTTATATTTAGCTATAAAATTCATAACTTCATAACTATTTTTTTTTTTTAAAGTTATTATAAATACAAAATAAATTTTTTTTAAATTAATTATACCTATTATATTATAATCATGATAATTATTAATTAGATAAAAATAAAACACTACCATTTAAAATGTTGTAAAATGTTTCGAATTTAACAACAAAAACCCTCATTTTCAACTTCACCAATGATACTCTTCAACTTAAATCATTGTCAGTCCTAAGCCTGTATAATGTGTTGGAAAAAAATGCTCGTAAACAAAAAATAAAATACAAATATATTAATTGGAGTTTTTTGGTTAGACTTATAAAGTTCATTGCGTCAGTCTGACACCGACCGATTGGTCTGAATGTAATTTTTTCAAACATTAACTATTTTTAACCTGAATACAAACTAATTATATACTAATTTTCCTTCAAGTGCAATGTTACTAAAATATATGCAGTTTAATGGTCCAATAATTATTTTAACGCTTGTGAGACTCGGCTACCATCGTCAATGTTGATGAATAATATTGCTGTAGAAACTGAAAATCTATTTAATTGCATCGTATGCCGTTACTGCTTATGATTGCAAGTTTTCATTGTATTTGAGTCCTCCATGAATCATCTCTTATTTTTACGAGATTACAGAACATAACGAATATCTACAAATAGATTTGAAAGAACTTTATCGATTATAGATATGGTTAACAATTATTACTATCGTTTTATTTATTGTTTTCTGCTAAGAACTTTTTAACATAAAACATTTTTATTTCAAATTATCTTAAAAGTTTTAGTGAATAAAACATCCATGGTACACGTGCAACATTCACAAAAAAAAAAAAAAAAACTAACAACACATTATAATAGTTTATTGTTGAATATTGTATCTAAAATGTTTTTCTTTTTATAAAATACACTATTATTTTTTTTTTTTTCATTTATTCCGATGACGAGTAAATTGCACGATTGCGCGACCTTTGAAAAAAGTAAATATATATTTTTAACTTTCGTTGGCCAAAAATCGAAGAAAAAATCAACAACTTGCCCTACTATATAAGAGTATAAATATAAAAATAATAAATATTTCACCGGATAGTTTGAAAATTATTAACAAAACTTAAATGGCGATGAGTACGTAGTATGTTCATGTGCAATAATATACCTATAATATTGACTTATTATTATTGTATTTGTATATTGTTTGTTTATAAATTATATTAATACAATAACAAATTGATTCGTGTGGTTTTGAAAGATCCAATAATCCAAGATTCCATGCTAAAATATTATATAAAGGTTTTAACATTTTAAATATCAAACATTTATAATTAAAATTAATTGTATTAAAAAAAAAAAAAAAAAATAGGTATATTGGTCTCAAAAAACAGGTGTACGTAAAAAATATAAATTTTTCGGAACAAAATTAATTAACTATTAGTATTAAAACATATATTAAATTTAACACTTCATTTATCAAGAAACATTTTTCAGATAGCTTCTTTATGAATTTAAACCTTAATGCCCTTTAACAAATATTATTTTATAATTATTTCTATACATCATTAATTATCATAAATTGCCTATTTAATGGTCGGTTAATATTTATTTTTTTGTATTTGTATACTTCTTTTGTATTCATGACGTATTGTACAAATCGTATTTTAGTTTTTTACTGTTAAGTTTTTACTACATTTTAATAACCTTGAGCTACAATATGATTATACAAATACTCTTAGTGAGGTGCAATATTTGTGTATAAAATCGAATGTAATAAATAAATAATTAGGTACACTATTATTATATTACCTCAAGTATTTTACTTTTATTATATCGTATGATACGAATATATTAAATATATCTAATACACAGCCAATATATATATATATACTTATATTCTCTTTATTAAATTAAATTGTTTTTATTGAACTGTTAAATTCTAAATGTTATGCGACATTAATGAGTATTTAAGTATTAAAAAATTAAATGCAACTTAAAAAGGTATGCATAATTTTTATTTGATTTGATTAACGGTGAATAAATAAATAAAATGTGTATCTTATATTCAAATAATTAAATCAAAATAAAGTCTTAAATAGATTGAATTACGCAAAAAGTTAATTCGGAAATGTGAAACACTGAACTGTAGGTGTATTTATAATAGATCATCATAAATTTACAAGGAAACTCGGAGGTGTAATTAAGAATTGTGTTTTAAATAACGTAGTTCGTATAACATTATTAAATATGTATAATGTATATTATCATATTTAAGTTTTGTCGACTAAATGTAGACGTAAATGGAATCGAATAAATATGTATTATTTTTTTTAATGAAATTCAATACTTGAAGAACAACACTAATAATGAATGGTTATTATAATAGTATAGTGTATTGTACTAACAAAAACTGTAGATTAGAGACTGCAGAGCTGTCTATGCACAATAGTATAGTATAGCAAGTGCAACGTCATTCTGACAGCAGATAACTTTAAAGTTTGAAGAATATTAATGCGAGATTTACAAGAGGCATTGTTCAAAGTCCTAATTTACTTTAGTTTTTAATTGTATCTCGTAACAAATATTAGTCTTGTAATTACAAGTAAAGTGGTCCGTTTTTTTCTCTGGTGAGTATTATTTCTATCGTTAGCTCGTCCGTCCTTCCGGGCGTTTCTTTTTTAAAGTTTATTTCCCCGCGAGACTATCAAAACTCAAAGAATTTACTGTTTGTTATACACGGGCCTGATGAAAAAATGTTATCAACCTAAAAAACAATTATTCGTACGCCGGACTCATACGTTTGCACAAAAGTGACCCACGTCAAAATAAACAGTCATTGCCAATAAGTTAAAATCGTTATCTGGGCGGAATTGTTTCGACGTACATTAATACGACAGTGCTATATACAACACAATAGTCTAAATTGTTTTTATATAACAATTAACCATAATTATACTTGTTAAATATACTGATATAATAGTGATCATAATACTCTTCTGTTATATTAAAATTAAAAATTGAAAATCTATGTATTAAAAGCTAATTAATCTATTTTTTTTTTCAAAAAAAATTAGGACCATTATGTTTTGATATTATGATTTATATCCCAGCAATTAACAATTTTTTATTTTTTTACAACCAAAGTTCTTATAAGTACATTCCCCGTCTTCATTACATGTCTTGGACTCTTGGCCTATAAATTCTTTGATTTATACCTAAATCCAAAAGTATAAATAATTGTCTGTATTTTACTCCTATTTATCTTTAGTTTCTTTACAAAAATCTGATTTATTTTTTGCGAATTTTTTTTCATACACATTTAAAATCAAAAAAAAAATATATATATATACAGTAAAAGCCGCTTATTAGAAACACTTTGGGACCAAGGTGAATTGTGTCAATTAACCGATTGTTTCTAATAAGCGATTGAAAAAAAAAAAATGAATAATAGGTACGCGAAAAAAATATGTATGTATGTATGTACCTATATTGTATAATTTAAAAAAGTATGCACAATTGTGTATATTTTACGATATTATGTAAAATATTTATCATTCGTAATTTGTTTTTTTACGTCGAGTAACTCCATGACCATATTTTCATACGAGTAATATTGCCCCTTTAGCTTTGTCACTTATTTTGAGTGCGTATGATGTGTGTTCAGGTAGAGCTCCAAAATAAAGCCCAGTCTCGTCCGCATTGAAAATATCAGAGCGTGTGTATTGGGCTAGCAAATCGGTCAAATGAGTTTCAAACCACGAATGGTCGCATGAAAATTGGCTAAAATCTTAGCGTTTAGACATTTTTAGATTTTTAGAAAAAGGAAACACTAATAATCTTTACATACGCACGCTGAAGCTAAACTACAAACGGTACGACCAGTACGTACAGAAAGAGCATTCTCGCGATAAATTACAGTAAAAATAAACGTAACGACAGCAAAGATAAAATTGAAGTACATTGGTTATCGCTAGATAATCGGTGTATATGTCAACTGACCTTCTCCCAATTGTTTCAAATAACCGATGTGATGTTTCAATAATCCGATTTATTTTCAATGTTCTAATATACGGCCGATCCGTCCCGAGACATTTTGTTTCAATAACACGATTGTATCAATTATCCGTGTTTCTAATAAGCGGCTTCTACTGTATAATATATCTCTAGCTTCATAAAAATATCAACGAATTAATAATGTAATCAATCCTAAAATTCAGTTAAAATATGTTGCAAATGTTTTTCATGAAATATAGATTTTAATTTTAATTACAAAAGATATCACTTGAATATTTCATTTTATTGATACAATATTCATCTATTGTTCGAACCAAGATGTGCAGCTACGATTAAAATAGTGAGTAGATAACGGCGACCTTGTGACAATATTAAATCCGCCGCCTCCCTGTACATCGCGATTATGCAAATATTCGATATTATGTCTTTAGAGACTAGTTCTACCGTTGCGTTGTGCGTAATACACACGGCCGGATCACACAATATTTATTGTCGTGGTCATCAGTAATATTATTGTTGTATGCACCGTGCATATATTTGCAAAGGTGTACATAGGTGAACTCCACGTTTTATAATATTATTATTATTATATTTGCGTGAATCGCATTCTTTTGTATTATACTTTATATTATTATTATTCTGTCATGTTACGGGTGTGGCGTAATTGATTGCGTATCGATCTATAATCGACATTGGATAGCGGCAAGGCATATGGAGTCGGGTATCTTTATTATTGTACAGTTGTCTTATATTAAAATTATTGTATTATCAATTTTGTCTCATTAAATCATTATTTTAATGTGAGTTATAATTGTTGTCGATATTCACATATAATTATTTACTATACATATTTCTGAGACCAGTTCGTTAGGGAACTATATTAAATAGTATGTAAAACGATATTGCCTTATTTTTTTTTTTTATTTTTTTTTGTAATATATTTAATATTTCCTGATACATAAAAATATATCTTAAATTTTCATTATACTTGGCGTATGATCTATTATTTATATAATTGAAACAATTAACCTTTAGACATCATTAAACGACGTGGTGGATGATATATCAGCTCTAACGGAAATCTGATATCATTGACGTACCTACATTTATTATAATATTTACGATAATATCATGTTGATTTAAAATTTCATTGTATTCACCAAAGGTCATTTTGTCAATTTTTTTTTTTGTATTATAAAATCATCTCTTATATATAATTTAAAATATAAATATACCATTTATGTATCAGAATAAAATTCAGATAAACGTCTGATTGTAATATAATTTTTATACCCAACAGGTACTACTGAATTTATCAGTAACCATTAAATCTTTATACTCTAAATAGTAAATGTTTCTTTAAATGTGCGTATTCAAGTTTTTATATTTAAAATTATCTGTTGAATAATGTTAGTCGGAATTAATTCTGAGCAGAGGGATGGATTTCGATTATATTTATGATATAAATATTTTGTAAGCAGATAAAATTTAAGATTGTTAATAGGTTTAGCATTAAATGTTATGATTTGAAAATTGAATACAGTTAGTACTTTAAAGAGATTTTTTTTTTTAGTTTTCCAACGGGCTTCTGGTAAATTACCATCCATTACTGGTAAATTGCGGCCAAAAATCACATCAACCCGTTTTATAAATAAAAATTTTACATTTTGTTTATTTTTGTTCAGAAAATAATAAGCCTAGAAACTTAAAATATTTAAAAATTATTTATTCCATTATTTTATTACGTATGGAAAATAATGACGAGCATCAAAGGTTTTTGGTCTCCTGCGTATATACATAGAATGGTGAGAAGATTGTCGTTAGTTGCTGAAACTGTCGAAACATGGACATTATTTAGCTTAAATCTAAAACACAATTTTTTTAATTTAATATTTTCAATTAAAAAAATAACCATGTAAATTAAATTTAATATCATCTTTATATATTATATGTTAATAAATATAGAAGATGCTGTACTATTTATTAAATAAAAGATATACAATTTTTGGAATATGTTTCTGTTTTTATTAAAATGTTTATATATATTAATGTCAAACAATTAACATAATAAAAAAAAAAATCTTTTAAGGCAATTTATTATAAATTTTTAAAAGCTTAAAAAAATAATATTATTTTTTTATGTGCTAAAATGAGGGAAACAATACAAAATATTTGTATTGTTTCCCTAATAATTGTTAGTTCTGTTCAAAGTTTTCGATTTTAAATCTATTAATGTGTTGTTTTTTATTATTATTATTATTTTTTTTTAACTATTACTAACTAGGGAAATTTATTTTTCACAAAATCCAAAAAATAATGTTATGTTACATTTATTGAATTTTTCGTTGACTTTATTCAACTGGAAGTGTATATTAGTTTCAGTTTTTGTTTTGTAAAATCACCAACATGCAACATGATAGGAACACAATTTTTCAGATTACATTCAATTGTTTCACGCTCCATAACCAGACAAAGTTATGTTTGAACTCGACAATAGTATGTTGAGAAATTAGTAGACTGAAGTTCGTGAAAACTCGTTGTTAAGTTAGCGTTACTTTTTTTTCCACATCTTAAATAACAAAGTTTTACAACCAAAATTCGTATAACCCAAGTAATACCGAACCCTAGTAAGTTAGGTGTAAAAAACAATATGAACCTAAGGTGACAAACAAAACAATACGACAATATTGATGACAATTATATTTACAACTCACAAAATAAAAAAAAAAGTTCTAGAAAACAAATATGGTTTCTTCCTCTCGAAAATGATTATTATCATGGAAATTAGAATTAAGTTTCTCAACATTATCAAAACCTATTATCTTAAATAGGTAGGTACTCAATACGCATAAATAATAAATTGTTCTCATAACTTAATTAAAATATGTCAATGATTGTTCAACCAGTCCTTTTCGATCTAAAATAATCATAACTAATTTTGTAAGCTTCTCGCAGTAAAATTATATTTATATTATATTACGGATTCAAAATAGTAAATTAAATAAAATAATGGCAAAAAAATTAATGAAAAAAAAATAAAGTATTACAGACCATTAGCTGCTTTTTTGTTTTCGGTAAAAATTAAACTGAACCACGCTTTGATAATAATGAATTATAATATTTCAATAGTGTATTTTAAACTAAGCAAACAAAAGCGTCACATTTAGTCAAAGTAGAAATTCTTTTTTTACCACATAATACTCGTGTTTAACTCATATTAATGTCACTTTAATGATAACTATATAATATATTATAATGCTGCGAGTAGTTTTCGTCAACATTTTAGTAATATACTGCAAGAAAGATGATACGCGTAGTTATTACCTTTTTTCTTTTTTTTTTTTGGAAAGTAAGGTGAAACCGATTTACCATTATGTATTTTAATATGTATGCACGTATTATATTATATAAGTATTATAATGGCAAATCGTCTCACTAACAATAAACAATAAAATTGTCGAGTATCCTGCCATTACAACATACTTGAACAAGTATGTGTAACTACTATGGATAGATAATATTAATATTGTTATCGCGTTAGTACGTGCGGCGCGTTTAACGATTGTAAGTGTTCGATCGAAAATTTAAATAATTAATGTTGCCGATACACACACATATATGTATATACATATAAAATTATACATAAATAATTTTCAGAGTCATATTATACTATCATAATGGATTCTTCCTATATGCATCGGTTTTGTAGCCCGTAGGTTTGAGTGGCGGTGGTGCGCTCCCTCCCAGCGAAGAGAAAGGCGTCCAAGCGCGCGATCGCAATAATGCTTCCGTGAAGTTTGCGAGTTTTCCTTAGAGATGTTTCGGACCTAATTAAATTGTTTTGCGTTGTCTATAACAATAATGTTAAATGGAAGTTGAAACTGCCACCAAGAATACAACGAAGCTTGGCGGAGTACTGGGGCTCAGAGAAGCGGAGGCCATGTGCCCTTTTTCTTCTAACGGTCTATTCTACTCCAGTCTACATACTTGGCGTGCATTTCTTGAGCAACAACCACTAATCTTTACGATAATATTATTTTCCTCGAATAGTTTTCATCGTGTTTGTTGCGTGCATAGTTCAACTTTCGAACGAACCGTAAATCGTTGTCGCATCAATAGTTACGGCACTCGTCTTCGTTCGATTTTTTCTTACAAACGGTAGCCATATTGGTCGTAGATGAAATATTATTAATGTTTATTAAATTCATAAAACAATGTCCTTATTGCTTTGATTTATGCATGTGTGTGGGAGGTGGGGAAAGGTCGTGCATCTGCGTTAACGGGACAGCAATAGAACCAAAAGACAAAAAGATAATTGTTTTTGAAAAAATAACAAAATCATTTTGACTCCTAATGAACGGTCGAAACCGCAGAATACAAAGTGACGGCGACGCCGCCAAGTTATTTGATTATTAAACTTTTACAAACATTGCTTTGGATTTACAATATCAATTTTGGATTTCGAATAAACTGTTTAAGAGTTGATGGAACGAAAAACACTGAACAAAGTGATCCGGGAGGTATGAGAGAGAGAAGAATATTTTTACCACAAATTCAAAGTAAGAACTACGCTAGTGGTTACAACCATGCGATGAAGTACTATTGTGGTAGTAGTTTTTTCTTTTTGAAATTTGACGTATAAAGTGTAGGTACGCAATAATATATTATGCGCCTTACTATTTTCTATTGGTCATTGTTTAGAAGTTTATACCAACGTACTCAACAGACCTTATGCATCTTATGCGCGATAATTCCGGGATGTATGAACAAATATCGAAAACTCTTGGGTCACTGTTCGATTGGGTTGCAAGCTTCTGCTTATCACCCCTACACATGTCGCTTATGAGTGAGGGGGTCTTTTACGGTATATAGTGGCAGGTTGATGAGAAGGTATGTGCGTGTGCGTGTACGGTATTTTGAAGAGTGCGTGAAATATTATTGTATAGTGCACTGCCGCCGTCGCTTACACGATAGAATCAAATATCCGTCGGCTACCCGTGTGCTCCCTCCCTCCTGTGGCTGTTTTCTTCCTTTCTCGAGGGAGACCCGTAAAAATTTCCTGACCCACTGCCATACCACCCTCACGACGATTTATCATCACCCTCGGACAGAGCTAATCGTCTTTCGACACGCACGTCGACAGTACTTCTATTACTGAAGTGTGTGCGAGCAAAGTACCGACGCGGGTAAACCATGTGCTGGCTGATGGCCGAACGACGACGTGGCGGGATGGGTGTAAAACGTCGCTTGTGTCATCGGCCTCAGCGCAGGTACGCGGAAATATTTGCATAATGCCTTCCGCCGCAGAGTGATTTCTTTTTACACACCCCTTTTCTGAAAACAGACATTTTCAACTTATTTTTTTCATCGGCTATGGTTGGTCTTTTCCCACAATTTCCACCGTGCAACATTATAAGCACACGATTCTTCACATCACGCAACGCGGCCATTTCATCGTGCAGCGCTGGCGGTGGCGCTTTCCGTTTTTTCCGAGGTGGTTGTCGTGCCACCACCATTATCGTTACTTGCTCTTCCGCTTTTCGGCCAAAGTTTTATATCCAAAACAAAATTGGACGGTCAAAAACATATACCTTCACCACCGACATTGGAAACAATGAAAACAAAAAGCGATTTTTTCAAGCGTATCGGCGTACAACGCGTATCGACACGTTCGAAATATGAGTAAAGCCCACGAACACACCGTATGTGATTTTATACATGAACTTCGCGAAGAGTGCGAAAATCTTACATATCATATTTTTCACTATTATACATAGATTATTTGTACACAGGTTTTAATAAATAAGCATTCTTTGAATTTTTTTATCACAAACGAATTGCTGCGCAGACATACCATCGAAAATATGTTTTTGAAATTAAATAATATCTAAAATGT
The DNA here is from genome assembly GCF_002803265.2 of Melanaphis sacchari. Taxonomy (NCBI): domain Eukaryota; kingdom Metazoa; phylum Arthropoda; class Insecta; order Hemiptera; family Aphididae; genus Melanaphis; species Melanaphis sacchari. The sequence continues at coordinate 1,166,294 of NW_020270545.1, forward strand.
AATACAAACGGCTTTCCTTTATAGAAACCTAAACGTTTTTGACATATTATTATTGCAAGTAGAAAGTATGTAGTTGTCGCTTTTATTTAAATTCTTCTCGCTCCGAATCGAATTTAACCTCATTTGTTTCAATTTGCGTCTGCTAATAGTGTCTCGTCGCTCGTTAAATTGCACCATCGTCAGTACACCAACTATAATAGCTATACATAATACCATATCTGTATCATATTTATATCTTCTCGTAACGGTTAATTTAACGTTTTACTCTTAAAAGCTTATAAACTATACTATTAGTTGAAATGATACGAGTTGACGCGGGTCGGATATAATACTTCGTAACACTAGTATTTGTTTTCGTTCAATAATTATTGTTCTTATTAAACTTTTTTCTCGTCACGTCGTGTGAATACATTATCCTTTCAAATCAATATAAGGTATTTGGTTAAATACAAACGGTATTGTATCGTCGACCAAGTGGAAGTTTTACGTATCAGTTTATCGTGATTTTTTTTTATTCTTTAGAAGAACCAAAAACCTGATTATTTTTAATACCAATAAGTATCTTGTTGGAAGCAAATTAAGTATTTGTATTATCTCTAACCAACACGCGTCATAGTAGTAAATTTTCGTTCAGCAGAACTTATCTTATTAGCTTTAATATTAGAATGAATTATTAACGCTTTATTTAACTTAAAGTTAAGAGCATTATTATTTGTATTTGTGCATTGGATTTTTACGGCATTTGAATTGTTATTGCGATATATAAATATTTTTAAACCGTAATACTATGTTTCATTCTCATAACTTTGCATAACTGTCATCAAAATAAACAGTATAAACATCACCAAAAATAAAATTCAATTTTTTTTTCTATTACATATTTTTTTTTTTTTTTTTTTAATACCTAATAATTATTTATAATTTATGATTAAAAATTTTTATAATACTATAGTGACAATTTCGTTTGAAACCTGAACAATATTTGAATTGATTTTATCTGCCTATATACACTCATTCGTGTACGCTAAATGACAAGATGTCATTAATTACCGGTCTATTGTTTTAGGTTGAGTGAACCCTCTGTTTTCATTCACTCTGTGTAAATACTGTATAATATCGAATTTTATCTATACGTATATTATATTATAGTTAAAGTACATAGTGCCACCGTCGACAATGTAAAACATCACCAAAAACAACAATGGGTTATGTTTTTTTATGTAAATATGTATATATTCATACATATACATAAATTATTATTAGAATTAGATTATTATTACACTGCATGGTGTGTTTACGAGTGGAAATAGTCAGAGTATATATTGGGTAGATATTTATCCAAATACGTATTATACCAATTTTTGAAAAAAATTAATTCATGTTGCAATTTAATATTATATTCTCTTAGGCAGATGCATCATTGATGTTTAAATAAATACGATTTTAAGTTTGAAATAAGTATATGAATACAATTCGTAAAAAAAAAAAAATTTGGGAAATAAATCATAATTGTTGATTAAAAATTAAATTATTACCATCAATGGTAAATTTCGTTTAGCTTTGTATTAATTATAATAAAGTATACCTATTTTAAATTATTATTGTTTTATAACCATAATACATTTCAATCTATCAATATATTAAAGATATCGCGGTATCGTTGAAATAAGTCATTGTATCTATTTAATAAAGAGTTTCATCATAGATTACTTTTGACTACTGTTATATTATGTAGGCTGGATATTAACTTATTGGTAGTATATTAGTGTCATAATATATTCATATTTACGAATTTATGTCTAATTTACCTATTATTTAATCAGTACCAATTGAACATTAAAACAGTTGTATATAGTAGTAATAATAAAATATATTACGTAGGTCATTTGAAATGTACCTATGTAACTTTTTCACAAAAAAAATAAAATAACAAAGAATGTGAGAAAAATCACTGCTATTATTTAGGTGCTTAATATTTATTATAGTATTAATATCTATAATTAGATTTATTGAGGATTTGTATAATGGCTTGTAAAAAATAACGCTGCAGTATAACCTAGATTTTTTCATTGCTTTATGCATTTTAATTAATGTTTATATTCTTCTCTCATGTTGCGCGTGAATATTTTTTATAGTTTTTGATCAATTATTGTTTATTTAATAAAGATATTTTATTTATGTTATTCAATTGAGTTTCAAAAAAAAAAAAAAAAAAAAACCTTATAATATGTTTTAAAAAATTGTTTTACTGGCTATGTCTGCATTGTTCACACTTATTTGTATATTAATATGAAGTAAAATAATTAGAAACTGTAATTTTGGATATATTTTTTTTAAGATGAACGATGGTTTTGTGTTATTGATTTTGTGAGGTAATTTTTTTTCTGTTTTTACAAAAGAAACTGAAAACCGTCAGAAAATATACTACACCTGGTTGCCAATTGGCTATTTAAATTATTCGTTTTATCATTGTAAAAATTAAAAATAAGATTACTGAGAGAGCAGTTGCTTATTCCCATTGTCTATTATAAATTCTTCTAATAGCTTATAATTTGAGCTATTTTAAGGATTGTTTTTAAAAAGCTAATTTTCATAAGTTATAATAAGTAATTTTCTAATACATAATATTCTAGTTAATAACTAGTCTTAGATACGTCAAAATACACTGATGTGAAACTTACATTGTCAAGAGTGTACTTACTTAAGTGTAGTACTAAACATTAGTATTTTTATTCTTATTTTTTTGCATATAAAAGTAAAGTAATTTCTATGGCGGTGATAATTGTTTAACCATTATTTAAAATAATATATTATAATGTTATCAATGCATTACATTCTCATTTGATGTATAAACATTAAACATATACATAATATCAACCAAATTAAACACTTATTTGTATTTAATTTACTATTCACACTATATTTTTTCCGCTAAAACTACTTTTATGTTCAATAATAAAGCTTACCTTATAAAGTTTAAATTCGTATAAATGGTTTAGATGTTTAAAATTCCCGAGAGAGAACCTAAAACGGTGAAAAATTGATTTATTGGAAAATTTTAGTAGCGAACGTGGTTTTGACATTTTGGCCTGGAGGTAAAAATTAACAATTTCGTATAATTCGCCACTCTATCGTTAGCACCTGTTTGCACTAGACGCAATATCGGATCGATGATTAATCGTTGATGCGATATATGATATTATGTATAGAAGACAAGGTGACACCACAATATATTATATTATTTATTAATAATATAGGAATGTTATGTTTATATAAATAAATAATAAGCAGATGGGATGCTATTATAAATTTATATGATATTATTAATATTACTTATCCGTGCATTGGTTGGAGGATTTTTCCATGACCTTGTAAAGATCATGAACCGTAACCTCTAGGACACCCATCATTTCTCGTGGCCTGGACTAGAACGCATTACCTAATGTAAAACATTAATTCTATGCGTTTTTTGTTAGCCGTTCGTCCACCATGTTGTGTATACATCGTCAAAATATTTTGTCGTTATTTATAATTACACTCGTAATACATACACTGACAAATTAAACATGTCCGAGATGATTATCTCGAGTAAATTACGCAGTAATGGTGTGTATAACATGAATTACGTTACTATAATACATACATGCATACACATTACACACACACATATAAATCATAAAATATTAGAAGAGGAAACTAAAATCATATTATTTATAATCAAAGTAATAAAGTCTTGTTAGAGAATTTAATACAAGTATTGTGTATTAGGTATTAGGTATTAAAAAAACCTATAATAAATTTTTTATTTTATCTCATTTATAAATTATGAAGGATATGATATGAAAAAAAATACAGTACCTATTGCATAATTTTTATTAGTTAAAAGTAATTTTTTACACAATGTTTTTAATTGATTTATATAATTATTCTTTCCAAAAAAATAATATGAATTATGTGTATGTCGATTGTTTTATGTTGTTATTCTTTTTTTTTTTTCATTGAATATGCGCAACACATCTGATTCTCACTTATATTTTTAGATTCTTAATAGATATATTAATATATTAGTTAAACAATAATATTTTTTTGTTCAAAGTAATTTAGGTTAGAAAATTGACTAATTTTTTTATTCATTTGTACCTTATTTGAATATAATAGTAGGTCAAGTGAAAATAGGCTAAAAGTTAATAATTCCCTGTAGGTACTTTTTAAAATAATTTAATCATGAAAACCAGGTTTAATAAATTTAATTAATATAGAGACATTAGTATTTTTTACCAAAATATTTAGAATATATTTCATGGCATGTGGTATTCGTGTTATATTATATGTCGTTGTGTCCCACCATGTCATCCTTTATCACAGTCGTAATAATTATTTCGTTCAAGGAATTTGCTTTTGTCTACTAAGCGCAGCTTTTATATTCTAATCATAAATTATTTTGGAATTTAGATAATAGATTACGACTCGCTACCTATTTTATACTCGCGATTGGATTAATATGCAAGAACTTTGTGTAATTATATTCATCAAAATAATTATACAAGTAAATATGATTAACATAATAAATGTATAATAATATGATATTGTTAGGTATAATATTATAATATGAATCAGGATAGTTGTAGTAAGTATATAGTAGCATCAAGTGATATGTTTGGTATACATTTATAAAATGATTAACTAACAATATATCTGACGAATCTATCGTCTAATAACTCGACGGAAATCGTGAATTTGACTTTTGCTAAACTTTTGTGTAATATATAATTAAATAGATACATACTCGATGGTAATAGATTTGTGCTTACAACTAAATTCAGTTAAGACTTGCGTACTTTAAGGCCTACCATATTATTTAGTGCTCTTCATGTCCCCGCGGCATATAGCTCTTAATGCAAAGTTTCCATGAACGCGGATAATTCTAGTTTACCGATCAAGCACTAGTTGTTATTTTGATGTACATACTCCAAAAGCACTATAATTGATCACTGAATATTATTGATACATAGGGAATTAGTTCCACTCAACTTTACGTACCTCATTGCAGGTGCAACTTTTCCACTATACACTTGTCTCATAACACGACACCTTAACACAATTCCTAATTAATTAAATACATCGATTTCTGTATTTATTTTATGTATTATTATTAAACAGTAGTCCTTATACAAGATAAAATAAATATATTTTGCACACTTTGAAAAAAAAAAATAATAATCTCCGCTTTGTCATAAATTTTTGACTAACAGTTTTAATTATTGTCTTAAGTTTCTATCATGGCTATCAAGGAGACGCAGGACATAGTATCGAATAATAATTTGATGATTTATCATATCAACTGTGATTCACCGTTTACGTACAGTTTCTATTTATGAGTCAGATAACAGTCCTCCAATTTATATTAGCTATATACACTAGGTAGTTTGAATTATTTTTGTGATATCACATGCTGTACAATATATTTTATTCGCGAAGATTATTGTAGTATATGATTGAAAAAGACCTTTTATTTTTTTGTTTACTAAATAGTTAAATAAAATCCGAGATTTTAACGAAGTAGTACATAACAATATTATCTTGTAACACTTTGTATGATAGCTTATTCACAGCTAAGATAATACGAGATATTAGGTATTTTCATAGCTTTAATAATTTTCGTACTAGTCAAAAGTAATAATAAAGGGTATATTTATACATTTATTTATATTATATAATACGCAAGAATTCGAACTACAATAAAGCTATATTAATTTAAAAACTAATACAGGTCATGATGGATATCACATGTATAAAGACTACATTTTAATCACCATCATTCATTTAGGTGTATGATATAGATATATTATAATAAAACGTAATACTAATAGAAACCTCACCTAACCAAACCCAACTTAATCTAATCCAACCATCTTACTATATTATGTAAAACAAAATGCATGTCCTTGACGACACGTGATACGAATAACCAAACGATTGCGAATAGACGGGCACATAAAATTATAGTTGACGATGATTTGTGACTTGGTTTCATTTTCGGATATCGTATTTGTGACATTTATATCATATTTCTATTGGCCAACATGCGTATACGCACATATTCATATTATTATAATGTTTTATAATTTATTGTGTGAACGAGCTGCAACAATAAGGGAGAAACAGCGAAGCCATGAAAGACTGACGTGTATGATATTTTATTAACATCACAATATCGCTGCGTGTGAGCAAGCGCATTCATACATGGTATTATGTTCGTACAATGACAACTTTATATCGATCGACAGAGCCGTTTCTCTGGGCGCGGTTCGCGCAAAACGAAAATCTCGGGAACGAAAAGGTCGCAATAGTGGACGAAGAGATTATATAGGCACGAAGGCGGTGGTGTATATTATACTAACTTGTATTCTAGCAATAACACCGAAACACTTTGACCGTAATGAGCGAGTTCCGGCATAGTTGTGCGCTAAGGCCGGGGACCACGACAAATTGGACTAGTTTTCTGTATTGTGGCAGAAGTAGTCGGGGTGAAGGTCGGAAGGCAGAAAAGTTGGGTCTGACCATGTCACTGCAGGGAGTTTACACTGACCACCATCGTCGGGCCTAACCGTAGAGCTATAAGGGGGGAGAAGCATTAATTTCTCAGTGGATGATTAAGAGATATTATCTTCGCGGTTTTTCGGTCGATTGTTCCGGGAAACTCTCTATGCCGAGTTCTCGAGAGGGTAACCATTCACTCGCTCGCAGTATGGTTCAGTCGATGACTATGAATATTCCAAAAGCACAGCGATTCCAATAATTTTTCATGGTTTATTTTTTTGTTTTTTAATATTTTTAAATCCCATCACACGGCCACGTCATAAAGAACGGCTTTTACTTTTATCTTATTCCTATAACTTTGCTTATTATGTAGGCAGAAACGATCAAGATATTTAAATATCATTATTTTAATATAAGATATTCAATACTCATTAGTCGACAAATTCAGATAAAATTAATTTTAATAATTAATTTGATTTTACTATAATATAGTATATGTACCAATAACATCCCATATATAATGTATATTTAAAATACGTTTAATAGTATTGTTTTTTATGAAAGCTATTGGTTCCAAAATTAAGTATCTAAATTGTGAAATCTGAAAACTACTAGACGGAAATAATGAAAGATAAATAATTTATTATTTAACCAACAAGTTAAAAAAAATAACGAAAATTATAATAATTAAAGTCAGTAGCATTTTTAATTTTAAAATATGTTCCATGCAAAATAAATGAGATAAAACATAATTTCGTGTTTTTCTTCAATTATATGGATTGGATAACAAATACGAGTAGCTACAATAGATGCGAAACCACAAGTAAAAATATTCGTCATGCTTTACAATTAAATAGGTTTATTTTACACCACATTTTACAACCTATATTTTATATGATTTGTAAATTACATAACGATTGGCATATATTCACCGGAAATACGAATCGTGTGAAATCGGATTAAACTATTAATACTTGTCATTGTTATAATAATGATAATAAAAAGTATGTATAAACTAAATACTACTACTTGTATTAAAAAAAAAAGTTAATTTAGAGAGAGAAAAAGAGTGTTTCAAAGTTAATCTTTAATGTTTCGAATATCTTTAATGAGTAAATTTTTAAAATATAGGTACTCAAAGGTGGACTAAAATAGTACCATGATTTGAAATACTGCCAATTCCTGAATCCTGTATATTGCAACAATGTGGGGTATACTAGCAACAAGAATATTTCACGATCACCGGTAAACTAACCACTATTGACAATAAACAATAAAATTACATTCCGTTTAGCTTTGGTATTTATTTTTAAGTCGTATGCAAAAAAATTCTTTAATAAATATACAATCGTTATTGTGCGTTTACCGTATATAAAAATGAATTTAGAAAATGAATAAATAATTATATAGGTACTTAGGTACATATGGTATAGAGCAAAATCAAATTAATATGAATAACTGCTACGGGAGAGTCTATTTCCATGCATATATTATGAGTAATAACGTATATTAATACATCAATATAATTTATGTATATATAAAATAAAAATCAATATTATATTATTTTTTGACAATTAAATTTAATATCATAAAAATATTTAAAAAAAAAAAAAAAATCGTTATAGTTTATAAATAACAATAAAACTAAACTACATACATTGCATTTGTTGAAATATTCATGTGTACTGTCATCGATTTAAAACAAATAGGATAAATATATTTATATATTTTTAATATATATCAATGATGGTACACGGATACATTTCAACTAATTCAATGCATATAGTTTGGCTTTATTGTTATTTTTAAACTATAACGATTTTTTTTTCCAACTGTTTTTACGATATCAAATTAAACTGTCAAATATAATAAAACATTGATATTTATTTTCAATATCACAAAATGAATTTAATTATAAATTTAAAACGTCTCAACGCATTGTGAAAATAATAATACTTATACTTGAATATATTTACGGAAAACAAAAATAATAATAAACAAAAATTCAATTTTAATACTTCTTACAGTACTATAGGCATACAATACTTTTTTCGTTCCATATAAATAGCGTGCATAGTATAACGTATATAGGTATATATATTAGCAAGATTTATTCGCTCATTAACTAAATATCATTACGGCACACATGCACTGTTGTAAACCGTTGTTTGTTTCATATCGTTATATGCAATAATCAAATATTTGTGTTGAACTCTCCAGAAGGTGCACATCTTTACACACAATATAACTGTAAGATATGAATATAGGTACAAAGTAAATTTTAATATATAGCTTCAAAATAGCTTGAAAAGGTTGCCTGCTGACACGGAAGAATGTCTATATAATTTAACAACGCATATGCACACACATATTATGCATAAATATATAAAATATAATAAACGATGTGACTAGCGGATTTTAAACTTGAACTTTTTGTTGAAAAACCCCGACAAGAATAATAAATAAACAAGCCAATCGATCAATATCTCGGTGTTGCTGTATTCTGAACGCGAAGAAAAAAATATGGAGTATATAAATAATATGTATGCGGAAAAAAATAAAAGCTTGTTAATTTAATATGAATCCACTGTATCCCCGCTGTGCATTTAAACGCATTGTCGCCAGAGTATATTTACGTACATACACACGTCACACATACACCACGCAATCGATCAACCATTGAGTTTATAACGTCGTGGTTGCTGTCGAGAGCAATTTGGGACGTACTACGTTCGCGAAATACGTCAACGTATCGCTTATAATTATAAGCCTTACAAAACCGTTGGGAACAATAATATTATAGAGAGTGTTCAATACAGAGTATTGAATTGTGAAAAAAAAAACAACATTTTAATAAAATACCTATATAATAATAACTATAATTCGTAACACAAATCGAGTTCAAATTAATTTGTGGAAAATTTAAGTATAGCATAATATGACGACGATGTTTGCATGTCGCACGTATATGATTTGATGTATTAACAATTTAAACACATTATTACTGTCACTCTGAAATTGTATATTGTATTATATTCTGAACTAGCTAGTATTTAATTTTTTTAGATATAGTTTTTGTGTAATATTTACACTAAATACTTAAACTATATCTGCATAATAATTATGTAAAATTAAATAATAGTTAATAGATTCGAGTCTTTAACAGTAATTTAAATATTTAACTTGTGTGTATAATGTAAAATAAAAAAAAGATTTAGCCAAAAGTTTGCTCAGTGGTAACGGATGTGTGTGAAACTGTGAAATAATATAATATATAAAAAAAAAAAAAAAAAATTAAACATTTTTAGCGGTAAACGCGGACAAAAAAAGAATGTTTATCGTAAAACGTTTATTTAAAATGCACACAACTCGAACCTATATGCCTATATTAGGTATATAATATATATACATAATATAATACGTTTCTAATAATAGAGTAATAGGTACACCGACAAGAAATTATTTATGTTTTATGAATAAATGTTTTAGACGTGTGAATTACATAAAAGATTTAAAAACGCGTATTTTTATTATTATTATACACAATATGTTATTTTCTCAAAGAATAAAAAAAAGAAATATATTTCAAAATTATATACCTGTGCGCAATTTTAAAATATATGTATGCTACTCTATAGAGAATCCAATAGCATGAAATGATGTACAGCAGCCATGTAAGTAATTATTGAAAATTATACCCATAGTATTTCCATCTATTATTACTAATTCTAGAAAGCTGCTCGAAATCTATTTTACCGTTTTTACTCACTAAAATCAACATCATTACTTAACAACATCACTCAACATATAATAATTTTAAAATAAAAATACTGTACAAAAATAATAATTTGTCGTAGCTACTAAATTAAGACTTCGAGTACCGCGAATAATAACAATGGTTTGAACTTCGAATTCGATGAGTGACGATGGCTAATGACAAGCCTATGTGACGTATCAACACAACGAGTAAATAATACCATGATGTCGATTGATATCACAATGAGTGATCGTGTAACTATCACCTTTTATAAAATTGCAATGCAATTACTATTATAATCTAAAATACTATAAAATGCAATAGGTAGTTTCATATACATAATGTTGTAACAGTAAAGAGAATTGGAATCGCTTACACACACGTAAATACGCAATCTTCTCCACATATTTATAGGAAATTTATAAATGACCTGTGCGTGTTCTGTTGTGGTTAGGGGGACATTTTACCGAGTATTATTGGATTGTTATCTGCAGATGGCCGAAACGCCCAAAACAAACGATAAAATCATTTAAGATTAACAATAAATAACAATAAAATTGTAAAATATTACCATCAATGTAATACATAATTTTTCACCATCAAAACTTGTCCGTGGCCTAAATATAATTTAAAATTTTTCATTTAAAAATATATCTATACAGTTGTACAACTGAAAATGTAATCGTCGCTTACAGTGGTATAATGTGTACTGTGCAGAAAACTAAATGTTTACAACTATTTGAACGATGTAGCACGCATAATGAACTACTGGATTACAGTTATATAATATCACAGTAAAAATCAATACACTTTTGAATGGTTAAATAAATGTACATATATGTATAAACTTAGTTTTTACTTTGAAAATATAATACATTTTGTTCTAAAATTTGAATATAGAATAATGGAAATATTTTTCTCTAGACAAGCAGCTAAGCACTGAGAATAAACTTTATGTGAATGACAATATTGTTACTACATGAAACAACCACATATAAAGCCCAACAATCTGATATACTTGATCAATGCTTTGGGCTTGTTTACCCGTATAATATGCAGCCGGTTAGTGTTAGTATAACTATCGTTGTGAACATCTAAGAAATTTCCTAACTTATTTATAGAGGTCGTTTCCTTAGAACAGTATAAATCCAGATTTTACCATTTATCTAACATAATATTATGTACATACGTGTTTTACAAGTACATAATATAAACTGTATATAAAATTAACTTATCGCTCATGCTCACTAACTTAGTTTTAATAATAAGTTGTAAATATATTGTTTACTACGATAACAATCAGTATAACTACGCATATAGCCGGTATGCTTGATTCAATAAGGTGCTAAAATATTTAGTCTGAAACTTATTCTGCTGAAATGTAGCAGTTCGTCTAAAATTTTTAGCCCGGCTTGGAAAGCAGCGAGGTCGGGAATCCTGATAATCCGATGGTTGCAAATTAGTTTAAAATTAAATATTTATAAAACACCATGCATAAGTTTAAACTTGATTAAGCGCTGTGAATGTGACAATGAGACTGCTTTCGCAACGTATCTACTGATCCGCTCTCCACGGTGTTATGTAGTGTAGCATTTATATAATGACACATGTTATTAATTGTTATGTTCGTGAGCAGAGGTAAATCTGTTATGCATTTCAATAACACTTTTGAACCGAACTTGGTTCACTGCGTCCAATGCGTTTTTCGAAAAATGTAAGCATACGTATAAATTTTAAATGTCACTTCACATACAAAATTTTTACTCGTGCATCCTCGAGTACTTCTATACAGGCTATTCGTTAAACATACATATATATTTTATCATAAGATATACAATGTATGATTTAAAATATGCACTTATATTTTCATACTGGACAAGAAATATATTATGTGACTGTGACCAAACACGCCATAATAATCATAGTAAAAATTATTTTTTATATAAGAAATAAGGAGAAGAGATTGTACAAATAGTATTAATAATATTGTTCGTGAGTATTATCTACCTAGGAACGTGAACATGGGAATAAAAATAAATCACCGTTTTAAAACCAATAACTATTATATATATATATATATATATATATATCTGAAATGTGTTCCCATGTATTCAATGTCAGATTACTGAACTACCTCTAAAATGAGGCTTACGCTAAGTTCGAACCCGGCTGTGTGGTTTGTGATACCGTATTTACAAATGACTTAAAAATTAAAACTTAAGTCGAATTTCTGACTAATCTCGCGGAGACTTCCGAGAAAAGTTTTAGTGGTTGAAGAAAGTTTAAAGAAAAATTCACATTTATATCATTGAGAAATTATTAGCCGATCAAATTTCCTATTCTAGTAATAATAAAAATTTAAAGTTTAAATTTCTAATGTTTGCTAGAATACTGAGATTTAAGACTGATTATAGACACATTTATTGTTAAACATGAAACAAATAATTATTGTGTGAAGAGTTTAGTTGAGTAGTTTTTTTTTTTTTTTTTCAAAAAACAATTTATTAATATTTTTACGTATTGACGCAATTATATACCTACATATAGTAGCAATATATTTATTGATAAACGCGACTAAAATTATTTTACGTATTAAGTGTTACGATAAATTATCGACCTGGCAGGTATTATGTCAACGGCAGCAGCGGTGGTGGTGCTTCGCTAAGTAATAATAATAATATATCGAACACATGCGACCATAAAAATAAACGCGAGTTGTTAAAACAATTACATCAAACGCACGTGATGATATTTGTCCATCGGCAACGTCAATTATTTATAACATACACGAATGTATTATTATAACCATAATATACTATAATAACATAGTTCTATCGTTATATCATGTGTTCACGTTTTAAAATAACTATCATAACTGTAGCTACATAATGTTCAAATGGACATATTTTACTATATTTATTATAGTATTTACAGAAGCTACTTATTGACAATAATTATAAAACTTTCATGAAATCCCATGAATTCATACACGTTTAGGTGCAATCAATGGAAGGGTGTAGATGGTTATAAATTATCAAATTATATTCAAGCACTCGTCCAATAACATTTTTTACTTTTATTTTTTCATAATATGTTAAATAAATTTTAAAATATCAGTGAAAAAAATAACATATTATTTAGCCCTTCAACTTTCCTGGAATAATTGTCTAGTTACGCACTTCTATGATTATATGTTCTTATTCTGTTCCTGTTCGTGCCTTTTTTTTGGATATTATTATAATAATGTAATACCATTATAAAAAATGGGGTTTCCAGAGTTCGTGGTATCCGTGTGGTTACGTCCAAGTACATATTTAATAATAATTATTGGTATTAACTTACTTTTGGAGTCATAATTGCCGAGAAAAAAGTAATTTATTATAATACCATTAGTTGTTGTTTTAATTTGAATATGACTATATATTAAACGTCGCGTGCGTCGGTTGAATAAATGAAAGTATTTTAGACTAGTCAGACCTAACCCAAAATTAGGCAGATACTTCTACCGATAGAGCTCTGTGCTACATAGATGCATTGATGCTACTAAAATAAAAAACAAATATTTGCGCTTCAGGATAGATGTAAGTGTTTAAATATATTCGATTTATTATGTTGTCATTATGCATTAATAATGCATTAAATAAAAAATAAAAATCTCTTATTATCATAAATCAATAAAAGGTCTCAAATCATTGACATGTGTGAAATTTAGTGTGATTATTTATATTATGTCATGGTTAAATGGTCATTTAGATTTTATCCTGTGTTTCAATTTTTTATAACACTTTAAAAGATATACTCTACGTATTTTAAACGAGAAAATCATCCAAGCATTTAAAAGGGTAATATATGACATTGATATGAAAAATGAAAAATTCGAGATTTTTTAAATAAACCAAATATTTTACAAATATAAGTATTTTTTTTCTTATTACACGTCAATAAATACATTTTTTTTTACTATACGTATGAATGCTGTACAGTGAGTGTTAGGTTAATTGAGGTTGGTTAAATCAGCTTTTCATTGAAAGGTTATTGCGATGCTTTTTTATATACAAGAATAAAATCTTTTAAAGAGAGTGTTGGCCACTTTTTGTATAAGTGGATAGAAATGTCATTATAGAGTGTAGTTAGATACGTAGTATGGGGCTTTAATGATTCGATGTGAACATTTGTATTGGATACGATTTATATTGAAGGGTTTGACTAAGCCTTAGAGCTAAGTATAAATTAAATTAAAAATAAGTATATCTGTTTTTAAAATATACTGTGACAGACAAAACAATATTACCAAGCATCAAAAAAATAAAATAAAATAATAAAAATTACTTTAACGTGTGTATAAAAATAATAGGATTTATTACATTTCCCCCATATATCATAAAAATAACGAAAATCATACCTTTCATTGAAGAATCAACTCATTCTAAACATTTTCAATGTTTTTCATCCGGTAATCTGACAGTATTTCCACATAGTGTATCATTATATTTTATCTAATACAATATCATCAATAATTTCTAAAATCCAATAATACCTTATAGCCTATAAAATATCCTTGTCATGCGCACTTAATTAACTGATATGTAATTGACCTGTGAAGAAACAACGATAATTTTATTCGCTTAGTTATATCTTCCTAACTATACCTAATTAAATCTCAAACGACGTAATTATATAATGTTTATATGATATGTACTAAAATACATTCGATATATTATAAAAATATAATACTGCAATTGCCTATAGAACACTATGTCTTAAAATGCATTAAGTGTGTCGCTGATATAACCAAGTGATTATACCTTATTTAATACAAAATAAATATTATAAAATAATATACTTAAAACCATATAACAAATCACTCAACGAAAGTGGTAGACATATTTTGTGATAGTTATTAAATTTGCTTTTAGAGTTAAAATTGATAACATAAATATTTGATAGTTATTGAATTTATATTTCGATATTCACAAACCGATAAAATCATATTCATACTTATAAATAACGCGTATATTGGAAATATAAATAATATTGATACTAGTAATACTAGTAATAAAAATAAATAAAGTAATTTGAGAAATAAATAAATTTCACCAAAATCGACCGAAACAATTATTAAACTGGTCCCGCACCGGGTAACAATAATGTCGAGCGTACCTAGATCGTAGTGATGGCTGGGGAGAGGGATGAAGATGGAAAATAAATAAATTAAAAAGAAAACCCTTTAAGTTAACACTAAGGTCGTTCGGGAAGCAATTGAATTTAACGGCTATTGAAAACGGTCGTTAGCGGTCGGAGAAAACACTGTGCGAACGGGGTAACACATTGCGTAAGGTTCAACACTTTATAATACACATACACCCACACATCTAATCGGTTTCGAATTGTCTGCCAAACGCTAATGACGCGCGTATACGTGTCCGTATTTTAAATCGCTCGTGCAGCGTGTTAGTCGCGTGATTTGATGCGAAACGCGAACGTTACGTTCGGAATGATTAACTTTTGCGCCATACTTTTTTTTGTTTTTCGTGTACACCTGACCCGAAACCCGAGTACGACGCGGCAAATCGGCAAATCCGGTGTCCGAATCGATAGGAAAAACGAAATTGATTTAATTGAGGTCGATGACGAACAGCCGCGGTGTCGGGCGAACGGCGATCACGATTCGTCGGGAAAAGTATATTTTTACGGGGTCTACTACAGTATAATCGCTTAACTTGCCACGTCTCTCCGTCCTTGGTACCGTGGTATAGCAACGCAATATTAACGTACATATTTTCAATATGTCTCAACGCAATAACTAAGAAATAACATGACGGACGAAAAACGTTTCCGGCTCATCCGGACATTTTGTCGATATTTCGTTCCAAACGGATGTGTTCAATATAACACGAATGTACGAGCTGCAAAATATGAATATATATATATATATATATATATCATATAATATTTATATTGCGTGTTCAAATATACATTTTGACACGGAATTTTGTGATTTTACGACTGGAAAATTCAAAAGACGACTTCTCTGAATTACAATCTGGGTTCAATTTCCAATGTGCATACTCCTACATCGGGTTGACATTTTTTCGGTAGATTTTTTACTAGTTTTCTTAAAAGACAATTATAAAAAGGAAAATATTTATTCATCTAAAAAACTTTCGTAGAATGATTAGACAAATATACATCATAATAATATATATCAAAGCCTGCCGGGGACGCAAAAACTTAAAGGTATGCAGTTGTAATCGTTTATAAAATTATATAAATTATAAGTGAAATTTTTTTTTTCGTTGTACTTATACGAAATTGGCTTTTTATATTTTTTTATTATTGATATCACATCATTTAGAAACTTTTATTGCATTCTAATATATGTTTAAAAGTATGTATTTATTTTTATATCACAAATAATTATTTTTAAATTAATTTACAAAACAATTGTTTGACTTTTCACTATGTTCTTTAAAAGAAGTGGAGCTATAAATTCATTATTTTTTTCATATCAATTTAGTATTTTTCCCACCAACAAAACATTTAAATCTACGTAGATCATAGATGACTGTCATTGTTGTAACCTATATTTAACAAACAAATAATTGCAGGACCTTAAATATCGTTTGAACAAAGCATTAATATTTTATTCTGGCAGATTTAGAAATAACTTACAAATGATAAAATATAATATAATATGTAACAAAAAAAAAAAAACTGATACTGTGTAGAAATACGTGCATTTTGATTTTTGTAATCGAAATTTCATTATAACAACCGACTTCGTTATTTTAAGTTATTCTCCTTTCCTCATAACCATATTATCTTCAAACTATTATAAAAAACTACAATGCCTTGACGCGAGTGCCTACATATATTGGGGTAACCGTAATTGTCAAATCGAACCACATATATTTGGTTATAACGACTACCAAACACTTGGCATACTGTACGTGCCGAATTAGCAACCACCAGTTATGCCGTACTTATGTATGTAAAAAGATGCAAATACATTTTGTACAAGCAAGAATTATAGGAAACAAACTCTGACCGAGCTTATTCCCTTTTATTAAGTAACATAAAACATTCATTTAATGCATAATAAGTTCACTGAATTAGCGTCCATCCTGGGGTTATAACATAAATAAAATATAATTAACTAACTGTGTTAAGTTAATATGTAATCAATATTTTAATTTCGTGCTAATCAATATTTTTATGTGATTACAATAATAATAATTTTATTTTTTTTAGTTTAATTATTACAATTATTCGTGTTTATAATCTATGTAGACCAGAAAGTATATTTTACATAATGACATATCGATGGCTTTTTTCTTATTATAAATTTTTTGACGTGATTTTTATCGCGGAAAATATCAAATACTCCCGTGAGGTAGTTTAACGTACGCTTTTCTGCGCATAGTTGATGGAAAAAGTATACACGTGATTTGGAAGGATTATGTATCACGGTTTAAGCCTTTGAGGATAGGCTGGTTTGATAAGTAACAATATAATCTCTTCCCCAGAGTCGTTTTAGAGTAGGTATAAAATATATATTTAGCAAACTTTTCGTTGTCCCGTGCTCTGTTTAAAAAAATACAAAATATATTGAAAATATACAATAAGTTAATTCATTAAGAATGCTCATCCTCATTTTATCCATTAATTATGCATTTATTTAAATTTTGATTTTTTTTTCAAGTTTAAAAACCATACTTAGCTTTTAATGACGCTTAAAAAGTGTCCTGATTCCTGAATAAACTCAATCCTTTAAAATGAAAAACTTTCTTTTTTTGCGGTAAATTGCGTTAGAGTTCATTTTTTTTAAGATGCTTATGTATCTAAATTATTATTCAGATGTGTAATTTCTGAAATATTTAACCATATTTCTATGCATTAAGAATTATTAATTGGTTTAGAATATAAATATGACTTAATCACTCTATTACAAGTAAAACAATAAATATATATGATATTTAATTAAGTAATTATTATTCAAAAAATATCCCCAAATTATATAATTTAAATATATGTATATTATATTATAGTAGTTATTATAATTGCATATTTCTATCATAGTTTATAAGTAAGGCAACAGTAAACGTAACATGCGTATGAAGATTTTTCTTGGTTAGACATAATATTGTATTTTACCATAAACTGTAAATAATATGTTCATACGGTTAACGCACATAAATATTATATGTATATAACTCGACGAGAGAAACATAAAAAAAATAATAAATGTACATTAAGCTTTTGTTTCACCTTTATAAAAATATTATCATAACTAAACATGAAATATTATATAAATGCATTGCATAATGTTTACTGTCACATAACATAATATACTTAATTAATGTTTGTTCGGTACGTACTACACGTTATGTGGATGAGTATCGAGTATTATTAGAGTGTAGTATTTAAATTTATTACAATATATACGTTTTGCAAATTATTTGTGTTTTTTTCTCGTTTAATAATAATAGATCTTCAAAATGTTGTGAGGCGTACATTATTTTAGCAAGTTTTAATCTGATGATTGTGCGGCCAATGTATGTTTTCCTGCAGACCATGCTATTGCGTGAAACAAAACATTTTTTGTTGTAAGAGTGTCGTGTTGATAAAAAACTTCAATATGATCTATTTAATTCTAAAGCCAACGTTTAGGTTGAGAGCTAACTACACGTCGATGTACCGAAATTGCATATACGATGCGCCAGCCAGGAATTTTAATATAATTAAATAATATTATATTATTATTTTATAGATATTATAAATATCAAGAATAACAACTATAATAATATATGAATATTATTTTTAACGAAAAACCTTTTATCATAATATTCAAAATCTTTTTTTTTTTTATTGCTTTTTGACTCAGAAGTATTAACATTAACGGATATAATATACCTATTTATTGCTGGATAGCAAGTTTTATTTAAGGATGACATATGCTCATTTTTTTTTTAACCCATTTACCTTTTTTGGTAAACAACTAGACTATGCTATCGATTTTACATTCTACACAAATACACAAGTGCATAGTTTAAAATTAATAAAAACAAATAATTATGCATGTTGTATAAATAATATGATCTATATCTAATATCATCTTATGATTGTCATTAGATAGTTCTTAAGTTGTATTATAAACTTGAGTATTTTAAGTTTTAGTATATTTAAAATTTTAATAAATGCATTAATAATGAGATGTTCATGGTTGTTGAGCCACCACTAAGTAGATAATATAATATATAAGCTAATATTATTGCAACATATTATGTTTAGATTGAAAAAAAAAAAATTTTTATTTTTGTAATACATTTATTCAAAACTTCAATAAACCATTAATTTTTTTATTGTTCACTCGAAATGTATTGACAGATTAATTATATTTCAATGATAAAAGTTACTACGAAATTAAAACGTTTTTACATTTACACCGTCTCATCATTTTGAGTAACATAGCAAAAGATAAATTAGCGGGTCAATAATTTATCAGAAAAAAAAAATCAATCGCATTATTTTTGCGGACAAGTCATTTCCCCCAACGTTCATTAATGATTTCCGGCACATTTCACTCGCCACTGTTCGCTTTTTTTTTCTGTTTTAAATTACTATATATCTCTACACATGCAATATGTTTTTCTAACCTTGACTCGGACATTAATATATTTGATTGGAACTTGGGATAAACAGTAACGTTATATTATCGTCGTGTCGAAACGAACTCGCTCGAAACGATTTAGTAACCACAATTTATCAGATAGCTTTTCATCCACACACCAACCGTCATTTTCTTGGCCGATTTAGCAACGGCACGCAGCTCGTATTACCGTAGTTCGATTTATGTAAATGACGATATTGTATAACGCACAATTGTACAAATACACACACATCATTCGCACCACAACGACAGTATATAAATTACTTTATCCATAAACATATATATTTTTTTTATCTATACTTGCACGCCATTTTAAAATATACACCTTAACGATATACTATACGACGAGAAAAGTGGTTTTTTTTTTATTATATTTTTTTATTCACACCAATTCGATATACTGTGATCGTCGAACCCACCACAAAAACGAACCTCGTCATGGACCCATCATTTGAAATACGCTTGTCATAATATAATAAATTATATACTGTGATTTGTGTGCGTTTTATTCCGAGACATAGTCCATTATTAACGGATTTTTCCATCTTATATATTAAATACAATTATTTTTCTTTTCATTATATTAAATTACAGCAATACACATTTTACATGATGGTGAATATGGAATAAAGATAGGTATCTATCTAACAATATTATAATACTTTATTGATGTGATGTATCACACAAAACTATGCAAGTTAAAATTCCTGAGATTTCACTCAAGGTGTTCTTGAATAATAAATTTAAAATGCAATTAATTTTCCCAGCCTACGCTTCACAAAAACTACAATAAAATCAAGCTGGAATTTTGATCCCTTTATTATTATTTGTATTATTATTTTTTATTTATTTTGCTTTTCGATGATTTAAATTTTTGGAGTATTTACTGCAACCAAATAAAATGGATAATTATGTTTAAAATTAAGTGTTATTTTATTAAACTATTAAAGGTTTGAGGGAATCAAAATACCAATCTTAAATCAATAGTTTTAAAATAATTGAAAATAATAATTGTATTTTTATGATGGGTCTATGGGACAGTAACTCTAGGTTACCCTGCAATCTCTATTCATACTCTTAAATATTACCGATGTTCACTTGTCAACATTTTGCAAGCGTTTGTCACTGATTCAAACTATACCCGGTACACGACACTTGTTCCGAGACACGAATACTTAATTTTTGTAAACGTCACCACGTTACGGATACGACGACAGTAATGTTATAACCAAACACAAACGCAATAATATAATATTTTATACATACCTGCTACCCGTTTCTAGTGCTTTTATGACATACAAAGTTGGCACATTGTTGTTGTTCTTCTTTGTAAAAGCCCTATTACTAGCATGTACATATTTTAGGTAGGCCTAATGAAAACTTATTGCTGTACTTACAATACTTAAAGTGAACTATACAGGTTGTGCTAGCGGATTTGTACTGAGGAAGAGTGATGAGAAACATAAGTGTTTTCAGCAGCTTATAAAATTAAATAATCATCAAATTGAATCTTAGTATAATATTTTGCGATTGTGCGTAGTATTTCAAAAAGTATCAGATTTGGTTTCGATATTTCCTAATTAATTTTTGAGTTTTTATGATGGTTTCAGTCAAATTGTTTCTTAAATTATGTTTTTTTTTTCCTGTATAACATATGATTTTTTTTATGTTTGATTACTCACTCGTATATTGAGGCAACAACTTATAAAAGTTATTTGTTATGTATTATTAAAATAAAATAATTTAATTTTTTATAAATGTATTCCTTTATTTTTTTATATTATATTTCTTTGATTTTTAACTTATGTTTCTGCCGTTTTCCATGCGTAAGTACTTTTAAGTTTCACATAACTTATTCCAATTTTAGCTTGTTTTAAATAATAGAAAATAATATTTCTTATATAACATATAATGTTATATTGAAATAAGATAATGTTATTAGATTGAATTTTGTCTTTTTCAAAAGCATTTATCGGAAACTAATAGGGATGTAGTTAAGCGAAATTAAATTAGTAAGAAAAAATACTGAATACGGTAGACAAGCATATTTTAAATTGTGCAGCACAAGTATCAATTAAGGTGTGATTATTCGACTGGATATGCGTGGATAAAACGATTGTACAGTCTTTAATCTACATATTTATTTTTAGAATTATTTAGATTATTAACGTAAGATAAAATCAACTAAATTTTTATTTTTAAATATATTCGTTCTATTATAATTTTTTTTTTTTTTTTTGTTTATCTAAAATCTATTTAATTTCAACTTTATACAATGTAAATATTTTATAACATATTGTTACTACTAAACTTTAATATTTATCTAATTTTGTTAGTCCGTTTCTTCATGTCCCAACTGACCAAACTTTTACGAACCAGATCGATGTAGACATCACGTATATTGTGGTACTGGATAACTTGTTTGAAATATGAAATTTAAACGCCGTTGTCGTCGCCATCCTTAATAATTGGCACGTTTTCTGAACTACACGGTGGCGCATTTGACGGCAGCTTTACTCACAAGTACTTATATTATATATATATGGCAGTATTGCACAGTTGAGTAGACTCGACAAAATTGTACGTCAAGATGATTTTCATTATTATTTTTTTTTTCCCCATTTTGTGAGCGTCATGAACAACTTTGGCCAAGTCGTCGAGTACCATCTATACACCGAACTACTCATCTTACGTGTACCACTCGTCTATTAATTAACTGTAATTCGAAACACCACGAATTCGCTTTATGCTATGGCCACACGTACACATATACACACTGCTGTACCACAGTATACACAAAGTTCTGTATTAGTAGAGGAGGAGTTGAGTTGTGTTTGAAGTGAAAAAAAAAAATTTAAAAAAAAAATTAAACGTCGTTGAGTGACCTACGCGTTTTTAGCAAACGATTCAACCACGACACGCGGTGTGTATGAGTGTGTCGAGTAGCGGTGGCGGAAGGTTGGCTCGTTATATCGTTGACGTTACAAAATCGCTCGCCAAGCCAACTATCGTCCATCGCACAAGAGTGTTGTACGGTGGGCGGGGATGTATATATATATATACATAAACGGCTAGGTAGAAAAGTCACGTCTACCCCGGCATTGCGTGTGGTATATATATAAAATATATACAAGTCCGTCGAGAGGGTTACTGCGACGACGACGACGACGACGACGACGGTAATGGATCGTTGGCGTTTTGGGGTGGTGGGAACCGGGGCGGCAAGAGGAGAAAACCTTTTGTGCGGCGGCTCGGGGATAAACCGTTAAAACCCGGTTAGGTGCTCCCTCGACGCGAGGATACATAGCTGTATATCAGTGGCGGTGGCGGCGGTATAATATGGGCTCTGCAAGGAGTGGCGGCGATACGTCAACTGCTGCTGCTGCCGCCTCTGATCCTTCCGCTCGCGCTCTTGTATAGCATTTTCCCTGTATATAATATAGGATCCACCGACGGGTAAGTGTCGACCTCCACTATCCCACTACCCATCACAATACTCTATATAATAGTTATAATAATAATAGTAATAATAATATCATACACATGCACGCCGATCAGGGTGACACGTAAGCTCCGAAACGGGTAAAAAAAAAATCACGATAACACTACATGGAAATTAATCGAACGATAGCGTCGATAAAAAAAAATTCTCGTGCACATAATGCGCTAGAAGGACACAACGACAATTAATATTCCGCAAAAACGATATTTTTTTCCACAGCGTTTTTTTCACAACACTCGTGGACAATGCTAAGTATATAGTCTTCATAAATATATTATAGTTTATTTTATACACAATAACTCGTATTCATGAGATTTTTCGATCGAAAAACTCAGTCGATACATTTGGGAAATCCATCCTCGCCCACAGTTGAGTTATAACAGTAACGGGTTAGAAAGAAAAAAAACAATCCTATTTTTACTACATTGAAAGTTTCCATGTTTAAATACATCGTATAGGGTTAGCAGTTATGTACGATACAATTTACACGGAAAATGTTCTTATTTCGTCCGGGAGCTTACGCTATTGTTTTTTTTTTTTTAATATATCTCTATACATGATTTAAGAAATATACGACTTTCACCATTCACCGGCATACTATAATAACATTCTAACACTATTATAATAATTTGGTAACGTAGTATCTACTTGTGCTATCTGAGAAAAAGGTAGGTAATAAACTGTATATAGACAAATAAAATCGGTTTCACTGTTGATGAGCGATGTTCATCGAATCGAAAAGATTATGTTGCAAAATCGAACAGTAATTATTTTTTGTATACCATAATGAATTATTGTTTCTTCATAATGTCAATCTGAAAAAACAGGAATTGAATAATCGATAGAATAAAAAAAAATAAAATAGTTGGTTAAGATTTACCGAGATGCAAAATATAAAGGTATGACCCTTTTAGGACCCTTTCTTTTTTGTCCGATTATCGGAGCACGATGACATATTGCTAGTGCACTTACCTATATTATATTATTTTGTATAGGTACTGTAGATTCTATAATTTGAAATGAAAAGTAGTTGTAGTGCACATGTGTACGTATACATGCATAGATATAATAAACGCATAATATAACGGACACTGTATATAAGTACATTAAATGCGTATATTTACTGATATCCAATTTCTTCGCTCTTTTCGAGCATATTTCGAACGGGTAAGAAAAAAATGTAAATGCTCTTTATATATTATGGTTGACTGCAACCTATTCCCCTGTCCACTTAACGCGCACAGCAATATGTCACTGATATATCGTCACGATATTTGTTTACGTATAAATGAATACTGCGATGTGTCTTTTTAATACCGTAAAAGTACATGTATGGTAAATTATGTCTGTACACGAATGACGAAAAACCATAATATCTATTATAAATTGACCTCGCACTGAGACAGTACGTGCGCGCGGCAATGATAATGATAATGACGATGATGATGATGATGATGATGATGATGATAATAATAATAATAATAATAATAATAATAATAATAATATTATTGCAAAACCTACACACACACACACACTCACTGACGTCATTACTCCTCGTTATGTACGTTCGGTGTTGACACGTCACCCGGTTAGGTTTTTTTTTCCGTCTCCGTCGCGAAGCCTAATTTTTTACCATTACCATCACCGCCACCCTCGCAAGTACTGTTCGTCACTGCCGGAGAAAATTCGCGCAACGATAAGCCAACGTCTGCACCCTTAAACCCAACTTCCGCTACTACTATGTATAAAGCATACACCGTTCTTTCACCTCCGCCATCATGACTGTCAGCGTTCATTTGCCATGTACTAGTCTTTAAGATTTCGATGGCGTGGACGCGAGGAGTGCAATCTTGTAGATGTGTGCACGAATGTGTGCGTTGTGTGAGAGTTTGTGTTTGCAAATCACAATAATTCACGACGACGGGCATAGATATATCATTACGCGCGTTTGATCGTTTATACGTGTATATAAATATATATACGCATACGAGTGTGTGTGAGTGTGAGTGTGACAAAATTACCACGGTGCACCCCGATTTTGTTTACCTACTCATCAAACGTAAGCCGCCGGGTCGTTAATGCCAAAATATATACAATGACATTATAATATTATATGACATTCACGCATTTTCCAACAAGGTCCACAACCAACCCTCACCGCAGACGTTGCGTTTGTCGCGGTTTCCGTTCCTTGTCTCTTTCTGCCTCGCAGGATACCGCGCCCTCACGTGGTTCGGCCCACATAATATGTGAGTACTGCAGGGTACGTATAATGTAAAGGCATATTATGTACCTTTACACAAACACACAATATATGCATATATCTATTGTATTCCGTGGAAATCTATCGAATATCTTTTCAAATTTTTCAACGCACGTCTGATGTGAAATATATTTCACCTCGAGTATTTCTTATGCACACGCATAGTATTAAGTTATGTATCATGACACATATGATATAATATTACACACGCGAGGTTAAATTATTATATCTCGTTGTGCGTATTGTAGCGAGTTGCGGTCGATAAAACCGTATACGTTTAAAGATGCTCTGGATCGCAATACATACGGAATCGCAGTAGAGCGAGAGTAAAGTTTGCAGAAAGATCCGCCTAGTGTCGAATAAAATAATATTTGCGTTTATTTAATACGTGCACTCGGCGTCGGCGAGCATCATGATAATATATTCATTATTCATAAGCCATATAACTATAGAATCGTTGCTGAAAACAGTATGTCTACAAATAAAAATGTCAAACAAATATAGCGTTCACGTCTTTGGAAAATTAGTATGTAAACTGCGACCTAGTAACATGGCACAGACGCTGACAATGACTTTGCGTGTATTAAATAACACAAAGCGTAATAAGTCTCAACCCACCTGAAGAATTTCCGAAATTTTATAATTTTTACAACTGTTTCTAATACTGTGATTAATGATTTTATTGTATCATTATTAATCGCGTACAGTGCTGATTGCTGACGGCACACATAGTTTTCTTTCTTTTCAAACTCCAAACAAAATCGATCGTATAACGATGATATCAAAAATAATAATAATGAAAACCCGGACATATTAACTATTATTGTATTTGGTATATGTATATTTTGTTTTATTTTTGTGAAAATTCGGAATGCAAATTAAATAAGTTTAACCGTGCGTATGCGAGGATTAACTGTTTGGCTTTCTCTCTTTCTATCCCTTGGCACCAACAACAATGGCGTTTTCACTATACTTTATCAATGTAAATACGCGCTATCGCGGTCTCAAACACTGTTCAGCTTTATAGAGTTTCTACTGGAAAATATACGAATATATTACAATTATTAATAACATTATTATTATTATACTTATACATTGTACCGACACAATCTCACAACGTATTAGTGTGTAGGAGCATAGCGATAATATAGATTAATACATAACTATGTAACAGACATGTATATGTTATACGACTGTTATCAGATAATTTTGCAAGTATAAAGAGTTAACTGCGTGATTCTGCTAGCTAATCTACGCAGTGGCTGTTCGTCAGTTATAAATTCGATGTTCGTCGCTAATCGATTATTATAAACAATGCGCGCAGTGACGATATACATTTAATAATATCATAATATATCGGTATGTGACGTTTTGGTCGTTTTGATTATTTAGAGTGTTTGAAATAAAATTTTAAGTTTTATATAAAAACAACGAATTCGTTTCTTAGAAATGAAGTATCAATCAATATACATTTTTAATATCAAAGTAAATAACTATCATTATTTAGTACATTTTAATAATAGGACAAACCAAACAAAGATGTGCACTAATACTTTTAGAAAACTCAAGAAGTATTTTATTTTTTTTGTTCTTTACATTTTTTGTATAGCCTTGATTTACTCTTGAAGATATGATATCGTTTATTACAGCTTCTATACATTTTTCGATATAGGTAATTCATAATCTATAAGAATTTTTTTTGAAGTTCAAAATTTTTAATTATTTTACATGAATAATGACAAATGTGTAGTAAAATATGCTTGTAGATATAACTTTATACCAGACTTTTTAATTGTCTCCATACTAGATCTCGCAGTTATTTTTACCCCATGAACTTTGACATCCCTAAGGACGGCCTTAATCACAACCAATTTTCAGGTAATAATTATTACCCGAATACGGTTTAATATAATATGTTGTGTATCAGATTGCTGTTCCACAACGTCGATCTGTATTTTTTTGGTGTACCACGATTTTGATCGATTGCCGACAAGTCACGTTTACCGGGCATCAATATAGAATAGATTTGAATATTTGTTATCAATTTGTATCAACAAATACCGTATGCGTAATCTACCTGTACATTGTTATCATGCTCATATAATTTATACAAATCGCAAACAACAATACCGCAATAACTCAATAACGTAATTATTTGATGGTGCACGATAGTATAAAGTTATAGTACCTCGCTATTTGGGTGTGTGGTAAAACAAAACCATTTACTAGTGTTAAAATAACTAACGCGAATTGCATTAAAAATCCTACGCGGACACCCCTAAATTTTTCAAGCTAAATTTGAATGATATGTGTATGTATCGAGTTAATATGCACGGATACAAAAATAATCCCCCCCTCTCTCTATTTATCTACCTAATTATTCCATGCCAGTCTAGGCTAAACTATTATCTAAAAATGACTTTGCAATTCACGATAAACTATCAACATGTATCTATCTAACATAAAACATTTCATAATAACTCGGCCTAGAGTATTATATTGTTTTGATATAAACTCAAATTCGACGAAAAACTTGCGTGTTGTTTGTAGACTAACTAAATTATTTAAAGTTAGTAAATGAACAAATTGATGTAGTGATTTGTGACAATATCAGCCGGAAGTGTAATAACAAAATGACATATATCTATAAAAAGATAGTGATTTATGTGACATTATAATGCACAGAAACGCTGAATTATGAAATTTAGATAAACCAGTGAGCACACTAAATTCGTCAAATATAGGTTACATAAATATTATATAAACTCGAAATGTTGTATTTAAGTTTTGGTCATCCTTTTTGTGTACTACAAATTACCTAAGTTCGGAAATTGTTCTAGCAGTAAAATGCATTACTAATCTTCTGTTCGAAAATTGCCTATCTGTACTTATGCAGAGTTCGATAACAACTTTATCAACTGACCCGAAAAATATTATAATTACAAATAAAAATTAAAGTATATAATTATATTACAGTAATAGAGAAATTTTCAAAACACTGTGGTATTAAAACTTTTCGAGCATATAATCAAAATAGTTTCTGAGAGAACCGAAAGATTCGACCTATACATTTTTGTGAAATCGTAAATTAGTGAAATTTAGTTGCCAAACTTTATTCTCTGTCTCGTATAATTTTATTAATTGTTGCATAATTTGCTTTTAATCGTTAAATCGTCATTTTTCTGAGTACTGTTATAAGATATAATATAATTAATTATATACCAGTAGTTCCCTTAAGAAGGAACTTTGAGTCTGTGGACGATTAAGCTGCGATCACACGTTTATGGCGTCAAAGACACACACTGAGTAATGTGATATAAATGTTTTATAGTAAAAATAAGATAATTTAAGCGTGTTAAATAAATATATATATATTATATTAAAGAATAATAATTGATTAAAAAAATTTATATTCATATTAATATAAGTGTTCGTATGATAAAAATAAATCGTAAAAATAATTTTTTTATTCATTTTTACGATTAAACAAGAGTGAAATATTTACATTTTCAGAAACTGGAGAATTTCCATTAGCGTACACGAAAAAAGGGGTTCTCGGTTCAATGCAAATCTTAGTTAGAGGTTCGTGGCGTAATGCTAATTGGGAAACACTGTTGTTTACAAAATAAAACTCAATTCACTATCGTTAATTAAAATGGAAGATTTATAAACTTTTAACTAGACTATATTCAAAAACACTTGTAATTTTCGATTGATAACGCGATTGTTACTTATAATAAAGATAATTGATATTACATTAAAATTCGCTGATATGACGTATATGACATATAGCCATATAGGCATTCATGGTTTTTGACTTGAGTATACACTGTGCATCTACAGTTATATCATTTTCCTCCTTCATCGCAGCATCTATGCGCTATTGATTTATTAAATAATAACTAACATATAACATTCAATAATAACTATGGTACCATAGCGTTTTGGATAAACAATTTACGTACACTTCATTCGCGCTCGTTTTTTTTCGAGTTCCGCGTAATTTATATATTTTTGGAACATTTAAATAAATACATTTTTTATTTGACTATAATAAAATTTATACGATAATCCATTTATTTTATTTTTGCTGTAGTGGCTAACTTTCCAAAATGTGTACACTTGATGTGACTATATTATAGACGTTTTAAATCATCGTTTTTCTACATATTTTCATTTGTATATTTACGACACCCATTTGTTGTAGTCTATACCAAAAAAATAAAATTAGGTTGTCCGATTGCTACAACAACTATTGTGAAGACGCGGTAACGATCCGCTGCATAGTTTAAACAGCTAGAAAAGGGACTTACAACTAGTAATTCAGGGGTGTTCGTCACACAGGAGTTAATAAACGTCAAACGGCAATACACATTAACTGCTATTATTGCGGATGTTGTGCGAGCAATATATGTGGACGATAAAGATTTGCCACCGATGTCGTACTGTCCCCAATAGCCATTATTACTATTATTATTAATATTATCATTACTATCTTGCGCATCATCCACCCACTTTACTGTCGTCCATAACCCTAGACTTGTATGTGAAGTGCATAATATTATATATTATTAATATAAACATTATATTATTTTGGGCGCATATGTGGGTGATTTCTGTCCTGCGGGGTGCACGTATACACATATATATACAGAGTGATTCACCAAACGCGTTCACTTTTTTTTTTCTTAAATAATTCAGATATTGAAAATATAATCTTTAGAATTTCGGTACTATTTATAACAAATATTAAATGGAAATGCAGAGTTCTATTATTTTTTTTCAATGAGAATTTTTCCTTTTCCATTGTACATTATTTTTCTAAACGTGTCGGCTTATCAAAATAAAAATTCAAATGAGCAGTATCTGAGTTATTTAACTAAAAACTATAATGCTAACAATGTTAGTGATTAATATTAATCTGTTTATATTTATAGTTCATAAAAATTGATTCAAATTTAGTAATCATTAGATTAAATAATACGTCTGTTTTATATTTTTGTAAAATCATTTTTAAGGATTATTACACATAGGCCATAGTTTAAGCTTTATAATAACTGAAAAAAAAAATTGTAAAAACTATTTACTGATTAATAATTTATCTTTTTTACAAAAAAGGAGAGGAGGTGTTCTAAATTTGATTATTTTAAAGTTTGTAGTTGTATTACCACATGGTGTTCACATTAAGTAGTAATCTCAAGAATTCGAAAACGTCATTTGAGTAGAGTATTTTAGTAGGTATATTTATAAATTTAAAAAGTGAGAATTTGGTTGAATTCCTTATTAAATTATAAAATGGAGGGGGGAGGAGTTAGCACGCTTAGTGAATCATCCTGTATATAAATTTTATACAAGAGAAACAACCCCATAACCCCACTTGCATGTGTGTGTAAGTGTGTGTACTAGTTGACCATCGGACGCGCAATCTGTTACGACGGCGACCCGACAGTTTAATCTGCCGTGCGCGCTCGGCGGCGGCGGATAAAACCGCGGGCCGTCGCACACCGGTCGCCACTGCGTGCGGATTACCCCGTTATTACATTAATTCCCCCCCTTCCCCTAATGTTGCTGCCGTAAACGTGTTTCGCACCGATCGCATAGAGGAGTTATGATATTACGTATTATATATATATATTTATCAAATACACGTAGTAGTTAGCTATATACATTATTAATGTGATATCATATCACAATGCATGTGTGAGAGTCGACACACTGTAATATTATAGCTTTACTTCACTGCAACAATATTATCGTCTCTATATTATTATATTCACTATAATAGATAACCTCCCCACCCGTCTCCGCGACCTGTCGATATGTCCCGAAATACGTTATTGTTATTGTGGTGGTGCATCTGTGCGTAAATGTGACGAGGATGCGACGGCCAACGAAAACAGATTTTCTTTCAAACATTGATCAGCGGTCACCGCTGCTGCCATCGTCGCCGTTTATTACGTCCGCCTATTTAATTATTATCGCCGTTTATTACAACATTATGTAATACTCGACATAATATGAATATGTTTTATAAAACACACTGATGGCGGCTTCCCCGGAACGCATTTTGTAATATTATTAGTTATTACAAAAGCTGTATAACAACAGTATTTCTTAAGGCCCGCGTCAATGCACTGTCGTACGATTTTTGCAGTAATGATGGTATATTTTATTGTAATTTCATTTCTACCAGCGTAGGTAATAACGATGTAAAGTAAGCGACTGGTCAGTAAAAATGAGGAGTGATAAAAGGTCTCGAGGTTTAGGCACTTGTCACACGCTGACACAGTACGTTTATATTAAATTATAACGTCACTCGTCGACGTGCTGTACACGGTCATTGTTTTATATATTATTTTTAAAAATTAAATTTAACACAAGTGCCAATTTTTTTTTTTTTTTTAATTTTAGTTTTATTCACTTACTAGCTGTCCAGAAAAAAAAAACTAGTACAATTTTATTATTTTGTTTTAGTATTACGTGTGAAATGTTGAATTATTGTTTTACTCTTAAATGGTTTATTTAGAGAACTACACTTCGAAAATAAAGAATATTTTAGGTACTTAAGTTTACATGATAAGTGCACAGCTATAATTTATTATTTCCGTGTATTAAAATCAAAAATTCTTGTAAATTAC
This sequence comes from Melanaphis sacchari, assembly GCF_002803265.2. NCBI lineage: Eukaryota > Metazoa > Arthropoda > Insecta > Hemiptera > Aphididae > Melanaphis > Melanaphis sacchari. Next base: position 1,198,664 of record NW_020270545.1, read on the forward strand.
ATACGCTAAAATAATTTCAAAACCCGTAGCAATATTATTTAATATTGAGAAATTTTTGCAGTATTTATGATTTTACGCTTAAAACAAATTATGTTCTATAGTATAGTGTCTTGTCTATACATAGTAATTTTCTAAAAAATCACTTACCTAGTTTAAAAATAGTTTTTGAAGAAAAAAAAACAAATATAAATAAATCTACCGTGTTTGAAACATGCATTGGTTAGTTTCTAAATTGAATTACTGTCTTGTTCTGACCAAAATCAAAATCCAAAGGCAGATGAATACGAACTTGATTTTATCCTACGATTACGATCTTGGTGATTCGTTTCAAAACAATAATTAATTTACTTATATTTTAATATACAAAACGATGATGTGTAATATATGATGATTGGTAAAACGTATCCGTGAAAATTTTCTTCACTCTATGTATAGCAAAAAACCTGATCGAAAAAATACATCGACATTGTTAAACTCCTTTTATTTTTTTTGTAAGTGGACGTTTTCGTTAAAACAGGACACGCTGAAAGAGTGTAGTGAGATTCTTACGAGTCAGCATATGTAGGTAAGGGGAGGAGAGTTAACAGTTGGCGGACGGAGGTTTGAGGAAGAATAAGAACACATCTCATGTGAGCATATATGCAATCGTCGTTGTAGTCAGCAATGACAGCAATGTAACAGTTCCCTTCAGAGTCATTTTCCAGATGGAAAACACTTCCGTTTCGGGAAATAAAAACCAGATAGACGTTCATACGTATTGTGACACTGAGCGCTTTAGTCGTCTGATGCAGACAATACGCCGGGCCCGATAATAATATCCTCGAACATTTTCCTTTTTTCATTCTGAATGAGAAGGATGATGGGTACTACCAGTAAGCGCATACAATATATATACACACACACACGCGCGCGCGCGATATGTATACAGTATTTATGTGTTTATCACAAAGTGATATTATACGCTGTCACAGCGGCGATGCCAGTTTTACATCGTCCCCTCGAACCGTTTGCGTGGCGTTTTAACAGAAACAGTGAAGCGCAGAATAAATGCAAATCTCGTTTATGTCTAATTTAATACCATTCTATAAGTGGTTTGTGTGTTTTTTTTGTTATGCTATGTGCGTCGCGTGTGTGACGTGGTCGGTAGAAAAACTACCACTATTGATAATTGTGAGACGGAAGGATTCGAGCACGAGTGAATTATGCACCGTCACCACCACCGCTATTACCGCCACAATAAACAGCATTATATTATTATTACTATATGCTGTGAACAAAAACCGCGTCGATGGTTTATTGTCATCACGACTGCAGTAATATATACCAATCTGCACGGATAGCTGAACAAATAATATCCTATAAGTACTTCAAACAATAAAACACGTCATGTAGTCATCTCTTTTTTGTCGTATATTATCATGTAGGACGTAGGTAATAGAAACGAGAACAGTAAAAAATAACGGAATTTCAAATAATTGGTACACTAAATAACAGCTTTAGTTGACGTGCTCAAATGGTGTAGTATTTTGATTTTATACGGTCGGCAACAAACAACGTTATATTTGAATATTTATAATATAGCTGGCATAAAGGGTCCACATTTATATTTATATATATTTAGAACACTGTATACCGCTTGATAAAAAAGTACCTTCATACTGTCACGGAAACACATTTTTTGGTTCAATTTTGTTTGTTATAAACTAAAAAACAATGTACACCTATTAAATTAATTAAAAAAAGGTTGCTTAACATATTATTTGGTAAAAAAAAACCGTTTGTCTTGAAATAATGAAAATTGATTTAGTTAAAAAATATATATAATATGATTATAATAACGAGGTTGTGACTCGTTTATATCCTCTCTCTCTCTCTTTCTTTTTATTACATACAATATTACTTTATACTTTGCTCTTTTTGACTATATCTAAAAAAAATCATCAAAATATCATGTTACAATTCCAAATTAATTTTCTATAAATATTGTAATATAGTTAAAATTGTATAAATACATTATTTTACTGAACAGTTATAGTTTTGTCATAAAGTAAAGTAGTAAATAATTTATTATGTTAGCATTATAAAATGATAAAAGCACATTATTTTATTTTATTATTATTTTTTTTTTTCATAATAGTATGTTCCTACTGCATTTAATTTAATTTTTTTTTTCGAACCAATTAATAAGAGTGTAACTTGACGGCCAACATGATGTATGTGTGTGCATCTGTGTTGGTAAGTTGTTTGACATATGTGTGGATTATTATTTCATCCAAACAAAATAGACTTAAATTAATTAAAACAAGTTGAATCAAATGAGTGAAGCATTTGATATAATGTAAAAGTGTGTTAGTAAAATACGTGAAATTGCTTATTATGATAATTATAATTAATACACATTGTTTTGATTTAATTTAAAAAATAATGTTAAAACAACTAAATATTATTACAAATGAGTAATTACTAAAATTTAAGTGAATATTTCATGAAATAGTCAATTAAATTAATTTATGAAAAATAATAAAATGAGGTATTGGTTGTTTAACAATTCATTTAATTATACTTTTTTATTACATACTTTAAATTGTTAAATAATTCATTAAAATAAATATATTATATTACTACTATAGTCTATAAGTATTTTCCTGCTTTAGCATAATAACCTAAATACCACTTTAATCCTTAATAATTAAATTCATTTTTTTCCACAAATATATATGTATATATTATATATATATATATATAAATTGTAAATATAAAAAAATAATATAGGAATTTGTGTCAAAATTCAATTCAATCAAGCAATGTTTATAAATTATTTTTTATATGTATTACTTATTGTATACTTTAGCGCTTATAAATTATAAATGAGTTTGATTATTAATTAATTAATTAAATTTTTAGTAATAAATATTTTTTTATTTTTTTTTACGAAAAACAGAAAATAGGGCATACATTATAATTTATAATTAAACAAAGTGACTATATTATAATACACTTTTAATCGAAAATTTGAGTAGGTGTGTAAGCATTAAAAAAAAAAAAAACTCAATAGCTGGTTTATTATATCAGCTGTAGAAGAAATATTTTATTTTTTCATTATTATTGTTTTATATCAGATACTTCGTTACTACTCGTATATTATAAGGATTGAGTGAAAATTCAGCTTTCAGCAGCAAATCTTACGGTGCAACCAATTAGATGGTAAATCTTAAAGCTCTCAGCGTGTCACCGAGATTGAATCCATGGATTTGACGAGGGTGAAAAAATTCAGAGTTTCTGCTTATATTTTTTGATCGTTGTCGACAAGAGTTAAAAAATCAAATAAAATAACGTCTCATTAAAATAAAAACAGAAAAAAATCCTATCTTTAAAGCCACGGCCAACTAAAAATTTTCTCAGTCTGAGCAACACATAACCCGTCATCATAATACATTACATTTCATTGACGTTAAATTTATCAAATCATTAAAAAATGTTAGTTTTATACTTAAATTTATTCATAGATATTATATATATATATATATATATATATCGATGTGATAAGTAATTTTCTATTTTTTGACAAATGTTATGGTTTTTATTTTTTTTTATATTTTCTGTACCATGACATGTGAACGAATGATGCTAATTTTTTTCACTCATATATCGCTGACTCTACAACCTAAAACGACAAAAGTGACTGAGGTTTAGATTTGGTATATCGCAGTTGTACATAATGAACGCGGTATACATTCTACAGATACCTGTTTAGTGTGTTTATATTATATTGTATAAACCATGTAAAATTCTATCGTTGTGCGATGTTTTTAAACTATAAAAATAATAATTATTATTAAGTGTCCATTGTACACGAGATAAAATTGCGTGTTGTTCTTTTTATAAAGAACATGTTCTACGGGGCGTTCTTTTCACACCCGCTATACATCCGTATTCTAATCTTATTATTATTATTATTATTATTATTATTATTATTATTACGGAAACACTATTACCTTAGTAAAGTGCTGTCGCTGAGCTGAGAACTGCGGTTGCTATATATATAGGTACCCACAGCAAATACCTAGCACGCTAATAAGCTCATCAATATCAGAGTGGTTTGAAATTTGCCTTGTCACCGACAAGTATATACACCTGTTATAATATATAAAGTACCTAGGTACAGAGGTTAATTTTCGTCGGTTATGCAAATGCCTTTCTCGTTATAATGTACACGTGACAGTATTTTTTTCGTGTTTTGGTATTCTAGGAACAAAAACTTTATTACTTACTATATGCATAGTTATTGTAACATATCTGGTCATGGAATATTACTATTACATGATATTATCACACATCACAGAAAATTCACTTCACACGTGAACGTCGGTAACTGCGTGGTAAGCACCCTGCGATGTAATCTTGGATAATGGACAATTTTGTTTCTGGCCCAATGCTGAGCAACAAGAATTTATTATACCGCTTAGAAATCCATGGTGTAACTGTGTGGATAGTTCTTTGAGTATCTTTACTCGAAAAATTAACTAGCTAGAGGAATGTAAATTAAAGACGACTCATATATATGTGTGTGTGTGTGTTATTATTTTTGTGGTTCAAAAAATTTACGTTTATTAAGTAAAGATTATACATAGATACATTATAAAATATAATTATCTCATAAACAATATCGTGTGTATGCTTATTTTAAAAACTGTCTACTATTTATTATGAGTAGTTATTACAGCTCGTCAAAACGGTATAAATATGATACATAATACCATTAATTATAAACCAATATAGTATTTATAATCGATGATAATACTCAATAAATGTGTATAAGAATATTATATATATATTGGGTATTGAGTGATTTATACAACATTTTCACATTTCATTTTTTTCTCTCATGATAATTTTCAAAACATTTAAGTATAATCAAGAACCTTATTTTCAAATACTTAGATATTATATAGGTGTACCATTTAAGTAGTGCCCTGTGGTGATACAGAAAAAATAAATATTTTTCTTATTAATATCATACTTCTTGCTTGTAAAATTTTGATAAGATAACTTATCTAATTAAAAAAAAAAAAAAAAAAATGACTAATTTTTATGTAAAAATGTTACAATTTAACTGTTAAAAGTTAACAAATAATGAAATTACAACTGTTTGAATACTTTATGAATGTACATACAGTAATTTTTGCTGTTAGATATTGTTCATTGTTTTATTAATTTTTACATAAAAATTACGTATGCACACTATAAGCAGATGATCATGTGTTAAGCATAACCGGTGAGGGTTTTTAATTGTTTATAAGAGAAAAACCTATTGTTTGTACATAAATTAGATAGATCCAAACTTACAATATTATTTTGCAATTTTGCTACTATATTTTTTAATTTTTGAAAATTATAGAGAAAGTTTAACATAATAAAGCAAATACGATTATTTGAATGCGTTTATAAGAATATCTTGGGATTTAAAATCTATTATTTTCAATTAAAACTTATTAGGAACACCGTAAATATCATGGATTAGTGAATATTTGAAAATATTGTTAATACTGTTTAAAATTTTGAAAGTGATTATTAAATTTTTATTGAAGTTTTGAAATAGATTCAACAAATTTAATTAATAAAAATGAAAATTTGTACAATTCAAAAAGGTTTTTACTAATAGGAAAATGTGTTAATTCATCTTTTGTGGGTAAGACCGTAAAAGTTTCAAATTTACTTCAAAAGACATAATATGAGACTACATATCATTAATAAGTTGATTCTTAACTTATAGATTTTTATTAAGTTAATTTATAATTATGTAAGTTTTTCTCCTGTTTCTTCCAGAAATTGTGTATCTCTTAACTATCGTCACATCAGCATTTAGGTACTATATATATATTATTTTTACGTTATTTTGTAACAAAAAACAGAAGTCGTAATACGTAGCATAAGAGACCGTTGAACATTTTAAAATCCTATTCCATCCTTTGACTCACGTCCGTATACCAACCACCGGTACGATACGCAAACAAAATCGAAACGTCTAGCACGCGAGTACTGTCTGCCATTGCGGCGGAGTAAAGTTGCGTATAGCGTGTATACACAACATTAAAATAATATTTTAAATTATGATTTGTATACTGAACAATTGTCACTTATACATCTGCAGTGGTGATGGGTTGTGAGTGAATAATAAAAAGCTCTTGTACACTTGACAAGTAGTAGTGGCGGCGTCGGCGGCAGCTGAAACGCGATGGGTTTTAGTGCCGCCGGTGTTCCGCCATTTGAAATGAAATAAGTTTTATTTTACACGTGAAACGGTAACAATATAGAATATATTATAATATAATGTGACAACGGGACAGGCCGAGTTAAATAAGCGCAGAAATGTATTGGTTATTTCAACTACGCCCGTGTAATATACACGAGCACAATAAACAAAAATTAGTCTTAAGATGATTGCCTGAGGCAAATAAGAATTACGGATGAAAACACCAGCTCAACACAGCATATTATATATACAATATAACACAATCTAGGTCTCAACCTACATTCTACGTCATTTCGTTTTTTTTGTTTTTTATTATACGTTTTATAGAACTCGGCAGATTTTCAATTTTAATTTATTATTTTCATCTCGCGGGGTTGACTCAAAACAATATTCCGTTTCTTTAAATTTGCACATCAAATATATACGTGTACATAATATATATATATATATATATATATATATATATATATATATATATATTAGTTACCTATCTAAATAATATGATTTTGAGAAATAAATTGAAGTTTTGAGATATGTTATTTTTCTGGATTCTGAATATTTTATCTTTAAACCCACTGAAAAATAATGTTTTCGTTGATGAATTTAGAAGAAGAAAAAACATTGAAATTTTGGATCTGCATTCGCAACACGTATGTATAATATGAGTATGAGATAAATAATTTGTTTTGGTTCTTCGTATATTAGCCAAAAAATAACAATAAAAAAACAAAATATGTTCAAAAGATATTTTTGTAGGTTGGTCGGTCGTAAATCCTCAAATAGTTTCAACGTTCTGCTTGAATAAATAAATTATTAGATTAAACTTTATTGAATTTAATATGTAGTAGCTGGTATTATGATTTGTGGCATTTCAGTAATGGAAATGTAAAAATTAAAATTTAATTTTTTCTTGAAAACGATATTACAATTAAATTGAAAACAATTTCAAAATCACCGAATATTTTAATTTGTTTATTTTACACAAACATTGTTACTATTTTTTAAATTTGTTTTCACGTCAATAAAATATTTAAATAAATAATTGGCTAAAAGCTTATATAGACATAATATATATTTTTCTCCATGATGATATACTAACTTAAATAGATTTCGTAAAAAGCTGCAGGTTTACCGTTATGATATCACCAATATATCCATAAAAAAAAAAAAAATTAAAAAATATTTTTAACACAGAAAGTGGAGCTTTATTTAAAAAAATTGTAATTAATTGAATGAGTAATATTTGAATAAAAAAAAAAAATGTCGTGCTTGCATAGGTAGGTACTTAACATTTTACAAATTTACATAATGTGTAAACGCTTATTAATTAATTTGATAACAAATGGAAGATGAGGTTTGACACTTGCCATTGATATATTCCTATTTTTATCAATAAAACTAATTGAGCATTATACAATGCGTGACTCCGTGAAAATTCCCGCAACACTTATTAATGACGTTATACACATGCATTTTGAACGCTGCAGTTTCCGCGCACTCGATTTCTCTACGCGCAGGCCAAGTGCATAGCGAGTATAAAGTATACTCAAAGTACAACGTTATGTAGCCGAACCCATTGCAGCGTTGCTGTGTATGCGTTTCAATAGTAATAATGATATTCGACGATTATTATTATTCAAACAAAATCCTTACATATAATTGTACGTAATATGCAAACTCCCTAATTATTTGCATTCCGTCCGCAGATAATTGCACCGCGGACGGCGACGGTGTAACTCTGCATCGTCGTGTAGCCATACCAGGCGATTTTTTTTCTCTCCGCACGGTATCATCATATACGTTAAGTCATAGATATGTATATACCTATATCATGTATGTAACATAAATCGTATAGTATACAAAATAATACTATACACACACCATAATATAATACAACGTAATAACAGAGCGATGCAGGTAGTCGTCGTCCATCGTCGTGATGATCTCCGCACATCGCGTACCCATATCATACAATTAGTGTGCACATACACACACGGTTAGTTGCTATATCATTTTTTTTTTCTCGTCTTTTGCCTCGGCTCGGCTGTTATTATGATATAATGTTATACCCGACGCACACCCGTCTGGCTCTCGTGAGAGCCGATTTAAAAGGAGCGCACTGAAATGCCAAGTGCGTGTACACACTACGTTCATGCGCGCGGACGTACTAGAAGTCTAGGACATAATTATATTACATACAGTTGTCTATACAGTAAAGGTCTTCGTGAACCGTATAGTTGTATAGCACGCATTTATCGACTAAAAAAAAAAAAAAAAATAAATAAATACTTAAACAGCAGCGGCAGTGGCGTCGGCATCTGATGTGCGTCGCGGTGTATTATATTATGCAGTGGCGCGTAATGACTACGTTCGGCGCCACTGACAATCGTGCCTATTCATTATTATAGTGCTATTGTAGACGACCGACGTATCTACAATAGGCTTCGCGCTATCGCAGTGCATGTCGGAAAAGTATTACATTTTATTACGATTATTATTTGTCTAGCAGGAAACGTCCGAAACGGACTAGTGGACATATAGTGGGTGCTTAAAAAATCCGTAGCTTACGAAACGGTTAAAACGTGTTAACCTGATCGCATCAATATGATTATATATCGATAAGACTGACGACCGTCTCATTCGAAGGTTCATTTTTTTCATAATTTTCGAAATCAAGCACAAGCATGTTATGAATTGTTAAAAAAATTCGCGCTGTTTTCATTTTTTTTTTTTTAACAAACCGATACCGAAACTATTTAAACATTTAATGTAAAGGATTTATCATGCAAATCGTTTTCATTTAAAACTGCGGATTTCTTTAATTATTATAATTCAATATATATATATAACACCCTCAATGTATAAAATCAATTTAATAGTTTGATAAAGTACAATAATCAATTATATAATATATAATTAAGATTATTTTTTTAATTAAATATTAAAATATGTATATATTTTTTGTTTCAGGTAAGATTTTCAAATCCAGATAACAACGTTTCAAATCAATTAATAACATTGGACTTAAATGTTTTAAACGACAATTTTAATTAACAACGAATTTGAGTATTTTTATAGGTAATATTAATATTGCTTAATCTCAAACTACATTCGCTTGTATAACATAGTTTAAAATTCAAAATTATTAAAACCATAATATTAATTTTACATATTTCAGAATTTATTAGATAATAGTATATAATATAGATTCACTTAAGACAATGTCTTCAATAACCACATTAAATTATACTTAGAGTGAGTTCCTCCAATGGTTTTATATTTTTTCAACTTAAAACAAAGGAGGGTGGTGTATATACAAGTTATATTTGGCATACCATAAATTATGTTGGCCAATCAATGACAATTTTTGTTTTTTTTTCGTTTTTAATTATTTGCTTAATTAATTATTGATTCGTAATTATTTACCAAAAAAAAAAAAAAAAAAACGTAGTATTCATTGTTTGTTTTCAAATAATATATGTACTAAAATGTAAACATTTTTGATTGATCTACTAAAGTAGAATGTATAAATACATTTTTAATTTGATAAATATATCTCGGTTTCTCTATTACAGTATCAATAAAACTGTTTTTTTTTTTTTTTTTAATCGGTAATAGCATTGTATAATGTAATGTAATTTAATTTATCTTAATTAAAAATTATTTAAATATCTATAAAATTTAACTCCAATTGATACCCAGTAAAAATAATTAAGGGTTGGTAAAACAATGAAAAGATTAAGCAAATAAAATTTCAATTCAATTTTAATAACTTATAATGGTTATGACAAATTATAGTTAATGTTTTTATTCAAATAAAACTATAAGCACTATAATTGAACAATTTTATTTTTATTTTTATTATAAAAATAGTTAACTACCACTTAATACATATTATGTAGTTATAATTGTAAAAAAAATATTCTCTTAAAACTAAGATTAAAAAGTGTAAATATCTTAAAATTGATATTCAACTTAAGTGATTCATAAACGATTTTCGTTAAATCTACATGTAATAATAATTACAACAATAAAAATATCTTACATTGATCACTTAATTACTCAACAAATCGAGTATTTATAATATCATGCACCTTTTAAAATACATTATAATAATCGAATTTCCCTTGTCTCGGTTCACACGTCGGTTGTTTGCCATATTTAATAAGACAACGTCACTATCACTCGTTCGCTCATATATCTGTACCTAAATAATAAGTACTGCAGTAATGATAGTGTAGTAGTGAATAAAAACTTTATACACTCTTAGGTTTACGCGTATAGTGTTTCCAGAATATACGACGGGAGATTCCACTGAAATCGTTTCAAAGTCGACGACGACACGAAAATCTCACTTAACTCGCATATATAAATATAACATATTATAAAGTATCCCGCACACACGTCGATTTGTCAGAGCTGCGTCTGTGTGTGCGTATGTGTGAATAATATACTATAGAAGCTCTGCTATATTTTATAAGTATATATACATACATATATATATATAATATAGTATATATCCCTTCGTTGCCGCCCACGTTTTACGAGAGCGCGTGCAAAAGACCTTTAATCCACTTCCGGCCGGAAACGGTGTGGGGTGTTGGTGAATTTCGTTCGCTCAATTTCCGAAAAATCCAATATATATGCCTCCGCCACCACCGTCTTGTCTTGTGGCTTTGACACGTCGTTACATGCGCCTATTTCTGTAATAACTATCGCGTCTTTCGTCTTGTTTTGGAACGAGGGACCTGTGGTAGTGGTGGGGATGGCAGCGAGTGTGTACTGCGTACAGTAGAAAGGGATGGCTTTTTTTCGGGGGATGGAACATTTTCAGGAGTAATATAGTGATCGGTAGACGTGCGTAATAACAGTATATATATATAAGTATTATACAACAGTATGGAAGCATCTCTTGGGTAGTAAAATCTTTGTCCGTCAACCCTGCGATGATGCTATACCGTCTTCGATCGCACGACCAGTAGTCAGTAGAATAAACTCGTTATACCTTTTTGGCTGTGACGATTATACACACTCACACACACACACACACACACACACATATATATATATATATATATTATTAAAACGGTTTTGTCTCCAAAGGGGCTTACTTCGACTGTCACTGCGGGTATAAATTCGTAATGTCATAGTGGCTCATGTAATATTACACAATATGTAATTTTATTACATACAGATGTCTATAACTTTCGACCGATACGCAAGAGACCCCTCAAGAGGTGAAAATATAATTTAATTTAGATACTTTTTTTTGGCTATAACTTCCGACTATATTATATACGTATTAGTTGGAATTTACACGTAAATTAAAACTGTTAATGTCGTTGTATTCCGATTTTCGAGACAAAATCGTAAAGTATCAATTTGAAAATTAATTAAGATTTAAGACTAATTATTCTTGATCCCATTATACGTCCAAATCACAAATAATATAAAACGTTTGCCTGCAATGATTGGTAAATGTAGTTTATGCACCCTAAAATAACTGTTGAGGCCCCTCTTTATTCCGTTTAATGTTAATACGGCAGACTAATTCAAAGTTATTAAATGTTAAACAAAAATCCAACTAGTAAATCTAATAATAGAATTTTGAACATTTTAATAAACCATAGAAAGTAAGTTAATATTTGCTAAATGTCTATGTGTTGAATAATCAAATATCACCTTAATTTATTGCTTTTTTTCGAATCAGTACACGTCCGCGTTTGACCCACGATACAGTGTCCACTGATTCGTCCAAGTTCTGTACTTAAAACATAATATTGTTAGTTATTACACAATAACTCCCGAAGTGTAACAAAATATTATTATTAAAATAATTAGGTGCGAGGGCTTATGCTTCTACACATGTATTATATTAATATAATAGCAATGAAGCTTATATATTTTTGTACTAAAACAAACTCCTTATAACCGTTATTGTTAGTAACTAAACTTCCTACTATTCTCATTATTTCGTCAAAAACAAAAACCGTCGACGTCGTGCCAACGTGCGTCAAATATGAAATTCATTTAACCCTTCCTCGACGTTTACGTCTTTGCCACTCGCTAGCATTTGCTGTTATTATATAATTATTATTACCATCATTATATTAACCGTTACCGTCGTTATAAATCGTGGAAAAGTATGAAATTGCATAGTTCTACCTAACGAAGGTACTGTGAAGGACACGTCACGTTGGGGCGTATACCTAACTATATATCATAATGCATAAACACCCAATAATTATATTTATTATTCTTAAGAAACCCACTTTTTTACGGCCAAAGAAGGTCTAGTACTACATAGATACTATCACTACGCCGACTTCCACAACGAGTCTATTTTCGTTTAACAATGAATGTGTAGATACACGAATACATCCTTGCAACCATGATGTAATTTAAAGTTAGGCTTTTTTTAGAGATTTTGAATTTGACGGATACCTCAATGAACTAAACTGTTTTCTAGAACATAAAAAAATTATACAACGCTGAGTCCTATTGCAAAATATAATTTAATATTGGTAATGGCTGTTTTATAGAAACAACTTTCTCTCAGAGTATGTATATAAAGGACATTGTTTTATTGGACAATACTCATTATTTAAAAATCTATTTATGTTTTTGAAAATATTCGTTTAGTATTATTTCCAGTCAAGATAATCATAAGAAAAAATCGACTAGAAATAATATAAAAAAATATTTTTAAAAAAAATAATAAATTTTAAAAAAAACGATTATTTTTTGATAAAAGAATTATCCACTTTATATAATTTACACCCATAAAAACATCCTCAACGAGTTCATAATTTCGTACTATAATTATATAGGTTGCGAGAATAATCAATTTTCTATTGGAATTGTGTAACTTCGGCAGTGGCCGAGTATTTAATTATTATCACGTTTGGTATATAACTTCCCTTCATCAAATTATGTGTAAAATTAAGTGTTATTGTTGACTTGCAAAAATTATTCGTTGACTGGGAAACTATTCGAATATTATACTAAGTTAATATTTTGCCAATTTTTGTATTTTACTATGATAAACTATTTTATATATACATTTTATCGTCTATCTATTGCATGTCTAGTGACTGCTAAATAAAGGTCTATTTCATTTGATAAATTTAAATTTAAAAACTGTTTACATCACTTAAAAATGTTAGGTCGAAATTGGGATAACATTTATTATTATATAACGGATTAGATAGGTTAGGTTGAATTTCTCGAATTGTTATTACACTAAAAGTAAATAAATATTAAATTAAAATTATAAGTGCTGAATAAAAATTTAATCCTAAATAAAAAAATAAAATGAATAAAATATTTTATAATCATTAATAATTATTATTTTGAATACAATTTCTAAAATTATTCAACCTTTTTTATTTATTTAATTTTTTAAACACTCAATATCTCAATGTTATACTTATATACATACTGATAACTGTCAATAGAAGGTAGTTAATAACCGAAACAAGATATAATTTTTGGATATTTATAGAAATCTTTAATTTAGATTTTCTAGATTTTTAGTATTCATATTCGACTATATTATAGCAACACCTAAAATATTTCGTATATTTTAGGTAATTGAGATAAAATGTTTAAACTGCTCGTTCAAAATTCAAGGTAACTCGCGAACAGACAAAATAAATGAATCAAATATAAATTAAGTACTTATATGTCTTATGAATATTAGGCATATGGATGTTTCTAGGGTTAAAATAATAATGAATAATCAACAAATATTTGAGTGACTATTTTTGTATTTCGCTCATTTTTCACAGAGTCCATAAACTAAAAACTAGTTAAAAAGTTTCATCAGTAGTAAAATAGTCAAGCTAAAAATATTAACTTAACTCAATAATTAATCTTTTTCTTTCATATGACATTATAATTACTAAATTTAAAATTATTATAATTTATAAAATACTGAACAATATTTTTATTAGTTTAACTTTTATTATAAGTTTGTAATTGCTATATTCATTCCTTCCATCCTAAAATATGAATTTCAGAAGAATATTCTTTAGTAAAACTTTCCGTTAAAAGCATCTTGCTTGATTTACATACTCAAAAACAAAAATTATTGAATTATGTTTATTTTTTAAATAATGTTAAGTCAGTCGTTTTGATTATTATTAACTATTATTTTGTATTTGACAGCAATATAATAGATCTACATATGGGCGTTACTAAGAGGAGACGGCGGAGTATGCAACTGCCCTCTTGTAGAGACATTATCTGTATTAATTTACTTGAATCACGGGTTGTTTTTTTTTTTTTAATAGATATTACTAGCCTAAAAATTAGGACTAGTATAGTATAGTTAAAAATATTTCCTGTCCCTCTGCCAAAAGAGTCTAGTACTGCCTATGGATCTGAAATTATACTTGTACAGCATTCATTAAATTCTTTATACATACAAATTAGGTTAATAAAACGTATAATCTTATTGTCTCTATTATTGCTAAAACATAATTCTCCATTTCAAATTAAAATAAGCTGAAAGCGTTATAGAAGTACGAAATAAAAATGTTTTTAAAAGTAAATTATCATCAATAATTATTATAAACCTGGAATAATAATGTACCCGCAAAAATAATTTATATACACTCACACACACACACACACACACCCATATATATATACGTATTTACTTGACACGATTTGATTTTTTTTCCGAATTTTAATTTTACGAATGTACTGATATTATGACGTATGCAGTATATTGCGTAGTACAGTGTTGACGAGATAGCAATTAAAAACGTAAAATAAAATAAACCTTGATATTGATATTTTTTTGCATTGGAATCGTAAGCTTAATTCATATCTGGTACAAGAATACTATATATATTATTATCATAATATAATAATAATTTTTAGCGTAATCAAAAACGAAAAAAATAGTTACCTATTTTTAATATACCTACCAAGACACCTGGCGAGAGCCGAGACTCTTTCTGGCATACTATTTTCTTATACTCCACTGATAAACCTGCACATTAATTTTTTCATATCCTCTGCCGAATTTGTATCTGGACGAGTGGTGGGACTGCACCGTTCGCCAACGCATAATTGGTTGTTAATCACTTTTGCAGTCGACATCGTTATGCGGCAAGTTCGCTAAAAATTACGCGATCACGGATCGACGGCACAGTTTAAACCAATGGTACTCCCATACAAACCGTGCCAGCGTATTATAAATTTTATTTATACAGTCTGCGAACATGCTTTACCTCTACGCTACGTGTTTGTTTTTCGCTAAAAAAGCTGACCTGGGTGCAATGGCTGACCGGCTGCCGTCAATCGGCCGCGTCGAAATTTATTAAACAAACATGATTGTTAAACGCGCGCGAAGGTACTCTCTGTTGTTATTTATGTTATTGTAAACATAGCTATAGGTACGCTTTTCGTCAAAACCATTTTTATCGTACACAACAAATTACCTGCATTTAGACCGCATTTCTACCACCGCTATTCCCTAAATTATTTTAATTATAATTATCACAATCGTCATTATAAATTATTGTTTTACGCGGATCCACTCGCGTAGTGTACACTATTCGCTTACCGCCGTCGGTCGGTAGTGTTGATATTATCATCGTTACGGATTTATAATTTGCCAATACCGTTTGTCCATATAATTAGCACACGCTTCCGCAGCCCATTTTTCATAATTGTTAAAACTTTAAAACAACATCACAATGCGCGGTTAATTAGCATTCGGTGGTTGCGGGCAAGAACAAAAAAGTTGATATTTCAAATATTTTTATAGATATTATTTATTGTTTTTTTTTTTTTTTTCCAATAAAACTAATCAATTAACATTTTATATAAATTATTGTACTTACTTTACATAGCTTCTATGACGACAAAACAATTGTTTTACAATTGTATAATTATTATTATATATTAATTAACATAATATTATACTATCTAAACAAAATTTTGGAATAATACTATAATTGTTATTTTGAACAACTGTTACTCACTGTTATGACATACCATACAATTATTAAAATGTTTTTACATTCATTTTACACAGTAAGTGGACAATAAAATGCAGCACCTATATTGCTCTTATGATTTTTGTATATCTTGTATGCTGGTACTTTTACAATTTTTCTAGTGAAAAAAAAATGATATATTTTTGTCAACCAGGTCATAGTTGATCCGTTTAAAATTTAAATTAAATCTTTTCTGTTATATGTATTTTTTACGTTCAAATCATATTTATATACCATAATTTTGAATTTATATTTTATTAGTAAAATTATATCACATACACATGTATATGCTAAAGCGTTATGTTATAATTTAATGGCTCAATCTATTTATTGCTGGATTACCGAAAACGAGTTTAATTACGTAAAAAAATTAATTTTTAAAATCTTTAACAGCTATTTTGTGAATAGATACTTATGTACGCGTCACTACTAAGATATTAATTAATAATCAAATTAAAAACATAAAAAAAAAATAAAAAAATAATCGTGATGTGTCGACCCGTAAAATTGAGTTACTACGCTATGATTTTAATTTAATTCTTACGTTATTTTTTTAAATTTATTATCGCTCATTTTTCCTGTTTCTTTTTAGAGAAATTATCCATGTTGTATATATCATGCTGAATAATAGTTTTATATTTTTACACATCTCTTAAATATTACAATACTACACACATTTAATAATCAACCTAATTTATAAAACACGAGCAATGCATGTATGGAGTTGAAGACTGAAATATTATAAAATTTTTTGATTATAAGCCACTTATTAGATTATTACAAAAATGATATTATGATATTACAAAGTTATTCACTACAAAACTTACATCAAAGCTATGCTTGCACGGATAAAAGACTAACCGATTTAACAATGCAAAAATGTGTTTAAAACAATTGGAAAAATCCACCGCATAAATTAATCGAAACACCTTGTATGGGTTACATGTATGTACGGGGCGATGTGTGCTTCACGATGTCTGTTTTATTCTAATAACTACCATAATAACTCACACACTGAAGCAGAAAAAATCATTTTTGAGGGTTAGCAATTTTATCGTAATTGCGAATTCAGTCTAATGCTCTATCATTTCGAATTCCTAAATATTTAAATAATGATAATAGTTTTGGAAACTTCGGTACAAATAATATGAGTACTAGAATAGCATAGCTTAAAAATTATATTTATTAGAATTTTATGATTTTTAAAAAAATTCCAAGTATAATAATAATTTTAGATCTATTTTTACTTTTATTTTATATTTTTGTAACCATTTTTAAGAATCATCATATTCAAATTTGGAGATGATCCATTTAAAAAGCCTATATGTTCATAGTTTCAAAAATGTTTTCAATAAAACAAAAAAACTCAGAAAAAAATAAATAACATATATACATTAAAATTGAATTACTCGTATTTATTTTAGTGAATCAGAAATAATTGATTAAAATTAAAAAAAATAAATATTTAATTAATAGTTTACAGTAAAAAGGGTAAAAAAGTTTAAATTGTCCAAGAACTATTCTTAAATAGTCTACAAATCTAAATATTTGAAAAAACAAAATTCATTGGTCTATATAGGTATGTATCCTTAAAAAAATTTAAGTTAACAGAATTCGAATTAATTAATTGATAAAGAAACACGTGAATCTAATATGTTTTGTAAATTATGTATAGCTATCTTATACCTAATAACAATCACATTTTTTTTTTAACATAATTCTTTATTTAGCAATCTGTTGCGAACAAATGAAAAATTGACTTAATTGATAAAACATATTTAAATATATATATTAAATAGTCATTGGAATGACGGAGTGAAGAGATTTCATATTGAGGATACTTCGTCGGGGGAAAAAAATAATTAAAAGTTAAGCTTGGTTACTTTTTTTTCTGATTTATTTTAGCAGGTCACGACATCACTGTCTTTTTAACCTCTTTTGAGGATTCCCTGAAATGGTTATGGATTAGAGTTAATTTATGAGAGGTTTTGAGTATTGGATTAGTCGGATATTGAAACGCTCTTAATATAGTTTAGATAGTTTAGTAACAGTTAAAAAACAAACACGTGTGTTTGTGTGTAACGAATTTGTTGGTTGGCTGTTGTGCTGAGTATTTAGATGTTGGGATTACTGGTGGTGTTGATGAAAGATTTGTTTTGAATTTGAAGGATGTCTGGGTCGTTGTTGAAGTTCTTTGTAGGTAGTGCATTCCCTGTAGTTGGTTGGGTGATTGCCATTTCATAACGCGTAAATGACAGGAGTCTCACGTGGTTTGGTACACGAAGCTGTGAGATGATTTTCATCATATTTGATGTATCGAGGTGAATAAGAGCAGTAGCTCTTAGTGTTACCATAAGATTGACTTTTTATACACTGAGGAATTTGTCGCTGCTCGTGTGGTTTTTTTTATTTTTATTTTGGTATGAAGTATTGAAGTTATGTCAAAAATATCGTTAGTGTTTCTGTCAGACTTAAGTTCAACGAAAAACAGAGATAGAGGATTCTTGGTTTGATAGTGCAGGATATTAGTTATTTTTCTTACGGAGTAGCCAATTTATTTTAATGCTAGCTAATTTCGGTCACGAGAGTTGATGGATGAAGATTCCTTATTACTGCTCTAAATGCTTTGCCAGATTGTATCTGATATGTGTAGTATTCAACACTGTTATCATTTAGAAAATGAATTATTTTTCTATAATTTTCTGATTTATTGGATTAAACCTTAAGGTATGTAGCAGTTGACTTACAGTTTAAACTATAGGGACCAATTAACTCTGAGAATGCATTTCTTAATTCGAGAAATGTATTACACCCTTAATGAATATTAGCGGTGGCAGATCTTTTTTCTTTTGTGTATGTTTAGAGTGCTGTGACCTTTGACTTAGTGTATCAAAATCAATCTGATAATCATTGTTTGTATTAATGGAGATGGTCGGCACTGAGTCAAGCTCGGCAAGGGCAGAATATCGGTTAGGAGAGATAAAATATTTTGTTTATTTGCAAGTGGAGGTGGTAGCAGTAAGAGTTTTCGGCGATTGAGGTTATTACCGTTTGTTTTCAGTTTGTAGTTGAGAATTATTTTTATTCATTATGGGGTTACTTTTAACTACTTGATTGTTAATTATCTTGTTAGACGATACAGTTTGTTTTGGTTTTGTAGTATTGTTAGCTCGCATAATGAGTTTATCTTACCTGGGTCCAAAGGTCACCACGCGCGACAGTGTCTCAGAAAGTGTTAATTTGTAGGTATTATTTTTTTTTTTTAATTTATATTATATTAGTAGTAGTTAATTAAATTAAATTGAAATGACTATTACTTAACATTCCTCGGGAAGGAAGACGAAAGTTGACTAAAGAACACTATTGCTTGCGCAGTTTAAAAAAAAAAAAATGCGTTGATAGGTATAACACTCGATAAATTCTGTTAAGATTAGATACGTTAAACTGAACATTTTACGATCAACAGCATCGCGTTCGCACAATAAGTTGGTCGCACAAGAACTGTGAATTACAATCACATAAAAATATATTTTTCGTCGATTGATTTTCATTTTATAATAAAACCTATAAGTTCTACACTATATTATAGCGCAAACGAATTTCCAACCATCGAACTAACTGCAGTTTACTGTAAACGATACAATTTTTTTTTTTTTACTTATAAAATACCGTCTGTACAAGGGTCGGTGATAAATTTACGTTGAGCAGTTTCTTTTTTTTTTCAGCAAAGATTATTTTATTGCGGTTTGTTGACTCTTTTTTTTTTAGTAAGCAAACGAAATCAGTATAACAAAACGCTGGCAGAATTGTGCATCCAATTCCGAGATAGCTGCAAGGGACTTAACCCGCTAACGCGTAAATATATATAGTATCAACCGGCATAATCTTGCTTAACTGCAGTCGATCGTTAATAAATCGTTGTAACATGTTGTTCACTCATCTTGTATTGAGCCAGTACCGGCAATATATCTACTTCTAAAATTTATCATTTTCACGTCGCACTATATTTTAGTCATTATGCACACATAATATACATTGAAATGTTTTTATACATTGATAACAACATTTTTCGCGTGGTATTCAACTATATGGTATACATAGCGAAAGCGTACACTGTTTTCTACATTTTCGACGTGTATACCTCAAACTGCGGAGGATGTTTTAGTATACCATGACCGCCAAACAATCGTAATGATCAGTTTGTACTGTCGTTAATATTTATTTTATTTATTTTTTTAGTAATATTATTTTCTATAAAATAAAGTAAATAAATAAACAAATAAATATGTTTGATGTATTTATTTAAAAAAAATAGTGAAGCTTTTTTCTCTCTAATTTCGGATCGATTACGTGTATCTAACGCATCTGGATTTTTGTTCTATTAATATGTTACCAAATGGATCATTTTATACACAAGCCGTCTTTGATAAGAATTTTTTCTCTTTTTTGTATTTACTTACAAAAAATTTTTAGGTGCTTTTTGGTTATTATTATTATTATTATTTTTTTTTTTTCATTATTCTTTAGCTTTTAAATAATAATAGCGGTCACAAGTTACTTATCATGGTCTTACCAACTCAACAGATTTACGAACAAAAACCATACAGTAATGCTAAAAATATTTATATTGGTAGATGAACAAAATAAAATAAAATAATTTATGAAATTCTCGAAGAGTAAACTATGTATTTCGTTAATATCATATTATCGTTAAGAGTGATTGTTAAAAGCCAAAACCAATCACATTTATTTTCATTTCAATACAACTTTATTGAATGCTTTTTTATAGGTACATTATTATTATTATGCGGAAATATTAAAGAAATTTATAATATATTTGGTAAAATAATCGTTCCATTAAAAAATTGTTTTCATATTTTACAACGTAAATGGTTTTAAGAAATTTCGAAGTTTTAATTTTAAATTTAATTTGATAGTTATTTGATCGAAACAAAATGTATATAAAAATTAATATAATTATATGATAAAAAAATACATATACTTAGCTATTAAAACGAATAACATCAATAACGTATAAAATTGTACTCTATATACAATTTATACTACGTATTTTATATTTTAATATATTTCTTTTTTTAATTATTTGTTTTATGAAAATAAGACCAATCGCTGTATAATTTATCCCAAAATACTTACGATCAAAACATACAGTTGTTATACTAAGTTCTCAGTCTCATTATTTAATAACAATATTAGTTTAAGATCTATATTTCATGCAGGCAAAACTTTAGCCGTATTAATTCCGTATTAACATACACTGTGTTCAACGCACTTTTAATAACTTCTATTATTCGAGCAATTATGCACTTTTCAATAGTTTAAAACGTCTACTTAGTACTCTTTTTAAAAAGAAAAAAATATACAGCCAATTTATCGATTTAAAGTATGGCTACTGATGAGAGTTGATTTTTATTTTTTGAATATAAAATACATTAGAAATAAAATTTAACAATAATAATAAAAAAGTAAATTTCAATATTAAAAAGTATTTATAATTTACTAAATAATAATTAAATAACAACTATAGTCTACAATAATCTACTTTTACAAATTGCAATGCTGTATCTGTCGGATCCCAAACGGCTCCCTCGAAAAAAATGTACAAGCCAGTATAATTTTATGATTATAAAATCTACAATAATTATTATTATTTCTAATCATTATTAGACATATGCACGCCTGTCTGATCGAAAAAAAAAGCAAGAACTTGTCAAAAAAATCATTTGCTAGTTTTCATCAAATAAAATAGCGCACATAGACTATATAAAAAAAATTGCACTTAAAAAATTTACCTGATATAATAACATAGAATTTTTGGTATAGATATAATAATTATTAAGTATATAACTTTTTCGTTGATGCTTGATTATTATACGATTACAATAAAATTGAAACATAATAAAATATTATTGGGTACCTCTAATGATTTTTTTTCATTTATATAGTTTTATTATAACATTTACAGTAGATTGATTTATGCATATATACATGAATACCAGTTATTATTTAAAATATATATATTTTTTTTAATTTAATGGCTATAAAATAAATTTATTAAAATAAGTAGGTATAACAAAATACAATTATAACGTAAAAAATATTAACATACGTTTAAAATTTAATTGATTTTAAAATAATTTTCCTTATGATTTTATTTATGTGTATTTTTATAATTACCTCCATTTATTATTAAACTAATTCGTTCTCAACAATAATTATTAAATTAAAACATATTTTAACCGTTCAAAGTCCAAGAGATGCCGACATACTGAACAATGTCATATTACAAATAGAAATTGCTTCGTTATTACGTTATTAATTAATAATTATTCATTGCTAAATAGTTATTTGATTCATCATAATATGAATAATATGACCAGTCAATCGTCTCTACTACGTGTTTTATACTTAATTTCCACTCCTTTTACGTTTAATATAGATAGTAACTTAAATATAAATATTTATTTTTTTTTTTAATTAAAACTAAACAATTCAATAACATTCTTAATATTAAACGCTATTTATCTGCAATTTGAAATTTTTTTATGTGTTATATATCTTGATTAGTATTAAACTTTTTTTAAATATTGTTTGTATATATAAGAGTGATGAGATTAAACCGTTTATATTAAAAATAACTAAATGAATACTTATATTTATTTTTATAAACATTGATTGGTTTTTGATTGTAATCTCAATACTTTTGAAATTTATTTATCGTAAGTATTAAAAAGTAAAATTATATTAAAAAAAGTATAAGAAATTCTAACGAACAATTTTTTCTATAAAAATATTACGTTTATTATCAATATGTTTATCGTACATAGACAATGTATTTACAGCATATGCACATTATAATTGTACCAACATAATACATCGAGTGTGAAATCGAATGATTTATTTGATAATATTTTTTATTGCATGCACTCGTAGTGTGAAATCGTGTGTTATTAAAAAAAAATATATGTATCGTGTATCTCACAATCAAACGTACTACCATTAATTATACATACGATAAGCGTCATAGTGTAACAAGTAACGAATACTATAATAGTTTTCATACACTCGTAATGATTTAAAAATAGTCGTTTCAATTTCACAACCATACTTGTAAACATATAAACATATTATTGTGAAATTTATTAATAATAAACAAAATAATGGCGATTCGTGGAATAAATATAAAAAGTTTTAATTCAAAAATCGAGTCTGCAACAATGGTCATGAAAATTCATTTTATTTCTCTAAAAAATGAATGTTTATAGATTGATTAATTTTTTGTATTACGCACCATAATTAATTATAAGTTATAACTGAGAATATTTTAATTAAATATTATTTAAGTTCACTCTCTGTAATTATGTATAATAATTTTAGTCATTTATGGTGTAAACAACATTTATTTTATTTTATTCATATTATAATGCGTTTTTAAATGTTAAATTCCAAACCTTGTACTTTATTTACCTACTCTATATGAGTGAATTTATTTAAAAAATAATGACCAATTTTGTCGTATTTTGGAGTAATAGTCAATTATATTAAAGTAATAGACTCACTCGCATGGTTACTAGTGACCATGAAACATATTATAATACACTACTATATTATTTAATTTTTTCAAACATTACATGTTTTTATTTTTTTTTTATTTTAAAAATGTCGTTAAAATAGTACTATGTCACTTAAGACATACTTCCTGAAATCCTGTGCTATGCTATTTCTATCTTGGTAATTCAATTAACAAGTCTGCGGCGATATCTTATTTCTCAAATGGGCCACTAATTAGTATTATTATTTATGATAAGTAAAGCGCGGATTTGTATGCATTTGCATATTTATTCTGATTTATTCTGATTGATCGTATGATATGCTAAGTGAACACAAAATTTATTTCATGACACAACAATTTAAAAAATGAAACTTTTTTAGAGCATATTTTTACATATTTCGACATTTTTCTATTTTTAGGGCTTATTTTATGATTTTAATTGCATATTTCAGCTTTTAATGCATATTTCGATGTATTTTTAAATATTTTATTTGTATAGTTTCAATTAACATAAAAATAAATGAATAGGTACCTATAAACAGTTTTTCCAAATACAACCTTAGATCAATAATTGGAGAAATAAAATATTTAGATTAATTTTATCAAGATAAGAAAATATCGATTACGTTAGTAATTAAACACTAATATTATTTTACTATTGTTCAAAAAATTATTTTTTTATTTTTTTGTATATTTTAACATTTCAGTGCATATATTTATGCATATTTAAGATTTTTTAGCGCATACTTTGTTGGTTTTTAATGCATATAAATCCCCGCTCTAATGATAAGTTTTCCGCAAATATTATTTATCTACCATGATACCAATAAAATCTAAAATTGTGTCGTCGCTAAAATAACAATATACATGTATACAGATTATGAAATATATATGGCTTTTAAAACTTAGAACAATCAATGATGGAGAATACACCTTACTATTTCAATGCACGGGCTCTTATTCTTAATTGTAAAAGATAGAGAAATAATCAACAAATTTTTGTTTTGCAATAAAAAATAAAAATATTTCTCAGTATATCAGTGGTGCCTTACACGTATTCATAGTAAATGCATTTACTATTTCTTTTTTTATCGTTAAATATTAATCCTAAATTATTGTACTTGAGATTAAATGCATTTATTGTAGAGAATTTGCTTAAATAGTCCTGAAATATTGACATTGTTACGATCACTTAATAGTTATTTTATAGTGTTTGTTTGTGAAATTAAGTGACTAACTTAATGCCGATTGCCGTTGCTCTGACCGAATGAGAAGTGATAACAGCTGGTTATTCAGCATTTTATGTACTTCTATACTACCATATGGTATATTACTCTATCGGCATTTACCTCTTCACCATCCCACACAGAGCAATCGACTATTACCGCTCTAGCGTCGACGACCAAAAGCTATAAACATTTTGATTCCGGGTACAGACGTGAAATTATATCGGAAATAACATTATTTTAATTTAATGTAATATCATAAAATATGCCAATAAAATATCTTCAAATGTGTATTTAATACTTATTCTATATTATTATTATTATTTGGTTACGGAGTCTCTACTATACGCATAGTATAATAACAAAAAAACACATTCATACACATATACATACCCTTAGGTAATATAAAAATGAATAACCAATAAAATATGATATTATCGGCTAAATATGGTGCGTTATTATTATAAAGTATTTCGAATTGGAAAACTAATATTATTGCTTTTCCTCCGACGTTTCGACAAAGAAAACCAAGTGTATACGATTAAATAACGTCATCTTTGCTAAATACATTACAATAACATGTGGATAAATGAAATGTTAAGGTCATTGTGATGTTATTATTAGACGGTCTCAGCCCGATTCAACATATACGTATATGATAAATAGTATAATTTTATAACACAATGTTATTATTTTTGTAATATTATTATAAATTATAATGCGTTCGATATTAAATGCAAAATAAATTGCTAGAGTGGTATTTCAATTTTAGTCATATTTTTGTTTATTTACCTCTAAACATTAATTACGAGCGCCTTTTTTCAAAATAATTTAAATAATTTAATTTTAAAAAGTCGCATTAAAATAACTAAAACGATAGGTAGTGCGTGGAAGTTCTGTAATGCGTTGTGTATTATGTTTTATTAAATATTAATTACTTACAATCAACGAGGCATTAAATACGCCTAATAGCTAAAACTGTTTCACCAATCATTATTTCAAACAAAAAATCAGTAATTAAAAATAAAATGATAAAAAATTGAACAAAGAAAGCTCTCTCGTCCATAAGCTCCCCAGATCACGAAGATAAGAAAAACAAATTTTTTTTTACTACTAAAGCATTTTTAAGTGTAGCAATGGAGGAACAAGAAAACGTCTTCGTTTAAATTAAAACTCAACTCATCTCACCATCGAGATTTAACGAAACCTCATCAAAACCAAGTATTGTCAAATTTCAAAATATTGTCTTAAAAACCGTAATCGATTTTGTTATATTCAAAAAAAAGATCTAACTCACAAGATGGGCCCAAAGGGTTTCACATGTAAAGCTAATAGTTCTAATTTTATTGAACGCAAATACATGAGCCAATTTCATGGCCATTCAATCTTATCTAGTAGATACCATTTACAAATATCATTCATAATTCCCCCGTTTTTCCCAAACTTTCGTGTTGTACAACACCATTTTTACTACTACACTCCTATTGTAGACATCGTTAATTTTCTAAGCGACCACGAACATTAAGTTATCAATATTTCTAATATGGTTCACTCAATTAACAAAATTGTTACTTACTCTGTTTAACATTAACTTAGCTCCAAATACCCGAGAAATATTCAAAATCGCCAAAATATTTTACTCAATTGTAAGATTTGAAGAGGAAACTCGTTCTTTTTTAATTTTACTACTGTCAGAAATTCGAACACACTAAAACTATTGTCATAATTATCAGCGTTAAATGAAATTCGGATTTAGAATACATCACTGATAACGGAACCCGCAAAATGTGTAAACTGCAATGGAAACCATACATCCAACTATAGAGGATTCAAAACCTACTAAGACACATTATTAAGCCACATCAAATCAATAGACCGAAAAATAATTAAAAACAATCATCCCAACATCAGCTTCTACCGTACGTTAATGGAGCAGAAACGAAGTCCCTACTGTTTAATCTAAATAAATGCCATCATATACCCAAACTACAATTAACACAGCATTATCTGATCAACCACTTTTTATACTTAACGAATTAAAATCTATTCTTATCCCTCTTTTAATTGCCCTAAATTCCTTATTAAAAAATATTCTACTCCTCATCATTTCCAATCTATGACATACATCATATCATTCGTACAACCGAAATACATTTACTTAATAGTTGTAAACAAACTTATCGTAAAATTGAATATGTTGATATATTTTAATAAAATTATAACAATAAAAATATATAAATATAGTTTTATATTGGAAAATAATTCAATATTTGATTTAATTTTTATTAAATTTCTCTTCATACGAAATAATTCGTAATATTTCTTGGAAACATAATATAGTATTGTGTTTGTGTATTGAAAAAAAAAAATAATAACTTAGAACAATAATGCAATGACATTGACTTTCAAAACAAAACTATAAAAATCATAATCGATGAGCTAAATACACATTATAATAATAAAACTAATCTATAAATATTTTCACTAATAGATATTAATTTTCAATTTTATTTTCATTTTCACATAAGATAAATACAACTATAATAAAATATGATAAATCATTGGTTCATAAAATAAATTTAAATCTCTAAATAATAATATATGCTGGTATAATAATATGTTTATTGTATGTATTAAAAATATTTAATCATTTTATTGTTATAAAATATATTATGTTATTAGTTATTACGCTATTATGAAATCAGTGTGTAGAAATATATATTTTAGTTAGCTTTCAAAAAAAAAAAAAAAAAAACTTTACTATAATTTATAACTATATAATAATATACATGTAGTTAATTACAGTTTTGGAGTGTTTTCATTTACTAAATAATTGACTCGAGTCCTAAGATAACATGATATTCGTTGTTAATTCATTGTATCTCAAAAAAAATAAAAAAATATTGATTTTATATGCATGATGTAAAAACAGAAATATCTTTACCGTTTATTGGCCACAAATAGTATAAATAATATTATTTTTTTCTATATATATATATAGAATTAAAAATATATAATTAATTAAATATATAATTTAAGCCCGGCAACTAAGGCCATTAGCTGTGGATAGGAACAGTAGATTTTTTGTGTAAGGTTTGTTTATCACGTTTGATTAGTATGATTGGAACACATGTATGTATGTGCACCATGGATCCGTCACTAAGAATTTGGGTGATCAACCATCCGAGAGCTAGCGACGACGGCCGATGCTTGACCTCAGAATACATTAGTGACTGAGGCCAACCATCGCGCCACACCAGGCCACCATAAATTATATTGTTGTCTGTATAAATTTATAGTTTAGTTTATTTTATTAATAATCGTTCGTGAAATTTGCCATTTTTGTAATAACATTTTTACACTAATGCGTTAAGCGTTTACACGGATAACATTTTTTCTCCTGATAAGGACATCCAGAGAAATTTGATCAATTTAATAATAATTTCTCTTTATATACTCCACTTGACGTTTACACACCCCTTACGTTCATATAAAAATGTGTGGTTTATTTTTTTTTTTTTAAACATAGGTATTATATATCATTAAATATAATAGTATTATATAGCAGTTACCGTCACCGACGTCTTATAGTAGTTCACCAATAATATTCCAACGTTTTTAAACTTAATCGTCTGAACAAACAGTGCAAAACCTGCATTACATAATACAATTGCATTGTCGACGGTTTGTCTATAGATTCCGTCCCTACAAAATCTAAAGTAATTGTATAATATGTTTTTCGTCAGATTTATAAACTTATATTATAATCAACTTCCCGGATATAATAAGTTGGTTGCATAAAAGAACATTTTAGCCGGTTTGTATTGAAATACTTTAAGCGCATTACAATTCTGTACATTTTTACTCGTCTTATACTTTTGTCAGTTTCTTTATCAGTTAAAAGATATAGTAAGCAAGTATAATGCATGCATTTATGTATTTCTGATATGTTTGTATAACGTACAAATATAGTTAATAATGTTTGATGTTGATTTATATATACATGATAGAAATATCACGATAGATAGGCATAATATTTTATATTACATTAATTTATTAATATGATTAATACATTTAAAAAAATAAACCAATCATTTTTTATTAATTAATTAATTTATATTAAATTATTATAAAAAATAATCTATTATCGATTTATTTTTACACATAGAATTTTGTATATTATGCATGTTTAAATTTTAATAAATCTCAATATATACGTAAATTATGCATCAATTATTTCTTATTACATTTAATATTTCGTTTTTTCATCTTATTTCAAATAATAATTATAATAATAATAATAATAATATCTATGAACGTAAACCGATGCCTAATGAAAATACAGATAATACATCGATTGAAATATTATTGGAGAGAATCTTTAATTTTTTTATTACCATTTCTTATTCTCCCCAATCATCTCAAGTACCTATCTTCTCGTCCTATAACGCAAGTTTTAGTTAATTGTATTAAAACTGCGATAGCCTACCGGTATTAAGTTCAACACATATAGGGCACAAAAAGCATTTTAAAAAGTAATTGAAAGTACCTATTTATCATGTTTACGAATTCAGTTTTAAAAACTGCTCATTATACATATATTATACGTATATACTAATTATGTATATTATATTATTTAACTGTCCAAATTTAATAGTTTTTTACTGAAAATTAATAAAAAAAATAAAAAATTCGCACGATAAAAATATACTATAAGTCATGCGCATTCCAGTTATAGCTGTTTCATCACTAGTCGACGGTCGTATAAAACGGTGATTCGATAATTCAAACAAAATCCGTTCAAAAGGTTTCCTAACTTCAAACATGTAATATAATATACGTATACATAATGTGCAGATGTTTAAAAGATGTCGTATTAAGTCGTGCTTTATTTATAATGCAGCACTGGCACGTGCAGTTTTAACCAGATAAATATCCAGCAAACGAAATTGATGTACGTATATACATTATATTAATTTGATATCCGCCGGAAAACCAATACGGAAGGTTAGAACGCAAATTATACGTTTCTCCAATATCGTGTAAAGTATGAATTAGTGGGCATTATTTACTCGTTACGGTGTCAATATACTACATCCACGTGAAGTTAACTTTATGGCGGCGGCGTGGCAATGATTCGTTCCAAGTCGTGTACGATACCTATATGATCAGATCAAAAGCATTTCAATATACCTAAATATTATGTACATACTTATCGGTATAAATACGTATATTCAGTCCCTCGAGAGTAAGTTCAACGGCGCATATGAAATGAAATATATACTGCTAACACAGTAAATAATTATTGTATGTTTAATTCCCGTTTATGATGTATTGCAAGTGGCTTTTTATAAATCTGGGTGGCAAAAAATGTACATATTTATATATAGGTATTAGAGGTATATATAAACCAACTAACGAAACTGGTGCCGTTTGTGTATTATGTAATGAAAATTGAAAAATTAACAACATCGGTCGATTGCGTGGATCAAAGACGTAGGTAAGTACGAAAATCAAAAACGAAAAATAAAAGCAATCGGTATTAATTGAAAAAGAAAAACATACAGTGCTAAACGAAGTGAATCCGTGCATAAATAATCGAATCCGGCAGCATTAAATCTCAAACACAAACTAATTTGTGTCAAACGTTTGAATTTTTTTGTTATTCTATTAATTAAACGGAAAATTTGAAATATGCAAATATATATTATGCGTTATATACATACTTCTAAAGTCTTCATAGATAGCATAATATTTCCGGATATTGTGCAGTTTTATTATTTATAATATGATTAATAAAAAAAAAAAATCAAGATATAGCTCTTTTTATAAGCTATGCTAATTTTTTCGATTACTTGAGAATTTATATGATGCCGTTGGCGGTGTTGATGATCTCGAAATTGACATTAAGTCTAACGCTCAACGCTAAACGGTTTATTTACCTCAATAAAATTATGTGTTTACTTATACAAAAATTGATTTTTCGTAGAAGTGAACAACGGCCTTTCGATTTTCTTCTATAAATACAAAAACAATCTGGAAATCTGTTAGAAAATTTAATCTCGATTGGACCCCGGTCGGAAATATTATTTACGTATTACGTTCCATGGCGAATGTATTCGGGTTTATCTAGATAGTCACGGTTTGTGTACTTTTCTTCTCCTTTATTTTTTCTTGAAAACATAAAAAAAGAAGAAGATTAAATGAGGACTAAGCAAAGTCAATTTTCGCGACAGCTTGTTGGATATTAAGACAAAACCCCAACAAACTAAAGTACGTCGCGGTCGCTGGTCAAATGTTTTTTTCGAGGAAAAATATGTAAAAAAAAAAAAACCTGAAAACGACGTTTTTATAAAACTAAAACAAACAATAGGTAAAATTTGTCCAGGTCATAAATATGTTTTCGTGTAAAAAAGTTTTTTTCGTACTAAAGAATACATTTTTACTAAAGGTAAACCATATATAAATGTATTTATCCTACGTATCTTATACATAGATGTGGGTCAACACTGTTCACTGAACACTGAACAGTATAGTCGTACAGAAACTCGGCATCTATGCAGTATAAAAGTTCAAGAAAAAATAACATATCGAATAATGAAAAAACGTATTCAATAATATTATATAGATTTTATTTGAAGTGTATACAGATAGAAGATATTAAATGAATTTATTTATAGTTGAACTACCAAAGTATATATTTTCTAATATTATCATGATTTTTCATATTATTTTGGTTCTGTGTATTAAATTATATCATTATAATGCTTAATGTTTATGTGCTGTAGTTGCTTAGTGTCAATACTGTGAATGCGAGGTTATTTTTAGAAAAATAAATGCTTTTTCTTATTATAATTATTCAGCTACAATATTACACTATACCTGGAATCTTAATTTTATGTATAATGTTATCAACACAGCAATCGTAACGACATATAAAACAAATATATATATATAAATATATATACAAATGTTTAACGCACGCTGAGTAAAATCAAAATTAAAGCTTTAATTATTAACTTGCAATGGCATAGTTTTGTTTTAATTTTAAGATAGTATTTATTCAGTTGACGACTGCTTCATATTATAAAGTATCTACCTAGAATCTAATGTTGCAATTTAATTATTGAATTTGAAACAAATAACATCCATTTCAGTTACAGTCGTTACAGAAATTCCGACTAATAACGCAACTGATGTACTGTTAGATGTTATAGCACGACTAAAATTTTATTTTTTTTATAGTTTAACAACAAAATAAAATCACACACACACACACACACACACGCACATGCGCGTGCATAATTTACAGTATTTCATATTTTAATAAAAAATGAATACTATTAGTATTATATTATATAAGTATAAAATGATTCAAAATATGAATTCAGTATTAACTCTAATGTGCTTATTATGTACGGAATAACAATTTATTTAATGCAATGTAATGCAAATGTCGAAATTGGAAAACTTTTACCACTGTACACAATATTTTAGTGATAAGATAATACCATGATAGACGTTGTATTATATTTACGTTCTACGTATACATCAAAATTATAATTTCGATATTTGTTTGTCTTGTAAAAACACATGGCTAAGATCACAAGAATTTGAGTTGACAGATATTTGAAAATATCAAATGTTCATTTTTCTCTTTCAGGCAGTGAATTAGTATATTATATGTATATGAAGAATATGTAGATAGACACAGACTGATAGATTGATACATATCGATAGTCACAATATATTATGTAAACGGTGGTAAACAGTAAACAGAAAAGACATTGTGGTACGATAAAATTGATCACTACAACTAGCTTCTACTAGTATATATATATTACAGTGACGCGTTGTTTGTTCGACGTACCAAAATAAAAACGGTTCTTTATTTCCTTTTCTAAAAAGCATTAAAATATAACATTGTCACACGTCTCGAATTTATACACTAAAATATTATGCGGTGTTTTTTCGAGCACTATGGCTATTATATATTACGGATTTACTTTCGAGCACGAAATAACATAATATGGAGAATAAAAAGAACGATTATGAAATCGTTCTTTGAAAATCGTATAGGTTTAACAAGAGATTGTCTATTATACAATTAATGTTATACACACACACGCATACAATAAAATGTTGCATTTTTTTCCTTTTTAATTTCGTTAAATATAAGTATTTGTACTTATTAAATGGGCTAGGGTTTTATAGACGTTTTTATGTATTCAAATTATCATTTAAAATATTGCTAAGTAATATATGAATTTGTTTCATAGTACTAGAAGTTTAAAGCAATCATTTTTATTTCACATATTTTGCATATTCAACTATTTTTCCCTAAAAGTGTATATTTTATTAAACTTGTATTTTAAGAACATATTTATTAAAAAAAAAAAAACAATATGTAACATATTATATAATACAATATTTAACATGAATTATTTAAAAGTAAACAAAAATTATTAAATAATTTATCTATTGTGCGTTTTCCTAACTATTTGTGTGTTGTGAAAAATACAAAACTGTTCAATAAGGAATATGCCGAATATGGTCAGTTTATATCAATTCGTTTATCGTATCATGTGCGTTTTTGTCTGGTGTTAATATAATTAGTATAATGTTCTATCTAGGAACGGGTTTTTTTTTTTTTTTTAATGTAAATTAAATTTAAAATGTAATATTTAATAATAAACTAATTTGTAATTTTTGGTTGTATAATGAAAAATACAATATTTTTAAAACATATTTATGATAATTTCTAAGGGCATAAATATATGCACATCTTAAAAATTTTTAGAGCAAGAAGTCACTAACCTTACTTATTAGTAGTAGACCTTCCTATTCTGTTATATTCTACACGTGGTAAAGCAATCGACCTCGGTAGATTTATAATTATTTATTAAAAGTAACTCTACCACTCTCGTAGTCGATATTAATATTATTATTATTATTTTTTAAATTAAACACTCGCGGTGTTATGCGCCAGCATTTTCAACGAACTCGTGGTAGGTGTATATAAACAAGAATTTTGTCTATCGTAGATTTTTCAATTAAGCGTTTTTAATCATTGTTATGATTAAACGGTAACGAACTCGTTTGATTGAATTTGCTTTACAGCGAGTTGTTTGAGTGGTTTACCGCCATCGCCGTGTGTTGCAATTTAAATCTACGAAATGTTTTCTTATCAACGCAACGTATTTTATTCTTTAATTTTTACAAGCCATTTCGATTAAAAACTTACAATACGCCTACAAATGCTATGTCTTGGCTGACCCTTCTTGCTGAAAATAATAATAAATAAAACGAAGTATTATCATTTAACATTTTCTACCTATACATTTACCGTTAAATATTACTTTTTATGAATTTTACGTGTTATGTAAGTCTATAAGGGTATACACTTGTTTTTTATTTTAATTTTTTTTTTTTATTTCTTGGGTACACAAACCTTCTAAAGTTCAGTTATTTCTGTTGTTGAGCAAAATAATTTACATTTTTTTGAATAAAATATTCTTTGGTGTCGGGTCACCATAACTGATATATATATAAACTACATGTGTACACTTTAGGTCCGAAGTAGTAAACTATCCGTTTGTTCTTTCTCAGTTTTTAGGTAAACACGAACTTCATAAATACTAAAATAATTTCAAGTGCTTAAATTTTTAATGCATCTAGGCACGTATAAACACAGTTTTCGTGTCACCAAGAGATTATCATAAAATATTAATGCTTTTAAGTGTTATAATAATATTTATTATAATTACAAATATATCATTATTCTTTTATTATTTTTACATAAAATGATAAACTAATTTCCATTAAAAAAAAAAAAAAAAAAAAAATGAATTACATTATCATGTAAATTTAGTATGATATTTAACTGTTACTTAAACATTTAAACGTTTGGAACTTAATATATGTATAGTGTAGACATAAAAAAAAAATCGAAAAAAGTGTTACCAAAAATTTTAATTATTTTATGTTTGGTACTTGGGTAATATACTCTAAAATTTATTATGCATACGAGTATCGATATCAAAAACAAAATAATTATATGCATAGAAAAAATAAAATATAATTCATAAAAATATGCTCATTCTACTTTTATATAGGCATAATAATATTTTGTATTCACATAAGATATAAAATATGGCAAATGATGACCCGAAATAATCTATTATTATTATACAACTGTAAAATCGTTCATGATGTTATTAATTATTATTCATCAAAATTCAAAACGCTGTTCATATTATTTTTGCATCACCCATATAAAACATTTTGAATATTAAAAAATATCAACCGCATCTACATAATTACAACACGTTTTACGATCGTGGAGATATTCATCGTGCAGTGCGGATGTTCGAGTTTACGCCATTGTTGTATATTTTATTTTTATTAGACAATGAACACAGCGATGTTCAACACGTGAAAATAAAAAAAAAAAAAAAAAAAAATAATGAAATCAAGAAATTTTAAATAATTTTAGTGTCATTTAATACAAAATCTACACTTTCGCTGACGTCTACAGTATAATAATAATAACAATATTTTAATTGTACGCTTCTATATAAATATTAAATAATAAATAAATGTTTAATAAAGTTGTATATTTATTATTAAGTTGTATAGTGTATTGATTTTTGAGACGACGGAAAGGTGTAAAATCAAAAAAATAAATAAGATTTCATAATTTTTAAACTAATAATTGACTAACGGTCGACATAATAATAAACCGCAATGTCGGTCTAAATAATAATTGACATCGTTGCACGCCCGTTTTTTTGTCATGATGAAAGCCTGATCACCTTGCTCGTTTGGTTTAAGGGTCTTAACCTTTACGCTTGCCATATGAGTTGACGTCGAAGTGGTAGCACATAAATAAAAACAAAGATAATACAAAAATATAGCACTGTCGCCACTGCAGGTTCGTTAGTTTTTTTTTTTATTATTATTGTAGGGGTGGATACTATATTCTGTACACTATAATATAATAATATAAATAAATATAATATATATATGTATAGGTGTAATATAATAATTTCGTGACAATAATAATTGCACCTTGGGGAATGGTTTATTGTGGTTTGGACAAAAAAAAAAACAGCTAAAAGAGGGTGTCGAGAGAGTACACAGCGCGTACAGAATGCGATGCGGCAAAGGGGGAACGAGAGGAGAATATGATAAGTAGTGTCGCGGTATATATATACATGTATATCAGGGAGTACAATATACTATATATAAATATATTTATGAATGAAGGTCGGAGAGTGTGACTTACAACGAAAACCATTTGTTCGCGTGGGATGCACCCCGCGAAAATTTGACGACAACGTTATTATTTCTTTTTTTTCGAAAACACACACCTGAGGTGATAAATCACCCAACCCCTATCCCTTATAGACATACACACTATAGTCTGTAACAGAGAAGGGGCGCGTGGCCCGCGCACACGACAGTAACACTGCTCCAATGAAGTATTGTCGTCAGAATTATTTCTTCATTAGAGACTCGAAAATCGTCGTCCGCGTTACGATATGATATTATATGCACCGACTACACGAAAACTCCATTAAACGCAATAATAATAACAATAATAATATTTTGTGTTATATTATTAGACAAGAAGGGTACTATTATAATACATAAAGACACACAGACACGCAGATACACTTGGCGAGATCCCTGGCAATCTGCGTACCTATCCTTTTGCTCGTCACTATCATCGCCGCGCGCACGCAAAAATCAATTCATACAAGACCAACAATATGAATACGTTTTGATTTCAAATCACTAACTCTCTCCCCTCTCCCCAGCTGAAGACAGTAACTCTTTGTGATGAGACATTGATAATGATGAGAAAATATAATTTCAATAATGGCACGTACGACCAATGACTATAAACAGTAGAAGCAAAAAAAAAAAAAATAATAAAGAAAGAATTTCACCATTGAAAGTGTTTATAATATTATTATTATACGAGTAGTATAGCGATACCTCGTAGCTCGTGATTACAACCGTTTCCGACAAAAAATGGACACTCACGCGCGTATGCTAGGTTACCTGATGCGATTATCATTAATTGATCAAAAATGGGATTAATATGTCTTGCAAAAATCATATTGGGGAATGGGGACACACTAGTTGCCACCCGAAGTCAAAAAGGTCAATAATTTGTATACGAATTGTCTCCCGACTACATACGAGTTGCTCCCCGACGCGCGACGTACCCCAGACAGCAAATGTTTGTCTAAAAATACTATTATAATATTATTCTACGTATTATTATACCTAAGACTGATGTTTTTAACTGCACTATATATTTTTAATAAGTAGTAAAATATGTTTTATTTTTATTGATTATTTTTATATTATTATTGTTTTTAACCAACTCTGATATTTTTAATAATGAATAAACATTACCTATTTATGTGGAACTGTTTGGTGAAGTTTATGAACCACTACTTAATTCTATATGGGAGGCAACTCGTATTTAATTATGAACTATCTGGTCATCGGAGGCAACTAGTGTAAATTAACCTTTTTATTTACGATAAGGATGGGAGGCAACTAGTATGCGCCGATCTTATTCTCAGTGTGACTATCCGGTTTGATATTATACGTTTAAAAAGATGCAGAAGTTATTACCATGTTAATAGTTATATGCATTATTATTACCCGTGTAGTGTGTTGCTAAACAAATAAATACTTTAATATTCTGATTTTTCTATATAAACCAATAATACATAATATGATAGGTTTTTTTTTTAATAATTCTATTGTAATGATAACAGACAATAACGATTGTTTGACACGTGTACAGAATAAACTACATTATTTCATGAATATAATAGTGTATGACCATTTTACAAATAATTATAGTTAAAATATACATTAACTACATCGTATGCATTATTATTATTATTATTATAGCGAATATTAATGTTAACAATAATATGACTCCCAGACGTCTTACATATTTTAATATGAAATTTAAGTAATTATGTAAAACCAGCGTTTAAATAAGGAGCTTGGCATGTATACGATTTTAAATATTTTCAAAAAAATTTAAATTCCAGTTAAGAGCATTTTACACGTAAGGCAACATGCCATTGTCGTCGTTTGTTTTTATAATCACATAAAATTAAAGCATTAACGTAGATCACTCGATCAACTATTTGATAACTAATACATGATACACTACATCTATTGTGATTTTAGAATTTATTGTAATCATAAATTTGTAAAAGGGTACTTTTCATGAAGCATATTATAAATAATATTATGAGTTAAATACTGTATATGTATTTATTTTATAAATTATTAATGTAGTCAAAATATTGTTTTCCTTTTCTTTTTTTTTTTTCAAACAGCTTTTATCAACGTTTTTTTTCTTTTTTTTTACAATATGTCATCATTATCTCTAAAACAGTATTAGTATAGTTTTCATACAACTTGCGTTTACCTTTTAAAACCTCTAATTAATGAGTAATTACTATTATCCTCATGTTTGTTGTTTTTACACAAAAAAATCGGTGGCGAAATGTCATCTTATCCAAACATACTATAAATACAAATAAAGTATTAATTTTTCGTTATGTAAATAATGTATATATATATATATACATTTACGTTTTTATTCAAACAATATACGATAATATTAATCATGATAACGAATAAATTATAGATTATAAGAAAAATTTATTAGGTAAATACCTAACAATAAATTTACTCAATATTATAATGTTATATGAACATAATATAATGTTGTGTGATTGTTTTCATTTTTATAAACTATTTAATATAAAATTAATACATTTTGTCATTATATAAAAATAAAAATATGTTATTGTATACCAATAGTTATGATATTGATATTTTTAATACCTAAGTAGAGATACTTATATATTATATTTTATTTATAGAAATAAGATTTTATAGCATTTAAAACTATAAAAACGCGCAATAATATTGCCATAAAAAGTTAAATATCATGAAATATTTCGTAAAAACATCAATTTATAACTTAATTATTTAAATTACATAAACAGAATTTCTTAACTTAATTGAAGTTTTAGCAAATTTTAGAAAAATATCAAAAATCACTAACTACCT
Organism: Melanaphis sacchari; assembly: GCF_002803265.2. Classification (NCBI taxonomy): domain Eukaryota; kingdom Metazoa; phylum Arthropoda; class Insecta; order Hemiptera; family Aphididae; genus Melanaphis; species Melanaphis sacchari. The sequence goes on from NW_020270545.1 coordinate 1,237,850, forward strand.
ATTTAAGAAGGAATCAAAAACATTTTAAACATTTGGACTGTTAGGAGATTCAAAAAAGTAAAAAAAAAACTAACTTACTAAAACAGCATTAAATGAACATATTTAAAACAGAATACCTAAACAATATCCGGAATCATTTTATGAATAATTGTTGATAAGTGTGAGAAAATATAATTATAAGCTCTTTGTAAATAAAGTGCACGAAATAAACCAATATTAACGACAAAGTTAAAATTATGCCAAGGACTCGGAAAATATTATAAAAATTTTAAAAATCTCAACATTTTAAATTTCTCTTTTTGGCGTCAAAAAACAATCTCTCGGCTTATTTTAATGCATTTTTAGCGTTTTATAAAAATATGCTAATGCTAGTAATCCTCCGGAGGTATTAAGTTTTTGTTTGGAATTTTTTGAATTGGGTTTTAATCCGATCATATTATAATACCTAGGGATACGTTCTTAATGCTGAGAAATGTCCTCGAAATTAGATCTTAATGTAGACGTAATTTCGACGAAACACGAACGATTTAATGTAAAAAAAATACATTTATATTTCAGACATTATTATATAATAATATTTAAAATTACGCCCGTTCATCCGTATAACAATGTTATCGATGTTGTCTCGTTATTTTCTCAGAGTTCCGACCACTGTTTTTTGTCGAATAATATTATAATATGACAATAATTATCAACAATAATAACTTGCGATGATAATAATAATATGTCATTATATCATGTGCCTGCGTCATAATAACATTATATTATTATTGTGTCACAACTCTTGAGATAGGTGCTCCACACATGTTATATTATAATACACTTCTCTAAATATTACGAAAATCAAATGGTTTCACGGCGTTCTGAGGGCGTGATGGAATGATCATGATATTATAATGATATAAACGTCAGGTGTGAGTGCGGCATCTTCTTAAGATCTAATCGTTCAACGTTCAACGATGTTATTATCACATATTATTATTATTATTATTATAGGTACAATATAGTTTATACACGTACAAAACTACGACTTACACACATGCTGCGTTTACCGACAAAATAATAATATTATTATAATATAATAATATTGTTATTATCATCATCATCGTCGTTCGACCGTATGACCTCAAGGACGGTGTAGATTTTCGATTCACCGCTACGGTGTATAATATTGTTTAGTATTTACACCTGTGAGTTTACACACACACGCATGGCTGGTTATTTTAGTAATAATAATAATAATAATAATAATAATAATAATAATAATAATCGTTATACCCACGACGGTGCACCTATTATTTTGCAGCAGTATTATACACTTGTATATTATATTGTGTGTAACTAGATTGAACAAATTACGCGAAATTGATTGCTATTTACACGTAACACGCGCGTTTGTTATTCACCTGACCTACAATAACCGAATGACCAACCCGCATAATATTAGGTGCCATATTATAATAGTATTTCATAATATGTTATATAGGACATAGGTATTAGGTGCGACACGAATAATTTTGTTGCATGTCATTTTTATTTTTATAAGTTTTTTTATTGATTTTTTTTTTAATTTAAATTTCACTTAAACAGTTTACCTAAAAGTGCAATGTTATATTTTCTGTTTGTCTCGCTCATTACGTTAAGCAAATTTTTATTAACTATACATATTTCCCGGTCAAAAAACATATTTAATTTATTTGTTTACGTTTTAAAACAATTTCGAATTTCCTTCAGACAAGTATATATATATATATATATATATATATATATATATACATATATATTTAATAAAGTTAGGTACGCGGTCAAATCAAGCAAACATAGAAATTTCAACATTTATTTCAAATATATTATTGTCAACCACTTGATGATTTTCAAATATTTTTTTAATTTTATGATTTACGACATAAATAATATCTAAATCTATATTTTATTGTCCATTACTTTGTTCGTATAAAAATTTGTTAAATTTGTCAAGATTGGGGACGGTGAACATGAGTAACATTCATAGCGTGTTAACGACTCATATTCAGATAAATAACAAAAGCATAATAAATATTACGTAAAAAATAAAATTTAAAACTATTCAAATGTTGATTTACATTTTGTACGTTAAAATACAAATACTTTTCTCAAATAGGTATTATTAATTAGCCGAATACAAAACAAGATATCGTCATTTTTATCACAGTAAATGCATAATACTACAAAAATGTACTTAAAAACAATAAAATAGAAAACTGTGAATTTGAAATATTTACTGTTATAGATATTAAATACATCGATGAACTTGAACAGCATACCTACTTTAACTAGGTAGATACTAAACAATTTTTTTACTCATAAAATGTATAACATTTAAATCTCTACAAGTGTAATATTATACATTTATTTATCTGTGGGTACTCGTACCAAAGCCATAACTGTTTATGTTCCATAAAATCTTGGTACTGGCTCAATACTTATTAATTGTTTTTTATAAACCATATACCATATAACTATATAAGCATATTATTATACCAACTGTCGAGAAAATTACGTCCATAACAAATAGCTATATCAAACTATACTAAGCATATTATGTAGAACGTAGATGCATGAATTAAAATTATATAAATTAGTAATTTATTTATGTGATTAAAAAAGTTTTTATTAACATTTTTCATGAACTCTATTTATCTTTCTTTTTACTCTATTTTTTTCCCCTACTCGACGTTTTCATAATTTTTTACATTAAATCCAAAATTAAAGAACCTCGAATAAATTCAATTTGTAACTTATTGAAAATCGTAAACTTGCTTTATTGTTTCGTTATGTGTATCGTCGGTTTTTAAATTATACGAGAGGATAAAAAAAAGAAAGTCAAGAAAATATTGGATTAACTAAAGTTTTTAAAATAATAAAAAATTATATTTCAATGGAATATCGATGGATTTTTTCTTTCGAGTTTTTAATCCAACCAATACCCATTTCATCGAAAATGCTACACGGACTTTAAATTATAGTCTTGTATTTTTCATTTTTTCACATTTTTACAATCAACCCGAAAAGTTTTTCGAAATGCATTATTTTTTTCATTTTATTATTATTTATCGTTCCTTTATTGTTTACCGAGATTTTTTATTCGTATATTATATATATTATATATACATAGTATTATTTTGTGTTTAGTATACACACTTGCTTTAATGCTTTATATATATATATATATATATATATATATACACGTACAGTTGGGGAGAAAATATTAAACAATGATTTCGCTTTGGATATTATAGTATATATATATATCCATAATATTCTTAATGGAAATACTATAAATATTTTATGTTTCTGATTTAAATGGTGTTATTAATTTAATTTAATACATTACGACGTATGCACTGTTTAATAATGGTTTAAAATATATGCTTGCACGTGAAAATTTATAAAATAAGGATTAATACGTAAATATACGGTCAAAGTATAATTATAAAGCTCATTAATTTTTGTGATATTATTAAAAAAAAAATCATAGGGTCCATGTATCTTTGAGTGTCTTGCTTTTTTTTGTAAGTCATTAATGTTCGATTACAACCTTCACCAAGTTTTTGATCCAGTAATTATAGTATGGTTGAATATTTTCATTCTTATTTTTAATCAATATCTCAAAGAAGAATTTAAGGAAAATTAAAAGAACTTTAATCAACGTTCCTTTTATACAACCAAAATTAGAAAATAACTAGTAAAACAGCTTTTAAAATAATATATTGCTCACATAATGTACAATCATATTAGTTATTAAATGGCATCAGTTACTTATTATTATTATTATTTTTTTTTTTTTTTTTAACTAATGAAATAATTTTAACTTCAACATAACATAATAATGTTCGTTAAAATTAGGTACGTTAGCCATTGTTTAAAAAAAGATATAATGCTGGATTTAGGATTTCTTTTTCTATTTTGTAGGAGGTAGGCAACATCTTCCAAACTATGATTTTTATGTATGTATCATTAAAATTACCATTTATAATAATTTTGTAAATAAATATGTTATTGATTAAAATTAATTACAAGTATATGTATACGCACTAAGTATTCTAAAATATTTTTAGCCACCACCACGTATTGCTTTAAATATTAATTGGTCAATCTTCTAAATTATTATACCTTCATATTATTTGTTTATTTATGTTATAAATTTATGAATTATAGTTATATGAATATACTATTTGGTTTATTGTTGCGATTATTTTTCTTATAGTATTCATATAATTATTTTTTTATAATTGTTATTAATAATAAATAATTTTAATAATTATTATTGCGAGTTGACTTAAATATATTATAATACATTTATTTAATAGTTAGAGTATAAAACATAATACCTATTAAATAAAATTGAAAATTGGAAAATACATGTATAAATTACAAATATTCGAATATTTAAAATATTAAACACTCTAGATAGTAGATACACTGTGAGAATACATAAATATCAGTTTAGATGATATGAATTTATTCATTTTTATTGTGTTTGAACCGAAAACAATTTTCTAGTTTTTTTGATTTGGAATATCGATATGTAATAATGTTTTATAATTTTAATTTCGGTTTCGATTAGCTAGTATTTACAATCGATAACAATATAAATCTCGAGCGCGAACATACAGCGGCAATGTGGTCTTGCAACTAGCGGATTTCGTTTTTTTTTTTGTGTGCGTTTTAACCAGGTCTTTGCGAGATTATTTTCATTAATCCAATTACAGCCGCTATAATATATTCGTTCAAAGTCATGGACTCATTTACGATTTAAAAGCGACTGTTGTGATCTGTTTGCGTGAACAGCGAACACCCTGGCATATACGCATAAATTTATAAGATGAAATCACAAATTACAATAGGTACGCTTTGTGCAGGATAGCCCAGCTACCGCATATATGACTAATACATTAATAATAATAATATGAACGTTATTTGAATCACGCGGTCGTTGTACGAATAATTTATATATATATTTATATAATATACATTCATAACGTATACCGTTGGCCAAATGTTTCCGGATCGTACGCCTGAACGATTTCTCCCTTCGGTCCTCCAACCACGCCTATCGCATATATTCATCTTTGGCATTCGAATAATTTCTACCCCTATCGCTCTCTCACTCGACCAGCTGAAACGTATGACTACTGTAGCCTAACCGGAAAATTACCGATACGCGTGGCAGGGGCAAAACAAATCACGTGTCTCCGCAATTGCTGCCCCTCCCTACATACACACCTAAATCGGGCAACACACCGCCGGCCGATCGTTCTTGGGGGCCAGGGAAACACGGGCAGCAATCGAGTGGGTCATATCAACCGGCAATAATGAAGCACTGGATTTAATTATAGATAAGCCAGGTGTGTGGTTGATGCCCGCGACCTAACCCTCCCCTTAAAGGGTTTTCCTCAGACCCAGACCGCGCGGTGTATGACGTATGCCGCGTCGAACGTCTGCCGGTCGCCGACCCCTTCACCTCTATAAATAAACGCACGTATTCATCGTGCGTATACATCGTAATAATAGTTATAATAATAATAATAATAATAATAATTGGTAGGTATGTACACGCTCATTAAAATTAATTTTCCATTCTCTTATCTCGTAAACGGTGCCATCTCTGTCCCCAAACGCCACCGCCATGCATATACATATAAAGTGACGTAATAATAATTAACCCCTGACCACTGACAAGACCGATCAGCAACCTCCACTATTGCGTCGGTCGGCGGCGAATGGGTAGATATAAATCGTTGCTTTTTATCTGCATCCGACGACTCCAACGACTATACTTACGCAAACGCGTGGTATGATACATCGACGAAACCCATGGACCCGCCTCGTTCGCGGGTGAATTTTATGAAATATAAAGAAGGCGTTAAAATATTATAGTACGTATAGTGCGCATATAAATATTAAAATTTGTGTATGTGTGAGTGTATTTTCGCGTTAAAGTCGTAGTTTATAACACTATGTAACGAACACTGCCCGGTAAAGTAAACGTTATAAAACGCCATTTCGACGCCGATAAACTGATCCGATAACACCGCAGACATCGTTAATAGTAAACTTAGGTTTTTATTCGTGATTTAAATAATTTAAATTCTGTTATTACACCGCAAAATTAAACACACATAAAAACATTTCGACATTTGATGCTAATAATAACAATAATTATTACAGTTATTATTAATGATATCATTGTTGTTTTAAGACCCTCGCAATAGTCGTGGACGTGTCCGGAAACCACATGCAGCCGACACATATGTTATTTAGACATAAAATAAAATAATATCACCACGTGTATCACAATTGAACATAAATAGTCACGTTTCAGGAGGAATAAAAATAAATATAAGTAATTAATTTCATAAAAATAAAAATCACTTTTATAATATTATACTTTTTAAAGTAGTATTTTAAATTCAATAACGATAGATGTATTTTTTTTTTTTTTTTTTAATCGAGAAAGATTGAGTAAAAAAAAAAATATATTACATACTTCGATAAGCAACAATGAATGTTTAAATATTGTTTAATAGAAATAACGACTCTTCGTAAATATATAATTTTAATTTTAATATTCAAAGCTATTTTTAAAATTTCTTTAATGAGACGCTTAATGTAAATGACGTTTAAATCTATGCATTTAGTTTAGATATTTTTAAGTTACTTTTGATAAACATTTCGGGAAAATAAGTTTTTCATACCTCAATATCAATGATATCATTTCAAAGTCAGTCATAATAATATGTCTGGTAAGAATGAAGAAATGAGCTAAGCCTCTCTCAACTTGAAACAATTCAAATCCGCAACAAAACTCGATTTTAACTATTGTATAATAATACACACAAATCAGACGGACGCACTGCAATTGGAAGTTTTTGTGACAGTCTTGACATTAGCTTTGCTATCCTACTGTAGAATATATTTTAATTTGTTATAAAAAATGTAAATCATTTAATTGTGTAGGTAGGTATAGTTTTTGTATTCACTGTAATAACATAAGAATAATATTTTTTTAACAACGTCGTTTATCACTATCATTTTCCTAAACTTTTAACAATTTATTATAACTGGCCAACATTAGTTACGAGTTTTGTAAAAAAGGACAAATTCAACCAGAAAAATAATTATAAAGCGGTTTACTAGTTTTTACAGTAGGCATAGCATGGGGGTCAGTACAACCACAAAGTCCTCTGGTTGAGGGGTAACTTGTATTGAGATAAGTGCAAATGGAAAGTTTTTAAAACAGGTGCTCTACGTGAATATATTATAATAAACAAATATAAAACTTTTTTATTATACTTAAAACAAATTACCAACATACTTTATGTACATATTTATATTTGTGATATTATAATATATCGTACGTACGATATTATAGTTTTTAAACTTCTTAAAATTATATAATTTAATTATTTCATATAATATGCTGTTATGTATTAAATTAACTCATAGATATATTTTATTTATTTGGTATAACAATGATCACAAAATTTGAATAATTTTATTTTTATTTGTAAGTCATACAATTATTTTATAAATTACCAAATAATATACAATCAAAACACCTTTAAAAATTAGATAAATAAAAAATAATATTAATAGGTAAACTTAAATAAATTATATGATAAAAGTGTATTAATCATTAAAATATAAAATAACAACTGTAAAAATAGTGAAACAATAAACACCATTGGTCCATTCATTGTTCTTCGTTCTTCTAAAAAAAAAAATAAATTCTGAACGAATAAATTGGCTTAAAACATAAATTAATGAATACGTTAAGAGGACTCTATACATGCAGTGTCTTGGTCTTGTATATAATAGAAAATTGTTCATTCTAAATAAGCCATTTAATTCTGGCATGTTTAATATAATAGTAAATTGACTTATTTCAAATTTAAAAATAAAAATATTATTAGGCTTTTTTTGTTTTTATTTTAAAGTGAGTTATGACTTATGAGCATTTTAAATCTAAATGATTGTTTATATATTTTAAAATGCTCATAATATACTTTAAAATAAAAACACAAAAAAGAACTTATGAGGTTCACTAGATAATATTCTTACTTTTAAACTTGATAATAAATAAATGTACGATAATATTAAACATGGAAGAGTTAAATGGATTATTCAGATTGAATAAATTGCTATGCTATGCGTTTATAAGATGGAAACACTACATGTAGGTATAGCATACCTACTCTTAAAATATTTTAATATTTAGAAAATTAAAAAAAAAACCATATAGAAACACTTGAAAATTTTCAAATTATTTTTTTAAATGTTTTCTCATTTATACATATTATGAGTAGAATTAATCAGTAATACATTTTTTATATTTATTTTTATATTTTTAAATTAACATGAACACAATTTTTTTTTTTTTTAAATCGATATGTCTTAAGACGTGCATATTGGAACATTTTAAATATTTCATATAGTAAATAGAGAATACCTACTTCAAATTGAATAAATGATTATAGACTTAAAAAAAATCTATATGGAGTTAAAATGTATTAATTATTCATTTGGCTAAAGTTTGAAAAAAAAAATTCAATAATAATATCTCAAGATTTATTTGCCAAGAAAAGCGTACAATTATAAATCTTGTAATAAATGATTATAAGTACTAATTACATTGGCTTTTGGTTTTATGAAACACATAATATTATAGGTATTGAAACCCTATACAGAAAACGGCAAATAAAAACAATATTTTTATATTAATTAAAACTGTATACTTATAAACGTATAAATTAACTTGAGGGTTTTGAAAATGCCGCACAAAAACGCTCTTTAAAGTTTTCCAATTCAACAAAAATAAATATTAAATGTGCCAATTAATTGCAGGAATCACGAAGCAAATGTACATGGCGTTAGACACCCATTAAAGTTGTTTTAAAATAAAACAATTTAAAATTAATAACAATAATAATAGTAGAAAGGTGATATTTGTGTTTTCTTGTTTATTCAATTTATATTTTTTAAATAAGATAAAAAAAAACAATAAAGGAATACCAACTTTTTTAGTATTAAAGAAAAAAAAATAACAATACACGACCAAACATTTTACTATCGCAGCCGGTATTGTTTAACCACGTTATTGGCAACGTTCTACTGCAGTAGGTGATTTGTGCACAATGTGTGGAACATCCGCGCGTGTGGACCATACTCTTACTGTTATCGAACAACAATGTCTATAGCAGTCTAAAGTATATGGTAATTCTTACAAGGGTTTTAAATCGATTGTATACTTTGGTTTTGCATACTTAACGACGCGATATGTTTTTCCATCTACTTATATACTTATATACATAAACGTATGGTTACGATTACAATGCGTTCGAACAAATTTGGAACAAACGTTACGGTCCGGCGATGATGTCTAGTCCGGAACCATACATTTTACTATATTCAGAATAAGTGGGATAAGTATAAAAATGTAATATTTCTGCCATTAGTTTAAAATACTAAGAAAATAAAAGCCTATCTTTAAGTATAACAGCTGGTTATGTTGTTGAATGAAGACGATTTTTTCAGTGTATTTTTAAAGTATCATATTTATGTTCCCAAAAGTAACAACTTTAGACATACCTTCTATATTATAGCATTGAAATAAACTTATAATTTTATTGAAAACAGATTATGCTTACCTGTTACCTTATATTCGATCGTAGGGTATTTTTTGTGTATACATTTTAATATTTCCGAAATAGATGTTGTATAGGTGAATATCCACAAGTATTTTTTTCTAAAATAAATTCCATTATAGGTAAAATAATATAAAAATAATACAAAGTACTGATTGACTTAGTAGATACATTTCTGCGACAAAACACTTGAGTTTTATCTTATATTTATATATTTTGGTAACCGAGATTAAATAAACACTAAATCTAATGTCAGACCAACAGTTTGATAATAATTTCTTATTAGCGACAGTATCAGATTTAACATGCGAGATACCGAGACTTATCCTGATGGGCCATGGTTGGTAATAGGCAGTGGTATTTAATACAAATAACAATTAGAAAAATTTCTATTGTATGGCTGTAGAGAAAAATATAATGAATAATATTGGTATAAAAGATATTACTGAAATCGTTAAAAATAAAAGTTATCTATTATAAATAAATAAAAAAAAAAAATATGTGAATTTTTTTAAAAATGTAATATTATGTTACATTTTTATTAAGTGAAAAATATTCCTTAATTTGTTTATTAATTACTAGTTTGAAAACAGTAATGCAACATGTTATTACAATACTTAAAAATAAGCATGCATTTATATCCTAAAAAAACACTAAATACATTTTATGGTCAGTGAAATGGTTAGATCGGATAGGTTGAATTGTTTTCATAATCCGTAGCTATTTCAATATCGAGCGGTCGGTGTAATACAATAATAATAAAATTATATTGTATATAGTTTATACTGTATATAAATGTATAGATAGATAAACAAGATAAGCTACTTTCAATCTTGCTCAACATAAGCGCCAACACTTTATATGATATATATGTATGATATACCATATGTGGAATTAATTGAGCATTTAATAAATCATAAATAAACCTCTCAGTCATTAAATGATGTACAATAAATAGTAAAATATATAAGGTGTGTGTGTGTCAGTCATTGAATGCGAGAAAAACTCGTGCTTCTATAATTTTTGGGTATGATAGGTGGTACATGTATTTAATGCCTATATGTATTGCGTGCTAGTCTTCTTACGTTTATCTTTAGATTAAAAAATAATACTACGATAAAAATAATATTGTGCTGCCATAGAGAACGGACAAAGGTGTGCGTAATACTGTCCGGTTTCTATTGTAATGCACGTGTCTTGTGATGCTCTAGTAAAATATCGCGTGTCCCGGAAACGTTTTGTTCTGGAAGATTTGCGAGTGCGTAAAAAAAAAAAAATAAATAAACTGTGATCGATAAAATACATTTACGGGTAGCGAAAAACACACACACACAACCACAACTACAAACATTTACCCCCTATGAGCCGTAATATATAACCAATTTTCTCGATAACAGTGTGCTTTGTGCGATCTCTATAATAATACACGTGTATTATATCAAGTGCCACGACGGACGACGATATAACTGTCTTTTGGGTGGTTGAAAAATATTGGGATGTCTATAAATCATTGCGATCAATCGAGCTTTGTGCGTCTATTTTTCGAAGATCATATTTATGCGGCCGTGGTAGATATATCACACTACTTACGTAGTTGCGTAGAATATTCTATAACGTTATGTGCGCGAATGAACGTGACAAAACATTCATATTATATGTTATCATGGAGTGTAATAGGATTAAAATGCTCGATTGTTAACCATCGCGTTTCAAACATTTAAGTATTTTATGACTATTATTAATTATTATTGTACATCCGAAATAATTAACATATTCTGTTTAATGCGCTGTTGCAGTAGCTTATATGCAATTGCTATTGACTGCGATAAAATTCGTCGATTGCGATGATATGATGATACGCAGTCAACTGCTGCGAAAAAAGTTAAATTAATAAGTCTCTATCGATAAATATGTCATCGTCTTTGTCGACAACAGTAGTAAAACTAATCGTAAATATGATGTAATTCGTGCGAGTCGTCAGTATTTAAATTGCTATTTTAGGATTTGCTTATTTGGTACTTTCTCCAATATAACACAGCGTTGTATGTATACATTCTATACATATAATGCTGTTATTTTATACTATAGAATAATAATATGAAACGTAATCTATTTAAATTTGACTTGTATCGTTTCTATCGTACCTATTTCACATTAATTTAATTTACTGCAGAGATGTATACGATCCCAAAATTAAAAAAATATATTTAAAATATAATAAATTTGATTTTCGTACGGCTTTATATTGATGATTCGAGTTTTAACTAGTTTCACTGGTCTTTAATCGGACATTATTTCTTTTTTCAAAAAAAAAAAATATTTTAATAAGGATTTTTTTTTTTATTGGCCACATCTAATAAAATTACGATATCCCACGAGGATAAAACTAATTTAAAGTGGTAGAGTGTTAATGGGTTTTGCATTAGATACTACTTCAGATTTATGAAATAATGGTTAATCTCCGCGGTGGCGAGACACCCTATGGCCTATATATGTCATTACATCAATATTGTTTGGCACATTATTAAAGATACATTCACGTAAATGATTTATGCTAATTACAACAGACTTTTAATACATTTGGGAAATTTAAATTAACTGTAGCGTATTAATTAGTCAAACAAAATCTGTATATTAATATAAAGTGTTTCGATTACGCAGTACCTGCAGTATAGTCGTATATTAGTTTTTTCTCTTTGTTATAGTTAATTATGCTATATGTTTTTTGGAACCGATTCGTGAGAAATTAAAAATGATTGTATTTACCTATTTTTAATTTAAATGTTTAATTAAGTGCTTACGCTTTCAAGTTTCAATAAAATTCAGAAACTTCCTGTACCAAAATACCAATGACGCGATTGATTGTAAAAACACATAACGATTGTTTTGCATATTTTTGTGTGTACTGCATGTTCAAATATTTTATTGAATAATATAACGTTTAATTTATTATTACTATTTGCTGGTCGAGTAACATAATTGATTCCCATCGGATTTCAATTTAGGAATTATTTATATCCACGTAATTTTAATATTAAATATCATGTTATATTAAAAGTCTGCTTGTTTTTCAATGTATTCACATACGTATACGGTGTGTATAAAATTAATAATCGCATTAATTAATTTTTTTGTTGCATTATTTTTACGTAATTGTATAATATATATATAATATAGTGTACTTTTTTTTTTTTAAATCATTTATATTCGATGATTTTATTAAACATCAAAATGCTCAGAACGATAGAGGTGTTATAATAAATTTGCAATTGCGTTTTCCGATGGTATACTTATTTATGCTTTAATAATTCAACATATTATGGTGTAATGGCTTTTTTAGAAGGTTTTCTTGTCCTTGGAAAAAGCAATAATATTAAAAAGGCTGTCGAAAATTAATTAATAAACTATTATGATGGTATAGCTTAGTATAAAATAGGTATGTGTATAAGCTGAATTTTTATGTGCGTATCCGGACGAAAAGATATAATTTTGTTTGCTCATTACTCTTTATATTATATTGAGGGTGAACTTGTGAGAGTTTTAATAATAAACCACTTGAAAATTTCGAATGTGTGCGATAATTTTATCACTAAAAACAATTATGTTTAATCATAAATTTATTACAAAACGACTACAAATATGATTCAGGTTTGGTGGCTAACATCATTGGTAAAGCATTGAACTAAAGATATATTTTTTTTTTTCGTTTTATTACTACCAAACTTATGTGCATTAACATATCAGTATTTTTAACAGGAACAATATGAAAATATACACAAAATGAGTTCAAGGTCTATGGATAGAAAAAAATAAAACAAGAAAAAAAACCATAAGCTAAAAAAATAGCTTAGGTATGTTCGGATTAAATTAATCGTCTTGAATAATGAGGACACGTGGTGACCTGCACATATGGTTGTGTGAAACCAACTAACCTCCGCTATATAGTAGGTTCTAAATAGGTGTTATATAATACGATTTTATATTATATAGCTAGCATTGCTCGAATTGGGAGAAAAACAGTAAAGTACATATAAATAGGTACTTATAAATGTACTGAACATTTGGGTCCCTAAAGAGTAATTGATTTTTATGATTTAAAGAAGTAGGTATATAAATTTGTTATATAAAAGTTGAAATATTTTTATTTTAGAAAGGAACCCTGTTTTCCCTCGTGCCAACCACCCATCGACTTGAATACCGATTAAAACGTTATTATTATACCATGTGTCTGCGTACTAAATGCATGCAATATCTTCGTTCAAATCGTATAAATTCCAAACAAAGGCAATATAATAAGTACCATGTCGTATGTGCCAAGAAAAAGACGATATAATAATACGTATACAGAACGGAGATCATGAGATTATTATTTTTTCTTTGTTGATTCGTCGAAACATTTTCGAATGTCAGAAACAATCATTCGGGGAGCGATTAATTAACGCAAACAAACCATCATGACCTTTGAATATTCATTAAACAAAAAATGAAATGTCCGCCTCGTGTTCTTTCAGCCACCGCATTGCGCTGCAGCCACTTCCACTGCGTCGGGTAATTAGAAACGATGTGCCATTCACCATAATATTGTCACCACCACCTTTTCTCCCATCGTTTCCGTCACAGCTACTTACCTACTCAACACTACGATCATTTTCACGCCCAAAAAACGTATAACGTCTCTACGAATGCGTCTCCCTGTACCCCTAACCGACGTACCATAATCCTATCTTTAGTTATCAATATATATTCTAAGTGTAAAGTTAAATTGTTATAGTAATGTTTTTCTGTTATTATTTATTATAATATATCATTATTAATTTTCAAATTCAATTTAGTCTGTCTTTTTTCTAGTAATGGACGTGTGGGTAATGAGTTTAATACAATATAGATTACCGATACTTATCCGGATCTGATATACGTTGACAGAAAATGTTTAAAATTATAATTATTGTCATAGTGATCACAATATTATATTAAAATTAAAAATAAGTAGCTTAAGAATTTCTTAAAATGTACTCCGTAAGACTAAACAATAATAAATTGTCTCACACGCATAGTAAATGTTTTTTTTTTCTTTATTTGTTTTCATATTTCCGAAGTTGTATGGCTATATCATAAAACCTATTAAAAATAGTAAATTGTGTGTATGCACGCGATAGCAAAACAAAATCATGACGATGGAGTTCGTGATGAAAAAAGATGCTTTGAGGATTTTAGTAGTAGCTTACCAGCAACCAATTCACTTTTTGATTGTTCAATTATATGAATTAAGTCGATAAAATTGAACGTGTTTGTCCAAACAGTAAAGTAGTTCATAAAATACATTCGTCATTAGATTTTCGATTTCAGTTCCATAATTTAAACGCCTATAAGTTAAATTCGTATTATACACATTAAACATGTATGTGGTGGAAAATGAGTAGGCATTTTAATTTTTTTTTTTTATGCTGTATGTCCATAATGCGATAAAATCCATCACAAAAAATTATTCAAAAACTTTGTTTTTTTTCTTCTATGATAACTTGAAATATATTAATAACCGTAAAACTGAATCTGATTGCACGGGATTTTTCTGTTAATATTCTTTATTACTAACCCATAATACGGATTACAAGTGTGTAACGATTCCATGGTTGGAAAAAAACAATTTTTTTCTTAATACAAAACAAACGTTGTTTTTATGTGTTAAATGTTTTTTTATTGTAATGGTTTAAACATGTTTTAAACAATTTATATAAAATAAATTGAATTTATTACAATGCTTATTATTTCTAGTGTAAAATATAAGTACATTATAAAGTAACATAATTTTCATATTATCTACAGCACGGTTGTATACATCAAATGATTTACAAACAAAATGTAGATATAATTCATAGAAAAAATTGTTATATAATTTCATGTTTTTTTTTTTTTTGTGCGTTTATGTATTGGATGCTTTAAACAAAACCATATGTTTAGAATAATTCGTTTAAAGCACATTCCAACTCTGAATATGACTAATGTTAATTATTTTTCTTTTCTTACTAACATGTCAGAAATAATGATTTGAATTTTAGTTGATTTTAGACGACGAGTCTGTCACAGGTTTCTATCGTTTTACCAACCGTAGTTTGTATATTGATTTTATTTTTGTTTACGTTTTCATTTCGGTTCAATTAACTAAAAAAAATATCGATACTCCAATTTACTTTATATTATCAAGGCATTTAATTTATTCCCGTTATTGCCTTTAAAAACGTACAAAATGTACAGTCAAATAATGTATTATAATAATTTGAAAGAATTGCGCATTATATTAAAATAATGTATTTAAAAATTAATAAATAACACTCATCAAAAAAAAAAAAAAGAGTTGTATATAAAAATATTGAATATTCGTAATATTCGTATACGTAATGACACTTTAGTTAAAGCATTTTGATATTTATGTTTGTTTTCCTGTATTTTAACATGTTTTAAAATTGTTGTGATTGCACCAGTATAATAAGAGCCTGTCACATAATATAACGCCGTCTGTGTAAAGTAAATTTATGATTTCCTTGCAAAATAAAAAATAAAATAAAACTACTGATTAATCGATAACGTCAGTAAATGCAAATTTAGTAATTCCACGCCTAAAGCAACAGCAACCTTTCTCCTTTATTATAACGCATTAATATCTATAATTTATACTATAGAAAAAAACATTGTACAGAACAAAATGCAAAAATCGTCGGTACCGCATTACAATTATTATTATATTAACTACAAACGGATGATAAAAGTACAAAAATGTATAAATATGTAAATTATAAGATAATTTGTAGATAAACCGATTCTGGTAAATTTTTTTTATGACTTAATACAATTTAATTTTAATACAATAAATGTAATTCTTTTTCGAATTTTAAATACCTACTTATAAATTAATTTTATTATAAATATAATAAGCGGTACTTTGACAAAACGTGTTATTCATGAATTTGTTTTTGATGAATTATCTTTTAATGAAATGTTTCTCACCAACTATTCTGGGTTCCGATTATAGGTACATCGTTATCATAGAACTATTGCAGAAGGTCTATATACCCATCTCATGGTCTAGACTCGACACTGATGTCTGAGGGAATTTCAATTTCGTGAATTATTAAGTGCATGGAATACACACGCATTATCTATAGGGTATAAACCCTTGTGTGACTTTGAACGTTCGTCAAACGTCTGGTCTGTAGGTACGACGTAGTTACTATATTTTATCTTAATACTGTGGACACGCTTTTAATCGAATATCGAGAGATTGAGAGATTTACTTGCTGTAATTATTACACATAAATGCAAACACACGCACACACAATTATAACACGATTGGGATGAATTATCGGGGTTTCTGAGTGTCATTCAGAGCTACCTACATTTTGTTGACAGTTAGAAATTAAAAATTTATGATTATTAAGCAAATCGCTATAAAATAATTCAATATTTAATAACAAGATAAAATAAAATAATATGTAAGATAGATAATCCTAAGATTGGTATAAATTTAAACCCTTGTATTATCAAATATTCCATCAATTATTTTTAATTGCTTATGATTTCAGATTTTATGACTTTGATTAATTATTACGATTAACTAGTGTGTGATTCTAAATGATTGAGTGATTTTAACTAAATATTTGTTTTATTGATATTTGATACATATTAGTATGTGCAGTATTGGATGGTTTGATTTTTGGGAAAATTTTGTGGTACAAATTTATTAAAATATGCATTTTTGAACAACAATATTTTTTTTTTTAAATATTTGGTTATGACGACTGCCGAAAATTTCTATACATGATATATATATATATACGAAATTATTATTATTTATAAATTATATGACGGATCTGGTTGTAAACACGAAGTGCTTTTAATTGTTACTACATATCATAATAATATAGGTAAAACATATAGGTATAGTATATTATTCACTAACGATCTATACGTCAGAGTAATAGTTTCATTGCAAATCGCATACTTAATAATATCACTTAAGTATTATAAATTATTACGTTAATCATAATAGTTGTAATGCTAAATATTGTGTTATATGTGGGCATCAGCATGTTATTGTATAGAAAGTCACGCGGGAACGAATGATATAGGTACTACTTTGACCGATAAAATATCAACCGATTTATATTTTGTTTTCATATGAACTTCGAATACAGCATAAACTAAACTAAATCGAACTCGTACGATAAATTCTAACTTTGGCAATGGTGTTTTGAAAAAACTGAAAATTAACATTTCACATTAATTCATAATTGTATTATTCCATACTCGGTGCTCAGTTTTATGATGGTTTAATAACTGTCATTTGTTAACTTGAAGTATAATAA
Source organism: Melanaphis sacchari (assembly GCF_002803265.2). Taxonomy (NCBI): domain Eukaryota; kingdom Metazoa; phylum Arthropoda; class Insecta; order Hemiptera; family Aphididae; genus Melanaphis; species Melanaphis sacchari. The sequence goes on from NW_020270545.1 coordinate 1,255,896, forward strand.
ATTATTACTTTGCGTTAAAAAAAAATAAAATAAAAACTCCATTAAAGTTAATAATAACGATCGACTAAAAGTGATTTCACGTTTTTATATTGGCTTAATATTTTATTTAACTTCGTACTTTTGTGTATACGATTATTGATATTTTGATTCTTAAATAAGTTTGGTAAGGATTCGTTTGACACACATCCCATACATTATAATGTAAGCATTATATTATTACACGTCATTGTAAGCATCATATAATATTATATTTTGTATTTTTCGGTAGACAACCTCTATGAAAAAAAAAAAAAAAATGGATTTACTTTTTACCCGTAGGTATCTACATGATACGATTTACATTATTTTTAGGTTTTGATGACTGTACATCAAACTCGATTTGCATTTAGAGTTTTGAAAAATAAATTTTATCGTTTGCGCTTTGTTGCATAAATAGAGATCCATAAAAGAATGAAATTTGAATTTCTTCGTTCATTCAATTATACTAGCACTAAACCGTCTCGTGAGGAGTGAAGACTAGTAATGAAACCAGACTTTGTTTTTTGAATGGTGTGGAGGGGGTCATACAGAGAAGAGTACGTTATTTATTTTTATTCTATAATACGTTTAAACGAATTGAGTATTAAAAAATAAGTATGTACACACAACTACGTGAGTATTACGTTTGACAAGCAGTTTATTTTTGAAATTGAAGAGGAACAAAATGTATAATTAAACTTCGAGAATCTTGTATTATAACAGAGAAGTTGATATTCTGTTTTATATCTTAGAAAAAATATTACAATAGATGTAAGTGTTTAGAGAACGTTTTCATTTTTTATCATTATATACCGTCAAATTCCTGGTGTGCAACTGTAAACATTAACTAATTTATATGATTATTTTCAATACGTATTTAAGTTTTTCTAATATATAACGCAGCATAAATGCTTATGCATACATGTTTATAATAAATGATCTTAATAAGATACAATTTTGAAATTCAAACAAATATATTACATAATTAATATGGGTTGTAATATCTATAGATAATAATAAAAAAATGTAATAACTTAAATTTTTATAAAACACAATCGATAGTTAAACAGATGTTCAATTGTCTACTATCTACGTTTTCACAACAATTTAATACGTTTTTTGTCGTTTATAATAATATTTACGATTACGATCATATTATTGTACATTGAAAAATCAACGTTAACTAATTACTAATTAGACCAGTCGGCATTTACAATTATTTGTGAAATAATAATATTATATAATTATATCTCATTACTATGATGTCTATAATAACAATTTCGGACTATATTAATCGTCAATCTCACAATATAGTTTATTAAAACTAGTTACATATTTAGATACAATACATGATAAATATATTTTTAAAATTCCATTAAATAAATATATTTCTTATAAAAATGATAAAATAAAATGTTTGAAATTTAAACGAAAATTAAAATTAAACAGTATTATACAGCAGTAATGAAAATATATTATAAACATGGTTGGAACTATTATTTCAGTCCACACATTGTGTACATTATGCATAATAAAATACCAAAAATACATACAAGACCAGATAGAACACGCCATATCTCACATAACTCTAGTTTTTAACTACCTAATAATTCAGAGAAATTGAACACGAAAATCGATGTATATTTAAATGTTTAAAGCAAACAAATAAAGTTAATTAAAAATAAAAACGTAGTGAGTTTGACCCGAAGAAATTACATTGAAAACAACACAAAACTTTAAAAAAAGTTTATAACCAAAAAAAAAAAAAAAACATTAAGGTATACATTAAAACTATAACTTAAAAACCAATATTAGGAAAGTAGCGTCTTTTGATTAGGTATAATAAATCATAAAGTGTAATGTAATCAACTTAAATATAATATTACATAATGTAAGTAAAATATGTCAATATTAGATAATATACACACCACAACGTCGGAATTATGTTAATTTATTTCTTCTTTCCATTGACCAATATTCTTTAGATTAATAAACTGTGTATACATAATTTATGAATACAATACATTAGGAGTCTTTATTTTCAATTTTTTTTATTATTCATTATTTTATAGTCACGCCCTTTAAAATTGTTTAGGTTTTTAAGAAATTAAAATAGGTTCAGTTCAATAGTAATTAGTTAATAGGTACTTAAACTCTTTTATACTCAGATGCTTTTATTCTAAATCGTTCGGATAAAATAATAATTCAGAACGGTAAGACGCATTGAAAATTTTTTATTCTGTAATATAATATATATATGATAAGATTTTGTAATTAAAATTATTATTATTATTATTCTGTAGTTCACAAAAAAATGATTGTAAATACTGACGACAATATTATTCTACTGATATTCGTATATTATGTAGGTTTGTTTTGCATTATACGCCCGTAACCGTAAATAATACAATATTACCATGAAAAACGAATTAAAAAAAAAAAAACACTATTCAATTGTACCGTCGATGGTGGAAAAGATTTGTTGTGATCTACCAACAGTTGGCTGATTAAAAATAATTGGAAATGGCATACCCGTGGTTGTATGGTCACCACGAGTGACTATGAAAACACCGTTGTTGGGCGTTTGTAGTAATCACTTGGGTACAAATGACATTGTGTACAAGTGAAATATTTCTTTGAAAATTATATAATGCAATTTTTTATGTTCAATTAAAAAAAAAAAAGTATATTATTGTAATATGTCTCTTATTAAAATTCAATCTATTTCCAATATAATACAATTTTAATGATTTTGAATGATCTATAATTAAATCCTATATAATGAACTTATTAATGCACGCAATTTTATCTACGACTATCATCTGTATTTCATAGTCATATTATAGCGTATATTTTAAATTTGCGATCAGAATGATTATATATACTTAACGTGACTATATTTTCGCTGTCCCTAAAGAACCCAAAAATATCTTGCTTTGAAAAAATGATCTGTTACATTTTATTCCATTAAAAAAGAACACATATTTTTTTACGACAAACAAAAACATCATATTGATATATATGTTAATTATTACATAAATACATTGATATACATAAACATTTTATACTGTAAACGGTAAATTTCCATAGACCATAAATAAAAATGATACAAAAATAGGTATCAAATTGAAGTAAAAAGTTATTTTGGTTTGTTAAAGTATTAAAACGAAAAGGTTTCCCGCTTAAGTAAAAATAAAAAATATGGATATAAGCTATATATACTACACTATCCATCCAATAGGCTACAAAAATTTCGATTAAAATTTTCAGTTTATGATAGGCATAATTAATATTTTCAAGGAAACAGTAAACAGCAACTTTGCTAAGTAGATTTAAATATGTTTATATTCGTATAAAATGCAAAAATACACTTCTTTGAATAACAGTTATAATCTATTTGTAGATAATGAATAATAAAAATAATATTAAGAAAGAATATAAATATTTAATTCGCTTGTACGGGTTCGGCTTGACTAATCAAATGTTTTATGTACTTTCCTTTGTTATAATTTGATTGTAACAAAATGAATAACACTGATTGTTTCAGGTATTATTTGATACTTAATTTTTCCCGAAAATACATTAATTATTATATATATAATATTCACAATATTTTCTTTTTTTTTTTTTATAAATTATCGTTGACTTACAGAAAAAAAGAACATATAAAAACACAGAACATATGATTGTTTTATTATTTTTACTTGTTAGATTAACTAGTCCATTCTTCTTGAAATGTCGATATATGGTGGCGTTGTATGACAGTTTTAATAGTGCGCCCGACAGCACTACAGTATTTGTTTTTGCTACTCGGGTGTTAATACGTGAATTTTGTATTCCACGAGTAGCAAAGACGATACACAGAGGGTTCTATTCGGTTCACTCTCTGTGTAGGGGCGTTAATACAAATGAATCGTATTCCACATATACGAAGAGGAGAAATGATAGAGGAGGTAGAAATGACTGGAGTGTAACGGTTTGCTATTACGACGGTGAATTACAATTACGTATGCGGTTTACTCGATTATGACGGCAGGAATACACTTTGACTGTGGTAGCTGCTGGAACGAGTATCAAAGTCACAAGGAGTTAATATTAAAATTTCGTATTCCACTTTTTTGGATTTGTTCTCATCTAGCTAACTACAGCGTGGTGGTCCGAATCAATTTCTGTTGTCGATCTGGCCTTTATATTATAGATATCTGTGGCTTCAGTGCTAGTTGACTGTTTTATGCTTGTTTTATTTTTATTTTAATGTGGTAGTCGCGGACAGCGATCTTTATTATCCGTGGTTTTGCGCGCAACGCGTATATGGTAAAGATACTATATTATTATTATCAATGTGATGATTTATTATTGTAACATGATATTGAAAAAAAGTTTATGGACTCTTGTGGTCTGGTCCGCGCATATAATATTTAATAATATAGCCATTACATTAGAAATAGCTAAATAAACAATACAACGAGTGAGACCAGGTCAATGGTGACGAGTTTAGTCGCTTCTCCGAATATACGATTGATATTTATTACTCTTGGGATTTCTTATTGATATACCGGAAATCAGTCGATATTTTCTATATTTTATAACTGGAATTTCCATAATATCATGACAGTGAGTGACATTCTACGGTTTCTACTTTCAGCATTTATTCAGCGTAAAGAAACAACCTGCGCGTGTGCGCACTTTACCACATGCACACAAACCGTTTTTAATACGTTTCCGTAAAATAATATCTAGTCCTTATATTATTATGTGACACATTTACGCGAGAATTTATATAGTACATATTAGAAAATATAACATAGAAAGAACCAAAAGGGTTTCAATGTGCAGGAGCGAATAACAATTTGTCGATAAGGCTGCAGTGCACATCGTGCACAACGCCGGAAACGGTAAAATGGAAGAACGGGCTGGATATTTAATCCTGCGAAACCGTATATAGGAGGACATCAATCATAATTTTCATGAACGACGAGATGTATTAATGATTTTTATATTTCATGGTCTGACAACCGTGTGTTTCGCCCCGTTCAAACTAATACACGCGTGAGATTTCGAAAAAACGAAAATTGATTTCACGGGTCGTTGAAGATGATTATGCGTCGTTTTTTTTTTTATATACATACCTACCCTACTCGATCGTCATATTGTTGCTTTTCGGCTGGGTCGGGAAAAATACAAAAAAATAAAACAAAAGTTATAATTTATAATAATGAACAACTCGTGCGAGGGGGAAAACTGCCTAATAATCGAGAAACCTTTCCTCCAACCGAAACCGAATCGTGATATATTATTACCAGAAGCTCCCAGAACAATCGGCATGTTTTTTTTGTTTAATTGTATGTGTACACATTTTTAAAATTTACGTTATAAATATTTATTACAAAAACTGTTGAATCAGCAGACGTTTATGAATGTTTTTTTCGGTGCAAAAACTGGTCGGGAGATAAAAGGACATGTAATAATCCTATAGTAACTAAAATAAAAGGCTTGAAACATATCTACAGTTAGATACTCAGATTTGTTATCAGTGAATAAAAAAAGTTTCACGTGTTGGCGTTTTATAAATGTATAATAATGAAGGCAATGTCGGTATAAGGTATTTAGTTTGTTCGAAAGATGAGCAGCTTAATATGACTTGATAGCATAATTATAATTGTTTTTATAGAAATTCGATATTATCATCGCAGGCTGTAGAATCTAATGCATGTTATGAATCGTACCAAGTGTCTACCCGCAAAAAAAATATTAAATGAACTGATATCATTATTTTTTTATATGGTAATTACGATCATCAATCTGTACGTTTAGGTTATGTACCTATGCACTATGCATTTAAGATTTTTAACGATATCGTTTCTGCCCTGACACGCGACACCTTACAATAATAACCGTGGTATGCTGAACACGCAACGTAGAATTTGAAATTTTGTAGAAAATCTGAATTATAAAGTATAATTACCTATTAAAATAAGATACCAGGAATATGCACTCACTATATTGGTGCCGCTTTGTTGCCTATTCAGATTGTGATGATATAGATTAGAATCGATAGGGGCATCCTTAGATAGATCTCAAGAAGGTAGCGAATTTATTTTTTAAAACAATAATTAGTGTAAAATTATTTTCAAAATTTTGGGAGAATTAAGTCAATTTTACTACACTAATTTTTATATATAAAAGTGTTTTAAAGGGGGGTAGGATGAATGCCCCTTTATGCTCTTCTCCTTGCAGGGTACGCGCCTGAGCACTGATAATGGTGTGAGAAAGAAGTCCGGAGACTAACATTGTTATAAAAAGATAGTATTAACTTTAGGTCTCATCAAATAGGTACTAGGTATTTGTTTCTAACAATGTTATTACCTGGCAACCTGTCGTATAGGGTTTAGGGAACACGCAGTCCATATTATATTTATCAATGGTTATACAGTACTTATTTATTATTTAAATTAAATAAATATTATGGCATTTGAAATGCGATTTAACTATAATTTTGAGATATCGAAATTATTAACTTTGAAATAGATCATTTCGTTACCTATATATTATGTAAGACGATTATTCCGAGTGACCAGTGAATTCGATCAAATATTCATTAAATAATATTATTATCTGTAACGATACGGACAACGGCAATGATGACAGCCGTTGTTCAACGCCATCTTGACCTTATAATCCGATTTTACGTGTTAAAAAAAAAAAAATAAATAAATAAAAATTATATAAAAAAAAAAAAAAAAAAAAACCGTAACTTTTAAAATACATATTATAATCGTTTCTCATTTTTATCCATTTTTCCGGCCATAGTAGGCTTGCGTTTTCACGAGTGCTATTCGTCTACAGTACGCGCCCACACACACGACGCATTACAAGCCACACGAAAACACAAACACACACTCGCTGCACACTTGTCGCGTTACTACACCTACGACAGCACCACTAGCAGCTGTGAATATACGTATTATGATTATGATACAACGCCATAGACGATAATGATATTATATATATATATATATATATATTTATATGTATATGGGCGTGTGATTATACGCGTATTGGTATTGGTTTATTGTACCGCATATATGGTTTTCGCAAATCCGCGACCGATTGCACTTCTTACTCACCCGGCCCGGTGTATAATTTCACGCCGTTTATCCGACGTCACACCCGGCGAAATTAATTTGCAAATTTCGTCATATGTGCGCGGCATGACCCGCGTCTCGAGTAATCGGCTTACTGGGTTTTATCCCCGGCCGAACAACCGTGCGGAACGCCCCACTTCCCGTCATCTGACCCGTGTCCTCCGAGCACCACACGCACGCGCTGCTTGCAAATTCCTCCGCAATCCACCGGAAACGACGTCCGTCCTTCATCCCGTTACCCTTCCACGCACGTCCGGACGTTATTGCGGTATAATACACGTACGATATAATATACGTCATATCATAATATTATATACTGATGATGCACTATACGCGCGTGTACGGTACGATGACATTGTGAGTTGTTCTTGTTACAATAATAATTATTATTATAATTCCGATCTACAATATTATTATTTGCTTACGTTTAGAAATACTGCGATGACGTTAACACACCGCATAATATGCTTATGTATAGTCGTATAGATAATAGATTTTGTCGTCATGTAGCACATCGTATTACGTCGTATGTCGAACGGCGGTTTAGGCGACGGTGAACCTTATAATATTTTAATATATAGGTTTATGGTAATAATAATATGATATAAGATGACGTTAATATCTCTCTAAACGTCGCCAAACGCGTAGGTTTAAGTGACTACGAGGCAGTGAAAAAAAATGAAAAATGTAACGCACTACCGTTGAACTCAGTCAGAAATCGGATGTTTTATAATTGTATTTCTTGCACGAGGATTTTTTAAGAATTTTAAGAGAATTTTAAGAGTACCGCTGCCGGTGTCGGCGGGACCATGTGATATAGACTTTGATAAATTCTCACGGCTTTCACACAGCTAACTTTTTTATTTCATAATTTTTTACCATATACCTATATATTATGTAAATATTTTCTTTTTCAACGTCCATATCATATTTTGTGTACACTTGTATGGTGGTTTTACATTTACCATCTACCTAATATGTCACGTGTCTACCAAGCATAGGCATAATGTCCGTCATAATATACAGAGTATTATTAATCGTGCATGAGTACACCATGCATAATTCCAACAGCAGACGTACTCAAATTTCCGTGTATAATTATTATTATTATCACCATCTAAGATAATCGTATGAGACTACACTGTTGATGAACTAGCGCCACTGTTAAACTTTCATAGTTGTATGTGTTAATTGTTTTTTGTATACACATAGTCATTGTGTAACGAACAGAATGATTATGATAACAATAAAACAACTCTTATTTCGATATCTCCGCTAGTTTTTTGAAAATCACTCACACGTGTAATGTAAATTACACACTTTTAGTATCACTTCGTTGCTCCCTCAATGCTATACGTAAGTCTCTTCGATACGGTGTTCTCGAGTTTGCAAAAATATTGTAAGCTTCTATCCGACTATAAACTTTAAAAGTTTTATTCGAGGAAAGTTGTTAGATTTTTAATTATCTTAAAAAAGAATTATAAATACAATTGTTCATATTTGAAAAAAAATTATAAAAACAAAAATCATAGTTTTTTATGAGTTTTTGTAAAAATTTTAAACATAAAAATGCTATGAATTGAAATTATTATGTATTTCTAATCATTGTATCACAGCATAAGTTAAAAATCGTGAAATAGGGTTTCTTAATATTAAATATCCCATGATCATGATATTGTGAACTTAATATAATATGATGTATAGAATACCATATAGTTTGACAACGAGGTCACGACCGGCAGCTCAGCCCTATTTAATAAATATATTGCATGTAGGTATGTAGGCATATTATACTGTATACTAGACATATTTTTTTATAACGTTGATTCTATGTATAACGTATATCGCGTTCTGTTCCATATGTTCGACGCATTAAATTATGTTACTTTGTCCGTAATACTTATTCAAATAAAAATTGATCGAAACACGTGGTTTAAGTCCGTTTGGAAATACTTAAATTTCGATTTATTTGGTTTTGAAACACGTGACGAAAAAGAAAAAACACACAACACTTTCAAAAATGACTATATTATTACGTTATATACTCAGAAAATTTTGTAAACGGGCAACGTCGAGAGTATATAATTACATAGAAAAGTAAAACAAAGAATAAAATGTGTACGATCAATTATTTAACTATATTACGGGGTGTACAAGTTATTATTATATAGGTACATTTAATACTTATAAAATATTATATAATAGCATACGCATTACAATATTATAATATTTTTTATGCCAAATAGGGTTTTTTCTGTGCACCACGCCGTTAGTGTAGTATTTAATTACAGTAATTTAAATGTTGAACACGCATTTTGGTGCTTAAAATAAAAAAAAAATAAATAATACAGTACTATACGATACTTTTCCAGCACACAATATTATAGCTCATTACACTGCACGTGTATTTTTTTATTATCATTGAAACACTGTCGCAAAATACGTATATAAGTATATGATCATTGACGGCCAACGTAATGTTTTAGGATTAATCCCAATTCCCTTTCAGTACGAAAGAATCGTTTATTTTTTTTTTTTACAAATCTTGTTATAACTATGATGAACTATGTATTTGTGTTTCGTTTACACATACCGCCGTGATCATACCGCAGGATATTAATTTTACATTAACGTTGTCTAAATTATCATAATGTAGGGGAAAATTAATAACCGCTCGATCAAGTGAGTTTTAAATTCTACACTGCAGTTTTTAATTAAAACTTTGTTATTTAATATCACGACGTCCCAATGTAATATTGACTCTAAATTAATAACGTACATCTATACGATATCATCATGCACTATACGTGTTGCAAGTATATCCGGCTTTATTGTGTTTATTTTATCACAGTGGTGTTTTTCCTTTGAGCATTAATCAATTTTACCGCAACAATAATTAGTATCCAATATGATGTGGGACCATTTTAAGTAATTTTTACGACTGTATACGAAGTATACGAGCATGGCTGCATATATTACATGGGTAATAGTTGCAGGTTTATTTCTAGTACGCCGTAGTACAATTCATATGTATTACATAAAATGTTTAGTTTAACTCAAAACATTAATCATGACATTAATCAAAAAATTAATTACGGCGCGGTAGTAAACATAAAAAAGTTGATTTATTTGAAATTCAGTAATAGTTTCTGTTCTATTATATTATCGAAAATATAGTTTATAAAAAAAAAAGGAAGATAATTATACAAAAATTGGACTGGTTTATTTTTGGTCAATTTCATGAAAATAAGCATAGCTAGTGGAACAAATATAATTGGAAAAAAAATATTAAATCATTTACCAAACTTAAAACACTTATATTTTACTTGTCATTTAATGTTTTTGATTTTTTTTAAATGAGTATGGCTTCTAACAAGAATAAATTGTATTACATGTTTTTTTTTTTTTTTTTTTTGAAATAACAAAAATAATTACTATTATGAAGACAACAATAAAATATTATTCGTAGCATTATGTTTAATGAAAAAAAATGTAAATATTTTTAATATAAGTATAATTTTATTTATCACTTCTTAATTGTCTTAATTAAACCGTTTATCTACATATTTACGGAATAATTACTAATTTTAAAAACACAACAACAATGTGTACATAATTATAATCATGAGTACATTAAAAAAGATAAAACACTAACGTAATAAGATTGTTTTTTTCTCATTAACTCTTTTACTGTAATAATATATATAAATATTGAATGTTAAAATTATTAAATCTAATTATAAAATATGTTTTAAAGTTTTACCAAAGGAAGATGTATAGATAGATATAAAGTTAATGCTTATAATTTTTTCGAATAAAAACAAAAGATAATTCGTGTAACGATCTTAAACTACTAAAAATGTTTTATTACGGAATTAAACTTTTAAAAATCATTAATGGTGTTTTCTTGGTAGAAAAGGTTTTTTTTTTATTTAAGTGTGCTGCAATACACTATAATATAATAATGGCGCTTGATAAATTAACAGATAGTAGAATCTGAAACTTATTAAAGTTGTTCAGCATAACAAAATGTCATGTTTATTTATATATTGTAATGCATAAGTAAGCGTAAGGTTACTAAAGGGATATTATAAAAAAAAAAAAAAAAATTAGGTAGTTGTAAAAATAAATGACCACTTTGAAAACGATATTTACTTGATGTTAACGGATTTCAAAAAACGTGACGTTACAAATTTAAAATCATTTTTATTCGAGCAATTCAGTTTTTGGTGCACGTATAATATATAATAATGTGCTATAATCGCCTGCAAAGTCGTTTAAGTATAACGTGGAATATCGCATTCGCACATCGTAAACAAAACGTGTTGAAAATGGAATAAATGAAACGGTGTTCGATTATATCACCGGAACGGGCATGACGCGAATAACAACAAAATAACATACCGTGTGCAGTAAATACCATTATAATAATATCGTGAGTTATAACATTATGTAATGGGTAAAACGATCGAAATAAAACATTGCAGACCGCAATATCTTCGTCGACAGTGTCTTCGAAAATCAAGAAAAATACACGCGAAGTTAAAAAAAAAAAAAAATGCATATAGGTGTAGGCAGATACACAAAACAGCAGTCAGACGACGAGTTTGATCGCAATGGAATAATTTTGGATTTTATTTTTCTGGAAACAGCGTCGTCTGCGTACTGGCTATATCGCGTGACATTTACTGCCTATATAATGGTCGGTGAGAGGGTTGTGGTGACGGCGTCGGCGGGTGAAAGTGTCTGATAACAAATCGGCCGTTATAAATATCACTTCCTAGCGGCAACAACAGCAACAGAAATAGCACCCGGAGGGGATTTACGGACATATTTATTTTTCTACGGTAAAAGAGCTTCATGTGGTGGCTGTGGCGACCGAAGAGCAGTGGCGGGCGAGAAGAGTACAGTGTACAATGGGACGCGACGGTCGGAAAACGTAATTTCCTTTATTGCCCATAGCCATTTCCCTAACGATATTAGGCCGCCACTGCCACGCCACTTCCATTACTGCTGCCACTGTACTGTATACAGCGTTTCTGATGCTGTTATACACTGTGCGTATACTCTATTAGAAGAGAAGAGAGAGAAACGGTGGCGGAGATAGTCGGCGGGAAATCGAGGAGGTACGGGATTTGACTGGATGGGCAAAAAGCGACTATATATAATATAAAATAGTAGTTATTCTATAGTAGGTACTATTTCCGTGCAGTAGTTTGTGTTAGCGGTGCATATACTTTGTTCATGCACGCGCGTATGTGTGTGCGTGTGTGTGTTGTTTTTGACCTCGTTTCATTGTAAACAGATCAGAACGAAAAAAATAAACGACACTGGCAAAGAGAGAAAAAATAACACATGCACACTACCGTAATATTGCCGTTGAACGTGAAATGAAAAATGTTTCCGTTGCTCTCACTCCCCGCCAGTATATGTATAAAGCTAAAAGTCATTCCGCGCCAACTCTATATAGATGCGGCTGCGTCGTATGCGCACACGTCTCGCGATTCCCGAACATTTCAAAATATTATCATACCAGCGTATACAGGTAACGATTATTTTTAACACACCGCGCAATGGGACTCGTTCGCAAATTGATAATCGCAAGCGTATGATTACATAAATTCATATTGTATTGTGTTGAAAATCCCATGCTCCGCACAATGGTGTTACGTATAGGTAACAAATTATTTACCATCACCACTACCAACGATTGTTATAGTATACTCGCACGTTATCGAAATTAAGTGTGTTGTTTTGTTATTTTATCCACATTTACATTTACATTCAAGTATATTATAATCATAATTCGTCGTTTTAAATTTTGTGTTGAACGTGATAATAATAACTATAATAAAAAATATGTAAATCAGGGCCAATAGTTCAACAAATTTAAGAAATAAAATAGTAGCTCACGTAGGACTCGAAAAGTTTCATACAAACTCGATCATCGTTAATCTCAAAATAATATTATCTTAATATTGATTATAATGAAAGTATGGACTATTAGTTATCTGTATGTCGGCGTGTGTGGTCGTTAGTCGTTAATTGGTCTTATTGTGGCAATCGGTTAGCCTGCAGTTATAAAAAGCAAATACGACGGGAAATAAAGAAAATCCTTAATCGCTATTGGTCAATATGCATTTTAAAATAATTCAATTATATATATTAAATTGTCAACAAAAAATAAAACCCTGTCTGAAATGTTATACTTTAATAATACATTGTATGGACTATATTGTATTCTACGTAAATGCTAAATTAATATTTACTTGATTGTATGTTAAAAGAAAAATAGTATTTGTTGTTTTCATTACAATATGTGTGTTTAAATAATGTACACTTTTGTAATAATGTATGGTTGATTTGTAATAATAAAAATATTACAATATCAAGATACATAAACTAAATTTAATTTAGAGACAACCACTGAAAAAAAAAAACAATTTGAGAGAAGAATACCGATTTTTAATGTTTAATAATATTAATACATTATTAGAATTTTTTGTAAACACCTCCCCACCTAATCTTAAAAAAATTAGATTACTTTATCACAGAATTATAAAAAAAAAAAAAAAATGAAAATTTTCTTGTTTACATTAAAAATATATTTGCTAGAAAACAATGTGGTATTACGTACCTAATAGGAAAACATATAAACAACGATTGGTCAATGCGTGGTAGTGATTTTGTATGGCCGGTACACAATGTGTAATATGTATCGACGAACACAGTACAAGCGGTTTTACTTCCGTACGATATGTTGGAAAAACCACAAAACAACGGTGACGGCGATAGTCCCCGGATATTAATCTCAATAGTGTTATATTTATGTGGACAAACAACTTCGCTGTTGGCGGTTTTCCGTGTTCCGGAAAGTCGGAAGCGCGCAGCATCAGTCTCGAAGCGAACCTGACTTGCAATTTACGGAAAATATTATCTCTAAAGAGCTTCGTGTCCCGTGTTAATTGTTTACCGATCCCGAGCACATCATATATGCATCGAAAGTACCACAAGAAAAGAAATGCGAAATCGACAAAGACAAAACACTTGTGTGACAGCGGTCTGTCGTCGTGTTTGTATCTCGCTTCGGTATATTTTGTACACTCGACACTACTTACCGATTAACAGATGGAGAGAGACCTCCTACGGTATCTTATAGAGCTTTGTAACGGCTGCAGTTAACAGAAGAAAGTCTTTGAAGGTTGTATCGGCAACACGGCTAGTGATTACTGAATTGTATTGCTCTTTATATACATTCCCTGCGAACTGAGCTAGAAATAGCTGGATGACGATATCGACGTTTCAAAGATAATTTGTATGGTATAACCACTATTAATAATGATATTTTACCACAAATACTACCAGTATAACAATTTGCACTGTCACATAAAAACAATGTTACATATCATATTACATAATATCGGCAACAAACAATACCCGCTATGGTAAATTTCATTTCGCGTTTCGTCTGATATAAGACAAGTTAAAGTATTTTAAAAAGTGTGTATTAAATGATGTTAGCATGTAGACGTGTCACCAGTATAATACAGCTGAAGATATTTAAAGATTCTTAACCTTTTTTAACTCGTTATTTCGATTCATTTGACTTAAGTTAAAATCTATATTCCTATTTTAATACGTTAAAAATATTTATTTTATAATCTAAAAACTATGTAAAACTTGTTGTAGAAATAATATGAAAATAAAATAATAATAAGAATCGCATGTATACATTTTTTAGGATAACTTCATATTATGAATTAATTTTTGATTTCTAACTCTAAAATATATATAGTATTATATTGACTACCCAAGAAAAAATTAATTTAGTCCATAACTAATTTTATTTTAAAAACTTGTTAGAATGCTAATTATAAATATTTAATTTTTTTATTCCACAAACTATTTATAATTAGTTCTTAGGGAATTATCGTATTCTCGTTTCTTAATATTTTCGTTTAGCAATACAACTTAATGTTTTAGGAATTTTTGTTTTAACTATTAGGTATAGCAATGTTTAAGTCAATACTAATATAAAATTAACAAATCAATATATGTCTAACACTATTTAGTGATAAAAATTATCAATAACCAATAAATTAATGAATTCCGAATATTAAACCTAATATTTTAATTAGTATTTCTAATTTATATTGAGTATTGACCATAGTCACGATAGATGGTAAAACAGTTGTAACAGATTTCGAAATGTATAACGATACTCAATACACCCATTTTTCGTCACTGGATTAGTTGATTGGTGGATTTTGTTTTAATATTTACAAAGTATTCATTGTTCCTAGGAATTTTGTTTACTGTTTATATTGCTAAAATTACGGTTACAGTCCATAATTTAATTAATGAAAAGTTGGAGATCAGTTTCTTTTTAAATTAGGTATGCTGAAATTTAAAATGTCTCGAGTAAAAATAACACATATATAGGTTAATCGACCTATAAATCTAATATTTTTCTATTCTTACTCATTTATAAATTATTATGATTGTTGTTTTATGAATGTCTTTAAAAAATGCATAATTATACACATTTTTATATTTTATAGTTTAATATTATGTTTTTATGATATATATATATATATATATATATATATATATATATATATATATATAATATACATATGATCATTTTATACCCAACAGCTCGCATAAATAATTATAATGATTTATAGAAGCAAAAAATACAATTTGTTTAACGTAAAATGATACTTCATTCATAAAAAATCTCCCAATTAGAAACAATCTAATTAAACTTGATTGTTCTATTTATTCAAAAAAGATTTTTTTAATATTAAATTATTTTGACTGTTCTAAAACTATTTTTATTTTTTTTTTAATACTCATGAAATGATTCTCTTTAAAGTTGTGATTATAAGTCGTACGTTACTTTATTCTTTGTCATTTATAATATGTACGTATATTAATTTATTTTCTAAGCTTATTCATAACTTAATTTATATGAAATATCAATAATATATTTCAAATGTATGTATTAGTAACTGTGGACATATTCATTTATTTCAAACTGTTATTTTTACATACCGGTAAAAAAATATAATAATAAAAATATAGTAATAAAAGTTTAATATACTTTATTAATTGTGTATACAATATTTATATATTAAATGTTATAAAAATAATGTTATTTTTACATTTTTTACACAATGGGTGTTTCAATAGTAAAATGGTCACGTGATGTTGAATAATAAAAATAAATTGGTTACGAACTGAAATTTTTAAACATTAAACTGCACATAAACGTTACATGGGTTATTGAATCCATCACGTGACCATGTCGGTTTAGGCTGAAATACTTTTTTTTTATTATTTTTTTTTTTTTTTTTTGTAATTTACCTGAAGAATATAAAGTACACAATTACATAATTATCTGATTATTTTAAACCAGAAATATAATGTTATGATAAACGAATATAAATATTTTCCATAACATAAAATGATAATATTTTTTTTACCATTGGACAATAATGACGGTTTTAAATTCCATCAAGTGGTTTGTATTTAAAATAGCGATCAGTGGCTGATTAAAACACAAGCCATGCTAATTTTGAATCTTTCTGCAGGCAATAATTACGAGTAACAATAATTCTTGTTTTGTTTCTATTGATAAAAGTACAAAACATATTTATTTGGTTTGTTTTTATTTCTAATTTATTGGTTTAACTTAATGAAATAAAAAAGTTATTATAACTTATTTGATTTTGGCTGAGTTATAAATATTCATTGAGACTTAAAAAAAAAAAAAAAACAGTATTTGGAATTTAAATAAGTTCTATGGGTAAATAAAAAACAGTGATAGTGTAACAGTTATGTTACATGAAATATTTATATAAATATTAAATATACTTTTATTAATTAATATATATATGTTACAGGTAAAGTAGACTATCAGGCAATGTTTACATTACCCGAGCATTATAGTACTGCCTAATTATTATGAGCAATGTAGGCAAAATTATACTTTTCCCGGGCTATATTGAATTGCTTAGTCTGAATTGGGCAATATATAAATCATTTGCTTGAATTATTAAATTTACAACTGACTCTGTTCTTACAGCAATTATTTTATTTAGTCTATTATCTATTTTTCCTTCAATCAATGTGTCATCATCTTTATAATGATGTCCAGT
Source organism: Melanaphis sacchari (assembly GCF_002803265.2). Classification (NCBI taxonomy): domain Eukaryota; kingdom Metazoa; phylum Arthropoda; class Insecta; order Hemiptera; family Aphididae; genus Melanaphis; species Melanaphis sacchari. Next base: position 1,273,222 of record NW_020270545.1, read on the forward strand.
ATTCATAGATGTTATAGCCTAAATCTTCTTCAGTTTTTAATTTATTAATTATTGATATTGGATGTACAATAATGATGTAAAATTATCGTTTAAACCAATTTTTGCACTACATCTAAACATTACTTCTATATTCTCATACTAATTACTTTATAAAATATACATGTAAAAGTGCGTTTATAATTCTAAAAATATAATACGTACTAAATTTACTGAAACATAGTACATATCCTACTTACTATATCTACTCTTCCTTAACTATTTAACACATTAAACAAAAAAAAAAGTATTCAAATGGAAAGTTTTGTTTATAGCTCAAGTTACAATGCCCAATTTAGTACGAGCAAAGTTATTTGGACCGGTCAAAGTACAACTCGGCATGGAAAAAATAGTATTTTTAATATATAATGTATTACATTGGACAGGCCAATGTAAAACATTTCCCGATAGTCTACTTTGCCCATAACATATATATAATATTATGTGCAATTCATCTACATACGCTCATTCTGCGTGTACAACAATGTTGTTTTGAAATAGTATGTTATGTACTTAAAAAGGTTTATGGTTAATATTATACTTACCATAAAAAAACAAAAAAATAATTGGTAATAATATCCACAAAAATATATCCAGGAAAAAAATTTAAAGTACAAAAATTATCAAAGCTATTATTACTTTTATAAATAAAAATAAAAATGTTGAAATGAGCATACATATTCGGTTTAACATACATAGTTTAAAAAATCATATTGTTTGTCGTTGTGTAAAATAAATATAACATTTTAGTAACAAATTGTTATCTAGACTAATAAGAACGGTTAGTTCTACGAGATCACCAACACGAGAGATAACGTCACGACAATGTAATACAGCACTAGACTCTAACTAAAACATAGTCATTCATTAATATAAAACGTATCCAACATGGTTTGCGAGTTAGAATATTGTTGTCTTGAAAATATATTCGTGAAAATCCGCATCTGATCAGTCTGTACTGCGGAAGTGGCTGTACACAAAATTTGATTTTATGATTAAATAATATTATTTAAGCGGTCAGTATTAAATTTCAAAGCGAAAGCGTTCCGTGTTCTTTTTGCTGATTATTATAACGCGCCCCGCAGTTATTTTCTACTCGTCCGGTGAACCGTTCAATGTGAATTAATCGTTTTACTTTTTATGTACCGGTTGACTGACATTGTGATAGTAATTAAAAAAAAAAAAGAAAAAAATACACTAATGAGAACAAATTGCTTTTTACGCTAACGCGTGTAAATATGTCTGAACAAAATTGTTTTCTCTACAATTTTTGTAAAAAAAAATAAAAATGAATTGCCCCTTTATGTTATTAGATTATTATTGGACGCAGTTCAGTTTTTTTATTTTTTATTTTTACCGAACTGCGTAGGCAATTAGGCTTTACATGGTTGAACTGTCTCAGAATCACAATAGCAATCACGTTTTATGTATTAAATTAAAGACCGTCATTTAAATTCATAGATAAACCATAGTCAAATATATACTAAATCTTATTCTTTATTATTAAATTGTATAATGTCCTGTTTGTAAGTAATTTTCGTCCAAGAAAACTGAACAAATTTATTTTATTCAATGAACGGTGTAATCAAACATCTTCATGAGTAGTAATTTTGAGATTATAATATAATAATTGTATTCATAACAAAGTACTAAGTAGTAGTTACAAAGTTGTGTATACACAAAAAATATAATAACATTGTATATGTGCAGTATAATAAATGTTTTCATTTGATTTTGTAAATTTAATAAGATATATATTTATGACATTTATGCATAATCATATCTAAATTTTTAATAGATTTAAATGCTAATTGATTCAAAAATCCGATTTAAATTGTAAATATTATATTAAGAAACAATACAACTACCGTAATAATATTTTCTATGTTTTATAGTTGTTTCACCATTTACTTGTAATACATATATTTATATATATTCGATAAAAACTTTTATATTTTACTAAAAAAAAAAAATATAATAATAATATTTGTTAAATTATTTATCAAATATTTTCTGAATTTCAAAGTGATAAATGAAATAAATAAATAAAATAAAGTATTTTTTATTAATCTAATCCCAATTTTGCTCTTGCAACTATTTTTGTGCTGCATGCAAACAAATTTAGAATTTTAATCTGATGATTGTAAAAAAAAAAAAAAAAAATACTAACCACAATTATAATTAGTTTTTATCAACCATTCATTTTTTCTTGCTTAATTACTGTTTGAACCGAAAACCATGTTGAACGTGTCAGCCGCGCATAACGTTTTTATTCGTAAACCATCTGCGTGGGCAAATTGAAGGAGCGAACAATTTACGAAGTGCTATACCGCACACGACGGGCTCCGTATTGTATAACACGAATCGTGTGCTTGGCGTGTGCTGTACTATGAGGTGGAAAAAAAAAAAACATCAAAAAACTTCGACACGTTTATACGCGCACAATAGCCTCACGCACACAAACACGTCGTTGTTGTTATTGTTTTATTATTATTATTATTACAGTTTAATGATAAATCGTTCGAATGTTATTGGGCGTAATTAAATCTTATATAGGCGCTTAATAAATTCCTTTCGCCCACGGTTTCGCGACCAACATTTTGCGAACCACTGCCTAAAAGTTATTGACGTTTAACGCAATGTTATGATGTGTATATGAGTTGTGACAACCTTGTCTGTGTTTAAATGTAATATGTAAGTTAGATTCATCTAACTGGCAGCGTAATTATTAATATGTATAGGTACCGACGTACTATGTTATTGTGGATGTCTGCGATTGTTGAATGTTGACGGTAACGAGTGATTATCGTCATACACTTAAACCACTGGTTAATGTTGACATATTGATTAAACTGATACTGTTTGTACAACGCACAACACTATTGAATGTCGACATTTACATAGCAGTATTTGTGAATGTTGGTGATATCGATTTTGTTTTACTTGATTATGATTATGGGATTATGGGAAACTCACAATTTCAGCAACCTTTATAGAATATCGATATATTCTAAATAAAGGCCTCGTTTGGTATAGCTATACTGCATTTTAGTACACTACTTTCATTAATCGTAGTTATATTATATTGTGTGCGATTGATTTTTACAATGAAAAATTATTTATTTTTTTTTTTGTACATACCTTCACTAGAAAATAGCTTGCAGTGTACAAAAAAATAAAAAATATAAAAAAGATATAGTATTAAACTCTAATGTAATAATTGATAATTATATTTTGTAAAATACAATATTCATGATTTAAATTAATTTATAATGTATAATATATTGTATATATTATAAAATACAGTGAAACCTCAATAACTCTAATCGGTTGGGGGCGAAAAAAAAATTCGAGTTATCGAAAATTCGACTTATAGAAGTTCGAGTTATCGAAGTTCCACTGTAATAATTCATTCAATAAAATAAATATATGTTATATTTCTTTTAGTATTAAATTTATAGTTTATACTATACGTCATGTTAACATTAACAAAAATCGTGTTAAATATGCGATTATTGACCAAAATCATTATGTAGATGTTGGTATTCACCAGTAAATATCCATATTTTGTTAATTTCGATATTCGCCAGGTGACTGTCAGCACTCACTAATGATAAACATATACCTTCACACACACACATACACATATTTGATATATATATATATATAAGTAATGCTTATATGATAAAATACGAATAATACGCTTGCTTTATTTTTTTAAAGTGGGGATTAGATAGTTTATTGTAATACTCATAAATTGATACATATTTCTGCGTTAACACAGTGGCTTGTCAACGGTGGCTACTGTGGCCATGGATCGATCATCATTGGTTAGCCATTAAATAAATAAACTAATATACCACTTTGTTGGCAAGGTCGCGTCACAAATCAGAATAATTAACGAAATGTCGTATGCAGTGCTTTTAATGGATTATACATTTGATTGGCGATTGATACATTCCATAATCAGTGACTCCACCGCATTTTCAACCCAGGCTACTGGTGCATAATGTTCTTATACCTGCAGCAAGCAGCCCCCGGCAAAATATAATATTTTTTTTAAATTGCGAAGGATTTTCCGCGCAATTATACTTGCAATCTTGCGTTGGTTTGATTTAGGCACAAGCGTTTTGACCGTATCTACAACACTGCCTCTTAAATTTATGTTCTTCAGTAATATTTTCAACCACATGTGGACAAAATTAAAAACAGAAACAATTTAATAATGTCATTTATTCTTCTATTTTTAGACCATTAAATACTTAAACTATATATATATATATAATTTCCAAGTCCATGTTCAACTTCAGGGATTATTTTCAGTATCTCATAACAATAGAGCTGGGACGCAGCCAATGTAATACCCTAAAAAAACACCAAAAATTCCCTATACAAAACATTTTTCTATCCTAAAAATGTAATATAATACACTCATTTATTTCTATTTATAAGTTTTAAAAATAAAATAGTATTTTAATTTAAATTTTAATCTGAAAAAAAATGCAAAATTAAATTTTATACTTTCATTGAATACATAAAACGGATTTGTCACAAAACGAATATTAAATAGCTAATTCTGAGAAGCTCTTTTGAACATGAAATGCATTTAAATCCAAGCTGTACACATAAACACATAATTAGTATAATATTTGTTTAATGCCTTTTAAAAATACAATTTTGATTACAAGGCGCATTCGATAAGCAAAATAGGTGAACTACGTCGTTAGTCTGTTTTTATTGAGTGGTTACGATATAAAAAAAAAAATGCAGAAATGTGAACACGAGAATTGCATAAATTCAAGGCATGAGCATAAAAATATACGTATACCCAAATGACTAACCAGTAACCTCTATAATAGAATACCATACCACCTGACTTGCTTATAAAGAATATTGTATATCAAACCTAGGTATAAAGTATGCCAATGTTATAATAATAAAATTTTGATTATATTAGTCAAGTTAAAAAATTATTATTGTATAATTACTTATTAATATTATGAATTATTGAGCGATATAGAACATTTATTTTAAATTCTATTAAACATACAATACTATTTTTAAGAAATTTTTCTCGTATCTATCAAATAAATAATATATCACAATATTATATTTGTGTGGGTTTTTTTTTTTCAAATAAATTAAACGAATTGTATTACCAGTGATATTTCAGTGATTTTATATTCATATAGTTATTACATGATTAAAAAATATATAAATATATAATATATATATATTTAAAGATTATATAAACAAGAAATAAACAATAACGAAAAATAAAAAACAATAATAAATATAATGCCATGACACATTTTATAAATTGATTTTTGGAAATAACAATTTATTTTGAGAAAATCACGTTCAGTTTTCTATTTTTCTATTTACTTACATTTTTGTATGTATAATTAATATCAATTATAGTTATAAATGGTAACAAAGGAAGTGTAAATAATTTATAACATGGTCAGGGAACCTTATCAATGTATTAATTGTGCAAGGCATTTCTTATCAATAAAAAGGTAAGTCGATTTATAAATTTAAAACGGTATTATTAATATATTATACATTAAAAATTACTTAAAAGAGGAAAATGGTTTTTAATAATTCTATATTTAAGTTCAATCGTGTTGATGGTAAATATATCGAAGTCGAACTGACCGTCGCGTATCATTTCAATAGTAAATAATAATAAATAATAGTAATAAAAAAAATAAATAAATAATAAAAATAATAATAGTCTAGATGGAGCTGAAAAGCATTGTCAGTGTGTATTTATTTTTGTAACGATCAATTTTATAGAATGTAAAATAATTAATGTACAATATTTATTATTTTTATATTACGGAATGTATATATATATATATATATATAAAATTATTACAAGTCTTTACTCTAATATTTCTAGGTACGCCCATACCGCAGATGCGAGATTAAACTATGAAATGTCTGCTTATATATATTACATAATATCGTAGTCATCATCTTAATAAACGTGTATAGTAGGCATGTAATTTTCGGTCGACCACACGTGTTTGACGACGAGCTGTTGACCGAGCGTTCGGTTTTTCTATTACTTTTTTTTTTTTTTAGACACGCGCGTACTTTAAGCGAATTTTCCTATTCAGAAAACTAAAAATACTTTGGACTTATTTTTGGTAATATATATATATATATTTCATATAAGAATTCACCCCACGTCACTACCGCCACCCGCTCGCGGTGTCGTCCAGTCACAATACACGTCTAATTTGATAAATTATTCACCCCGCATTTTTATTTTTTTTCATTTCATATATGTACGTGTATTGCCGAGAGGTTTTTGGTTGGTTAGTGGAGGAAGGGGTGTTATTCTACTTAAGTTTTTTAGACGAAAGTCTATAAACATCGTTATCCGATAACAACGTTTTCCACACGCGTTGTGTTTTTTTATCCGTATCGAAACATTTTGAACATCACAGTGTTCAAAATTTAATAATTGTAATCGCTATCCTAATTCCCAATAATATTGTTTTATAAAATTATAAATTGAGCCCCCTTTAAGGTGCACTATTTGTCAGGGTTGGGGGTTACCCGATCTTAAGGTCTCCGTGTTTTTCTGAGACACACTCAGCAATCAACGATACGCGTTTGTGACCCAAGTATTTTTATACATAAATTCTGCAGAACGAGGTTCATTGAGATTTATATATTTTCTCCATTAAATTTTAAAATTTGTGTTAGATCTGAAAGGTCTGTGTTTAAAGGAAAATTCATTTTTTTTTTTTTTTTTTTTTTACTATAAAAATTTAAGTTGCGAATAACGTTCTCAAAATTAAATACATGATCGATTGATGTCAAAGGTTAACCTTTTTTTACTATAGAGTTTTTCCTAACACAAGAACCATATTTATTTTTTTATTTTACGGACGGAAGCCCAATTGAAATACAATACAGAAATCTACATTTACATTTGAAAAATATTTATGAATATAATATACTACACGACCGATGTGATCATAATTTATCATGATGTTATAAAATACATAGCAGTGCGTAATTCAGTTGATAACTTACTGGATAATAATAAACCTAAAAAAGTAAGCAATGTAATTGGCATTTAATGCAAATATTCCTATGTGAGACTTTTTAAGCGTTTAATTTATTGTATAAATGGATTTATTTTTTTTTTCGTTAATTAATATGTTATACGAAAAAACATATTTTTCGATTACAAAGACTACAACTGACAAAGTAGACTGAAATACAAAAATAAAAATTAACGACCTACTGTAGACAAATATATTACATTTTTGACAATTTATTGAGTTAACTTTTATATTACAAAAAGCACTTTTATTAAAAGTTTTTTTTTTTTTTACTTCAGTTAGATGGTTTCATTCAATTAACGACGTTATTTTATTGTATGGTTCAATGTTGCTTATTATATTATAATAAAAATAATAATACTGTTATACAAAGAAAATAACAATGATTCATCATTTTAATTTAAATTTATTCATAAATAATAAAAATAATAATAACAAAAAATGACAAGTAAATGCAGGAACCAAAGTCCGGAGTATTTACTACGTAAGATTAAGAATAATATGATATTAAATATTTTCATATCTTCCAATTTACATTTTTTTGTGTTCGAGATTGAGTGAATATATATATATATATAATGTAACTGGTTTTTCATATTATATTAATTGTTTTGCAAAATAATTTGATAAATAACCACTTTGAATAATTATTATATCTTGTTTTACTAATATTAAATATGTTAATATATAATCATTATCATATAATTACCAGTACCGTTAGACCACACTCATCACAGTTATCATATTATAGCCATGGATTTTTATTATAATTCTATAATTTAATCATTAAGTATTGTAACTTAAATACAACTAATATAAAGATTAAAAATCGATTTTTGAGAATAGTATCTTTTAGATGTGGTTATAGTATAACCGTTATACGACAACCTCACTCTTCATATTAACTGATTAAAACTTTGAATAATTATAAATAAGACGAATAGGGCTAAATTTCTGCTTTATTTTAAAATTACTCAATGGAAAATACATTTTTCTATTATAAATGTCGATTTAAAATTTTTGGTTCTTAGTCTTAGTACTAAACAATCAAATAACTTTTTATGAGTCATTTCCGTTTACAAACTATAGTATAAATGCTTCTGTAAATATATGTCTGATAAATAATATTAATAAATAAATATAATATTGTTCTTTTACAACGGTAACTATTAATGTTCTTGATGTTCTTGAATGGCTTAATTTCTTAAATTATTTGAACTTAATAATATTGTATAATAATTGTATATTAACAACTAGTGTTATAAATGTCTAACAATCCGTCTAAGTAAATAAATACGATTAAATGTTATTCGAAAAAAAATATGATCTGTAAAAAACGTTTATGTTCATCAAAATTACCTACTGGATATTTTTACAACTGATTCTCGCTATACTCTATACGTACCTAAGGTACGTATAATGTTTTTTACGTGTCATCACAATGACATGATTTGATAATGCTATTTTTAAAAAAATTGTAATAAATCCAAAGGTATCAATAGTTATGTACAAACGTATAACCGTGGATGATGTCGTTTTAAAGATAAAATATTAAAATTTAAAAAAAGAGATAAATACTACTAAAATATGAGCATTGATTATAATATTATTATAATCGTATAGACCACGAATCCCCTACGTCACACGAACCGCATAATATTAGTTTAGTAATAACATAATATATAGTCCGTATAATTGCCCTTTTAATAATATTGAAAAAAAAAATCCCAAAAAGCTTAAAATGATTATTCGTTTTTTTAGCGGGAGGGAGGGGTGGATTGGGTGATCGCCGTCGGTCGAAGATAAACGCCGATGAACGATTCGACTATATAATATATCTATATAAATGTATATTGGATCTGTTCATGTTTTACATGAGAATTCAATTATATGCGATTTAAATTTTCATGCGGACGGCTTAGGACCACCGCCGCAGATATTATAAAATCGCTACAGGCTCGACACAGTTTTTTGGGACGTGATCGCTGGCGGAGGATGTTGTATGGATGGCAGCCGGAGAGAGGAGAGGCTTGTCAAGGTACCTACATTGTGAATTATGTACAGACCGACGCCTCCTTCGTTCTAGGCCACCATCTACACCCTTTCACTTGTCCCAAGTATGGTAGCGGTGGCGGCAGTGGAAAACCATTATAATGTTTGAATATTAAAAAAAAAAAAAAAACCACCAGCGAAATGGTCCCGGGCTAATTAATATTTATGCTCAGAGGTTCAATATTCTCTGACCCTCTCTCTTCACACCGCTCATCTTCACACCCGAACACTGCTGACACCTTCGTCCCATTACAGTCGCCGCCACGCGCTCCCCTACTAACACATTTTCGTGGATATCGTTATATTATTATTATATCTATCCACATGGCCAACGCCCATCGCTCCGAAAGTTTAGTATATTTTTTTATTTTTAATATACCTACTACGATAAGTGCATGTGTGTGTTTCTGAAATAATAATATATAACTAATGCTACAATATTATTTTACACCGTGTCGTTGCTGATAGGGTATGGTATTTTTATTAAAAAAAAAAAAAAAAATATTCATTAAAAATCGACTTGCCAACGGCGTCCATGAAGATACGCGACTTGCAAGTTGTTGCTATAGTTGCTGTTATACAAACACCCAACGTATTCAGATAATCGTGTCGACGATGAATATAATATGTCCCTTATTGGACTTATATGAAATTAAATTTTTATGATTTCGATAAGACTGGCTTAAACGGCTCAATGGATTATGCCGAACCGTGTGAATACCTCTTCCGTAAAATTTTTCGAACTTTTTACGTCCGAAAAAAAGTTTTAGATTTTTATTTTTTGTTTATATTTTTAACCGATGTCTAAAAAAAATTCGAAAATCGGTAGGTTTTATGTCATAATTTTTCTTGTGGTTTAATCAAACAGAAACGCTATAGGTATACACTTAATATAATGGAATATAATATACTATGTTTACCATGAAATACCTTTATATAATATTATATTTTAGTTCATTGACTAAATAAATTTTAACAAAAACAATTATGTACACTTATTTAAATTTTATACTTGAATATTCTACTTTTAATTTTATTTGAGTTTGTTTTTCGATTACAATTGAAAATATTTCGAGTTCAAACCGGTATAAATTTGTAATATGTAAAATATTGTATATGAAATTAACAATTTTTACTAATAAAGTGTTATGATAAAATAGTTATTTAAAGTCTGTATGTGCAAGAGTGAAAGGGCACAGGATTACCCATCAAAATATCGGTCCTCTTCTACCTAACATAACAAATAGTAATTAATAACAACAGCTATAAAATAACTATAAAAACTAAAAATTGTGAAAAGCAATTTTTCTAATCATATTTCATATTTTGTAATGTAACTTGATATAAATTAATATTTTAAATTTACATTTAATGTACAATTGTGAGCGTTTTATTTTAAACAAATGACTACGTTTATATTAAATATTTAACTACATAATTTCAATAATCTACTATTTTATTATAAAAATAAACAATACACAATACTCTACAATATCTCTTAACCGATAGTTTTAAAATATAATAATTTTTTCATTACGCCCAACACCTATAGGTATATACGTTACAAGAATTTCCGTATTCAGATTTGTATCCTTATCTGAATATAAAAAGTATAAATTAATACGATGTAGGTATTATTGATTTAAAAAAATGTCCATATTTATTACATTATTGCGCAGGTACGATATGTGTATACTCGTTAATTGAAAACATTATTTTGGTGTTTCATATTTGCTACATGTTTTATAATAATTATTACATACATTATCGGCCAAACAGCCCTGTTCCCGCGGTTATCGTCCAAGCGACGATAAAGTTTCCATTATTTATTTAGCAAGTCGAGTCGTACAAGCTTCTAAGTGACAGTCGCGATTTAAATTTTGATAACCTCGCGTTTTAATTATAGTCGCTTCTCTTTCTCTGCTACCGCCGTCCGACAACCGACATTATTACTGACAGCGATTCGCTTCCTATCCATTTCCCAAAATGCCGGAATTAACAAACTGTAAATTAAATGTAGTGAGGAGTTAAAAACAACGAAATAAAAACCATACATATATACACTAAGTTATATAGCGAATGGCGAGGTCGCAATACATTATAATAATATAGAAAATTATATGAAATTACGAACGTGATTTTTAAGCAATCAAATTGTTCGGAAATCGTCCGAAAATATTATTTCACAAGTATTTACATCGTATAAAAGACACGTTTAATATAAACCATTAAACGTTGACATTATATTGTATAATAAAATTAACAATCACACCACACAACAATGTTTTCATGCAACCAAAGTATTTTAGTATTTCATTTAACGTGATGAAACATTATGTTATATTGTTTATTGAAATTGTAAAATATACTCATAAGAAATTTAAACGGTCCAGAATAAACGCATTAAACCAATTAAATTGTTTAACTATCATATAAATTATTCAAAGTGTTAATTTACTAATTATTACAATAATATATTTATATCATATACAAAACACAAACAGATAATTTTTTTATTTATGTGTTTTTATAGTTTTTTTTTTTTTTTAAAGTTTGTGTTAACTCTTGTTTATTATTACAAAAAAATATTACAAGCAAAATATTAAGTTTTATAAAAATTTCAAATGAATAGTTTTTTTATTCGCGATTTCCGTACAAAAGGCCTGCTGTCGATTTCTCTAACTCCGCCACTGAGACACCAGAATCAATTAAATTACACTGTTTAGCTCTAAAAATTATCAACAGGCTACCGGATGTGCCTGCGCATGTACTTTAAAGATATTTCTACGCGATCTATGTAGATTAACCAAAAAATATATCTTAAGACACACTCGCGTTGATACAACGGTAGTCTGCGAATAATATGTTTTTAATTATATTTAAAATGCCATTACCCTGCGCATGTTGTTATTATTATTATTTTGATTACTCGTCCATGATAGCATACGGAATCCAGATATACGCATGATACACAGACATACAGAAGTTTAATTAAAATAAACACAACGCTTCTCCAGCGTCCAGTCTGATTCAAAGAAAATAAACAGTATTATATAATAGAGGGAGCATAAAGGAAACCGGACTATTTTGGGGCCAACATATGATATTCACGTTTAAGTACACGTGTCGGTTATAATATTATATTAAAACAGTGAACTTTGCTCAGTGTCAGGATCGTACTTAAACTCTCATTCCTGCAGACGTTTGTATACTACCCCCGTGAGTCGACTAAAATATCCTCGTCTTATATAACTACAATCCATTTTTAATATTTAACGTTAGTTTTAAGTGACAAAAATTTCTCTGATTATGTTTATTCTTTATAATTTTTCTTACCTTCTCCGACCGGATTCAGTTGAAAATTGATGTTTTAACACTGTGTATTTACATGATTTACATAAAAATAATAATAATAATAATAATCAGTTACAGGTGAATTTTTTAAAATTCATAATTTTATTAAAGCCAACCAAAACTAAAACAAATGCATGTCAATTGTAAAATTAAATTTATACTGTTTTAACCGATTTTAATTTAGATAAAGCGTAATACCTACTCGAATATTAATTTTGTTTTGAAAATATTTTGTACAATAGATTGATTTAAAGAATTTTGCATAACTAACCATTTTGAAAATGTCTCTTCATTATATCGTGTTTATTCAACTATTTGAGCTGTTGAATTTAATTACAAATTCAAACATCACTAGTATTTCCAAAAAACATGAAAAATTTTGAGAATATTACGACATATAGTATGTTGATTAATTAAAATAAAATAATAATTTTATTTCAAAAATGTTCGGAGCTACCTAAAATTATTTTATTTATAAAAGCATGTGTACATATTATATTATTAATTGTCAAACGTGTAATTTCGTGATCATGATGGTTGTTCAGTGAAAAGTAACATCAAGTATTAAATATGATGATATGACAAAATAACAACGACCGTACTATATGCATATAAAACTTTCATGGCATGCAACTACTATTAATTATTATTACATGTTTTATATATATAAGTACGTTCTTATGGGTTAGTAATTCTTGTACGCTCTATTGAAGCTGTTTTTTTCCGATAAGCTTGGAAATTTCTTGAGTATCATCAACACAACATTTGTATTTTATACGCATAATACGAAACATATTGAGCCGTTGGTTTGGTTTGTAGTAGACTTTGTCAGAAAATCTATTTAACTTGAAAAAAAAATGGCATTTAAACTCAATGCATTGTCAACGGTGGCGGTCAAGGGTTAAGAATTATAGAACGAAAGCATGGGTGACTCTTGTTGTGTACGTACACCACTGTTACTCGACATTCACAGAGCAGAATGGTTTATAATATTATAATATAGTAGGTATAATCAAAAAAAAAAAAAAAAAAATAATAATAATATCATAGTGAATTTTTTTTCTCTTATAGCGTGTTTAATTTTCATGTAATGAGTTTCAAATTTCATTGTTCAAATTTAGGTCAGTGTAATTGATAGCAGCTTTTAAAATGAATTAAAACCAGAGTAAATTTATTTTGCAACGTAAATCTTATGATTATTGACTATAAAATGTTTTTTTTTTTTAATTAATATGAATTTAATTAATTCAGATAAATCTTTACCATTTATCTGAAAACACAATGATTTTTGACACGTTTAAATCATCCAAACGCATTGAAATAAACCCTCATGAATAATAAGTAAACATAAAAAATGCTTCTTTAAATAAAACTAATAACTTAAATCGATGATTCATGAGCATTTTTATTTGTTTATTATATTTAATAGATTAAAAAAATAATAATAATAATATTGTTGGTTAAATTACTTTATTTTTTTTTTTTTTTTTAAGTTATTAGGTTTTTAGGTAATTGTATGTATTACACATTCAATTCATTTTATATTTAATTTAATTTTCGTATTGATATTGATATATATATATATATATAATATATACATTAAATTATGTGTAAGAGTATAAATTACTTTATGTGGCTGTCTAATAAATTATGGTGAATCAGATTTGACTAGTTGGCCTGTGTTGGTTATCCCTGTCCGATATGTTCTTGTTAATACTATTAATGCATTATTCTAAACGCATTTATAAGACCTATAAATTAAAAATAATAAACCTAAAACCATTTCTTAAAAATAGCAGTACATTGTTGGTGATTAACGTTTTAATTTTTCAAAATATAAATATAATATTTCCACCAGTCTTAATTTTTTCAGTATTAGGGTTGGTTTCATTAAATACAAGATCTACAATTTTGGAAAATTATACTTTGTACATATACGTTTGTTGAGTTGGTTACTTATAATTATTGTTTTAAATATTTATGAATAAATAAATTATATTAACAATATTATGACTTTATTATTAGTATTATAATGTAATTTCCGATGACTTGTTGAAATATAGTATACTCGTATGTAGCTGTTTTGCCTGTATAATTCGCCGTCATAGAATATAATGATAAAACTATATTTTTTTTCTTTCTAGCGTACTACTGTCTCTTACCAATGCATATTTGGCCAAATAAGTAATCTTAATTTTGTCATTATCGCGTATATTTTTTTAGGTCCTACTAAATAATGAGCACTCTGATTAAAGTCTAACAAACCTGGCTATGTATTTTTAAATGAATACAATAAATTGTTGTTTATTTGTCATAGAATTACCTGGTTACCAAACTATTTTTTTTACGGTTTATCAAAATCTATTGACATAGAACAGATATTTTAACCAGTATTTCCATTTAAATGAATAATAAAATCAATAGTAAATAAATAATTTGAAGAATTAATAAAATAAGATGTCTGGGTAATCGCTAGTGTTAAATAATATAATATTTCATCATTATTACCAAGTTCGACGACATTGTATTGAACCCAAGACAAAACCCTTAACAAATTACATACTAGCTGTCATATACAATTTGAAATACCAGGTTTTTACCTTATTCGTGTTTCATTATATGTTCTCGTTGACCAAATTAGATTTTGCTTGAGAAATATAAAATATTGTAAATAATAACAGAGTATATTATTTGTTATTGAATCATTAGTTCACGTTCAGTAAGTTATAAAAATACAATACAATAATAAGTAAAAGTCTATGTATAATAACAATAAAACTCTACAGTTTACATAGTGTCTGTAAACGAGATTTCATTTATACCAGAATTCGATAAAATACGAAATGTTATTATCGTCGTATAATTATCATTATTGTCGACATATTTACTTAACGATTTACGATTCAGTATTTTGCATTCCATTTGTAATTTTAACTCTTAATTAATAAATAAAAAATAATGTCATTGATACATTAAATTCATATTTGTTTTATATTTATTATATATTTATTTATGAGTTTTTCGAGAAAAATGAATGCTATATAAACATGAATGTTACGGTTAATAAAATACAACATGAAAATTAGCCGACGTTAAATTTAAGTAATAATTTATTTTTACTAGTTTAATGTTTACTCCGTTAATACTTAATCGAATAGAAATATTTTAATTGTAAATAATGGTACTTACCTTGAAATAGAATAGTGTAATTCTAATTCATTATATTTACATAAGTGATTATGCTCCTAGAATAATTATAATTACTGTGTACCATCAACATTTATCCATAAGCACAATATTTTAATAAATTATGTTTTAATAAAACATTATGATGACTGTGGTGGTTATAATAATAATAATATCGGTTTTACTCGAAAACCCTATTATTTTTGTGTTGTTCCTAATTTTACGTAAATATAGGTGATAAAATATAAATAATTCTTTTGTAAATACTAAAATTTGATTCAATAATAAATAGGTAATGTTGTTCTATTATTAGTCGAATATATTGCAGAGCATCTGATATTCCTATTTTATTAATACACAAAAATCATTTGAATTTGATTCTGTCTTACTAGTATACTCATATCATATCTACCATCAATATATTTAAATTTTTTGATTTATTATTTACAGTCTGTAATCGAACATTTTCACTTCAATTTTCATTAAATGAATACGTCTACAAATCACACAATTAAGTAGGTACTGTAACAGACATTCACAATTACCAAATATGTTGCAAATCGACATTTTTCTATGCCACAACCGATGCTCTGTGATATGTATTTTAGAAAATAAATAATTAAATATAAAATATAAATTATTACTCGAATTTTTAAGCTTAATAATTTAAATAAATTTAAAATGCATAACGCGCACTAAAAAAAAAAAAAAAAATAAAATAAAATATACCAATTTTAATAAATTCTACTTATCTTGGCAGTTTACTTATTTTGCTATGATTTATATATCCATGGAATCTTTTGAAATTAAGTTGGAAGTGTTTAAGCCACCATTTTTTAAATGTCACCTTATTTAAATGTATCGTACTATCATAAATAACAACACTTGACAAATATTAACAATAATAATACTTAAAAAATAAGTATGTAAATGTATTAATTCTTTTTAAATCTAAAATTATCCAAAGAGTTTATTATTTGCCTACGTCATAGTTATCAAAATTGTAATTTTATATAATCATTAATCATTGTATCAATAAATGTGAAAGCAACATGATTTTATTTTGATCTGGTGATCATGTAATAATTTAAAATATCTATTTTTTATTTTATCTACATAAACTGTGAATAAAACAAACATTAAAATAATATTAGTATTAATAACTATAAAAAAATATTAGTTATAATTTGAAGCATTATGATGCATTTAATATTGTAAAATAATAAAATCAAAAAATCAATTCAGCAATATTCTCAATAATAAACACTATAGGTCTCATTTATAAAATTTATTCGGAGGCTTAAAATGTATATGGAACGTTTGAAATAAATGATTCCATGATATTGGATTGAAACTCCAAAATTAATTTTACTACGCCACACAACTATTGCAGTTCAAATACTTTTAAAAACATACTATACCTTAGACACATTCATTTACACCGAAATAATGACCTATTTTACACTTTAATAACTATGTTTATTGACCATCGTTATAATAGGTGGGTATGTTACCAATTAAAATTTAATGTATACACTGTTTATCACAAGTTTGACTCTTAATATTAATATATATTTATAGGTTAAGTAAGTTACAACTAGTTTTAAACTTAACTGACCTCTTTGACAACCTTATTTATACGGCTTTTGATGTTTACACCGAATTAACTAATCCTATAAAAGTTGGATAACGTATCTAAGTTAGTGGTATAGACTAGACAATGGCAAGATAAGGATAAGCTGAGAGGTTTTAACATTTTAAATAATATTTTAAAAATACTCTTCCCTGCAGAAAAAACTTCTTTTTAAACTTAGACATGTATTAAAATTATAACTCACATTAAGGTTACTGTAAAAATTGAAAATATCTTAATATTATATTTACTTCATCAAAATATCAAAGTCTTACAAGGAATCATTGTTAAGCTTTTGTATTCAAAAACAATTATTAGCCTTTTATATCCCTAAAAAATAAAAATATTTTATCTTGGTCACGTAAACAAAAATTTTATAATTTTACTCATCATCGTGTGGTATTTGTTCACAGGTGCAGTGCGACAGATATTCGCCGTCGTTCATGGAACTGCTTCATTGCCGTGTGACATTGCGCCACCGATACCCCACGATCCCCTGGACACTGTCATATTGGTTGTTTGGTACAGATATGAGAAAACGGCGATATACAGGTAAATTTCTGTTTTCATAATAACCCCTTATACTTGTAAATATGTCGTGGTTAAACAACGGCCGTGGTCGAAACCTTTGACTAAATCTAGTCAAAACAATTTCAATGACAACTATAAAATACTACACATTATTTTAATCTTTTACAATCAGTGACATAACGATTGTAAAAAAAGGAATATATGTACTAATATATTAACCGATCGTAATATTTTTATATTTTCATTTATTTTATATAATGTAGACTTAATGATACGAGTATAGTATTCGAATAGAATTATTAAAATAGGTATACGAATTTCATGTAATTAATTTCTTTTTACACGAGAATTCTTTATAATTACAGCAACGGAATTCGTAGATTCATGACTAAACGATGTTTTAACTAAATATTTTTTAAAACCCAAATTTTATACACACATATTTAATTATTAATAACTTATAATTTTAGCTCATAAATAACTATTTAGGTGCATTATATATATTTTTTCATAAACTATAAAACCTATTCTAAATCAATATAATTTGCAAATCTATTATTTTAATAGAAGTTTTAGGTTAACTATAAATTTATACAAAATCTATGTAATCAAATACTAAATCATTAATTTCTAAGTGATAGCCAAAAAGTATTAATTCATAATAATTATTTAACATTATAATATTAAATTAAGGTTAATTATCAACAAAATAGTAAATTCTGTGAACTATCCTCTTTGTAATCAAAATTCGTTTCTCTGAAATATACATTTAATTCAGACAAATAAGTTCCAACTAGGTAGAAAAAATATATTTGCAAACAAATATTTTATCTGTAGAACGGTTTGGTCCATAATAATTTAATTGTTTCTACATTATCATTTTTTAAAGTTAAGTCTAACTTAAATTCAAATAATGAGAATTACGCATAAAAACCTTTTGTTATTCAATGATATATTATTAAATAATATGACAATTATTAAAAATCATTCGTTTTAAACTAAGATATAACAGTTTGGAATTTACTATATTTTCCTTGTATAAGTTGAAATTTTATGATAGCGTCTTTTTGTTTTGAGCCCACAAATTGTTAAATCAACCGAACAGTTATAACAGAGAATATACAATTCCTAGGTATTTTTGTAATTATTCAATTGTTTGTAATTATCTGTTTTGTTTATTTTTTTATAACTTAAAGGAATAATAAAACGTACTATAAATCCCATTTAAACGTTTTATTACTTGGAATATACAATTTGAAAACCTACATTTGATAGGTCAGTTTAGATTTATATATATATATATATTATATAAACATATATATCTTACAAATGTATCTAGTGCAGACGTTAAGTTATAAACGACGATAATATATGATAATATGCGTATTTCACGCATAATATGTAGCAATAATACATCTAATATCTGTGTAATGTACTATAAAATGTGCCGGCATATTTTAATCTGATCAAATCAAATCAAAATTGTCTTAGATATACATGCATACGTATAAGTATACATAAACAGATTTTTTTTACCAATTACGTCCCCTTACGTTATTTTATTCAATGTATTTGATAACATTTTGGTTTTTTGAATTTACAAGTATAAAGATTTAACAACCGTATTTTTAAATACATAGAACTTTTTATATAAAATTCATGCAGTAATAGCCTTTGATGTGTATCAATTAACAAATTACAATTTGTATAAGTAGTTAATGAGTTAATAACTATACGATGTGTGTGTACGCGTTGAAATTAATATATGCTATTAGGTTAATTCTATATATATTTAGTATATGCGATTAAAAAAAATAATATACCTACTAAAGATTAATAAACTTACATTTTAAAATTTTGTGAAATGCTATTATTTTGTTAAACTATTATTAAGGAATATTATTCTTAGTATAAAAAGTTAAATAACTAAAAAACTTTTAATTTACGATAAAGACGCTTCGATACTTGCAAAAACAGTAATTTTTTTTTACAATTTACAATAAAAAAGCGGGTTTCATTTCGAAAAGAAATTTATATCACCACTGTAACATTTTTAAATGATACAGTATTTTAAGTGTTAAAAATAGTCTTTTATGAAAAGTTAAAATTTTAAAAATCAGAATTTTTATGCTTGAAATTTTGAATAAATATGATTGTTGAATTTATATAATTTTATTTTTTGTCGATTATTTAATAAACATTGTACGGTAAATGAGATAGACTTGTATAATAGTATAAATAAATTACTTTGAATATTTTTTTTTTAAAACATTTAATTTCAATAGATAAATACACATTTCTATATTATTACAATAATTGTTTTTATTTTTTTTTAAATTTTCCTAAAATTACTACAGTATTACATACATTTTTTTTGTTATCTTAAAAACAAAATTTGAACCACTGAATATTTTTATTTTTCAGCAATAGTTTTTTTTTTTTTGGTATTTTAGTTGGTACTTATTAGTTATTACAATAAATTAAAAACAATTAATGATAAAATAAATTTGATTTAATAGAAGAATATTATATAGAAACCAAAAAAAAAAAAAAAATTACTATTCAAAATAATGGCATAAATACTTTGTTTATAAGTATCCTAGTAGTTATTCTAAATACTTTTTAAAAGTATTTTATCTATGCTTTGTGGCTTATACTGCCGTCTGCTAGTATAGTAACGCTTTTCTCTCAAAATAAATAAATAAATAAATAATGATAATAATAAAATAAAATAAAATAAATAATTCAAAACAGATGGATGAGAGGTTTTGTGAATTTACTGGTGATAAATAAAATTGATCAATAATTAGAGGATTGCAATGTAGAAAACTGATGATCAAACTATTATGAGTGATAATTATATTTTGTTTTGTTTAATTATGTGCTTATATCTATACGTTAACCTCATAATATTAACGTTATTTTGTACTTGTTTTCGAATCATTCGAGCAGCCAACACGTGACTATAGGACTTTGTTTTATTCATTGTGTACTTTAAGTAACAGCACAAAAGTTATAATTCTATAATTTCCACTGAACGCTTAGTACGTCTCAGCTTATGAACAGTAATGTTTTTTTAAGAAAAATCCAGAAAACTACTTGAATAATAAAGCACATAATTTAATTATATTGTTAAAAACATTATTTATATGAACATCGTACTTAATCGATTTTAACATTAAAAATGACTTTCTAACATAAAAAAATAACTTCAAATCGATGCAACCTTGATGTATCTGCAATATTTTGCTATACTGCACATTAAATTGTCATTTATAATTTTTACAAAAAGAAAATTAAACATTTTTTCGTAGTTTATCGTTCGAGTAATACTATTTTAAGTGTAGGTACGCATGAATACATCAAACATTTTTGTAAATTAATCTAATATACCCACAATCGTTCATTATTATTTCAATATTTTCAGATAAGTATCATACGAAACAACATAATCAATAGAATTAAATGATTTACTAAAAATTAAATCAATAACATTAATAAGTTATTTTTTTCATAATGTTATTGTGCTATTGAATGACTGAAGTTTGTGTCAGCGTTCGGGGTAACAAATTCGATGAAATAATAATTATTATATAGGATAAACGGATATCTCAAAAAATGTTTTAAATAATATATTTTTTGGTAATGGAGGGAGGGATCAGAAATCGGAGTATAACCTCTGTTAGAAAATGGACATATTGATAACGGGTGAAATTCCCTTAGGTGGAAAGCTCCACATCACGTGTGCATAATTAACAATGTACGCCGAGGTTTGCGCAATACGTCGCAATCTCGTTATCATCATCGGTAAAATCCCAACGTTTCGATAAAATGCGTATGGGCTGAAAGTCGCTTTTAAATTGAATTGTGAGTGGGTGCAATAATCATAATAATAATAATAAAAAAAAAAAAAAGTTTAAAAAAAAAACAGTTTGCTTTGTACGCAACGATAATACTATGCGAATATTATCCCAATTAGGTTTCGGTATAAAACTCGGTGAGAGCCACGTAATAGCACAGGCCACCTGCATTAATGTAGAGAGAACGATAATGCTGCAGGGAGTACCTAATGGGAATTGTGCACGGCCCAAACCACCACCTCCACCGCCTTCATTGCCGACGATGGTTCTGACGTTAACCCTCGCCTTCGTCTACCACCACCATTGCTGAATGGTTAAAAGCACTCGAGATGTTGTCTATGCACTGCGATCACACACGCACTCGCCATTGCGGTTATTGTCTTTAAGCCCAGGGATGGACCCCGACTGACTCAAAGTGACTATATCGCAGCGGAGAGTGATTTCAAAAATTCAAAACACCCTCAGACTAATCATCGTAGCCCACTCCTACGCCTTTTATCAACATTACATCAACGGATTTGTTTTGTTAGTGCGCTCGTTTCTAAAACAAAAGTGTGTACACACATATTAATAATTATTGCCTAGTCTGCAGATGATATAAGATAAACGTCATAAAAAAACGTATGATGTTCATTATCAAATAACTGTGAAATGAAAAAATATAAAATTATCTCATGGTACTTTACGGCCATTTCTTTACATTCAGTTCTATTTACACATGCATCCAACACAGTCTCTTAATATTAACGATCGATTGTTGGACGTTTCCTTATGCCCACTGATTTATTATGATTTCCCAACACCGCCACTGTATCATGGGTATGGACGTGTTATTGTATAGTGGGAACGGAGCTCAATACTTTATTTTTGAAAATGTCGAGCGTACCCATATTATAACGACCATTAATCAGTATTTGCGGTGGTCGACATGGAGGTAACATATTATATTTTGAAAGTTTACTCAAAAATTACACACTGATTATATTATGGGTTAACGTTAGTCTTCTTCATTAATATTAATAAATCTCTTTCGTTTTATGAGTTTGTTCGTCGATGTATATTTTATAATAAAAGGAAATAATAATTATAATAATTAATTTAAAAAAATAAAATCTAAGTAAAATGCAACAAACTATAAAATAATTGGAATTCAACAATTACGCTACTATTAATACCGATGACTAATATAATTATAGTTATACAACAGATTTTGAAGTAAGACCAATATTATGATATTTACTTAAAAAATATATTTTTAAAGTTCGAATTGGAATTATTAGATAAATTTCAACATATAAAACTGTTACTCACTATAAATAAACAAAATAATAATAATTATTATTATTCAGTTAAATGATTAGTTTAAGTTTTATGTAATGTCCATTAATAGTTACACAATGTTTGATTATATTTTACGTATATACATTAAAATAAATTCGCATCACACAAATTATACTATAGGAAGTTTTTCTAATGTTTGTATGAAATAAATTTATTGATAAATGTAAATTTGTTTTATTGTAAATAAATGATAAATACTAAGTATCAAACGAAATATTAATTTGGAAATCCGATGTGTGAATATTTAACTGCGTAAATAAAAAGGATTATAATTTAAAGTAGTTGTATGAATTTACGTGACAAGGATAGTAATACCTGCGTGAACTCAAAAATTAAATTTTGAAATAAAGGAATACTAGAGATTAAACGATAAGATATGTTAGGGAGATTAAATAGGAGAAAAAAATATCTGGGACAAAAGTAGTTTTAAATCAAAAATAATAATGAACACCCTTAACATTTTCCCAGAGTCCCATAGAACAAAAAAGGTAATAATATGTTTTTCAACAGTATATTCTATTTATATTTCGTTAATTTATATTTTTGCTTTGTAAAATATTTTAATCATATTATATAATAACCATGAAGCTGCTTATGAAATTTTAAAAGTAAATATTTTTGTCGTGAAATACTTTTTTTTTGGAATTCAGGTGAATGGTTTGATTTATACACAAAATATTTTTCATGCATTATCATTTTAATTAAGGATCTACCAAGTTAATGATTATAAAATACAAATACTATTATTGAAATAATTATATTTATTTATAAATAAATATTTTAGAATAATCGAATAAATATTATTAAATTTAAATTAACAAATTAACTCTCTCTCTGCTTAGATATTAGAGTCTAACGTAATTTATGTTCAGGAAGTTTTACTATTTAAATCAATAATAAAAACCAGAGCTAAGAAATATTCTCATTACGTATTTTTTATGTAGATATATTATTTCAATAAGTTTTTTACTAACTGAGTTATTTTGACTGGATACATTTTTAAAATGATTTTTACCAATATTTCTTTTGACAAACCCCATTTATAGTTTTAAAAAAACGAAAAATGAATTGTCTTTTAGAAACTCGTTGTTTGTTTGGAATTAAGTAAAAAAAATTGTTCATTAAACAAAATACATTTCTAAATTGTATTGGTGAAAAACGATCTAACACACTTCCGCTAAAACATGTCATAGCGTTTGGAATAGGTGTATATTTAATAATTATCAATTAAATTTTCATTTCTACTTGGGTAATCAAACGGATGATTGAAAATCGAAGAACACCAAAAACATACACGAACACATCATAATCGAATAAAACTGTTTTTGTGGACGGGCCGGGACACTGTTATTGCAGTCGATTTTCGGCATGTACAAAAACACGTATTTTGACAATCACTGAAGATTTACACAACAATTAAAACAATGGACGCTGGGCAAAACGATAATAATATTATTTAGCGATTCGTTGTAGCCATTTGATTGCCAACGGCCAGACTTTTGAATAATAATAATTATTGTTGAATTCCCCTCATTGTTTTACCAATCATTTCCGTCAACCAAACTGCAGACAATAAAGACAATTATATTATACCCATCATCATCATCATTACCATCATCATCATTGATGTTGTCATTGCTGAACACATTTTTCAGTTGTACTTTGTCATACATAGTTTACACTGTTACGATGGTTATACGTTGATGAATTATTTTTTTCCTTTCTTTTTTTCCGTATCTGCAATGTTCAATTTTTTTTAAATATAAAAACTGTAAAAATATTTGAATGTTTTATTTTTTAAATAATGTGGTAATATTTTTGATTAATCAAATTCATAAGCTTATTCTCTTACAACAAATTGATAATTACTGTCACAGGACCGATTGAATATATTATTTTATTTGTCCTAAGTCGTTTTTATTTATTTAAATATATATTATATATTTATATTTACATCATATACATTTATACATTTATTTAGCTAGCAATAGCAATAATAAAAATAAAAAAAATAATTATTATAATTATAGTCGGTTAAGTTAAGTTGAATAACTTTTTAACTACCCGCCTAAGACAAAATTATGCACGTTATATAAAAATTAAAAATAAATTATGATACACTTCGTCACAAAAGTTTACATTTAAAATTTTTTATTATTACGTTTCAGTTGTTAAAAATATATTTGTATGCGTTGTATTATTCAATACATGACATTGTCATAATAATTAATCCGGAGATAGAAGGCTGTAGATTTTTTGTTTTGTTTTTTTTTTTTTTTTAATTTAAAAAAATCAACTACCATTACTATCATTATGTTATTCAAAACATATAGAAAATTTACCATATATATTTTATAAGTGAAAGGTAGTTTGTGCCCTATTAGTTTAGATCACACTCATGAATATAATAAAAATAAAATACCTACTTTAAAAAAATATTATGATATTCAATTGAAAATATAAATATACCTCCCAGGCTAAATCTATTTATCAGGATAAAATGAAAATAAAAATCTTGGAACATCACTAGACAAACCGTTAATTTGGAAACCTTACTTTCAAACCAAGATAAAAGTATACAATTCCAGACCCTTTTTCACCCTTTTCTAAAGATTATTTAAAATATTTAAATCAAATCATTTCTGTTCGAGTAGTGATCAGACTAGTTTGGTCATAGTATATTATATTGTACAATGTACATATACAAATTTGAGGTCCTGCCAATACATCTAACATTCACCCAATCCAACCATTTTAAAATACATAATATTAAGTTAACTGATGCACGATAGTATTTTACTAATATAATAATATAAAAAGGTTAACAAGTTGTAACTTATAATGATATTTTCCAACTTCATTACTGACGTTTTTATTTCAAATATAAATCTCCAACACTATCCCTAAAAATATGGTGTCTCTTTTTATTCTTGATAATCTTTCTTAGCTGTTAAATTTAAAGTGGAATAGCGATTTAATAAACTAAATTATAGTTATTAATAAAATTATTGGGTATAAGTAGTTATAGTATACTATTTAATCAATCAAGTTAATTTCTTTTTTACACCACTCACCCATATTACAATATTATTTATCGTCATAATGAATTACTTATTATATCACCTTATTGTATAAACGATTTTGTTTCATATATTAATAGAAATAAAAATAAATACTGTAAATACGATGACAACCAAGATTATCGATGTGCGCATTGCAGTCATAAGCGATTTATTTGGTAGGGATTTACGGTACAAATACGAAAAATAGAACAAAACGAACTGATAGACATATAACTTTGTCATCATGATATCTTACACGAGACTTTATCCGTTCCACAAAAAAAAAAAAACAAAAAACCCCATATAAAATATCATAAATCGTTTGCTACCTGAACACAAATCATCAAATCTGAAATGAACTACTCTTCGGTGGAGCTAGGGTTTCTTTGAATGAGAAACACGAAAGCTCGTGCGTACGCTATTCGCACGTAAATACACCATAAACAATAGACAGAATGTAGTTTAAAAATAAAAATGTATATGTACATGTATTTATCATAATTATCTGTTATTTTTTTTAATAGAGATATAATGACATAAAACTATATTATCATAATCACAAAAATGCATGTCGAAGTGGCGATTCGACGGAATTTTCACTCTTTGCGATCTAGGTTCAACGAAAAATCGTTTTCCTTCGGACACGCTGTAACGGTTTATTAATCAGACCCTGGGGGGATATAATATCGTACGAGTTTGTGTGTATATGTGCGTGTATTTTTTCCTCTCGTTACTTACTCTATTCGTCTCGAAATTACTCATCCGGGTTTTCTGGAGGGATTAAAAAAAAATAAAGGAACACAAGGAGCGCCCGGTGGGCATGTTTTTGCAACGGTAAACAAAACGCAAACAAAAAAAGAATATATTTATAATTTTGTGTTTTTTATTTATTTTTTTTTTTAATCCAAACACAGGGGTAAATCCTTTACGGTGTGCTCAACAGCAGCAGTGTACTTACCACCGCTGTCGTTTGATGAATATTACGCCATATTTTCTGCCAGCCGCGGTGGAACAATATAAATACAATATTATTATACAAGCAGGTCTTAATGATCCTAACTCTGAAATACAAAACATATAGTGTTGCCGTTTTTGGCCAGCGACGTCTTTGCGGACTTATACAATACTCAACGTTACAAGTGCTATGTAATTATCCGATTACCGTTCGACTAAAGCCTCTTTTACAACCTAACATACTGTATATATTGAATATTCCCATACGCTATCATAATATTGCTATATACCATACGAGTATGCGGTTTTTGTTTTTGTTTGTTCCGAACAGAAATATTATCATACCAATTGCTATATGGGAAACTGTTTGACAGTTGTACAATAATAATAATAATAATATAACAACAACGGTTAGAGTGAAATTCATAGTAAAAATATTTTGCAATAGCTCTAAGCTCTCAATAGTTCCTAAAAGTTAAGTTTGTCAGTAAATAGATGAAATTTATTTCTTCTGTTTAGATCTATAGAATAAAGTAAGATATAAGTCATATTTTTTTTTATTTTTTTTTTTTTTTTTTTTGAAAAAATTCCCTTAAATTTATTTCACTACAAAAAAAAAAAAAATATGTATCCGAATAATATAACCAAATACGTTTTATGGAAAACCTTGATTAATATGTCTGTACTCATCAATAATCAACATAA
This sequence comes from Melanaphis sacchari, assembly GCF_002803265.2. Taxonomy (NCBI): domain Eukaryota; kingdom Metazoa; phylum Arthropoda; class Insecta; order Hemiptera; family Aphididae; genus Melanaphis; species Melanaphis sacchari. Next base: position 1,301,021 of record NW_020270545.1, read on the forward strand.
AAAATTAAAATGCAGATAATATATATATATATGACTTGAAAAACTATTCAATAAATTTGTTGATATTTTTAAAATGTTTTATTATAACAGAGTAATAGTTTTTAGAATGTATTTATTTTTTTTTTTTTAAATATATATTGTTTTTATGCGTGGTTGGATTTTGGTTTTGTAATATTAAAATTATGGACTTTTTAGGTTTACATTTTGTGTGACTAAAATAAACGCAAATAACAAAACTTTTCTTTTTATAAATTTTTAAAACTCTTTTGTTTATATAAAAACTTAAATTAAAATAAAATCATAATAATAAGAGTGTATACAAAAATGCTGAACACTTTCTGTAATTAAAGTGACAGGAATTGATAATAAACATATATCCACTTTTTGGACTACTATTTCCAAATTTTAAAAGTAAAAAACATGAAATGTTTTTAATAATTTAATTTATCTGCTTGATTGGTTATATTCAAACCATCATAATTCTTTAAAAAATACAATTCAAGTCTTTATTTGATAAATTTTGATTATCAAATCACTAAATTGATGACAATTTTTTATTTCTCCGTTTAGTTTTTTTTTTTTTTTTTTTTTTATATGTTAACTGTATTTATAGTTATTGGAATTTACAAATACCGTTTTGAAATTGCGCAAAATTAAAATAAATAAAATATAAAAGTAACGTAAAACTATTTTCATATTGATTATATTAATAATTTTTTAACATTATTGAACTTAAAGTTTTTAATCTTTTGTTTTCGTTATGTTTATAGTGTATATATAAATATGCTATTCTTAATGACTTTTATACAGATAACACTGCTGATAAAACTTAGAAATCGATGTCGTTATTTTAGTCAAAGTTTGCCATGTGCGGCAATAGCTTAGATACGTTTCCTAAAATTATTTTATTTTTCGATTCACGAGTTAGCTTAGGGAGGGTAAGCTATTGACTTAACGATAATGTGTTTTCATTCGGTAAACACTTTTTAGGATAGTAAATGTGGTCCATGTAGCATATGAAATCGATCGGAAATCGGATGTAGATTGTACTTTGGATATGTCAACCTAACCTTTCCATTAAAAAAAAAAAAAAAAAAAAACCCATTAAATCGAAAAAACTAACAAGATTTACATTTTTTTTTTTTTGCATCAGTATTTTGACTTTCGTTGATTCTAGTTCAAACAGCATGTTGTATATACTTGAAAGTCGAACAGACAATATTTACAATTTAATACTTGCACATAATATATTTCCTAACAATAAATTATACACACATTTACAAAGATATTTTTCGGTTATTTTCAATTATATTTTTTCTTACATTCTGAATTCCATATTGTAACCATTTCATTGAAATTTAAACAAATAACATTTAATGTAACTAAGATTTCTTTCCATTCTAAAAATATTATGCCAAATAAACTATGAATAGTAAAAGATTTCAAATTTTAATATTTACCATAGTTCATATATTTGACAAAGAACTAAAAACAATGTCAAACCTACTTTCGAACATTTTATTATTTGTGAGTCGAAAAAATTGAAAAATTTTGAATATTTAAACACTTATCAAACAATAGTCATCATTTAAATAATATTTCAACTAACCAAAAAAATTATTGTCTAATTATTTTTATTTTATTGAGTCAATATTTGTTTCTTTTACATTATATAATATAAACATATCTATAGAATAGTTTTTATTGTTATGATTATTGTTCGTTTTATATATCTAATTCAAAATTTAGAATTATTTAAATTACAAACATACCAATATTAGTGATATAATTTGGCAATATTAGATTGCACCGGAATTTAACATAATATTATAATATGATACTTATGTCATAAAATAGTTTTGCATCACGTCAGTGATCAGTTAAAATTTTGTATTTTAATTTAGTTTTTTAATTTATTTTGTATAATATTACAAAGTAGCTTATTGCTATTTCGATACATTATACTATTTATAGTAAACTAATAAACCATATAATTTTTATAAATGACAAAATATAGAATAATTTTAACTTCATCATAATTTTTTTAATCTAAGTTCAACATTGTATAATATTGAGATTACGTGTAATGAACTAGCATTCTCATAAAACCATTTTGAATTCTTTCAAAATATTCCAGTGATACATATTTACAATTGAAAAACAGAATTTATTTTAATTTTTTTTGTAAAATTATCAATTAGTACTTTAAATTTGAATATCGTGGCTAAAATTATAACTATAATATAATAAATGTTAACAAATATTTAGTAACATAGTAATTTGTTTTGTTTTTGTAACAAATTGGATTTGTAAGTAATAATATATTTGAATTAAAAATGTTTTTCAATCGTTGTATTGAGCTTTTACTTTTAATCCTGTAAATGAGTTTTAATAGTGAAAAACAAAACTGTATAGTTGTAAATAATTTTGAACTCATTAAAAATGAGTTGTTTATTACTGTGATACTTCAAACTTATGTTTTATTTTTACCTTTTCATAAAATTTTTTCTACCAAAAATAAAATTATTGAAATGAGACAAAGTATGAAAATTCAAAGTGCCTAAAATAACATATATAATGAAACTCAGACACTAAAAATATACACATATTAGTTAAAAATATATTTTAAGAGTACTTATTTAATGTTTTTAGTGAATACCATATTTTAGTCGCATATTTTAAGCCATATATTGTATTATGTTAGACAGTATAAAGAAAAATTAAGAATTATAAATAAATAAAGTATACAATATATCAACTATAAAATATAAAAGTATTCTTTTTCATTTAATTTTTATACAGTTGCTGTATTTTAAATTCATCTAATATACATACAATTTAAAGTTCATAAAATAATTGGCTTAAACAAATGACAAGATTTATGATCGTTAAATAGAAGTACGTAGTTATTATCTATAGATATTATTATTATTATGTTAATACGTTTATTTTTGAATTTATGACGTATTATTGTGATTATTGCTATCGTTATAACTGTATTTGCATCCACCGGAGATTAAAAAACTAAAAAAAATTAATTTGTTTGTAATTTGCACGATAACTTTGCTACCATCTAAAACTGTTTCGTAAACTTTTTGCGAGCGTATTGCCATCGCCACCGTGTAGTCGTACGCTGCCGGAAAAAAGAAATTAAACACCGCCGACCGTGGAGAGGGTTACGGATGAACAAAAAAATAGGCAACGTTGACCATAAATATTCGTGAGGATAAGATTATTATTAAAACATTAAGGCGAAGGTTGAGTTCAAAAATAATTAAAACCAAGACGACGAGATAGATTTTTAATTGCTCATCTAGACTCGGAATAGATCGGAGAGCTGTGGGTGAAAAATAATGAATAAAACCTCTACAGAAAACCGACAGTCACGGGATGACATTTGGAAACCTAGAAAACAAAAACATAAAACGCAACTTAGAAATAGACAGAAGGAAACGATTTGGAAGTGAGTTGTATTCCCCATAAAATCAACGGAGACAGTTAGCTATAACATTTTACTTTTAATTTTCCACTGTGTGATGTGATTTGGCGATCAAATGGATTAGTCGAATTTTCATCTTCATCAACCATGACTACATCGTTTGACCTGTATTATGAGTACGTGCTTTGTAAATAAATAAATTACTAAATCAGGTACATACAATATTTACGGTGTAAATTATAATACTATGTAGTGTTATCTTCGTCGGATTTGTCATCCACGCGCTGTTAAATATCTTTGTTTCTGCCTAAATTTAGTTCTTGTTCATACTCAGAAAAAAGAAATTGGGTTTTAACCTAAACTTAATATTATACAGGATGATTGATGATTAAACACTTGTGTTATAAATATAAAATATTCATAATAGAAAAAAATTGTTAATATAAAACATTTTTTAATAATAAATTATTAATTCATTAATTTAATTAATTAATTTTTTACAATATTTTATTGGTGGGTCAACTTTATAAATTTAAATAGGAACCTATACTGATTTTTTTGATTATTTCGTAATTCGAACGAGTAGTTTATGAGTTATCGATTCAGGTATAGTTATTTAAATAATTTAGGTGAATTGACTGGTACAGTGGTGTGCAATATTTTTAGATCCATGGTCCCTTTGATTTATTATTACTTCATTGAGGCGACCCCTTACCAACATTACATAAATATATGTACAATATTTTCGTTCGTATAATTGAAATCGTTAATTTTAGGAAAATTGTTGTTCACTTAATAAATTCCAAAATATAATTACAAATTTATAAATATAACAATAATGAATTAATGAACTCAATATAATAATACTATCAAAATTGTAATGGTTTTAAAATTATAAAATGCAAATTATTTAATGAGCAACTTGTGCTTAAATCTTAGCATTATTGATTTTAAGTTGGATTTCATACTTGAGATGGCTACTTTTGAATCTGCTTCGAAATTCAATCTGGTCTAATATTTTATTTTTATTATTATTAAAGTTGAAAAGTCTGTTTCGCATAAATAAGTTAAAGCAAAATTAAAGTAATAAAAGTAATATAGTCAGTACAGTTTAACCATAAGATTAAATAAAATTACCTTCTGTTAAAATTCATTTGACAATAATCAATTTAATGCGTGAAGTGTAAAGCTTGGACTTCAAAGGCATTCTATAGTTTTAATAAATTCAATTGACTTGTTATCGTAAAAATTAAAATACGACACGATCGTTGTTTGGTGGTCACTTGGTGTAATATTTCGATTACACAATTACCTACGGTAAAAAATAATTGGATGTAATATCAGTTAATATAAGGTCGACAGTACCCTTAATGTCGAATTTTGGGGGATTCGTGATTAAACATGTTTTAATAATATCTCAGGTGTACCTACTCATTATTATTTACATTGTTGTTACTGGTATAATTAATATCATACAATATTTTCGAATGATTTAGAAATGTTGCACCAAACAATTATATCTAATTATTTGTCTCAACCTTTCCGTCTGACACTATCACACTAACTTAACTTCATGAGCTCACGATTATAACAATTGTATACAAACATAACTATGTGTAATAATATTTCTTAGCTCATATGATGCTATAATTATTTATATATAATGGTGTATACGACTATTTTTATTATTACTATAAAAACTTAATTGCAATAAACATTAGTTCACTTTTTACGTCATAAAGTAAATGTACTTTATGACGAATGCTCCTACTCTAACACTTAAATTGAAACGAAAAAAAAATTATTTAGGATTCTAAAACATACAGATATCAATGGATGATATGCTTTCTATACGTGTCCAATCGGTGCATTTGTAAAATTGGATTTTGCTCCTAGACATTAATATCAAATATCAAGTCAATTATATGATAAATAATATTAGCATAATTTGTATTCTGTTAGCAATTACTAATAAAACACATGATTAAGATTTTTCTACATATTTTACTTATGAAACTATATCTACCTACGGATAGACCATATTTATTTCGCAATAATTTGTGACAATAATCAAATCATCATAGGCATCATTGTGATAAAAAAAAAAAAAAATAAACAAATACATGTAGTATCAGTTTAGTCAATTTTTTTTTTTTAATTTCATAATTATAAAACAACTTCCCGGTAGGTACTAACTAATCTATATCTGTATCAAATAATAATAATAATAACATAGTGCATAATTTTGGTGCTCTTAATTTTCTGTTGAATTATAATTAACAACAAGTCACACAATATACTGTGTATTAATATTCTGTGGTCTTAAATCTTAACTATTATTTTTGTGATAATTTTTGAGTCCAGATTTACTTTCAAAAAAGAGAATAAAAAGGCGCTCATTCATATGTTCTTGTATTTTACATGCAAACGACATAATATTTGTTCAATTTTATAGGAAAATTAATTGAAAATAAATGTATTTTTTTTATAACACTTATCGACCGTTTTATAGAACGAATTATTTTTTATTTGATTATCTAAAATAATCAGTCTCAGCGTAATTTATACTATTTAAGAAACATACGAATCTATTATTATTAAATTTATTTTTATAGCATAACTTTTAATAGTTATTTAGTACATTTTACACATATTGATTAACATAAACATTAAATACAATTAAAATGAATCCGATTAACATTAAATCTTAATTTACGCCGTTGTAAATATTATAATATCAATTAACGAAAAGTTATTAAGTTACCAACTAGGTTCAATAAAAATCTACAAACAGTTGGATATTGCTATAAATGGGTCAATGCCAACAAATGAAAATGTTATATCCTTTTTTATTATTTTATTATTTACGTATGACTCACAATCGACGTAAACACTTTAAGTTGATTTAAGTCTTATTTATTTGTGTTAACCAAACTTATTTTGAAAGTTAAAATATGTTTTGGCAGTTTCCTGTATGCAGCTCTGTAGTACTTATAACAACAATGTAAATATTTATTCCAGCGAATTAAAAATAAATAGAATCAATGCGTAATTTTAATAAAATTGAATTTTAGTAAATAATATATTAGTTTTATAATTTTTTTTTTTTTTATGAATTATCACTTATCAGTTATAATACATGTCTACGTTTAGTTTTATGAAACTGTTCAACATTAATAATCAGTAATTTACACTTACGAAAATGATACAAAACCAATTGTTTATGGATATTAAATATAATGTATATTATATATTATGCAATAAATATGATAAAATAAAAAATAAAAAAAAGGTAGAAAATAATATAGCAAAGACACATAGAAGAAACTAATTGTAATCATGCAAAAAAAAAGAAAAGTTTTCTTATTAGAACGTTTTACTCAATTGAATAAAAAGAAAATTGTATGTATATTATCAATAGGCTTAGATAGCTTTTCCAGCTAGGAATGCCTTAATAAAAAAATAAAAAAAAAAAAAAAAAAAAACTCAATTGAATATAATCATACATTTTTTTCATCATCATTGTTCAATTATTTACTGTAGTAATATAAATTAATTAATTTAACTGTTCATTTTTTATTTTTATTTTTTCAAAAACTTATTTAATTATATCACAGTAATTGAAAAAAAAATTTACAACTTTGTGAAATTATCAAGTATTTGTCAATTATCCAATTAACGGGTATCTTAAAGATAAGAATATTTATTAATTTATATTAAATAACATAAATTAATTATCATTATTTTATAGAATAAGGTTTGCTTTCAGCATGACAGCATGTAAATTATATTGAATTTGAATTATATTTTTGTACATTATGTATTCAATGAATTATATTTAAAGGTTCTGCAAGCCAACAAATCAAAATTTGATTAAATTCTAGTTATTTATTTCGATTATAACTGTTAAAAGCTTAAATGTGTACACCTATCACAATCTTTATGTTTGTTTTTGTAAATATTATGTGCGCATGATTGATATACTTTCATTGATAGGTATAATCAATAACACATCGATGGTTATACCAGTCATAAAAGAAACTAAATTGTTTTTATTTCCCGTGTATTGTAGTAGCAACTTAAGCCCAATTTACACTTATACGGCACGCCATTAACCGTCACGGAAAAATGTTATATTATTGGTTTATAAGGGATATAACTTACATTTTATAATTAATTTTTAATTAGATTTTTTTATCAAATTGAAATACATAATAAAATAAGCAAATAAATAATTACTACAAACTTACAAAAAACAAAAAACAGTATATAGTATAACTAGGTTTTGTACTGTAATAATTACAAGTAGTTTAATCAAATATATTGAATTCATTTGGATTTGTAGTGTTAGTATTAGAAAGAATGGGATTTTCTTGGTGATTTGAGGTTGTGTTTGTGGTTGAATGTTTTGAAAATTTGGCAAATGATTTAGTTGAATTGCGTTTGCTGATTGTGTTTGTATACTTGTGATAGTTGTTGTAATGAGTTCTAATTATAAATAGTTGCAGATTGTGAAAATAGTTGATTTTGTCTTAGTTTTTCTAATTCTAATTCAGATATAATTTTAAAAAATTTGATTTTTTCAAGGTTTTGTGAGTACTTGTAATAAGGACACCTATAATAATTTTGTCAATAGCATCAAATTCGCCTTTTTCGGGTTTGTTTGTTCAGCATTTTTTTTTTTCGATAATGTTTTTCATAAGAGCAATTGATACAGTCTCGGGTGGTTTCAATGAATTGGTTTTTGCGATTTTTTGTCGTGGTTGAAGTTGTGTAGGTGTACTAAACGATGTTTCAACGTTTTGAATAGTATTTTCAAATGCAATAGAAGTCTTACTATTAACCATCAATTTAATTTCCTTATCGTCTAAATGAAATAGAATGCCATCATCGTCATCACTTACTACATTTATATTACTTATGCAATTTTTTTTCCTTCGTATGAGGTTTTAAATTCCTATTTCATCAGCATATTTTCACTTTTTACAATTTTTTTTCCCTTACACTGTTATAGATTTTTTATTAGCTCTTCTGAAACAATCTGTAAGACTAGCTCATATTTTTTTTTTACAATTTTGAACTAAAAAAATATTAATGACAATATCTTTTTAGTTCTAATACTCTACAATTTTACTAGCATAATAATTATAAATATTTCATATGAAAATTAAAAGATGATATTTATTTAAAGTAATAAAATCACTTACCTTAAACATACACCTAATTTTTTTTAGTTTTATTGGTTCTCTAATTGTATATTTTGTTATGTAATTTAATTTTTCTATTTTTTAAGGTAAGTGTATTGAACTGAAATCTGAATATTTTAAAGTATTTAAAAATCTCGTCCTCGTATTCCTTGAATTGCCAATATAGGATGCAAATTCATCCCCATTTTTTTTCCAATATCATGGACCTAAATGTTTCTTTTTTATTCTGACTTTTGTCAAACATCTTTTGCCTTATCAAATTGCTATGATAGCCAAATCTGGTTTGATAAATTATGAAACATGCTAACATTTTTTACTGAACAAAACAAAACATTACACTGCACAGAACGACTAACTGCGTATAACTAACAATCAAAATTTAAGTACCTACACTAGTTGAGTGACTACATAATATGACTGTAGATGACAGACGATGTTTGTTAGCGTAAATATTTGGACAATTTGTCGTGCCGTGACGGTTCATATCGTGCCGTAACAATGGGAATCGGGCTTTACTGTCAAAAACGAAAGACAAAAGTCCTAATTTTCTTCAACAGCCATCACGTACGTACGTTTTTATTAATTTGGAAAGAATGGTGGGCCAGGGAGACTGCTGGGGCATGGAGGACTACTAGTGACGCTAAGGCTCTTAAATGAAATAAGCATGTTGGTTTGTTTGACCAGCAACGCATACCTATGGATAATTTCAGGGGAGGTAAATCTCGTGGGTTTGCATCAAGTGAGTTTGTTCGGAGTAGGGGTGGGGCCAGCGCTATGGGACTCTTGGAAAATAAGACGGATTATACAAAAGTCGATGCATTCCCGAGGGCCTTACCTCGGTACACGAAAAAAGGTAAATGTGTCAGATATGAATCACTAGGAAAAAAAATAAAAACAAAAAGTTCCATTTGTATTATTGAGAGTTTTTTTTTTTATTTATTTATTTTAAATTGAGATACTAAAAAAAAAAAATCACCGGCGTATGGCAACCGATTACGTTTAACCGAAACTGCATCCTCGGGGACGAATTAGGCAAATTAACTGATAGACTGATGGTTTAAATATCCAATCGACCCTCGGTCGTAATGTTATTTTACCGTTTCGTAAAGTTTTTCGAATTTTATCGAATTTTCGGTGATAAACGGAAATCGCCGAGCTCTACAAAAGCATCACAGTAGAAAATTAAACGTCTACTTTCTGTGTTAAAAGTAATTTATACCTTCAATATTGTCTACCACCCGCAGCAGCTGATAATGCATTGTAGTATATACTTATCAAAAATACTAATATTCTGGAATATAACCCCAACATGAAGTTTATGGCCCATTGTAGTTGATAAAATTCGGTATAGTCTCGGAGAAATAAAAATCTTTACGATCGTAATTTATATGTATGTAATATACAAATATTAAGTTTGGTTATACGATCTTCAGGTTTTGTTAGTTGAAAATGGAAATATATTTTGTGACAAGATTTAATGTTTAATGAAATTAATAATTAGTTGTTGTTATTAATATGTTAGACAAATAAAATAGTAATTAAACTAATCTTTATTATGGCTTATTAAAAATAATAATTTTTTAATCGTGTGTACATTCCATAAAATAAACTCTAACATATTATACATTAAATATATTATCTCTACTTCACTAGTTTACTTAGTTATTATTAGATTTCTGCTTTAAATATTTTTAGAATAATTTAGTATAATATTTATACCTAAATTGAATGAGATAAATTAATAAAATTGTAAACATAATAACACAATAAATAATTATTACCTATTCAATGTAACTAGGATAATATATACATATATTTTTTCTTCTACAATCACATATGTCAATTAGTTATTCAATTATAAGCCAAAATTTAAAAAAAATGTCTGCTTAAAAATTTCCAATTATTTAGAGAGCTTTTAATTTGTTAAAAGTAAGTCTGTTTAGTATGTAAATTCACGTTCTTTAAATGGTATAAGCAAATCTAAAAATTGAAAATTTTTAAGTGCACCAAAGTATTCCAAGAATCTGGCCTAAACATTTTTAAGCAGGACACAGGTTAAGCTTATTGAATAAACAGGCATATAAGATATTATAATATACATAATATTAAAATAATTTTATAAAAATGAATTCGTTCTGTATAAGACTGAAAACATACTATACAATGGATTGAATTCCAGCAAAAAAATGTTAGTGTTTAAGTCAAAGCAACTGTACTTTGCATCATAGAAACTAAAAAAATTCAATTTTAATTTATACACTACGATGTACACGCTATAAAAAAAATAATTACTAGGTATCCTAGTAAAATTCTTGCACATAAAAAACGAACAAATTTTAATTTGCAACGAAAATATTAAATTTACTATGAATAGACATTAACAGTAATAATTGTATCTAATTTAAATTATAATTTATAGTAGTTTCAAACATTAATTTTTATTATTAATAATATAATATTAAAAAATAGAATTATAAAAAACTAATAATATTTTAACTAGTTAATAATATACAACGGAAAAAGTCTAAGGAGAGAGAAGTAATGTAAAATATTTGATCATACTATGTGTAAAAAAAAAAAAAAAACAAGAAAATTTGCTCCACACGTACACTACAATGATTAACATATTATACCCGAAAAATAATCATCAGCTGTATAATGTAAATATATTATACATAATTCCTTGTATACTTTAATTAATATAAAACACGAATAACGGATAAATGTTTGTACGACGTACCTAAATTCCCCTAATAAATAACCCCGGAAACTTAGTCTCCAAAAAAGAAAACCCTAAAAAAATAACCTTATGATAAAAATGATATTTGCCTACCTATAACACACATATTCACGAGATTTCAATGTCAGTCTATTTATGATTTAAAAACATTCATTTTTTTTTTTAATCGTTACCCATAATAAATTTGTACTAAAATATTAATATGATGTAAAAAAAAAAAATAATAATAATAATAATTATATCATATAATATTAATATTTCATAGTCGTTTTCTTAAATTAAATTATAGTTTTTTTTTTTTTTTTATTTATCAACTTCAATTTTATTAGAATTTAACCATTTGCATAAGGCTTTCAATCTTTTTTTTAACGGTTTTCGATGTTGAGCATTTTGTTTTGAACTCTTCTATATTATGCAAAGCAAGTTTTGCATGGTCTGCCAACAATTCATTTTTTATTTTTATAATTAATATACAAAATTGATGGTTGTTTATCTCAATGGCAAAATCGATTGTTCCATGACTTACAAATATTATTAAATTGGTAGTTATTAAAAAGTGTTATCTAATGAATATTCCATGTTTCCAAAAGAAATATCGCTAGAAAACGTCAAATAGTTAAACTTAGAGTATTTTATTTATGTATTCGACGTATAGTTCCACTCACATAGGTTTCTACGAGACAAATACGTCTCCATGAAAGCACACCCATTGAAGTACCAATACACACAGAACGTGACAAATCTTACAAATTACCACTTCTATAGTATTATCATAACATCAATGATAAAGTTATCGAGACTTTTCATATTCATTATAATAATATGTCTGTGGTTATTATACATCTGATAAATATGACAGACAAACCACTCTGAATTGCTTTTATCGTAAATAATAATTTATCATTGAATCCAAAATTAATATTATTTTTTGGAACATAACAATTTTGTTAAACGCAATGATATACAAACTCAAAATATAATAATAATATTTAATAAAATAATATGATAGAAATAAACATTATTATAGTTATTAAATATTAATCATTGCCCGTACTTATCCACTTTTTTTTTTTTTTAATTTTGCAAATTCTTATAGGTACATGGTTATTTTTTGATGGTATTATGTATGTGAATCATAAGTTAAGGTTATTTTCGTTGTAATGAAACTCTGAGAAGTTTAAGTTTTTTTTAATTGTATTACCGAGTAAAATATTTATACACTATAATAATATTATTATAGAAAACAATATTTTTGTTAGGTATTATTAATTTATATATTTATATATATTAACGAATGAGGATGTTTTAAATTAAATTTATTATAGGTAGATACTAATAAAGAGTGAACCGAAATTAATATGTAGGATTTTAGGTTATGATGGACGATAAATCGTTTTTTTTTTTTTTTTTTTTTTTTTTTTAATTAAAAGGGTTTATATTATACTATGGTATAAACAGAAAAGGTTAAAAATCCACGCGTTCTGTTATAGGAAAGAGTACACATGTTTAATTTTAAAATATTACTTTTTTAGTGTTGAGCACGCAGTTATATTTTTAAATTTCATACATAATATTTTATTTATACTATAAAATTTACCATAATACAACTAATCTAGTTTGATGAATTTTATAATTTATCCTAAACAAAGTATTTTAAATTATTAAAAATCAAACACTTATAAGTTTATGTACTAACCGTTAAGTACCCTTTACTTTACAATAAGCCTCTTCTACCCGTTCTCCTCACCATTCACATAGAAAATATATCTAGTGAAATCTTAAATATGAACTTGAAGTATTAAGTAATTTAATTCTATATATTTGTCGTATATTTATTAGTTATTTCATAACCTTAGTATTTCAGTTTCCGAATATCGTTTATACTGATACATTTATGCTATAATATATATTCAACAATTCGTAAAAAGAACGATTATTCACTTATGTCTTATTGCATTATTTGATGACAAATTGTCCATACTTGATAAAAACAAATTTTGTAAAAATAAAAATATATTTATACTTTTTTTTTTTTTCTATATCTGTAGGATTTGAACTAATGTTTTCTTGGAGAGCAGTTTTAGTTGATAAATAATGGATTTTAGAGAAATATACTACAATTTCTACTTTTTTTTAAATGATCACGTGTTACTAGAAATTTTAAAAATATTAATATGTTTTTTTCTTAAAAAAAAAACAGTATTTAAAGAACAAAAAATGGTCAGGTCATTTAATCAAATAAAAAAAAACTTTGATGATTGGAATTATTTTTTATCTCAAAGCATTTGTTAAAAGTCACCTTAGACTACAGTTGAGTTTTTAAAATAAAATTGTATTTAAAAATAACTCAATACGTGATTAAAAAAAATTAAAAAAATTTTTAATTCAGTTTTCAATTTTATATTTTGTGTAAATTATAAGAAGAACATACTTATCTGGTTTAATTAATAATAACAATAAATTTAAAATAATTATGTCACATAATCTTTGATGAACTAAGAACAACGTCCAGATAAGTTCATTTTTTTCAAAAAGTGAATTTTATACTTTATAACTCATACGACGTTATGCATAAAAAATGCTTTATACTTATGTTTGTTCATGCTCTAACAATCATAAACGTTCAAATATTTTTCATGAAGTTATTACAATAATGGATTTATCTTGTTATTTTATTTTATTTTGATGCAACAATCAGAACATTGGTAAAATCTTGATATTTCTATTGAAATAATAAATAGTAATACGTTTATTTAAAAATTAAAATATAATATAATAAAAGTTTCATTTTTACATATAATTTGTAATGTCTTTAATGGAATTCATGATATTTTCAATTTACGTGAGATAAATAACTTCAGCCTAACGTCAAGTGCAAAATTATTTTTCGTATTTAATAAGTCATATCTGACTAATAATTTGCGACAGTGACAGTAATTATATAAAATAATTATTAATATATCAATATAAGGACTGATTTTAGAATAAAAATTGGAATAATAATAATATCTAATCGAAATATAAAAGAAATCGTTAACCAAATAAAAATTGTTTTTTGATCGTTATAACTTATAACATATATTTATTTTCAATTCGACTTTTGAACGAGTTACAGTAGAAACCAACAGAAATAATAATATTTAAGTTTTTTGAAATTTTCTACCAACGACAATCATATACCATGTTATAGATAAAAATAAATACTATATAACACATTTAAAAAATAAAAGAAACTGTTTGTGGTTTTTGGGATTTATTCATTAAATATTGTTTATTTACCTAAGGACATATGTGCCTGTTTATTTTATTCGTATAACTCAAAGTATAGTCAATTTAAATATTTATCACAATTTATTAAATACAAACGATTACTATAAATGATAGAAAAAAAGGAGCAACTTGTATTCTATAAAATAATAATACACTTAATACGATAGGCAGTATATGATGTACAGTAAATAATGAGTTTTATATTTACCGATTCACTTAAATTTATATAGTATATTATAACCACTAATAAAAAAAAAAAAATAAATAAAAAAAGATCGTTCATATTCATATTTTAAATATAAATAACGAAAACTGTTTTATTTTAGCATTATTAAAACAACGATGGACTATGTGGATTATAGTGCATTTATGCATATACGCAGTGTTGGGGATGTTACTTTTTTTGGGTAATTAAATAAAATTATAAATTACCATTCAAAATTATAATTAAATTATTCTTAAGTTACTTTTTTTTTTATTATTTAGTAAATTAATTTTTAATTTTCAAAAACATCACTGGATCTTAATAATTATTTTGCAATATTTTAACTAAGTAATGAGAATCAAAAAAAAAAAGAAATTATAGAATATTTTTATTGAAATACCAAAGAAAGACAATAGTTTTTAACATTTTATTCTTTATTTTAAATTATATATTTATTTTTTTTTTTTTTTGTTATAACAATGTTTCTATCAGAACATCGCGCTTATATGATATACTTAAATGCACTGTTAATTGGTTCTTAAAATATATTAAAAAATTAAATAAAAAGTAACTTTGTAACTTTATTATAAAAATAAGAACTTAATTATTTAAAATGACATTGAGTTAAATAACCATTAAATTACTAAAAAAATATATTTCATTACAGTAATATGTAACTTATGTTGAGTTACTCTGTAAAATTATATCAGTACTGCAATCATTATTTAATTTTCTTCAAACCCTTTCATAAAAAAAAAATGCAAATCAATTACATATCAAGTCCATATAATTTTTATCCAAAATAAATTGCATACCAATTAATAATCTACAATCGCTTTTTATTTTATTTTTACTCTTTTTTTTTATCTTTTATTAATATACATTTCATTTTAACTTTCTTTATTCATTTTTTTTTTTTTAAGTTTCAAATGTTAAGATGAACGTCTTATGCTTTAGAATATACAATACGACATACAATAACTTATTCCACTTGATTTGTTATTGTTTAATGCCAATACATTTATAACGTATTTAATTTGATCTAAATTATATGAATAACATTATGTTGGAAAAGACCAAATAGTAAGAAAAAAGTTTTTTTTTTTCTGAGGAGTGGAATTGGTGCTATTAAATACAAACTCGGCAGAAATAAAAGCCATGGACTTCAGATTAAAATCTCTCTCGCTCACTTCGCATTTTCTTTTTTTCTTTTTTTTTTTTAAAAAAAAAAAGGACAGCTTTTCACGTACGCCAATTTACTACAGTAAGTCTATTTTGCAGCGTCTTCGTTTTCACCACGCCATCATCTCTTTTCCTTCACATTTTTCGAGTCCAATTTCGGACTAGCTATCCAATTCCAAATTTCCGTTTTCGAAAGACTAGATACACGCGAGCAATCGTAGCGTTTATCGATATAGCCTTTAATAACTTTTACGTATTTTCTGTGAATGGAGTGGACGTGTCGAAAGTGTTTACTACTTTTTTCGTCCATCTAAGGGTATTGCAAATCGAATGAATGACAACTTTGCGGTTTGCACTGAGTTTAAATCAATCGACTGCTAAAAATAGAATAATTTACTAAAGAGAAAACTCGCATTCAAACAATTTATAGTAATGTATCGAAAACTGTAAAATTATGAGTATATGCGTATGTTACAGTATGACTAAAACGTCCGTCGAAATAATGTTGACAACATAGTATTAAATTTATAAATTTGAAAGACTTATAAATAAAACTTTTGATTACTATTTATAGTAATGCAATAATGAGCACCTAGCATTCCTATAATAGTTCAAGTACACGAGTACAAAAACAAATAATGACAATTTCGCATATAACTTCGTGCAAAAGTTTGAAATTATTTCGAGTCATTAGTTGAAAGTCGATGTTTTTAGTTTCCATTTTTTGGTATTAAATTGCATAGCATTCATGTGGTTAAATAAAGTGTAAAATTATTTCTAATGGAAACCCAAGTTTCGTAAATTGTATTATTATAAATATTATAATTTCATATGAAAAACTGTTTTGTGTTTTTGAAGTTTTATTTAAATATTAAAGGCACTTACTCAAAAAAAAAAAAAAAAAATAAATAATAATAATAATAATAATAATAATGACAATAATAATAGTAAAAATAATAATAACAATATAATAAAATAACAAGCAAACATACATTTTATGAAAAAATATAAAATATTTGTATGACTTTATATATTTTTTTGTTTTTTATAGTACCTATACAAATTTTACACTATTATAATTAATTATTTTTAGAAACGAAAATAATATCGATTCATTATACTAAAATCCGCAGTTAATAAATATTGTATTCCGACGAAATTTCTGGATTTTAATTTATAAAAACTTTTTTGTGAAAATCTAAAATCGAATAATGTGATCATTACAATATTATATTAATACCTACAAATATTTTACAAGATTTTTACTTAATGAAAATTTACTTTGCCCATTATTATGTACAACAAATTGTCATTGTATTTTGACCATAATTTACTGTATTGAAATAGCGAGCTATACAAGTGTACTGCTATAATAAAATATTTGTAAAATTATTTATAATTTTAATCTACTTTAATTTGACAGAACAATGTGTTTTATGATTAAGTTAAGGAAACTGTTTTATTAAAAATGTGTTTAGAATGACGTAAACTTACATTTTTTTGTATTTGTTAATATAACAATAATATGACAAAACAATACATTAATAATTTTCATTTTTCATGCAAAAAAAATATACATATATATATAAATATATTGTTTAATATTGTGATGGGAAAATTTCTTGATTTTAATGCATATTATTTATAAATATGATGAGATAAAATTTGTTTTTATATATTTTAATATATATATATGAGTATCTATATTATAAATTAAATTATACTTTTTGGACTAATTTTTCGACTTGAATTTAGTTTCTATACATATTTACTGGGCACAACTCATTTGAAGCCCTGCAATTCACCTAATAATAACAATGGACCGGATTTGAATGTAAAATATATTTGGTTTTGGTTCATTTAGGACAATGCTCTTTAGTAGTAATTTACAATATTAAATAATAATTTTAATTATTCGATTCACATGTAAGAATATATATTCAAATTAAAGCATTAAATTGTTTAATAATTGATTTTATGAACGTTATTTTAAATCAGAATTGTATAAAAAAATTAATAAATTTTATTTGAAATATTATACCCGGTAAAATATTTTATAATATTTTAATCATAACCATATTGTATTACCTTACTCATATTGTTTTTAATAAAACTAAAATCCATATTAATGTGGATATAATATTTTATCAAATAGTCTAGATTGTTATATTTATTTTCAATTTCAAATAGTGTATTATTTTGTTCTATAATATTTGACTAAATATTTCTCGCATTTTTTTTTTTTAAATGTAAAGAAACTTAAATATACATACGATGTTATGTAGGTTGTAAGTACATTTTTTGTAATTTTTAAATCTTAAATGAATTTATATATATTTTTTTATAAACTATTATAATGACAGACAAGAATTATAATATTATATTGCGTTAATCAATGTGGTACTTAAAATATATAATAGGTATACAGTTTTGGTGATGACATTATTAATGTGCTGCATATCCCTAGATGCATAATATATCAACTACTTTTATAGATATTTTTACCAAAAACCAAATCAACAATACTAGCAATCGACTTACTAACTATAAACGAGAGATGTTGAGTTTTAAAAGAAAACGAGTGTAAAAGAAAAATACGTTTGACTCATTTACAACGGTCAAAGAGATTCATGTGGGTTGTTACTAATTTAATTTATATAATATTATGTCATACTCCTTTTTGATGTTCTTCGAAAAAGTTTTTGGTCATTACTCTATAATTTTATATTTTTAGGAAGGCTAATCAGATTTCATAAAAATACAACCTAAATAATACATATATACTTCAAATAAAAAATAACAATCTTGTTATGGATGTTTTCGATGTCTGTTTTTTTTTTTTTTTTTACAAAAATATAAACTGAAATCTGAATTATTTCTCCACGATTTATTTTAGAATGCCATTTAAATTATAGATAATTGTTTGGGATTTACGTTGAATTTTTCTACAAAAACTTGCATATGTTCAATATCGTATCTACAAATACAGGAGAAGTAGTAGTTTTTAGTTTTCCCATTAACTTATACAGAAATATTACAGAAAAACGATATGATCCAATTATGTGTTTGTAATGACAAATGAGCATCACCTATATGAGCAAAAATAATTAATTCATTTTGGGTATAGATCATTTGTGCCTAAATAAAAATCATAACCAAATCATAATATTTCCTTTTTACCATCAACCCATCATAGATTATTCGCAATTCCTTTTACGTCGTAAAATCAAAATCAAAATTTTTTACTGTGAGTCATTCAAAATTGTTTAGTGTCCATAATCACTATTTGCATAATGATATGAATTAAATTAACTCGACAGATTTGATTATCACAGTATAAACTTAGAATTCAGTTCATTTATAATGCTCAAATCGTTTGCGGCGATATAGATTTTTCGGGCTAGATTGAGATTTGTATAGTTAAGTAATAGGATTATTGTTATAACCGTCAAACATTACTCCTATATTATTATCTTATTGCAATTGCATGCGTAGTAATGCGGTAAAACTTGACCATATCTTTGACATATAATATAACTTGCATATGTGATATTTAAATATTTAAGTGTCGTGCAATTATTCAACGCAGACACGTGCGACTATTTAAGTAAGAAGAAAAGAAAAATAGCGAAAACGTTGCCTCTGCCGTTAAAAGTTGTTCATGATAAACGACTATTAAACAATAACTCGTTGTTCTCGGTTGCAATAAATTCCCGGTCGGGGTTTCGGTGACCAAAAAAGCGTTTCACATGCGTCCAGGAACGTAAAAAAATATCGTTTTCCGAATGATTTAAGAGATTAAAAAAGTCTACTGAATCGGGATAAAAAAAACATATATATGTGTGTGTGTGTGTGTCTGTGTATATGCATAATAAATGTATATATATTATACATGCGATATCACGAGGCATTGGAACCACCGTTCGACAGGGAGTGAGTAATAAACTGCAGAGGAAACGTTTTGCGCAGCCGTGCAATCGATGTACCTGTCTCGTTTACAGAGGGAAAATGATTAAAGCTAATTCGGAGAAAGGGTTAATGTGTCTCGGGGGACCGTTCGAAAAGAAAGAATTAATAGTCAGAGAACATCCCAGTAGTGCGCCTGCGGTGTTGTTCGATTTACGCACGCGTGCGCGCTTCTTCGAATTCATCATCCAATGTTGTACAGAATAAAATATAATATAAATACATGCATATGCTTATAGTGTATATCAGGGGCGGCAAATCGGTCGATCGCAGACGATTTCAAAGTCTATCACGTTAGAGTTTATTTTTAGGCCACGCGCACGAAAGCTAATCGTGGCGCTAGTTAACAACATTGTCGATACATTTTATCTTTTATTCTAGTTTCGTATGTTTATCGTTTACGCAATCATTTCTACTTCATTACTGTAATTTCACTGTGTTTATTCGGTTGCTGCTGTATTTATAAAAACATATTTGAGTTGTTTAAAATTTTTAAGTACGAGTATACACAAGATACAATAAACGCACGATGACATTGATATAAACTGAATACCGAGCTACACTCTCTGATGACGATTAGGAGCAGAGCTTTTGATTAGCAGTCAGTAACTATTTGCCAGATTACGACCAATAGGTCAACGAAATAGAATTTCACATTTCGATTAATAAAATAACATATTAATTAGACTTTGGTATTAATAGTTTCTAAAACGTTATGTATCTTTATATGCATTTTATGCAAGTATGTTTCATTACGGGTATAGATACTCAAAAATAAAAATAATTTTTTTTTAATAAAAGTCAGTATTTTTAGTAAATTGCGACCAAAAAAGTTTGGTCGTTCAGGTGTTTGTATACATATATAAATATGTGTTATATTTATATCGGACATTCGTATTTAATATGTACTTACATAAACTAATATGAAATGTAACTACGCATATAACGTCAGACAGTCATGATTTTGGTAGTTGAACCGTTATATTTTTATGACATAAAATATATCTATATTATTATCTATGATATAATATAGGTAGATACCTACTCGTAATTAACCTGCATTAGATACAGTTGTATATATACTTTAAATCATTCGCTGTTTATTTGTGTTCAATATTCTGCTTGTCTTATTTCTAATTTTTAAGAAATGTATATAATCTACGCGTGTGTGTGAGTGTCCACTAGTCGTTAACGGGTCATCCCGCTCTTTGGTATTTGTCCAAATGTATAAATTAGTTGACAGTTATATCGATAAACCTAAAATGATTTGAAAACATTCTTGAAATTGAATTTAAATTTTTAATATGGGTTACTTAAAATTAACATTTTATTAGACGTTTAAAAAAATGTTAAGAGTTCAATATTATAATAATAAATTAATAAGTTTTAAACATTTTATAAGATTCATTTTAAAGAGTTCAGAGGTTTAAATTTAAAAAAGTCAAAACAATTTTAAAGAAAATTCATTGGACATTTGAATATATTTTCAGAAGTTGTATACGATTAATAGAAAACAGTATAGGTACAATTGATTAAACATGTAATACCAAATTCAATTTAAAATTTAAATAAAATATCAAATTAACTTAATGTTATATCTTTATACAATGAAATAAAACTGTGCATATAATTATTATACTGTAAATGATACAAAATATTGGTAAAACATTGTAATAAATAATTATTATTACTCAGATATAATTAAATATACTACCCATAATCTAAATTTGAGTTATCGAAAACTTATATTAATTATGTTTCATATAATGAAGCGAAAATTGCATTGCGGTTTCTACATTTATCAATTTTTTTGAAGTTTTAAGTTATTAAAATAGGTACGTGATAATATTGCGGTAATATTTTGTATAATTAATATTGTGGTAGATATTTGTTCGCCACAACCATATTGTTAGTATACACATATTAATTATTATGATATTATTATCTGCGAACACTAACAACTATAAAGGTACATTGTTTATATTAGCTATTCGGGTTTAACATATTTTAATTTACGACTTCAAAAGAGACACATATTGTAGAGCAATAATAAATAATAATCCTGTAAAAGCAAGAAAATATTTTTAAAAAACATCAGCGATGGGAAATCAATGAAATTTTTTTTTTTTTACTTTCAATTTAGGTTAGTTAATGAGTAATGCTCTTTACAAGCTTATCCAAGAGAATGCCATGACAAACATCATAACATTCATAATATATATATATATATAAGTCTTAAAATAATTATAAACTATTATGTATTTATTTATTATAATCTAGCTCGATTATAATGCAGTTAAATCAATAATTTAAAACATAGGTGAAGTAAAAACAAAAAAAAAAATTCTGATTCGTCGAATTATATTAGGATATAATATCGAGACGTATGGAAAAAGTCAGTACATTTTACTAACTTGATTTTATCACAAAATTTAACACAAAATCGGAAAGTCTGGTCAACAAGGATATAAATTATGCTGGTTTTATCCCAAACTTCCATAATAGGAACCATTGTTAAAATTCTCTGGTTATATATGCGTAAACCGTAGTTGTAATAATAATATGGTATTAATCAAGTCTAATGTCAATTCGCTAACCGTAAATATCTTTAATAATGTTGATAATATAATAACGATACATCAAACAATACTGTATTAATCATGTACATTGTTGATTTGTAACAATTTTATAGATAGTGTATTCGTATTAATAATTCAATTGTTATACCTAATGTTATGTCATTTGACATTTAGTTAATTGCACAGTTGAATATTACTATTTACTACGCTGTATATTATTGTTCCATCCTCAAACCACTAGAACTAGAGTACTACACATATAAAGATTGACTTTTCGCTAAAATATCCATACCTAAATTAAATAAATGGTTTGTTCCTCAAACATAGTAGATGATATTTTCATTTTATTTGGTCGTTGATATTTTATTCGCCTGTTAAAAACATACTAACAAAAATGCATTCTAAAATTATTGAAATAATTATTGCGGTAAACTATTTGTAAATTTAGTTTATTTAACGTAATGTATCGCTGTTACACTGTTGTTTATTTATTTATTTTTTTTTTTGTCTGCTTTATCTTGTTTCGTTTAAATAGTTGATACGGTGTGGTAGGTTATGCTACCGATCGTTTCGTGTAGAAATAAATACTCCTCAGTTATAGGTATCACGTCTTGTCCTTTATTTATACAAATATGTTAATTACAGAACATATGGGGGGAGTCAAGTTCACTGGTGAGTCAGCCAGGTTTACACGAGCGAACTGACGCGGTGAGAGCTCGTGTTCGACCGACGACATTATTAGTTCGGTCTTGCTGCATATAACAAGGAAATAGTATTTAGGGTTACAAGGTGAGACGGAGTCCCCCGCCGGTAGCGCATAACTTATGTTAGCGGTTACTACTCGGCGAAAAGGAGCTCTTAAGAGGTACTTAAGCAAGTGGCAGTAAGAGAGCGGGGTCCACGGCGACAATCATGTGTCGTACTGTATGACGTCCGGTCTGGTCGATTCCGATCGTCGTCCCGAGTGGTCAGTGTCGTCGGGTTCGTTGATGCCGGTTCGATGGTCACTGTTCCACGGTTACTGTGATCGATTGATTTCGGTTGGACCTGGTTAGTAACTATTTGCTGGTCACGGTTGCGTTCGTCTCGTCGTATCGGGCGATGGAAGCTGGTCTGCTCGGCGATGTGAGTCGGAATACTGTCTTCGTCCAGTTTATACTGGAAAAAATCAACGTAGGTCTTCTGGTCTCCGGTCGTTAGTGTTTAACTTGTTGACGATTAGAGATGATATTGAAGAGTGTCTGAATTTCGGAAATATAATATACTCATTTGGGTCATTATAATTGTTGCTGATTGGTTGTAAGTTGTTGGTATGACAACCCGTCATCGCACCGTTGCCACCAGATGGTCATCACTCATCGTAATTGGCTCGATGAGGTTTTTTATTCGTCATACCGTTGAAACTTTATTGTGTAAAACCTTCCATCGGTAACTGCGTCGTACATTTGCTGAGTGCGCTATTGATTGTTAGTGATCCTGAAAAGGACCGTTTATGTCGTACTCCGTTACACAATTATTGTAGATATAGAACGTATTTTCAAAATTATTTTCTGTTCGTCCTTCAACAACAAAACGACTACTGCTGCTTCGTATGCAATTTTCCCGCTAACCGACCAGCGCGATTAACAATTAACAGTTCCCGGACGAATTAACGCGAACCCAGCATGGAAAAATACTATCGTTTTATTATACCTATAATAGTTATGTATACACGTGTATATTATGGTGTACGGGGGCTATGACGTGGTTTGTACAACAACACAATCGCCCGATTAATTATTATACTACATTATACTCCGTGGGCGATGGTCGTCGACACGGGGGTAGGTGGTGGGGGGGTGGCTATTGTCGAAGAAATTGAAAAACAATGTTCGATTGCGGAAAATAGCGGCCTGTGTTTTCGATGTCTGCAAACAAATACACACTAATTTTGACCGGTCGTATTCAAAAGCCGCGGTGGCGGGATTGTATTCGGCATTATACACCGAACAGTCATTAGCAACGGCCGGTCAATTTTACGGTATATATTTCTATGTAATATTATATTCATTATACGCATTATTATGTACTACACAGTAAAACCTTTGTTAATAGATATCTGTGAAATGTCTACACACTCTTTACAGAAGATGTTCTACTTAATTTTGATCGCGCACACGATTTTGTGTCCTATTCGTGTGATCATATACCACCATTGATGCGTATGATAGAACAAAATTAATACTTATCCTAATTATTATCATACGGTTTATTTTTGTATACTAGGCAAACAAAATAAATTTAGAATATCGGTTGTATAAAAATTATATATTGCACTGCAGTTTTCACTGTAAATCATGGTATTAAATACAACATAAACAGATTGACATGACTAAAATTTTATTATTTCATTACCTTTAAATGTTAGTAGATATTTGTCGAATGAGCAAAACTACGTATTAATAATGTTAATAAAGTGTAATTTAAAACATTTGTTTCTTTTTATATAAAATAACTTTTTACTATTTTTTTTATTGTTTCATCATTAACTATGCAGTTATTAGCTTAAAAGTTATAATTACACTTACAGTTTAGATTTAAATTATATTATTTACCTATACATACCAATAATATCGAAGAGGATATTGTTTTAGTTAATAGTATTGAAGTAATCAGACTACTAACCATAAATTTAAAGACAAATATATAGTCATATCAATTCTAAAGTTTAATATAAACCAAAGACCCAATACAAAAGTTAAAAACTAATGAACATTTTGATTTTCATCTCCTCAAAAATAGTTATGCTCTTCCTTAGTTTCTTTTACTTTTTACTAGAAAATACATAATGACGTATCTTTAAAATAAACTTCTATTTTTTTTAAACATATATCTAAATATATAATTCAGTATAGTTAACTAAACAGGTTATGTATCAATAATAGCATAAATTAACATTGCGTTAATTATTTTAGTGATATATTTAATATAGGTACCTACGTTAAAACTAACTTTAGTCATATTAAAATTTTAATACGATAAATTATTGAAATAAATTTAAATAATAATAATACATGCCGTATAACATATGTATACTTTCTATGAAAATCAATGTTGTGTTAAAATCCGATGAATAAAAATCGGTTTCATTTACTTATGTCCGGTTAAATAATAAAAAATAAATGTTTAATGTAAAATGTTACAGTGTTTCCTTTATTGTCAAAAAAAATCTATTGAAACTATAGACTGCGCGTCATTACACAAACATAAATTAAGTACCAATAATGTTTAATATTTGACTGTTATTGGACGTCAAACCCGATTGGCGATAACACTCCAACTATAATATGAACCGAGTAAATATAGTTTTATGTTTCCATCGATCCGTTAAAACCGACAAAAAAACGACATCGATCGTAATAAATATATTTACGATCGCGCGGTGCAAGATTTTAAATATTGCCATTATTTTTAAGTATACAGTACATAAACATATGTTATATAAGTACATATATGTATTGTGACTTTGGAAATCGAATATCGATAAAATATTATGACGGTATACGAAAGCATACTTTGTGGTTAGTTATTATAGAATACTTGACGTATTCTCGTTCGTTTTATTATAGATTTACTGCGCAATTCGAAGATGCCGATACGCCACGTCGTATTATTTCTATAAATATTCTTTGAGTTTTGCTCATAATATTTATTGTTACATACCCACACCACTGGAACGAATTATCACGATAAACTTTCAACAAATTTACAAAATATAACTTATAAACATACATAAGAATATACTATATGTATATAGTATATATATATTTAATATTATAAGCTTGTCGTATGTTACAAGTGGATATCCATCCATTACCATTCTGTTTTTTTTATGTTGAATAACAATAATAAAAAAAAAAAAAAACAAAATAGCGTAAGTGTAGGAGAAAATACGTTTTAGTAAATTTTTGTTAATATGCTGTTGACAAATTATGTTTATTGAATTTCAAAGAAGAAAACAATTGAAACATTTCCAAGTGTTTTTGTTCCCTATGGAATGAGACCGATTGCTGAGTGGCATCGCATGCGAATTATTTCCGTTGACCCGTATAAGTCGACATTTACGGTAAACAATACGCACCCGACCGTTATTGGTTGAGTTTTACGTATATTTAGCTCAGTGAACTGCAGAGGAGTTAGTAATTAGTATGTGTAAGTAACTAAACTATTTACGGTCCATGGAAAACACCGTTGTGCTTAAGTCGACACTTATAATTCGAAATGATCGTGTGTTATCCGTATACTCCTAATTTTCTAAAATAATATACTCAGCTTCCCTGCAAGCATTTTTTTTCCTTTTTACCTCTCTCGTGTTCTTAAACTCATAATGATTGTATTTTTCGAATAAAATATATTAAATTTGATGTGTGTGTTATTTGACGCAAAACTAATTGTTTATATATTTTTAATACAGTGGATTCCGCCTAATGTGGACACGTTGAGACCAGCCCTTTGTGATTTTTTTGATTTTTTTTTTTGACCAGTTTGTCCACATTAAGCGGTTACTCATAAAAATCGAAATAAGTTCAAGAAAAAAATAATATGATATGATATAAAAAAAGTTTTTATTTTGCACACGTGAATCATACAATTAAAAAAAAAAAAAATGTTAAATTACTATATAAATAAAACTAAATATAACATAGGTACTAAATAAAATTACTTTTTAGATGTGGAAGGTATGCAAAAATTGTAATTGCTCGTTGTCTAAGCTGTTTAATGTGGATCTGGTTTATAAAAATGGCACACGCTTCAAGTTTATCAGATGAACACCCTCGTTATTCTCTTGTGTATATTCTAACGCTATGATAAAATTTAATTTCCCACATAAACTGAACCGAGTGTCCATAATATTATGCGATTCATTTCAACCTTGCTGGTATGGGTACATTAGAATTGGGACCAGACCATTTTTTCCATATTAAGTTGTTGTTCATATTAACCGGTGCCCACATTAGGCGGAATCCACTGTATTGAGTGTATTGTAATTATTTGTAAATTATCTTTAATATTGTAAAATACATGGAGTCTTTCCATAATAAGTAATACAGTTCTGGTTTGAAACATTATTTTATTTACAATCGTGATTTAAATTAAAGTTAATTGCACTTAAATTTCCAAAATTTTAAAATAACGTTATACGTGCGCATTACCACTGAACTGTGTTATCTTCGTCTTATGACTTACATACATATAATACAGTAAATTTTCGTTCAGAAAAATCCATTTTATGTTGTCAGTTTTAATATTAGAGTTAATTTACCAATTATTAAACTTAAAGGTGAGAGTTTTATTTGGTATATCACATAGGTTTTTATTGATGTTATAATTTTAAAGCGAATAATGAGCAATTTAAAGTTTTAACATTTTGTTTACATTTAATTGTTCAAACTAATTGTAATAACAAAGTTTAAACAAAAAAAAAAATCATTTTGTTTAATAATAACTCAGTTTAAAATTAGAAAAGCCTATAAGATATAGCCTAGATAAAATTCTTATATTTAAGTTTAATAATAAATTAATTTACTCGAATATCAAAACTAACAACATAAAATGAATTCTGCTGAACGAAAATTTTCTATGTTGTATGTATGTAAAACGGAGATAACACATGTGGACACCCCGTTTTATTAAAATATAATTTCATAGACTTGTAGTTATTTATACTTTAAGTTTAAAATATAAATAGTTTACGGCAGAAAATTATTAAATAATATTGTAGATTCTAATCAATTAAATATATTATCATGCTATATTAAATACTATCAAAGTTCATAAAAAATAATATATTTTGGAATTAATAGATTATCTTTAATATTTCTAAATCTCAAGATCCAAAAATTTTAATTGCATGTTTAAATTGCTACCTGCAAAATAAAAATATAATTTTGCGATAATTTCAGAAAATTATAACAGTTATACTTATATGAAGATTATTTAAATTTTTAATTTCTTAGTTATTCATTATTTATGTATAACTATTTTAAATATTTACTATTTCCTGAAATCAAAACACCTTTTATTTTGTTACCAATACATATAAATAAACGTTTAATCATTGGTTACTTTTTAACTTCATTTTTAATACCCATTAATATTTGAGTAAAAGCTTAGAAGTTACAAACAACTTTCGAAAAATGTTGTAAATTAATTGAAAAGTCTATTTATAAAAAAAGTACAAAAAGTTAAAAATTGTTATTTTACCTTATATGATAATTAATATTTTTTCAATAATAATATTTTTAAATACATTACTGAGTATTCATAAATCTAACTTTTTAAATGTTGAGTATTTCGATTTTTATAGAATAGCGTAGTTGTCACACATGTTGTTATAACTGACAGTTAACTAAATGTGAGTTAGTGATATATTATTAATTTACTGAACTTCTAATAGCACCGTAATTTTTAATAACTAAATAAGCTATAAGTTTATTTTGACGTTCTACCGTTCAAATTCCTGCACAACTATTGCACTGCAGCTTGTAATGAATTACGATTTCAAAACTACTTATAAGAAACAAATCACTTTTGTAATATTATGAATCATCCTTCACACAAGAATATGTGACAATCAAATGAAGACACATTTATTTACAAAGTATTCATGATTCAATCATTCCACTCTCCAACAAATGCAGTAACTCTGGTATTAAGTCATGACGAATATTCAAAATGCTATGATTAATGACGAGATAATAACTTTTTAAACTCGACAGTTATTTCAAAATTAGCTTAATTTTATTTATTTTAAATGTATATAAAAATATTTATTCATAACTTGAATTAACATTTTATATACACCGAAACGTATTTGTATTTTTAAATCAATTTAGTAGTCGACTATAAGTGATCAGTATTCAGTCAGTATATATGATAATATTCGAGAATCAAAGCGTGCGGTCTCAGAAACTATTTGTTTCAATGCGGAATATGAGAGCAAATTAAAGGATAGTCTCGATAATGAGCGAATATAATTCGAAATGAACGGATGTCATAAGCAATAGAGTGGCGTCTAAATCGATTTACGATTTTTCTAATACTATACTTTTTGTTACCGTACCCCACTTTAATTATGCCAGAGCAAATCGTTTTTGAAATGCAACGTGTTTTAGTGGCAACTCTTTTATTTCACTTTTAGGGAAATGCTTTTGTTTCATTTAATACGTCAGAGATTTCATTGTAATATACAAATAAAATAGAATTACGATTTTTTTTTTTTTTTATTATTCCGGAGTATGAAACGCTGGTTTAAAAGTCAACGCTAGAGTTGGAAATTCAAGAACAATGTCTTTAAGTGTCTGTTGGCTGTAATTTAATAGAATACAATGAATTAAAATGTTTTGCAAAAATATCGTAGTGCCCTATTTTAAATCTGTCGTCAACAAGCGCTTTACGACATCACTTTTTCTACTATGTTGAGTAGAAAAAATATAATAATAGAAATAATAAATATTATTTGTACAACCGATTCCAATAGTGACGATACGTTCAAAGCATTCATAGTGCAATATAAACTTGCATATATCTTTGTACACACATATTTCTTATATTATGTAGGTACGGTATATTGTTTTCACCCCGAGTTACAGTTGAAGTGAAACAATAAACGTTTTCTTTCTGGTAATCTGATACGCAGGTACAATAATATTAGTGCGTCGATTTTCTTTTGCCTGCCTGGAGTGAAGGTTTAGTAGAAATTGACGTGACAAGTTTGTAAAAAAAAACTATATATCCCTCGAAGGTATTCCAATTATTTGTTTAATACACAATTCTTTTCCTCTTGCACAATCGAATGCTCAAAATGGAATGCGACTGTGGCAAAGCCATTTTTATTGTTTTTTCGTTGTGCACACGCGTACGCGCGCGTATATGAGTGTCACGTGGAGAACATAAAACAACAAATACGAAAATAAAGACAAAGACGCATGCACAGAATGAAGCAACAAAATGATAAAAAATACATTTTAGATTTTCCAAATGCAATACTTACCGCGACTTAACTCAAGAAACGACGAGCATTATTATAGAAGTGCGAAGTTTATTGAGTCTATAATACCGACCACCAATGCGTTCACAAATAATTCTTATCCAATTGGGTATGAAGATGCTTAAGGCGTATCGATAAAATTCCTATAAGTTCCTTTTTGATGATTATTAATGAATGTAAATATATAAAATTGGTCAGAGGTAGACAGTACACACTAATGTAAAACAACATTATTATAATAATATATTGTACCTATACATACTTATTGTTTAGGTTAATGTTGTTTAACGTAATAAAATACCAATAGTATACTCGTACAATGCACCATGCAATGAGAGTTTGTATTAAAGATACAATAGTTTATTTACAAAAATTATTTTTCCTTTTTTTGTTTTCTGTAAAAGTGTTTATTTTTAGCTCATTTGTTCTCGATTAAAATCATTCAAATTTTTCTTAAATACTTAGAGTCTTTATGTTTGTAGTAAATAAAAAATATACATAATGTACATTGTGTAGTGATGAGATAATGCTTTTTTATGCAATTATACACGAGAAAACTAGTTTTTCCTAGTTCTAGTTTTTTTGCTTCCCTATAAATATAGTTTATTATATCAATTAATATTCTCATGTATCATAAACTTTCAATTATTTTATTGTATTAAAAAATTATCATAAATTACTTATAAATTTCTGACAGTTAAGAAAACATTCAAAATAGGTTTACTATTTACGAAGTTGAAGAGTTTCATTATTTTTGAAATTGTAAGCAATAAAAATGTGATATGAAAAAAATTGATTTTATCGTTCCGCTATTTGCAATAACGCCTGGAATATTCTTGCAATTGACTTTTCCGTGGAAACAACCAACCACATAAATTACCGTAAGTGCTGATGGACTTAAACTTCGACATTTATGTACCAGCTATGCGGGCTTCGCTGACGAAAAAAATATATACTTTATGATTATAACGTTGTTTCGATTTATTATTAAATATAAAATACATCATTACTTTATTAACATCAAATGCTTTAGTCGTGATTTTATCGGATATGCGAATATATAATAAGAACTTATGCCATATCATCATATTATATTGATACATCATTGTGTATAACAATATAAGCCCGTAATAATATGTCTGGATACTGGTTGATGTTGTGCTGTAATTTATATATAGCTAGATGTTGATAGTAATACGAAGTAGATATTCTTGGATGTATAAAATTACGTTTTATCACTTTGTCGAGCAATAATTATTCTCTGTCTGTCTTGAGACGCGCTCATGCATGTCACATGAGAAACTTTCAGCGCTCCGCTCTTCTATTCCTCGTCCCCATCAACCTCGCCGTTGGAATGATTAGGATTTGGAGGTGTCTTATGAGGAGGATAGTTAGTTTCCATTGATGGTAGTAGGAGGGAGGCAGTCGTAAATAACAATACGTGGTTGATGATAGTGTTGGTAGAGGTGACGTACAAGTCGAGGCACGTGAGTAAAAAATAATTACCACCGTCGTATAATGTTACTCAATAAGACCTTGCGTTATGCAATGCAAAAACTCATACTCAAAGAACATCGGGCGTATACGTCAAATATGCACCGCGGTTAGGGCGAAGAAGTTATTATTTTGAGAGAGAGAGAGAGAGAGAGAGAGAAAGAGAGGAAATCGTGGAAATCTGCGCACAAGTCCTTTACGAACCTCCACTGACTGTATGTATGTATTATAATATATATATATGAACATCGTTCTCAAAATATAATATATAATATGTATATATATAGTATATACACACACACAATATACATAGTGTTTACTGTATATTAACGTAAGTGCACGTCGGTGTGTTCGTGATATTAAACTCTGTTCGTGTCGGTAATACTGTGACTATACTTATATGTATATTTTATATATATATATATATATATATTATATTATGGGCACCTATACATAGTGCTGCCGATGAAATAGCGTCGTCGGCTGTTTGTGAATTATTACGACCCGCTCTGTTGGGTGAAAGACGGGTGGTGGTTACGCATTATTGTGAAATAGGAAGTAGTGTGTGCAGGAGAGGTGAAAGAGTGGAGATAAGCGCACAAATATTTGCATATACCGGTGCGGTGTTGGTGTGGCGATTGGTGGGTAGCGGGGCCCGTGAATACGTTTTCGACGGTGCGAAACGCATTACGACTGCCCGAAAGAACGTTTAACATTTCGTTTTTACTACCACGTGTTTTTAGCCCCACGACCCAACCCCGCACGCACCCCATACACCGTCATCTTCTGACTTTTGTTTGTTATCGTATACGATTATACTATGTTCCCTTCGCCTAGAAGCTGACTATCCATGGGAGGTGTCGACGGACCTAGACGCTATATGGCAACCATAGTTCCCAAAGTTTTAATAATTATTATTATAATATTTAAGTCCACGTATTTCATTCGCTCTCTTTCTGTTCCACACGAATAGTCAACTATTAGCTGTTTAAAACTTGCTGCTAACGTTATGTTTATTATTCAACCGTTATATTTACATAATATGTTAACTGTAGTATGTGATGGTTCTTATTATTGAATTCAGATTTCATACATGTAATTCTTTAGCTTAGTAAATTACTTTCGTAAAAGCGGTTCTTTTACAATCGATGTATACGTTTCAATGATTCCGCTAAAATTAATAAACACATTTATATATTCATGATAGCTTAAAAAGCTATTTTTGTATTTTCGCTCATTACAGTCGTAGAGTATAATTATTGACTAGTACAGAATGATATGTATTATAATTTTATTTTGCTTATTTTCCCTAGTTTACACTGAGAACAAATATTAAAACTGCAAGTCATTTTTCATTTATTATAATCGAAATTAAGTTACACGAAGTAGGTATAGGTCCAGTAATTAAATCGGCTAAACGAATTGTCATTTTAAACAATAATTTCGTGAAAAACGAAACACAAAAAAAAAATAAAATATATAGTAGTGTATCACTGCAAACCGAATTAACGTGATTTCGTTATTAAATATAGAGGGATTTGTGTTTTTATTAGTTTCGACATCCTTCCTGCGTAGATTTACGCATAAAATCGGTGATTTTCGGCTGTAGACGGTGACAACGATGACGAAGAGGGCGAATAAAATGGGTTTCATAAGAAAAAAAAGTAAATAAAATTTGTCTTTTATTATACTCACGCACCATCGGGCGGTGGAGTAAAAGTAAAAGATGACACGTCCGGAATATTATCTCGGTTAGTCCGCCGCCGACACTGCTACGACGAGTGCGAGAGGTGAGGTGAGTGAAAGACTAACTCTGCGAGAAACGGCAATAATAATAAACCAGCGCAAATAAGAAGATTATCCGTGCTCCGGGTAAAAGGGACTCCGGGGACGATTCGCTTTGAGGGAGGGGGAAGAGCCGAGAAAGAGAGTGGATATAGGTACGTGAGGAAATGGGGAGAGTATATATATATTTACTATTATTATTATTATATAATATATATATATAGTGGTGACGGTGGCCGTGGCGAGAGGCACGTAAAATATTGTACGTGGACTGAGCTTTTATTCTATTATATATATATTATTATATTATTATTACAAAGGCGATGGGCGAGGTCACACCGCGCTCACCTACCATGGCTAGATTAATCAACTTTTTTCCTTCTATAAGATATATAGATTATATAGATATACGAATTTATTTCTCCGCTGGCACAAAGGCGCGCCGCTCGCGGGAATCGTTTTCCACCGCCAAGGAGACTGACGCGGGCGGACAAAAGTTTTGCTTACCGCATCGTCATCAGTAGAGTCCGATCATTTTGGACATTTGTTCTTCAAAACTAGTCGTTACAAGTACGCGTGTGTGTGCTTACGCGCTGGCGACAGGTCGAAAACCTACATTTCTATATTGGTAATACGTATATATATATATATATATATATATATATATATATACACACACACATAAATATATTTTATAGGTGTCGAGTGAAATAGAGCAAAAGTGTACGGTCACGGAGAAAACGACGTGAATCAAAAACGAAAGGAAAAGAAAAAACCACACTTATAGTAGTTGTCATTACGTGCGGTTTCATCCCAAACAAATTGTAATAACTTAGCGCGTGTGTCCGGGTGAAACAAGAAAGAAAACACGTTAACGAACTCTGGCGAGCGGTGTCGGTGAGTGTGTGCGATAAGGAAGAAAATGTGAAAAACGTACAAAACTTTTTTCGAATCATGTGCACACATATGACTACGATTGAAAGGTTGTGAATCTCTTGATATGTTGTAAAATACTCGACATCACGTGCTACCATCGGACACTTACACACTACAAGTCCCTCGTTGGATTGCAGTTATTATTCGATTTTGATTATAAAATCAGTCAAAACAAAGGCAAATGTGAATAGTTGGTCCAAAGTGACGAAACTATAAAATTAATGGGTTGCTGAGAAGTGCTTAGCTCCCATTCATTTAATGATTGTTCTGTTTCATATATTTTGTTTAGGAAAGTTTCAGTCTTAATAAGGTTTTTTTTTTATTTTGATCGTTTTGAAAAATACTTGGAGAAAGTCTTGGTTTTTAAAATTGAATCTCATCGATATAATATAATACTTATTAAAATGTTGAATTTCTTAGTCTATACCAACCTAAACTACATTTATAGTTGCAGGAACTTGGCGATCATGGCAAATCTATAGATTACAACTATTTTATATTCTATAATTTTCACGGTCTATTGTATTTTTCATGACATAAAATATAAACAGTAAATATGTAAATTAAATTAATCAATACGCATGGGTGTATTTGGATTTATTTCGGAGCCAGCCACTGCTAACGATCAGCAAATTCTAGTTTTTCTTGTAATACATAAAATTTCATCATTTATTTTATACAATAATTAAACACCGTGTACTGTTTAATTAATTCAGAGTGATACTAAATTTCTGGTTAGAATAAACATTATTTCATTCATCGACCATACAGATAGCTCTAGACAGTTAATGGATAATATTTTGTATTGCGGAGGTCGAGAATTAGTCGACGAAGAAGTTATCGCTTTATATTGTCTAAAGTTCCTTGGATAAACTTGATTTAAGAAACTATCTTGGAGCAAAATTGTGTGTTCATATAAATCAAATAATTTTAGTTAAATGTGAAAGGTTTAATCAGCTAAAACACAGATCATGAACATAGGAAATGATAAAAAGAACAGACTGTCAGAAATATAAATGTAATATTTCTCGATATATATTAAACGTAGAACGTAATATTATAAATGGTATATTACTATTCTACCTCCCATCGCCATCCATACATTTAGCCAATTGGTAGACGATGGCATCACCCACGTTCGTTATAATATTGTAATTTATTACTTTTATAATTATATTAGCCCGAAGCCATATTTGATTGTATAGTAGACCAATTTGGTTTTTCCACATGCAGTCATGCAGTCGTAGGTAATATTATCATGTCAAACACGAAATTCCACAAATAATTTATTGGTTCATAGCCGACAGGACATGTTAAATAACTAACAATTTAATCAAATATTTATATATATATATATATATATTAATCTCATATATCGTAAATTCAGTATAATAATTAAAAATTAGAAAAAACAATATTATTCCTAATTTAGATATTTACTGTGAATTTATATAAACATTATTCTTTACGTAGTATAGTTGTTAACCCAATAGTCGACAACACGTATTTTGCTTTTAATCCATTTTGAAGCGAAAACATACTTAAATTTTCTGTTAATCAATAAATATGACCTTCGTAAATCAGTAATTATAAAGCATTATAGATACTTGCAATTCAAAAAAAAAAAAAAATTAATAGTTTTATAAAGTTAATGAAAAGTTCTCATTAATAATTTTATTGTTACAACTTAAATAATTATTCCACGAATATACAATATCAAAAAAAAAAAAAAAAAAACCCCGGACATTATAAGGATACCTATTATTTTACAAATCATAAGTATTTTAACATTTTCTGCTCGCGTCGATACCAATAACGTACATTATTGTATTCATACGAATGTGATTCGGCCGATTCGGGTAACAATTCTGACGGATGGGACTACTTGTGATACGTCGTAGAGTATTCGACGAATACTTTGCGGATTCAAACATAGGTATTACCCGTATAACAGAAATACCACCGTTATTTTCGTCTTATATAGCAATAAACTCAAAACCGCGCAAGATAATAATATGTGCGTGGAAAAATTGAAACTGCAAAACGATATCGTCAGACGTCGCAGTCGTTCCCGAATCGCGCGGCATAAGTTAGAAAAATTATACCGAAAACGTTGTCATTTTCGCGACGCGCAATCGGTCGGGGCGCTACATGCATGTATGGCCCTAAGGTATCGAAACGATAATCTCGCGCGGAACTTCGCGTAAAAATACGCCCTCGACTGAGCCCATACGGGACGCGGACGTGATGTGCGTTTGTCGGTAAAACCGTGGAATGTGAATTTCGTACAATAATTTTCTACCGCGCGGACGTGCACGCGGAAATATTTCGTTTTTGTTTTTTTTTTCCTTTTTTTTTTTGACCACCGTCGTCTTCGTCGCGTAACAATAATATTGCATGCGCTTAATACGCGTATTATGCTGTTTCTCTTCTCATCGATCCGAATACGTGTGGGTATGTATAGTGTTATAGTAATCCGACGTACTACGACGCGTCGTGTTCGGTAGCGTACAATATATTATAGGCGTATTATAATATTATTATGCGTACACTATCACTGCTGCAGTGCTATGCGTACCTACGCGTGTGTACGGTCTAGCGGACCGCGGCTTAGGTGAGCGGGTGCGACTGGCGCGGGAGAGATTCTTGGCAAGAAAACGTGCGGGAAACGACTTTATACTATGTACATATACACACGCACACACACACACACATACGTATATATTATAATGATATATATATATATATATATTCGTATCACGGACCAGTGACGGCGGCGGGCGACGCGAGAGAGCATCGAGTGGCAATAACGCCCAACACTTGTTGTATTATTGGTTTCGCTCGTTGGCAACCGTCCCGCGGCGGCAATTCAAATTAAACGCAACAATAACGATATAATGATATGCACGCGCACAGGCCGACGTTTACACACACGGACGTCTATATATCGCACGGACGCATATTTCGCGAGCCCGGACACGACCGGGGTGTTTTTCCGGCAGCCCGAATCGAGACGACGATCGTTTCGCGAAGATTTATTGCGGGTCGGAAACGTCTTCCGCCCGGCACCCGCACGTCCGCCCCTCCGCGCGTCGCCGGGGCGGGTCTTATAATTCGATTCGTTCCGAACCGGTAACGCGACGATATTTGGCACTCGAGACGAATGATTATCGTCTCGGCCGTCGTTGTTATTGTATTATTACGCGTACATCGTTATTCGCTATCGAACCGCTCCCGAATATACATTATTCCGCGAACGCATCGCAACGGTACGTGTATATATATATATATATATATATATATGTATGTATGTATTATTATTTCATGGATAAAGTGTATCGTGTTGCCCGAAGTAATTACAATACCACCGCAACACGCGCCACTGATGATCGGGGGAGGGGGTGTGGATAGTTTTGGGTTGGCGCGGCTTTAAACGGCAAAGAACTCCCGTGATTTCCCGTACTTTTAAAAGTTCGCTACAAATACTGAGAACTAAAGCGCAAGTCAGCCGCGTAATACTTTGTTTTTCTAGGAAATTTCTGACCACTGTGTGACAATTTTTAAGCATATATTTCTAATTTAGACCGAGTGACATAGGTACCACTTTAATATTTACTTATTGTTTTTTTTTTTTTTTTTTACTTATCAAAGTTGACAGGCAGACAGACGGATGGTTATCAAATGCCGTACGTTATGATATTTTCGTCCATTATATTATTATAATTTAATTTTTTTCTATAACTTAACTTTTTAACATATTTTAAGAAGAAGTTATCTAAAATTAATTTAGAGTTCAAAAATGTTTGGCTTTTCAACAGTGATTTTTTTTTAAATATAAAACATTTTTGAAATTAAGGTATAAATATAGATGTCTAACGCCCGTAAAATAATTCAAAGAATTGATATTATAAAAGTATTTCGTCATATGCAAAATAAAATTTACAATCAGCTGCATCACTTATTTATTTTTTAAGTATTTGTTATTCAGTTAATTAAAATTTGTTTTTTTTTTTTTTAACTGAAATATGAATTAAACATTTAAATATATAAATGTATACATAGTATTTGGTCCATATACGGTTTAGGTTGGAATTTTAAAAGATGTTTAGAGCTAATATTACGAATATAATTATTGTGTCCAACAAAACTTCATAAGTAAATTGTTAAATCATGTTCAATAACCCTAAACTTAACTTAATAATTGTTTTCCATCCATATAATATTTTATATCATTAATTTTGTTTGAATTTACTTTTTATATTATATTTAATCATTGGATTGTCTAATATTTCTTTTTTCAATTAAAAACACTTTTTGGTAGGTACCTCCTATCTTTCTATAAAAATACATAAACAATTTTATAAAAATGCACACTTTTCCGAATCACTTTAATCATAATGTGAATTGTAAATTTACTTACATTTATGTAATTTTGAACAATAACGACTTGTCTGAAAGTTTTTTGTTATGAAATTGTGTTAAATTAAATTTAACATTTTTAAAGTGCATATTTTCATATTATGTAATAAATTTACCGCGCCTCGGGAATTTCAAAACTGCTTTCCAATTTGCTGGGTTCATTATTTTTTAATTATTTTTATACTTTAAAAAAAGTATCAAGTAGAAAATATTATGTTTAAATCTACTTAATTCAACAATAATAAATTTAATTATAAATAACGTAGATATTTTGTCATATTTTCTTCATAGCTTGACATGGTAGTATTTTATCATTAGCCATACATCGTGCAAATCGACCCAAACAGGAATGCATAGAGGTTAAATAGAAATTAATAAGACGTCGGTGGATCAGTGTTTTTACCCTAGTGTAAAATTACATGGCTCAAATCCTATGTAAAACACTAGTTTTGGCTATAAAAATTATCATAGAACCACTTATTTGCGCAATATTATACTATGAACTATGCATTTATACACACATAATATTATTTTTATTTTACATACATTTATTTTACAGCTGTATATAATTATGTTTGTAAAAATTATATTTACATAGCAATAGTATTTTGTTTTTAAGAAAATAAATGTACTTTCACGAATATAAAGCTATATATGGTAACGTTAAAAGTAACTAGGTAGTTATTAAATAATTTCTTGATAACTTTGAAAAATCAGACTCATAATTCAATTTAAAATAGTTTTCTTCGTTATAAAATTGTATTTAGTACGTTCAATTTGGTCAGATCTTGATGTTTTTTAAATTTAAACTATCGTTTCAATATTTCGGTACCTAACATAAGAATAACAGCAGTGAGGTACGTAAATGGGTAAACTATTTTATTTTTTTTTTTCCAGAAGAATTCGAGATTGTATATACAAATTAAAAAGCTACTACTCCCCATGGGTTGTATTTACGTATTTGGTTTTGTTTTTGCATTATATATTTTACTTAATTCAAACTTCAACCAATTTCATTCTGTGAGTATGAATACCAAATGATGAGATGAACAACCAAAAACAACAAACTAAGTTAAAGTTTTCCATAAGCATTTTGTTAATAGTAAAAATGTGTATGTATAAGTTGTGCAGAAACAAGTTGTTATCTGAAAAATATTCTATGCGGAAATGACTTATAAACATTATCGCTCTTGTTCTTCAAGCTCCAACCAAAAGCTCGTACAAAATGTAAAATATTTAAAAAAACTATTTTTAACTACGAAAATAATATTATACCATAATTAAATAAATATCATTAAGTTATATTTAAAAACATTTTAATGAGTTTAAAGTTCGAAAAAACATTTAAAAATCTAGTAATAGGAAAGTTTTTTTCGGGAAAATGTGTAACTATGGAAAAAATAACAAAAAAATTCTTTGTCATTATATGCAACAACAGTTTATCTTCCATTATTTTATACGAAGTATACCTTGATATTGATCTATCTGTTTTTGTGTTTCGGTACCACAAACGGATAAATCTGAAGTTATTTGGTTGTTGTGCCCAGTTAGTCACATTAAAATACGTACTGTTTGATTTGATGAGATCTTTATCACTGATGTTAATATTAATTTTTTAATTACAAATTATTTTATTGTATTATCGTTGTGTTATGCCTACACAAAAAAATTAATTAGAAGTTTAATTAGAAGTGAAAACGTTGTATCTTTTTTCTGATAATCGTAGCTCTCGAAATAATAATGACGTTCAAAAACACATGTTTGGTTTAAAAGCTATTTTTCAAAAATTCTCTGAACTGGAACACAATGTTTTTGCTTGTGACTGCTGTTTTGGTTAAATGGAGCAGAGAAGAAGGAAACTTGAATGAGTATTTTTGTCAAAATAGTATCAAGAAATTATGAAAAAGTTTGTTCTATAAAATTCTATGTTATAAATACACCACAAAATATTATATACGCATTTTTAGAATATCTGAAATAATTTTTCAAAAAAAATGTTTAATTCACGTTTATAAACAAAAATGTTTAATCATGGGATATGTTATAAAATTAACAGATGACAAAATCTAGTGTTAAATTATGTTCCACCCAAATATCTATACTTTTACCAGGGACTTGAAGAATTTGATACAACTATACAACATTTTTAACTTCTAATAACGAACTATAAAAAATGTGTATTTAAGGAATGAAAAATACAATTTCTCTTTTTACCAAGTTAGACGATTATTATTTATTTTTATGATTGTATGATAATAAAACATCATTATTATAATGTAGATTTTCAATAATTATAATTAATTATATTTTTATATATTTTTGTGATAATAAAAGATAGATATGTTTTATTTTTTTTAGAAATTATGAAATTATTTTCATTTATACTGTATTTATTTTTAATATTTATGTGTAACACCAAGATTATGTGTATATTCCAGATACATTTTTGGTTAATTATTATTTATTTTTAAGTAAATATTATCTTAATGGGTATCTATAACACTTAAATATTATTGAATTATAAAAATAATAACAAAAATGTGTGTTTCAAGAATACAAAGATATTTTTTCTCTTTTTACCAATAAGAAAAAAAACATAAATTTAAAGAAAAATATATTTATTATTTTTTTCCAAGCTTGCCCATATATGTTGTTTTTATAAAAAAAAAAAACTTAAATCTTCATATATAATTAAAGAAATGTTTGTAAAAATATGTTAA
Source organism: Melanaphis sacchari (assembly GCF_002803265.2). Lineage (NCBI taxonomy): Eukaryota > Metazoa > Arthropoda > Insecta > Hemiptera > Aphididae > Melanaphis > Melanaphis sacchari. Next base: position 1,342,992 of record NW_020270545.1, read on the forward strand.
TAAATATACTGTTTTACATAAAAAATACATATATTTTTAAGTTTTGAAAAAATTATTTTGATAAAGAATCGGATAATCCATGTTATTTTTAATTTTAATAAGTATTTGCGAATACAAAAATAAAATTTATGATTTAAATATTTAGGAATAATTATTCATTGTTATGTCCTTAACTTAATTATGTAGATATTTTAGATGTAGACATTTTATGTTCATAGCAAAATTAAGAAAAGCGTTTTATCTTCATTTTGAAAAGTTTTTCATTATGGAGTTATCTGGTTGTTGTATCGGGCCCTTCAATTATAAACTATGTTAGAATATTTTAAATCAGCCACAAAATCAATAATTATATATTATATTATAATTGACATAAATAAAATATTGTATTAACCAACTTTGTGATTTATGCTCTTTTTAGCTATAAAGAAAATATATTTTCCCTTTCACGTTTTAATTTGTATAAACTAATTAAAATTATTTTCAATACACCATTGTCTATCTAGTAAATAAACTGTTTATGCGTGTATTTTTAATTATTATTATTTTTATTATTTATAACAAATCCATTATTAAGTTATATAGAGTAAAATAGGATCCCATAATCCAATAAACCAAAATGTTGTGCGAAGATTTAATTAAAATTGTAATACACATTATATAAATTGATATGGATTAATATTTTTGTTCGGAAATGCATATAAAAAATTTATTATCAAATACTATTTACCAAAGTTATTACATAAATATACATTATGTACTTTAAATTTATGCATTTTTAATATTAAAAAATACTCAAATTGTACATTACAAATGCATATTGTTTTTGGTAGTGAATAATAATTTTCTAAATAAATACAAGTTATTAAAATTTGTATGAATTCGTATTTTCAAAACTTTTTAATATTTATTTTTTTTCAAAACTACAATTTTTCTCTCAACGAATTTGATATTTCATAGGTATTAGTTTTGGAATATAACCATTATATTTTTTGTGTTATTTAGTTTAATCGACAAACATATTTTTTATTTATTTTTTCTCGCAGCGTTTAAAATGCATAAATAAAATTAAGCAATGTTACCAAATTTCTTTAAGTATAGTTTTATTATAAGTATTACAATTCTATTATGTGTATAGCTTAATAATTGCGTGTTATTACGTATTTTGTATATTGTTATAAATAAAAATTTAAGTACCTGCACTCTGTTAACATAGCATTATAATTATATGATTATACTAATATGTTTAGCTTAACTGATTAATTGTGTTTATTAATTTCACAGCGTGGATATCCGAGACAAGTTTACTGATCCGAATAAGTCACATTGGAAGGATGAGTCGTTGGAGGGCAGGTCACACTTCCGCATGCTATCTGAACCAGCTATGTTAACCATCGATAACGTATCGGAAATGGACGCTGGCATCTACAGATGTCGAGTAGACTTTCGGAAATCACCAACTAGGAATTCTCGACTAAACCTAACAGTTATTGGTAAGTACCAATTATCTTTTCGTAGTATTGTTTCAAGTGCGTTTGCCGAGTCACAAACCACTAAGACACTGGACTAACATTGAGAGGAATGGGATTACATTGTAGACGATTCATACTAGCTCTCCCATATTATACATTATAATATACGTATAAATCAAAAATTTAACATCGAGTATTTTGAATAAAAATTTCGTCCATGTAAAACAGATCGCATGAAACACATCGAAGTGAACGCAATGTAATTTCATTTTTATGAATTTTTCAGCACAGAACTTCTTATTACGTTTTGTGATCATACATGTAACCTAAGAAACGTGATCAAATTATTTTTCGTGTACACACACACACAAAATACCGTAGAGAATTTTATGCTTAGTGTGGTTCACTTGAGAAGAAAAGATATATCTGTCTACTGTCACACGATCTCAGTTTTCATTTCGGTGTTTGTCATTTCACGATTATTTTTTAACCAGTTTTCTGAGAAAAAATAAAAATCAACATTTTTATCACACACATTTTCTTTTTTTATTGTGGCATTTTAAATTTGTACAATTACATCATTGTATTATTAATACAATAAACACAATTGAATAATAAACAATCGATTAACAAAATATTAATCATATGAATTACCTCATTTCTGGTTTCATTCACTCTACATTCTATTGATAATATTTTGAATTAAGCATGCCGAAATATGAAATTTTTAATATACTCGATCATAATTTATTTAAAAAAATATCTTTGGCGTGCACATCAGGCATAAAGATTTTTATTCTAACCATCGTTTAAATCAAAAAAAAAAAAAAAAAAATACGATGTAATAAATTTTCACTTCATTTCCATTAAAATATGACTAGTAAACAGTCAGGAACAATTATTTTTTATGTAAATTCAATCCATTTTTTTAATATTGTTTTATGTAAATGGTAATCATTTTTCTTTTACACAGACCTAGATATGTTATATAAATGTATTCATAACTCGAATATTACTTCAACATAAAAAAAATAAAAAAAAAATTTTAAATTCTAAAATAATTCAATGATTTATAATCATTAAAAAATCAAAATCTTATATTATTTATTTATATTTTAAAAAAATGTGGATTTAAAAAATTGATTGTCTAATTTTTGTGCATAAGATATTCATTTTTTCCCATCGATTATTTTACAAAATAAAAGATCTAAAAAGATTGTCTACAACTTACAATCAATTATACTACAATATTTTTACCATTTTATGACTAAAATTGTACATATATAAATATATATGTATCACATCATGTACATTTTTATCGGGAAAGAAAATAAACATTTTACACAAAAAAAAAAATCGATATGGTATAGCAGTTGAAAAAAAATCTTCTTGACATTTATATTATCATGAAAAGTATTTTAATGATAGTATATTTTATAAATATTTAATATATGTAAATATAATTTTTTTTTTTTTTTTAAATCAAAATATCATTTAAAAATATTTTTATATCACAAAGTATTATGAAAATGCCAAACGTTTATTATTTGCTTTCATACAATAAAAATCGTGTTTTCTCAACATTATAAACACTTTAAATGTCTTTACCTGGTACCAATTTATATATTTAAATGCTATACATTAGTTATAATGTAAAATTTAATGTTTTTGTATAAAATATTAATCAATAATATTAATACAAAAGTATTATACATGTAGTTATTTTGCCTATACAAAACGCCAGCATAACTAAATTATATTATTACCTTATGATTCTGTGAAATTACATGAAATTATGTTTTAAATTACTATGATTTGCGAGTTAAAACTAAATTTGTTTGCGCATATTTGATATTTCATTGCATTTTAAACGATAAGTATCAACATTTTAACGAGGCCTTAAAATATTTAATGGTTTTTATGAGTTTTAATATATGAAAAATACATTTAAAAACATAAAAATATTTAACTTAATATTTATTAGAACATTTTAACATAGAGAGTTAAGTCATGGAAAACACGGTTATTAACCAAATAAATTATAAAATATTAATAAAATATCATGCTATATAAGTGAATTTTATGTACTTTTTTATGTTCATAACAACTTTTGTTATCGAATACTGTTAGGTATTTACTCAAATTTAATTTAATTATCAACGATAAATGGGTATTAAAGTGAATATGCGCTAATAAGAAACATAATTTAGAACAGAATATTTACAAAATATGTTAATTTTGGTTAATTTATCATAATAATATTATACATAGAAATTTAATTATTTATATTTTATATTAATGAATTACACATAAACAAAATATTATTCAACTGTAAGTAAATTACGACTACGTTTCAATATATTACTTATAAAAATTATACAGAAATTTATAAATAAAATTGTTTATACAATTTTTTTAATTAATTTTAAATTATAATTAAATAAAATATATTATATTTTTATCTGTACTATTATGAAGAATTTTAAAATTTAAAAATTTAAAAAAATTATCAAGAGCTAAATTTTCCTTGAAATATATCATAGTTTTGTGTTCATTAATAGTTTAAAATTGTATTGTTAAGCACAGTTAAATATTTTTTTAAATGTATAACAATTATTATGTTTTATAATTAAATTTTAATATTGTAATATTTTTATTTTTCGGTGGGTGAAATAAGAATTTTAAATGTTCACGTAAGTAAAAAAAAATTTTAAGAAAAAAAGACTCAAATAATTTAATATAGTATAATAAAAACAAAAATATAAAATAATTCAAGTCTTATTATTTTTATATCGTATTAACGTTTATTAAAATATTTATAAAAATAAGAGATGATAGAAATGTCGTTACCATATTAATGCTTGTCACTGTATACAGGTCTAATCTATGGTTGATTGACAGGTGTCGGTGAATTACGTCACAAGTTGGATTTTTTCGTTTTTTTAAATTTCGCTTTAAAACGTTATTATATAATATTATATACGTATATGTAGCTACCTACATCAAACACCCATATATGTAATATAAAATCGCTATTTTAAAAATAAATAATAAATTTTTTCTTAAACATCTCGTTAAAAGTTACTAACGTCACCCAAACAATTTCTTCGAATAGGAATATTCTTGGTAATGACTTTAACACAGTCAGTGAGAAGAGTCACTTAAAAATCATGTATACGTACATGTGTCTAAAACAAACTATACCGAAGTGTGCTACTGCAGGAAATCAAATTGTATTTTACTCATGTGTGATCACGAATCTCGCATAAACAATGATTTATAACTACGTGCATTACACCCTATACTTGCAAACCAAAATTAATGCATTTTAAGTAGACCAACAACAAAGATATTTAGATGTAGGTAAATTATACCTGTATAATATGCAACGTTGCATAATACTATTCATGTTTACTCAAATTAATTTTTATGATATTTTGTCCTGTAATTCAAACAATGACATATAATTATAAACGTTAATATAAAATTAAAATTATTATGATATTAATAGGTAATTTTACTTAGTTGAATATAAAGAGCCGTATAATGTTATGGAGACTAACTTGTTATATAAGAATTTCATTATAATATTTTGTTTTTACTTTTAATGAATAATACCATCTCAGAATATCGGATACACGTTTTATAGAAATTTTATAATTTTAAATAATTTTTATAGTATAGACAAGCAAATAAGCAAAGAATCTTATCCACGAATAACTTTATTAAAAAAACTTTCGTACCGTATTTACGGGTATATCTTAGTTATAAAATTATCAGTAATGATATGATTTTAAAATGTTTAATGTAATAAAACTTGCCTTATATCGATTAAATAAAAAGTTTAAATATGTCAATCAGACACTTTAATTAAATAATAATTTTTTTTTTTTTTAATTTATGATATTCTACAAATAATTGTTTATTATTTTACGATTTTAAACGATTTTTAATTATTATTATTGATTTATTATTTTTAATTTACAATGTTATTATACACTATACACTAAAAAAATTACTTGTGAAATATGCCAGTCCCATTTATGAACTATTCCATCAAAAGGTATAATAGACTCTACTTATAAGTTATTCTCCAAAGTAATATCATTTAGCTTCAAAATGTATTAGGTATACATTACAAATACTATCCAGCAAACCTAAAAATATCAATTGTTGTTGATATCATTAAATTAAATCATTACATAATACGTATAATAAATAATATTTATTTTGTAATATAGTTAAGATAAATTAGACGATGTTTATGGTAATTCATCGTGGAAAACAGAATCTTATAATGCGCCTAATTTAATTTAATACACTATTGTGATCAAATATTATTATGCGAGCTCACTACACCGCATGAACTGTTCAGTAGTTAGCTAAAAATAATTAATCTACAGGGACAGTTACCTTAATGATTTTATAGTTCTTAATTAGTCAAAATCGTGTGATGGCCAATATTTATAATACAATAATATAACTTCTTTTTTTTTTTTTCTTTATAAACTTAGTATATTGTGCTAATATTGAAATTTAAGTAATTCTGCGAACGCGTTGGCCTAAGTGATAGCTCTCTACCCTAAACTATCGAGTCAGGAGATTCTATCTTTCAACCCAGGGCCTTACGTCAACCGATGTTACGTATAGTTCTACCTACTCAGGCCAGTCCATTTTAAGGAAGTGAATCCAATACTGTAGAGTTCTCTCTACTCTAGTGTAGAGATACATCGGGTCTTCTTTTTATACGCTAGTTATAGTCACTAATTATTCTACTTCGGTAAACACCGGATCCGTATATTATAATAATAATTATTATTATTAATTTTATATTTTATAGTATTGAAACTGCAATGTGAATATTATAACATTTAATTGTAATTCAATCAACATTAATTAATGGTTGCCCGAAAATTGAGTGAATCATTCCAGAGAATACATCAATAGAAATTTTGAATTCTGTGTTAGCATTAAAATTTGTCAGTATTTTAACCTTGCATAACTTTCCTAATTTTATTGACTTTTTTTCACTCAATTTTATTTAATTGTCATTTAATGTAAATTTCGTAACAAGAATCTTTGGGGGAAACATAATATTAATATTTGTTTTAAATAACTTTTTATAGAATATAACTTTATCTATAATAAAAAAAAAATAAATAAAGAAAAAAAAAAGTGACAGACTTTACTACAAAGCATTTGTTCTGAATATTAAATTTGGTTTCTTAAGAAACTAAGCACAATTCCATAGAATTTAAAGATTCGGTGAGCTATCAGTTTATACTGTGTGTTTTTAATCAATTTCAATTTTGCTCAATTAAGTTTCAGTCATGATATATGATTAATAAAAGTGTTCAATAAGATAAATATTATGCAATTTTAACAGTTTGATCAATAATAAATTAATCAAATGTATGGTTATGCACTCGTCGTTCGGACAATCGTTTCGGAAAATGTCATGGAATATGACGTAATGTACATGAACACGGCGATGCGTTCTCTTACATCGATGTAGGTAATGGAAAATAACAGCGCACAGTGTACACAGTATATAACTGTTTATTTCAGTAAATACGATATATTTAAAAAAAATATTCGATTTATAACCCGTAACGCGTAATACTCGTTGGAAAAACGTGAGATGATTTAACGGCTCAGCCGCGTTGCGCATATTGGGTCTGTGTTCCTTAGGAAGATTAAAATTAACTTTTTCGGCCTTTTCAATAATGACAACGAAAATAAGAATAATAAATAAATAAATATAAAACAAATACGCTAGTTTGCATTCATTTGGAGCATTAAATATCGGTTTAATTAGACTTTTATAAGACACTAAATAAATTACTAAGCGATGCGATTTGGTTTTCCCACTTTTTTCGATTTATATATTTATTTTTTTTATTTTACGACTGGTATAAAAAAAAAAGTTCAATAAAGCGTTAAACAAAACCGTAATGAAAAAATAGTAAAAAAAAGTTTTGGTGACCGAGTAATTCAAATGTACAGAAATAAACAAGCGGTTTTTATCCGACCGTCGATCGATTAGAATAATTTTAAGATCCAATTAATTATAATATCTTTCTTTTTCTGGTTGCTTTTGCATTAGCCGTCTTTAAATTCCTTTCTTCTGTTAAAATAATCGTAAACTATTGATTTTATTTTTCGGTCTCGTTCTATCGATTTTCGTATAATTAACCTCTAAACACATCATAGTATTAAAACATGTATTATCTAAAAAAACAGTTTCATATTCAATATTTATTTTAAAAATTTCAATAATTCTAGCCATTGACAGTTTAAACATTTAAATGTATGTGGTATCAGAACTAAACGTGTTAAAGTTTAATATTTTGTGTATATTGAAGTTATCTTACTGTAAAAAGAGCGTAAAAATTTTAATCCTTTAAAAATACATTTGACTTTTCAGGGCTTATTAATAAATAAAAATATAATGTTCTGAATGATTATAATATAAATAAGAAAAAGTTGTGAGGTATCGAAAACTTTACCATTTAATAATTATTTAAAAAAGTTATAATATTATAAATTAATTTTAAAGGATTCCAAACAAAATTAATCCATTTTTACCCTTTGTTGATATATAGCACTATTACAAGAAGGTTATATATAAGCAATATAATATTTTAAGAAAAATAAAGTTTTCTGTATTTTAGTTTATATTGTAACTTTATGTTTGTAGTTATTTTCAACTTTGTTGCACATATTTTTTTTTACCATTCTAGAACATTGTTATATTTTAATGATTATCTATACTCGTACATAAATCATACTCTTCCAGTCGCATTTGTTCAATCGTTAAACCACATATTTATGCTAACATATCAATAAGTTAACAATATAACAAATTTGAAGACTATCGAATCTGTAGAATAATTGAATTTTTTCTTCTCGTTATGGAAAAAAAAAAAAATAAGAAAAATTGTATACTTCACATTAAAATTACGATAATACGCATTACTGATTTATCTTTAACTAATTTCGTTTAAAGTGGATAGTCAGCGTAAAATAGGAATATTATTTGCATATTACTTACTCGTACATTTTTTGTATCGAATTTATATTTGTTTGAGAAGTTAAATTTCTTATTCAATGGAGATAAGGAGAAAAGAATAGATAGAATGTCGTAAATATTTTTAAAAAAGTTAAATTTTTATAAGTCCATAAATATACATTAATACCAATTAATTACTTACTCGTATTTACATATTATTGTTAAACAAATAAAATTATACATGCGAGAACACATTTTATATGAGTTTATTTTATTTCGTATTTTTTTTTCTATCTGTACACTGAATACTCGTAAGTAAATAAAAATTATATTACAATGAATCAGCGTCTATTTTTATGATTTAGTAAAGAACTTAACTTAATTTCGTTATTTTATTTGTTCTAAATTTTCCGAGAAATATGGAAAGTTTTTTATCGTAGGAAAAGTGTTGTTTTTGGTTTGCCGTTAAAACTTCCGTGACACGGAGGAGAAACCATGTCTATCCTAAAACGTTTGCACTCTTTCAAAGAAAATACCTCGGCATTACGTTCGCTGGTAAATCGTCCGTTAACGTATCACAATAATTTCACGTGGAAACTAATTTGATGACACGCGCGGCGAAAAATCGAGTACGATTCTCGTCGTCAAGCCGCACACTCTGATCGTAAAAATCAGTCTTCACCGCAATTTCAAGCCACACGCCCGCAACGCGACGGCGATTTATTAATAATATAACATAATCGCGACAAACGATCCGAGCAGAACGCATTTATTCTCTTCTCGCGTTCGCTTTTCCCTCTCGACAAACGATGTGCTGGCGGCAGTTCCTACTCGGTGAATTGCTGCCACGTTTTGTGCCGGTTACAGACGCATTTGCAAACGTAAATCGCGCATACACTTGATAGTATACATATAAATATAAATATAATAATAGTGTACGCACGTCGTGTGGGTGTATATTCATCACTTCTGAACGATATGAACGTGCAACGAGTGTATGCGTAGTTCAGTAGACGATAAATAACACGCCGAGTTTATAATAATACGCAAGTGAAACGACGCAATGTTTTGCATTCTTTTACGATAACCGATGTCTTTCGGCCAGGCTGCAGAAGGATATTTCTCTGGGGCAGAGTAATGTTTTTGGTAGGATGGAGAGATGTCGACGATACTCTGAGCGGCGGTTCCAAATCATCGGATTTTATAATGTATTTATTTAACCCAGACGTGAGACACTGCGCGTATACGTACCCTATACACGATGGCAGCAAAGGAGAATATCAATATATTTTTTACGATTATTTGTACTTACGGGTGATATGACATCGAAACCCGTGACCTTGGTGCCCCTGGCACAACAATTTCCTACGAATTCAATTAATTCATGTTGGTTGATCGAAAAAAATCAGAGTACACCTTGTTAGGTAAACTTCTGTTCACTAATCTTTATAATAATATTGTGTTTTGTTATTTCACCTGCAGGAACAAATTAACGTAATCACTCTCTACCAAAAGCATACTTAACACACAATCTGATTGATTGAGACAACGTATCGATTAGCTTTTCAGCTAACTCGTCAATCATATCCATAAACATTATACATAGTTAACTACAGAATAAAATGGATTTTTTTAACTTAAAATAAAATGTTAATAATTTAATTTTTTTTTGTTTTTTATATGGGATTACAACTTCCACATTGAAAATATTGCGTGTGTCACTTGTTCATCGGTATATCCTATAATATCCTATAATATACAATATGTTGTAGTATACTTCCATGTTTTATTGACATTGTTTGTACATTTAGTATTTGCGATCAAGTTATAAGAAAATAAAATGTATTTAACGTAAAAACCACCTGCATCGAATAACTGAATTGCTGGCGGGCAAGGGCGTAACATTCGACTTGCACGCGTCATTTGTCATATGTGTGTGACTCCAAACAAGTTTACGATTACTTTCTGGGTTTCTATTCACCTGGCAACGAGAAAACTACGAGATTGGAAAATTCGGGTCGTTTAAGTAAACTTTTTTAATGATACAAATTCTCAACTTTAAATCCATTATCGATCAATGTTCTATACCCATATTACATTTTGGCACTATAAAACACCAATAAACACCCGCATGCATTCGGTGAACTTAAATTCACATAGATATACCGTGGTGATAACAAACATTTAATTTCGACGGAAAAGTTTCAAGATAAACGCTTTAGTAATCAACATATTATTAAATAAATCGTCGTGTCATCTAAAGGAAAAACGGAAAAGTATGATTTTAAAAATAAAAAAACGTCCCAAACGTCCCATTGAATTTTACATGCGCATGGTATTAAAATTTTCAATCGTAGTTTCAGCGTATATACGTATAATATAAGCTGGTATAAATCAAATAACCATAATATTATTAATAATAATTAATGCATAATATGTACAATTTAGTATATCGTATTTTGATTTTTCACTTTTGGTTTTATGCTGGTAAATATTACATTATTTGTTAGGCATATGAAAAATTGATTTTGGTAAACAACCCCTTTAAAATACATGCGCTTATTGCTTATAATATCAACGTTTAATATAGTTTACTTAACAAGCCGAGTCCTGTATGTTATAATGTTATATAGTCATAGTTTTTATAGTATCATCGTGCGCTCGACGAAATACAAACATGGACTCCCGCGGGCTTTGTTTGAACGTTTGGATACAATACATAATATTTTGATTATACGTAATACTATCGTGTAATGTTTCGCCAAACTCATTAATTATGATTATGCATCTTTTGATAAACAACGTAAGAGTTTAAAATTAAAACCAACCGTTGCGATCGTTGAACTATAAATAATAAATATTGAAACAATCTTGGTGTGGTATCCGTTAAACGATAATATTATTATTATTATTACGGAGGCTGACAACAGCGTTATACCTGTACGAATATATTTAACTTAATGTTTCCCCTAGGATCACGTCCAAACGGAAATACTATTGTTATATTGTCCAGTCGTAGTTACCGTGTATCGTTGCCTTTTTATTTTTTCCATTATTATTCCGTTCCGATCGTAAAGATAATATAACAATCTGTTGAAATATCGTGAAAATAATTTTTTTTTTTTAGATTAATATTGCCACGGGTAGGATATATTTTATTGGTATATTGGACTAGTTGACTAAATTACTGAGACGGTTTGCGAAGGATTTTTATATGATATATTCTTATAATCTGTCGGACACATGTGATTCCTTAAAAAAAAATATCTTATCAAAAATAAGAAATCGTTGTGGTCAAAGTGCCACTAAATAATCTCTGATTTTATATAGCTCTGTCTTTGTCAATAACCAATTTATAAACGTCAAGATACGTTATATGCTCGTATATCCAACAAGCTATTGCTTGTCAATTGTATTAGTATATATTATTTTGAAATAAACGTATTCGACGAATACGATGAATGTTATGTTGATTAATCAATCAAAATATGAAATCGACCAAAGGAACTAAGCTCATCGTTATTTTCAAATGCTTTGTAGCAGCACCTTAATCCTATGCCTACAATATCAGACAGGTTTAAGAAGTAACGATGCTGGTTTGATCGAAATATTTTTTATTTTTTTGAAGGGTCTTGAATATATTTCTTCAAAAATAAAAAACATTTTAAACCTAATAACATCTGTTATATATTGATTTTCAACAAATTAAATTGTACGTAATTAGAATGTAATAAAGACAAGATATAAGAATACATATTATAAAAAGACAACAAATTCAGCGTATTATAACGTACAATTAATTTACATGAATTCTTAAAACTAAGAATTTATATTATCTTAAACGTTTGTTTTTTCATTAACTTTGAAAAATACAAAGAAGTTTAATTCCCATAAATCATGAAATTTAAAAAAGACGTTCGTTTGATAAATGTCTGCTATATAAAAATTATCTAAGTAACTAACATAAAATACCTTTGAATATCGTTAGTAAAACGATTAGCTGTTGTCACTCTAAATAAAAACTTATACATTATTTCACAACATTATTTTTTAATTAGGAAGGAGCTTATAAATTATATCGAAATAGTGATTGTTCAAGTTTTCTTGGTGCATGGACCATGGTCATTTAGTTCAACAAAAAACTACCAGTAGGTAGTAGTTGGATTAAAACTGGGTTTAAACTATAAACTATATATTTTTTGAAATTGTATTGATGCTATTCAATTAATTTAAAAACGTATAATGCATTTCTATAATGTTTTTAAATTTAATTTTCTGATATTTTCATCATTTTAAATTATGTATAATATACTAAAAATGTACAACCGTCCTCGTAATATATAATTAAATCAAATGATACAGGTATTGTCTTAAATATAATTTAAATTCCGTTGCACATTGTGTTTGTATGATTACATATATTAATATTTTTAAATTTAGTTTTATATTACAATGTTCAAAGTATTATTTTATCCGTCGAAAGTTATATATATAATATATATATATTTAAACCAGAATTTGTTGATATAATATTGTGTTCGTGCTTTCCCTTCGGAATTCCAATGTGTGATCGTTGCCGTTATTTGACGTATCTAGTGTTCTGCAAAACGTAATAAATTCTCATTTCCGATATTAGTAATTCTCAATAATATAATATATATTATTACACGTTACTAATTCCGAGGCTATACGATGGTAAACGTCTCATAACATGTGTATGTGTGTGTACGCCTGCGTATTTAGAATCATACACGATTGTGTATACGAACGATAAATATGGGGATCATGTAATTAGAGCAGAAATCCTACAAATTAATTTTGTGCCATTACTGCGGTCAATGCATCGTAGTCTATATTATTCATTACTATGTGTGCTGGTTATTCAAAACACATACAATTATAATACGACACGAGATAGATCGCCAATATGCTTAACCGATTGAAGTTGATTGTGTGTGTGCGTATATACACCTAGTATTTGTTTATGGTATTATCGATGAATATATTGTTATGATATAGTATAGTAACCATCATTCTAGAAAATACGCAAATTCTCCGTAAAGGTTAGTTTTTGTTCCATGAAATTTCACAGTACCTACCCTAAGTCATCTAAAAGATTAAATCACCTACTGGAATATATTTTGAAGTTTCATGATAATCATCATTATAAACTTCATCATAATATCTTTATCTCTACCTTTATAATTATCAGTAATTTTGAAAAAAAGTTGATGTTGTTTTCCCATATAGAAATTGATACCAAAATCAAGTATGTGTATAAATATATGCATAAGTCTTTTAAGAAATTACAAGTGTTTTAAAATTGAATTTCTAAAAAGTTTGTTCGTAAAAAAATAACACTTTTTAAATTCAATAACAACTACATTTGTATCTCCTGTCAAATTAAAAATTTGCTTCGTGAAATCGAATTAAAATGTTTGGGTTGGTGAAAAAATAAAAATTATATAAATATTATATTGTCGGTACACACCAAAAGAAATAAATTATATTGTGAACTTTACATTTTCATTTTTATTTAAACTGTATAAATAATACATGGTTTGGTATAATTTTCGATTTATTTTCCATCCCGTTAAAAATATGAAATATTTATATTCAATACAAAGTTTATAAACTCAAATTTAAAACTTTAAAAATGTATAAAAGAAGAAAATTCTTTTAAACTCAAATAAATACTTTCAATAAAATAGAATATATAGTTTAAATCATGTTATAATCACTTCTATAATAATTAATATTGAACAAAAATATTAATTATATTTGTTATTTTTAAATATTTTTAAATAATTTTAAATATAATAATTGTATCGTGATTAGTAATCACTGATTACAGTACCTAACGTAAACATGTGATCAAACGTTATACGAAATTTCATTATTGTATACATGTTTTTAGTTGATACACGGTGTTATGTTGTATAATAATAGGTTTTCATACGATAGTTTATCTTTGGGAGTTGTTTTTAACAATTTTGGCCTAGTATAACTTACACTTGTTAATGTCGCTACGTAATATGGGCCTGGAAAGGTTTAGCAAGTTTATGTGGTTTTCATTTTGCGAGTCTACCCATAATCCGACCGTAGCAAAATGTGTTCGGAAAGAATACGCGGGTCTACGGGATTACGTGATTAAAGACGGAGGATTCGCTTTCCGGACAATTTAAATTCGTTCCGCGACTCAGATTGTGAAATCCATATTGACCTTCTCAAATGTTGGTTTTTCATTCCCATCCTTGCACATAAGTCAATTTATATAGTGGTTTGAAAAGTTTAAGCTGAAAACTTTAGGGTACCAACTACTCTCGTCTATCGGGATTTAAGTTCTATTTGCACGGCGGTTACTATAGGTGACCATTGAAATCCACCGGGTGTTCAAATCTAAAATAAAATTAAATGTTAGACAAACATTTTACAACATGTTTAGCGACATTATAAACATTTTTAAAAATATTTCGATCATAAACGTAATCTATAAATGGAGTTGTATAAAGAAATCGAATAAGGTATCTAAATGAACCATTTTCAAAGATTTTTATTTTCAAAAACAAAAACCTACAATAGATATTAATTGCCTTAAAAATAAATATTTATAATTGAATAAGTTGAAACATATAAAAATAGTTAAATTATATTAATCGTAAACAATAACTGTTATGGAAATCCTTCTACTCTCATTATTATTATTACTATTATTATTTTAACATCAGAATAAAATAACTCAAGTTAATTAACTGATGTTTTTCTAAAGGCCATGGAAATACTTATATAATATTTATGTTAACAAAAAATCGGCGAGTAGTTTATAAGCCAGTCAATCAATATAAATGTGCCAGAACACATGAAGTCATCAATCTTCATACCATATCGATTACATTATCGGCACCAAGAACTCTCCCGAGAGAAAGAAGTGAAACATTCTCAATTCTTCTTAGACTAAACATATACACACGAACTGTTGTCATTTCTTTAATCCGGATTTATAAGACTTTTCAAATGCGTTGTGTCGTATCGCCGTACCAAAGTGTCGCTAGACTGTGTACCTCCGGTGACGAATAATATTAGTAATTGACTTCGCACGAAAAAAAAAAAATAAAATAATAATAAATAAAACCATCAACATAGAGTGTAACGTGTTTGTTAAAAATACGGGTACAGAAAAAAATCGATACTTGCTATTCGATAAAATTTAAAAACTCGTGGCGTTAATGATAGGCAATAAGAGTCGTTACGACCGCTCAGAGATAGTTTCGTCGCGAATATTATTAAATTAACATTATGTTACCGCGTTCATGGTCACGTACGGACGGGCGCAATCACACGGCCGGGCGAGCAAGTCTTTTAGCCGTCTGTGTGGAATGAAAACGAAGACGTTATAGACATTTACGTTGCCGCGCACACAAACTGAGAATTTCATCGCATTAAAACGAATGGTCCGCACTGAGCATGATTATATAAACGCAACATAATGTGGTGGGTGGTAGACGATTCGAAATTAATGAAATTTGTGAGTTCATATTAGGGCTGTGGTGATGCCGCACAAAGGGCGCGTTGCTTTGGCTAGGGATATGTTGGGCAAAGGCACGCGTCCCCGGCGAAAATTCCTTTAACACGTGTACCCCTTGCTCGAGTATATTACGTGCGCCTGACCTGTGTTTTGCGTAATGGTGAAATGTGCGCGGGTTATTCCCAGGTATGTATGCGTGCATAGGTGGATACCCGGTCGCTCCTCGCCGAGATTAACTCCAGATTATCGGCACTGCACCCTTGCCACGACGACGATGACTACTTTCTTTGTGTTCATCCATCCACCGACGTTTCAGTCTATTCACGAGACTCAGCAGTCGGTTGTCTGATTCGCGTTGGTCTGATCATCGTATCTCACAAAGCTACTTACCACCGCTACCACCAGCTACTACTTCCACCACCACTTGCGGTTACAATCCGCGATTCACGTTTTTCTCACGACCGCCTACGCTATTTTTCACGTAAGCTACTTAATGTATCTACGTCTGTATCTATGCGTTATATAATACTCATAGTTTCAGTTTTTCAATAAAGGTCGCGTTTTCGTGTCTGTTCGAGTAAAACTGTGTTCTCGTATAAGACTGCGCGTCGTCTTGGTTCACATGAAACGAAAAAATAAAATAATAATAAATAACCCTTGGGGGGTGTGATTTAGTAAACTACTCGTAACAATTAATAGACAGGTACTTAATACTGCTATAGCGATTGTACGTTTCTAGTAGTCGAGCACTATTCATTATTTTATTGATGAGTATATTTACAACCATAAACCGTTTAATAAATCAATAATATATAGGAAAATAATTTTGGTTATGAAATTTAATAATATTTTACCCTAAAAAATATTCTTATATTGTACAAACTCAAGCAAATTATTAGAAATCAATAAAAACACGTTATTTTTCTAACGCCGATAAAAAGGTAATTCGCTCAAACGCATTACGATTCTGGTTAGAAAGTTGCTATTTAAAACAATGAACTACAAATAAGTGGAACTTACAATATATTTTTTTCTCATTATTTTTACATCTTTCAATTGATAGACAAATATGATTTGGTTGGAAATTCGAGAATCCGTAGTTTTGTATTTTACTACATTTCAATATAATTCAGCTATATGTTTTAAAATTATAAATTCACCTATTCCACCATAGCACAATGTTATATTTTATATTATTTGTTGAGTTTGAGTTACCATAATGTTTTAAATTATAATAAAATGTGCATTTATTTGTATTATAAAATGATTTCTGTAAATTATGAGTTTATTATATAAATAATTGTTGTTAGCTTTCAAAATTGACACTTTATTTATCACTGTTAATTGCACTTTCAATATTTATTTATTGAACATATAATAAAAACCAACAATAAAAACTCGCATTCAAATTAATCATATTAATTATATTATACTTTACAACAATTTGTATGAAAATTACATTTTTTTTTTTTTTTTTTGATATTCGTATGTCATTTAATTGGTATGATTTTAAAATGTAATATTATAATTAAAATATAAAATTCATAGTTGGTTGTTTATATTATTGTATATTTAACTAAACAATTATTATAAAATTAAAATAGAATGCAATAGAATTAGTTATGAGAAGTAGATTTATGTCTAATTATTTTTATTAATTTTTTTCATGTATAAAAATCTTCATATAATTTCTATTCTATATAATCTATGTATTATTATTATTATTTATTTTTTTTTTGTATTTAAATCAGGAGTTATAACCATTCAATAATAACGCTTTTGATTTTGCTTAGTTTTGAATTCCGTTTTTGCCGTTGGATTAACTATTTGATTTTAACTAGGTCGGTTACTTTTACTTGTCCGTCTGTAAAGATAATTGTATTTAACGCCTGCAGTTTGTTTATGGATTCTATTGAATTTTTAGGTTTCTCGATCTACCTTTTTGTTTTCTCACGCGAACCATTACTTTGTATTAAAATTAAATACACCCACGGTTATATTTATGATGCACAGAAAACATATAGATACTTTCGTAGAATTGTCTACCGAATATAATTAGATAAACGTGAGTAATGCATGTATACTATTTTGACTACGCTCTTTGTCGGCTCACCGGAACTCCACGAGAGAGTAGTACGTTTGAGGTATCTACCCGTGTAGGTACCCATACACTACAATATAATATTTATTATACATAAACACATACATTCGTATTCTGTATTATATACACGGTTTTATTACTATTATTATTTTTTGTGGTTCTAAAACTTTTCGACTTCCAGTTATAAATAACAACATTGTTAAAAGTTTTTGTAACAGCAAGAGTGTATTCTACATTTTAATTGCGTAAATTATGAATATGCGTTCCGAGAGTTTTGACATGTACACGAGGTAGAGGGAACTCTTAAATTCAGATAAATATCACATTCTTGTCACATGCGAACTATTATGCTGTCCGACCAACAAAGTTTAATGGGTATGGAAGGGGCAAAAAAAAAAAAAAAAAAAAACATAAAGGCAAAAAAAAGGAAGCGGACGTACACATATATACCTACGTACGCCGGGCGGTGACCATTAAGCAACTCGAACAACTTTGCTATCGAATGGAAAAGACAAGGGGTTTAAGTGGAAAACGAGTGGGCGTTCCTCTTTTGTTTGCACTAAACGTTCCACTGCACTTAAAACCGTTTCGTGATTGTCCGGTATACGTTATATACCATGATCGGACGCGCGCGGTACATTACACTATCAATGTATACTGTGAGTGCGCGCGCGTGTGCGTATACGTATATAATGCAAACGTATACAAGCATATGTATAATATATTTGTAAAAGTGTACATATTATCGCCCCGTACCCTTGATCCGTGCTAAATAAGTCGTTTCGCACACTTACCCCGTGACGGTCCGAACGTACTACGGTGTGTACGGTCAAGTAGGGGGCGACGACGGTGACGACTATACCGGTCAAACACCCACCAGCATCGTTTCGTATAATATTTACGTCCCGTATAAATGCCCTGCCGGTGTGCGATTCGAACATAGCTTTTGTTATTTTTCCGGTTTTTGAAAACGGCTAACGGTCCTATTGGCCTTTTTTCGTTATTATTATTATTATTTTTTTTTTTTTTTGATTAAAGACTTCAATTGCATAAGTTTTAGTCCACGTCGATTTAATGTGAGAAGAAAAATATATTAATATACATATATATATAATATGTATAAATTATGTTTAGACATGAATATTTACATATTTTAGATAATTTACAATTTATGACTTTGGTTTATACTGTGGGAAAATGTGGTTATTACGACAGTGTTTTCTTCGTTTAGGGTTTGGTGAAGTGTGCGAGGATTATTGAGAATTTTGGGGGTTTTGATGTATTTAGGGCAGTTGATGATTATGTGTTCTATTGTTACAATTTTATTACATGTATCACATACTAGTGCTGATTCGTTTCTGATGAAATTAGCATGTGTTTTATAATGTGTAAGTCATCTGTATTATTATATACTCATAAATGTGTATATGAAACAGTTGTATATCCTCTCGCACCAAGCTTTTGGCCATTTTAAAAAAACTGGGAAAAATCCTCATTCAAAATACTGTTTCCGCATCTATTGCATTTTTAGGATTTTCGAGTAAAATTTTGGACAAAATAATGTGACTTTAGATTTAATAATATGTCATTGCACAAGGAAATCTATGTTTTGCTCGTATGTCGTTTATTGATAGTTGATACATTAAAACTCTCTATATATATATATTTAAATATTTTGATTAAATAATATTATACTCTGTAAACTAATTTATTAACAGAGTAGATTTTATTTTAATATTGGTTTTTAGAATTAATGTTTCTAAATAATAAAATGCTTCGTCAAAAGTTATCATTATATATTTTTGTATCATATAAAGACAATTTTATATATAACTATCTAGGCTTATTTTAAACTATATAGTAACTAATCTATTTAAATAATAATTATATAAAAAAATATATATTACAATTATAATTATAATTTATTATATTATATCCACACGTTGAGGGTAAAAGGAAACATTAATATGAAAGTAAAATAGGAATTATGACTGTCATACTTAGTGCGCACACATGATATCACAACTATGAAAAATGTATTAAGTTATTTCACTTGACAATTTTTTTTGTACACAATATTTTTATAGTGGAAAATTAGAAGGGACGAAAAGTGTACAAAAAAAAAAAAAGGGAAAACGTCCGACAAACAACAGTATTTTCTTAATTTTGACGAATACGAAACTTTTAGTCTGGAAACATTTCACTAGTCTCTTATATTAAGTTTGAAATACGAAAATAAATGTTTTTGAACAAATTTTACGGTTATGTGACTATTGTATAAGTAGCACCAACATGTAATATTCTGTACATTTAATTTTGAAAACAAGTTGTAACATTTTGAAATTGTTATCTCTACATTTTTCTTGAACTATTCTGTACTGTTAGCATACCCAACGTTACTTCTACGCTCCTCAAATTATAATAGATTTTACAGTTATGTCTCGTCGTCACCGCCAGTCAGCGATGAACAATATTTTTGAACTATAATATAGGATAAATAACAAATATTAGTGTTATGTTATCATCCATAATATTAGCAAATCTATTATATGGTTTGAAAACTAGACTCTTATCATAAAATCCAATCACTTTTTTTCTAAATATTTCTGTACTTTTTAAATAAATTTTGAATACAGATATTGTATTTCTTGAAATAATTTCTTTAAAATACAAATTATTACACCAATATTTACTTTTTTTATACACTAAAGTAATCATTCACACTATAATAAAATACTCACCGTTCATTATTATTTTACCTACAATTGCATCAAAAACACTCATCACAAACTTATGGGTTAAGTCTAAAAATAAATAAAACTAAACATTTTTATCTTTAAAAAATAATATTCAATATATTAATATGACTTATGAAATAAGTAAACCAACATCTAATAATAATCAAAACACGATATTTTTCTTTTTCATAAACAGATTTAATTTAACTATTAGTTTGAAAGAAGTAGTCAGTAGATACTATGATTGCAAAGTATAGGTAGTTTTTATATTATTTTATATTTGAAAATGCAATGATATATAAATCTACACGATGTGGTTTTGTCTCATTTCAGTGCTGTCAATTTTTATTTGTGTAGAATTTGTGTACATCAAGGAATTGTGTTCAATGTTGAATAATCAATGTATTATATTACGAACCAAAGAGATAATAATCATCACTATGTAACTATAAGTCTATGAAACTATAATATATTCATTATTCATGCAGAAACATATCGATATTTTGTTATAGTGGTACTGAAGTTTTAGTACAAACTGATACATATTGGTTTTAAGATAACATACATTTTTAATGGCTACACAGTTATGTTCCGAAAAGTTTACTAGAGCTTATGACAAGTCATTATGAATTTAATTATGTCTAGCAT
This sequence comes from Melanaphis sacchari, assembly GCF_002803265.2. Lineage (NCBI taxonomy): Eukaryota > Metazoa > Arthropoda > Insecta > Hemiptera > Aphididae > Melanaphis > Melanaphis sacchari. The sequence goes on from NW_020270545.1 coordinate 1,364,485, forward strand.
TTCTCTGAAATCGCAAAATTATAGGTGAATATTAAATTACTTAGTGCGCAGATTTCACATATTATGTAGAGCTTTTCCTTGCTATACTGTTGTATACTGTTGATTACTGTTGTCTAAACTCTGTCAATTTCCATTTTTAAAATTTAAAAAAACTACATTCCCAAACAAAAATCACGATGGTTGATTAAATAATTAAAATTTCAATCAAAAAGTTTCGCACTTTTTTCAAACTTACGATGTCGAAAATTAAATTTTAAAATTTTAATTAATTATAGTTAGGTGTGTAATCTAACGCCTTGGAATACTTGTAAAACTTCACTTTCAAATTTAAGTTAATACAGCGTATGTATTATGCTCATAGAAGAATTTTAATAAAAATAATTTAAATTACTGTGTCTTAAGAAGTAAGTGACTCGTAATGTTTATAATAATTTTATATGTGTTGCCCTATAAGTCATAGCCTTCTGTTTGCATATAGATGCATATTATGGGCTCGCATTAAATATAAATATACATTTTATTCATTTTTTTTTTTAATTTACAATAAAAATAAATAAATATTATATTTGTAATTAATACATGTTTACTTAATATTATTATTAATATATTATACCTAATTATTAATTTATATTAAAATAAATTTCTAACATAAATTATTTCAGCGTTAAATAAATTGATAAGCAAGCAATTTTTTCTATCTCGGTATTCAATCCATACATTTATTTAAATTCAGCTTGTTATAAAAATATCAACTTACGTAGTTAAAATGTTCTCACTCATAAAAGAAAAATGCTTTGCAATATAATATATTCACTTTATACGTAGAAATAATAATAGTAATATTAGTTATAGTTTTCAATTACAGTATAACACGGTATACCTACATAATAACATCATGTATATATCTAATAGTATTTAATGTTCAAATTATATACTTTCGAATTATACAAATGTTTCAAAGACCGAATAAATAATGATTATTTCATATTTTAAATGTATATTACAAAATAAGGTCAGTTTTATAATACCATCGACAAACATAAAATATAAACGAATTTAGTTCAGACAGGTATGATTATGTATCGTATATTATAATTTCTAGAAACGCCAGGAGATATGATTGAGATTAATTTCTGGAAATTGGTTCATCTTCTCGTGTGTTTTTAATACAGTATAAAAAATGAATCTGGAATCGTAGTACACATCATCTGTTCTCGTTTTATGTTCAATAAATACAGATGAATTTAAGTTAAAAAATTTCATTTTTATTATTTAACATTTGTTTACTTTTTTTTTTTAGTATAATTTATTTAAAGTTTATAGGTTATTTCATTATAATATAGTGTACTTCAGCATAGTATACTTATATATGAAAACATGTCTAACACTTAAATTTTAATATTAAAAATAAAATGCTTTATTATTATTATTATAATATAATATTATAGTTTTAATGATAATGTTTATGAGAATGCTAATCAAAATTGTGATTTGTCTAAACGAAATCTTAATAGATAGTATTTTATTATTCTATATTTTGTCTTTGTGTTGAAAAATAATACACGTTTTCAAAATGTCGGTGGATGTTTGTTTAGATCATGACCTTTAATTTTTACTTAAATACAATAATTTTCTATACACGAGTATGTATAAGAAATGTAATTAATATGTGTATTATATATAAGTCATATGACGTAAAACATTAATATCATGATTTTCGTGTGGGTGTTATTAGATACAAATAATATATTTTTAAGTTACACGCGCTTATAAATTATCGCTGTAGATGAGTATAAATTGATGACTGTTAACTCAGAAATATACTAAGTAATTATGAGTTCTGGAAATGACGAAGACTCTGTTTTTAGCCTTCTGTACCTACATATTATGAAGAATTTTCGTTGTTGTGCTCTATGCCGTAAAGTAAGTAGGTACACTTGTCTTTAACATCCTAGGGAAATTTTCTAGGGAACATGTAAATAATTAATCGACATAAAAATGTTTATTTTATTCCAAAACAATTATGTACATTTAAGATAGTCTTAAAATTTCACAAATTCGAATTACTTGAAACGCAAGAAATAGAGACGTAGTTTTAGCGCACGATGAGATAATATCTGTTTTTTTACAGCAATGACTGAAATTCGGCGTACACATTTCCTAGAAATTAGTATTTTTTTAATATAAAACTTAAAATAAATATCTATAGAAAGATCAAAGTCCTTGTAAGAAAATATAACCTATCACGTATCTAAAAAACTAAAAACTAAAAAAAAAAAAAAAAAAAATGGAATTAAAAATGTATTGATGTAAACGTGGTGTCGCTAATATATTTCGGATGTTGTTCCATTAAAATGTCTCAACACTTAGTCTAGTTAGTACTTAGTAAGTATACTATATGGCTTGCTTTTAATAACCTACTCTGAGCGGATACCACGTATCGTTTAATTTCATATTAAAAATTCCCCTACCGTCATAGGTACCCATATATTATATACGATATAAGTTTTTCAAAAAAAAAAAAAATTCCCATTTACCAACGATTTGCAAAACGAGTGCGAAAAACTCTCGTCGTCAGCTGGCACACAATTATTCGAGGACAAAAAAAAAATCCACCACAAAAGGCGTACATCGTGCACAGTCCGATCGCTCCGTCTGCAGCGGCGAGCGTTGTGGCGACAACCATATAAACGCTCTCACGCCTTCGAGAGGCTGATACGATGTTTCGCATTTGATGTTAGCGTATACACCCGTGTCACGCGTGTATGCCATAATATATATATATATATATATATATATGTGTGTGTGTGTGTACATCTATAGACGGCGGTGGTGCGCGTTCCAAAGCTGCAGCAGTCGTTTTAATATTTAAAAAAAATTTATAAAATGTGAGAGATATAAAACGTATAATAATAACAATATGATATGTATATTATAGTGAGGGATAGGGGAAAAAAATATATACGAGCTCTGACCGACCTGAAAACGCCGCCGGTCGTCGTTTCGTTCGCAACGTTTGTATATATATATATATATACGTATATGCGTACCTGCGTGCGTGTGTGTGTGTACACGTGTATATATATATATATAGGTCTGTAGTAATAATAGTTATAATATTATAAAAGCTTGGGGATTTCGATTCTGGCGGAACGTGTAACGCGTGCTTTTGTCGAACAAACTGCAGCAACGCCGTGTGCGCATATAATATTATAATTTATATGGTGCCGTGCATGTGTGTAGGTATATCCCGCACACGTTCGGTGTGTTATAATAACATAAATATCGTTAAATTTTAATATCCACACGTGAGCACTGTTTTTTTTTTTTTTTTTATTTTTGGCCATATTACACATACCTGCATTATGATGTGTTATAATAATATTATGCGCGCGCGACGCAACGAATCGATCGGTTCCGAAGCGGCTCGGGCGAAGGTGCACGTCGTACAATAAATACGGACGGGGAATTTTACGGGATACGATTTTTACCACTGCGGTCTGGCGACAGCCTCGTCCGGTCGATAGAGTTGTAAAAAAAATTTGGGCGTTACGACATTCGATTATTTATTTTTCTATTTTGTAAATGGGTATTTCAACGGTTTTTAAACACTTTTATTTTACTGCCTACCTACGGAATATTCTTTTTTTTCAAATACTTCCGCTTGATTCCTTAACTTTCAAATTTGTTAGCTTTTATTATTTATAACCCTCGTTAAATAAAAATACGCTTTTCCGCCGTCATGCCTTTTAAAAATAAACCGTTTACCGATTAAATGTTATACACACACATATAGATATTAATGATATTATATATTTATGGATTATTACCAAGTTAATAACGATTTATCGTAGGTCTATTTCGGTTTATTTTAAACTATATTATAGTAAGTCTATATATAAATATATATATATTATTATTTAAAATTATGTGGTTTCTATAAAATGTAAATATATTGAGTGATTTCATTTATGTATATTTAAAGGCAATAAACACATTTTAATTAAAATTAATTATTTAAAAACTAGATTTAATTTTTTTTTTTTTTCATTTCAATATTAAGTATATTTCTAAAACTCAAATACTTTATCTTAAATAGTGTCTGGATGATATTTTAAATACTACGTCTAAAAAGTATTTTTTACAACACAGCCAACCGTTTAATTTACTCTGCGTGTAGGTAGACATAATACGCATAACACTGATATGTTGGTTGATATTGCATTACGTGTTAAATAACATTTAAAGGGTAACGCATATTAACATCATCGATTTATAAAATATATTGTTATTGTGGTTTTTAATCCATCGGTATTTTTATCCTTCTCAAAATTAAATTACCGCTATTACGCGCCCACGGATTCTTTATGCGCAAGTAATATCAATTTTATTCACTATACGCCACCAATGATGGTTATGGCAGAAACGATGATGATGATGATGATGATGATGATGATGATGATGATGATGATGATAATAATAATAAAATATAATAACTGCAAGTTATCACTAAATAGTTAATAACAATATTGAAGGATATTGTTATTATGCCATTAATCCCCCTTACTCATTGAATATTATTATAAAATGATTCGTCGGATTTCCAATTGTTAACAGTTTAATGTTCTATTAGGTTTACGTTTTGTTGTGTGAATATTTCAGTTTTTTGATTTCTATATCGTTGTTGTATTGCATTTACGTGAAATATACATTTTGAATAATATAAGTACCTACGTAAATACAACAATCGGCTGGTAATTAATTATTTTTATTCGAGTTAACATAAACAATGTCTAAAATCCCCATCTGAATAAACTTACCTGGAACACGCCGTAAGGATTAAGGATTGAGACTCATACCCGATAAATGTTTCATTCGAACAGACAAGGATTATACATAAAATTACGAGCATAGTCTCATTTGCATTAATTTTGAATTCGATTTTGTTTGAATCCTTTTAATGAATTTCATGCCCTTAAAAAACATTTTACGTCAAATATTTACACGTCTTTATTTGATAAATTATTTATTAATAAGAATGTAAAAGGTATACTTATCTTATAAATTATGAATTAAAACATAATATTATTTTATATTACTCTGATATTGTCTCGATTTTAAAGGGTTTTAAGCTTATTATTTTGAAGTAACTTTTTGTCTACGTTTGAAAATTTTGAAGTGATATGCGCATTTGAATTTATTCGTGTTATTAACCTTAAACATTTCACGTAATTCAATAAGTATCTACAACGTCAAAGGTGAAGAAAGAATTAGAAAACCAATATTAAATTACAACACCTATACATGAAAAGAACCGTATACTCAATAATTCAAAACCATTATTTTTTTGTTTTACAATTACATCAAAAAATTGATCTTAATTTCGTTGTAAATCTAGGTTAAATAATTAAGAATAAAAAACATGAAATACTGTCATATTTTTTGACTGGGGACTATATAATTCAATCTCTAATAATAAATTAAGTCAGACAAAAATTAGTTTATTGAAAAAGATATAATATTCAACTTATAGTTTTTCAATAATGGAACACAACATTGATGAAACTATTTTTTATGCATATGTATAAAATGATTAAAAATGTGTTTTACAACAATTTTTTCACATAAATATTCATAGCAAAGAAAGATATTTAATACGAAAGTTTTTTTATTTGGAAATATCTAAAATGATTAAAAAAAATTTACATTTTTTTATAATAATTAAAGGTGGGGGTCGGGATCAACTTAAAAAACTCAAATCAAAAACTATACGTTTTAAAAATCTTTAAATGAAATATTATTTTTGTAGTGTTTTGGTACATACAAATCTAAAGTCCAATGAGTAAATTAATATTTATAAGTTATAACTTTAAATAATTTATAGTTAGATGAGCGAGTTTACCCTCTAAAAATTTTGGTCTATTAGTCCTCTCATATAAATAACTATAACCTATGAACTACCTACCCGTCTAAATTCAAATTTGTATATCTCTAAACACTCAAAAACGAAAATTCTTCACGTTATAATTTCAAGTCAATTATAGATTCACATTTGAATTTCTTAAATTGGTCTCCAAACCCTTTCTAAAATGTTGTAAAAATATGAAAAATATTATTTTATATTAAATTTTTGTATTGAATATTTTTTCTCTTTTATGTATATCTTATACTTATTTTATGAAATAATTATTACATACATTTTGAATCATTGAATATATACTATTGTGAAAAATATGAAATTACAAAATTAAGCCGATACTTACCATAATAATGAAATCTTACTATATGCTAATAATAACTACCTAGCTAAATTGAATTATTTATCTCAGGGTGATAAATTTACAGTCATAGTGTTGCAGATTGAATACATAAAAATATACATTATACATATATCAGGTGGATATATTTTATCTTCAATCATAGAAACCTTTTTATAAGTAACAAATTAAAGAGCAATATCGCGATTTTGTTAGAAAATCAATGACGTGAAACTATGAGTAACTAATTACATAGTCCATATTATAATATATTATAGACTTTGAACGTAAAATAAAATAAACCTTACTTAACTATATTAAGTAAACATTTAATCAAATATATAATATCCATTATTAGTTTTTACAAAGTTTGTAACATTATACACATCCGTAAGGTAACACATTTAATACGCTGAAGATTTATTGTGAGGGAGTCATATTAAAGGGCGTTAGCTCATTTTAGTTAGTTTTGGGAATAATGTCCATTATGAACATGGGAAATTATTTATTATATATTTAAGCTTTCGAATATAAATTACTTTTTTCATTAATATAAAGTTATTTTCATAGTTAATTTAATGTTATTACTATGTCAATAAGTAAAATATTTGTGTTTTCGGGTAATATATAGATACCTACATTTTAATTTTATACAAATAATTATGTATTTATATTTAAGAAATAAATATTTATTTCTCGTTTATATAGTATGCAACAGAATACATATTTTCTGTGTTATTTATATTTGTACATATAACATACCTAACTAATAACTTGTTTACGATTCAAAACTAATATACACATTTTGGTGAGGTAAAACAACAGAATCACAGACTTAAATTTATGTTTTTTTATGATAAAATATTTTAAATTTCTATTTCAAATTATTATGAATAACTATTACTTTGAATAGTTCTTAAATCTTACCTCCAGATTCTTAAATGTAACTATTTTTACGTAAATACATTAAACTTTTATAGTTGTAGCTGCTTTATTCTCAGTGGGAAATGCATGTGAAATGTTCCAAGAAATAAAAAAAAATATTATATATATATATATAAATACAGATATTCTTATATTTATGTTTTTAAATAATAATAGTATTCAAACAAATTCAAAATATATTTTTTCATTTTTGTATGTGTTTGTGACTTTATGAAACATTATTTTTTTTTATTCGAGAATTTTCAATGATCATTATGTTAAAAATATGTTAATTTAAGAATATCCGGACTGTATACTTAAGACATAACTTAGAAAGCTCATTTTCTGTTGCAATATTAAAGTCTACAATTATTATGAGTATTTTATGTTTCATTAGTAGGTTTATAATGCTGTACGTAACGTGTTTTGTATACGGTCAACAGCTTTAAGAAAATATGAATATTTTCAAAAATCTTTCTAAAAATAATATCAATAATAATTGTTATAAAAATATTTAAAAAGTTATATAATATTAAAAAACACATAATATACAATTCTCTACTGTCTTTTGTTTTTTTTTTTTGTTTTTAAATATTAAAATTACTTAAAATAAATATGAATAAAATCTGAATTTATACGTCCGCCGTATACCAAAATTAAAACGTACATATAATATTATATATATTTTTATTTATTATATACACACAAACGACCTTTATATTTAATCGGAGGAGAGACAAACATCAAAACGTGATTATTACTAAAGCCGATTGTCGATTTTGGCCAATTTACATTTTAAATGTCAACATGAATGTCATCAAACCGTGAAACAAATTTCAAAAGTAAAATGGTACGGTTTACTGCTGAAATAAAAGTAATTTATATAGTCAATGGCCCAAATCGCTCAAACAGTTTTCATTAATAATAATAAATTTAAAAAAAAAAATGAAATTATTGTAAAATAGATTATTTTTTTTTACCAAAAATAAATAAATACATATTTATACAATAATCTACTTAAGCCACGAGCCTACGCATATCATTTAAATAAGTATTATTCCGTAGTTAGGTAACAAAATTAATTTACTAATTTTTTTCATGGTGTTTAAATATTTTTACTGTAATTAGTAAGTGATTGAAGAATAAAAATCAACTAAAAATTTATATGATAGGTATTCAATAAACTTCAAGTTATCATAACTTATTCTTACCTATAAACTTACTGATTTTTAGTTATATCATGTACTATCATAGGTTTCTGTATTTTATAATTATTTAAGTTTCAAGAGAGTGATTTAAGTCTTAAAGCTTATGAAAATCAAAGGAACGTCAATAAAACACATTTGTAGCTTTCATTAAATACGAATTACATTTAAAAGGATAATATTAAGGTAAATGTTAAGCTCTAAAAACTTTTATCGTCTTTCAAATAGTAATATATGACATTTATTATGTTATTATGTTCTTAAATATTATTAGAGCAAGATGGTATTCTTTTTTTTAATATATAATATAATATGAACATTTTACTTGTTGAAAGTTAAACGATTTTACTGGATACAAATCTTGGTTCTGGGATTGCAAATGTCAGAATTTGACGATGATGAAACAGACACATTAACAAAACTTATTTCATTTGATAGTAATTTAAACTTTCTTATTTCTCGAACACAAAATACATGTTTTATTTGTTTAGATTTCTCCATTTTCTTTACTTCACGTTTTCGACTAAATAGAAAAAAAGAAAAGAGAGAATTATTTTTAACTCATACGGTTCTTTTGAAAACATGTATGTAGCAAAAGACGTATTTAATAAATTTGTTTTAGTAAATTTATAATACATTTACAGTTTTTGAAAAATGTATAGTAACAAGCAATTATTAACATGTTATTTGTTTTTAACATTTTCACATATAATAAGCAAAATATAAAGTCAAAACTCGGTGTTCACACATTTTATTTTTATTTTTTCGTATTACAATTTTTACCAGCTATTTTTTGAAATTTATAAAATTATCAATATTATATTTCATTTAGATTTCCTTTCATAACGATAAATTGTGTGTGGCGTACATATATATATGTATGTCTTATTATGTATTTATATTGTAACTTGAGTAGGTAAAGGTCTGGAAATATATTTATACATATATATTTTATAATGTATATATAATATATATTTCATACATTAAGTTTTAAATTAATATTATTCATTAGACTTGGATAATTTAGTTTATTAATTAAATAACAATAAAACCATACACTTATAAATGTATGTGTTTTAACTTTTAATGTAAATAAAAATTGATATTTTATTAATCATTTATTTAACTGTGAATTATTATGAGTAATAATAAACATACGATCGTAAAATATGTAATTATAATTGTATTAAATATTTAATTCTTGCTAATGTACAATTTTTTTACGATTTCAGTTTAAAAACAAATAACAATAATGGATAATTTACTTTATCAACGCGTATTATATAAGAATAAGATCAATATTAAAATAATTATAAAAAGGAAACAATTTAATAAGCGTAATTTAGCTTTTTTTCAGGAAATTCATATTTGTTAAAAATTAAATAGAAGATACTAAAGCAAAAAAAAATTACATTGAGTGGTAGGATTCGGTGGACTTGAGATATGAATACAAAATAATAATAATAATAATAAAACAGTTACTAGCTGATGGAATACGAAATAGATAGATGATTTCCTTTTTGTAACTATTATTATTATGTTAAATCAAATAATATTTTTGTTAAATATTGTTACGTCATAATATGAAAAATTCCTCTTATTCAACTTAGAACAATGTTCGCCCAACGTATACAAAAATAACCAACTATAATATATTCTGTAAATAATTTTGAAACACAACGCAATGCCACTGTTAGTAAACGTTATAAAAGAAAACAAATCATCATCATAATAATCATATAATCTTTGTACATTAAACGAGTTGTAGAATTATAAATCACTATATTATACCCTGAATTTAGAGCACAGATTTTTATGCACTAAAAAGTATCAAAATATGCCATATGATACGCAGTAAAAATCATAAAAATATGCAACAAATATGCATGCAAACTTTTTTTATTTATATAAAATTCATAAATTCAACAACTTACAATAATTAATTACTTAAATAAATTAAGTATATAAAAAAATTTCGTTTTAATATGTAACATATTTCAAGTTTTATAAAAATATATAGAAATATACAAATAAATTTCACCATTAGATTCAAATTATTTTGATTCGTGAAGATAACTAAAAAAAATCTAAAAAAGTGAAAAAAAAAATAATAAGCGATTGCATATAAATCCGTGCTCTGGTTATTATTTAATGCCAATAAAACTATTTTTAATATTTCTACTAGACAAAATGTTATCTTACACATTTTTTTTTTTTTTAACTTTTACTTTAATATGCAATACATTTCGAATTTTTCAAAAATATGCAGAAATATGTAAAATAAAAAAAAAAAATAGTTATTGGATTCAAATTGTTATGATTCGCGAAGATAACTAAAAAAAAAAGATTAAAAAAGTAAAAGGGGAAAAATATGCAATTGCAGGAAATCCACGCTCTAAATTTATAATAATTTAAACAATTCGTAATTTTTTAAGTAATATGATAAATTATAATATAAAATTATTAACAATGTTATATACTATTTGCGCAAACTTTGTAATTGCCATAATCTGCTTTCTACTTGAAAAGTCATGTCTACCGTTTTTAAATATACTAATATTTCATTATTATTGTTTTTATTAATGTTATTGATAAATGTAATTAACTTAAATATTCAATTCGTATTTAAAAAAAAAATGTTTTTAAATAGGTTTTAAGAAATATATGTTTTTTTATTAAAAATAAATTATATTGACTTTTTACATAAATCATTTAAAGTATTCATATTTTAAAACCACAAATATTAACCATGGAATTATAAAAACAAAAACGCTACTGTTCTAATATTATATTAATAGGGTCGACTATAAAAATTATAATTATATCAATTAATTTATTGATTAGGTTTATGGTAATACCTGTAATATATCATTCAATAGTTTATTATTTTTTAAATTATTTATTATTATACGTTATATGAAATAATATTAATAGATATCTTACGGCGTTAATAATAATGTAATAGTAAATACAACTGATTATGCACATAGTATACAGAGTATCACTCCACTATCATAATAATATGAATAGTAGTCAAAACATAATTATTATTATTAATATAGCCTAACATTTAAGTCTTAAATTTTATATTATAGATATTATCTTTATGTATGACATAGAAAATGTTTTTAAAATATTATTCAATGTTTAATAATTATTATTGCCATGACGACCAATAAATTAATACTTAATAATCAAAATTAAAAAAAGAAAGAATAGACATTAATTTGAGTATTTTTCGTTATCGAGTAGGTAGTGTAATGTAAATCACGTATTAAATTATAATTGAATGATAAAAATTATATTCTAAGTGATGAAAAAATAAATTTTTGGTAACCGATTTTAGAACTTTAACAAATCTTCGTGTTAAATTTTAGTTTTCCCGACTATTTTAATATAGGTACTAAGGATATATATAATATACTACTTAGGATGTGACATTTTTACTTTCCATAAGTACCAACTATCTCCATTTTACTACAAAAAACCTTTATTAATGTCAATGATTAAAGAAGTTTTCCACCTAAAAATTTGTTTAGACACAAAAATAAAGAAAAAAAAAATAAAAATATACACATTATTAAAAAAATAGATATGAGTATTAAAAAACAAAATTTATTTTAAGTAAAACATTTAAAATTATAATATCTATGTGATTTTTTGAGTGTATTTAACAATTGATGAAGTTAGTTTATTTCAGATATACACAATAATGTATATTATATTATTGTGATATTGTATTTTATTCATTAATTATTATTATAGTAAAATCATAAAATACATATTACAATAAATAAGAATTATTAAATTATTGTTTATAATCATGATTAATTAATTATGTTTTATGTTGTTTTTTTTTTTTAATAAAGTTAAGTATCCACCTATCTAGATATATAATATTTTGTATAATAATTTGTTGACCTAAATGTATCATAAGAACTGTTTTTCACGCTTTTGTTCGTATTAATTATTATAAATGATTGGAATGAATCTGGGTGATTTTGTATTTTTTTTTCCATTTTAAACTAAAAAAAATGTATAAACCTGACCGGAAGCACCACATTTTTTTTCAAATCAAATAGTATTTATTTCAAAACACCGGAAATGGTTAAATAATACACATAGTATAACTTTACCATGATTTCAACCAGGATTAAATAGAATTAAAATACTGAAACTCGTCTAATGGAAACTTAAAAAAGTTTTCAATTTTATCGGTTTAATACCTATATGTCTATGTTATTGTTAATAAAATCGATTAATCAAATAAATATTACATTGGCTGTCGTAAATTTCCTGTTAATAAATTGTAATCGAAACTACCATCATCCATAAAATATTCTTTACCAAACTACTGATTATGTTTGACTGAAATTTTTAAGTTGTTATAGCAGTGCAGATCATAAAATTATATTATTTGAGAATAAACAAAAAAACGATTTACTGTATATACGATATACCTTTTGTTAATTCCAGTGATAACAACATTGACAACTTAAAACTTTAGAAGGATTATAAAGTTACACTTTTAACTATTAGGTATGAATGTTAAACAATTTAAGAATTTATGATTACTAAGTAATGACAACATTATATCATTAAATGCTTATCAAGTATTAACGTATCTTTAGTTTTTTCAATTCCTTTTTACAATTTATAAAAAACTTTATATTAAAATGTGTAAACCTTTTTACCGAACAAAAAAATCGATACCTATATGAAATAAAAACTGAAAATAATCAAAGACAATTAAACTTTTTGGTAAATAAAGTTAAAAACCAATTTTATGTTCATAATTTTATTTTATTAACATTTTAACAAATGTATTTTGTTTCCGATTATTTAAAAAAATTATGGAGAATTTTCAATATTGGCTTCTTTAAATTACCGACTAGAATATTAGAAACAATTTTTTACTATCAAAAACCTTTGTGGAAGTTTTTCTACTGGAAAATTTTGTTCAAAAACAAAAAAAAAAATAATATTATTAAATAATCAATATATTTATTGCTTTTCCTTGAATCTAAAATGCAATACCAATTACTGAAAAAAATCACTAAAATGTCAAAATTAAAAATAATGTATCTAGTTTCTGATTTATTAAATAGGTTTAACAAATTGTTTAGTTTTTGTTTTTTTTTTCAAAATAATTTATTTAGAATTTTTTTTTTAATTTATTTTTTTAACCAATATTTCTTACATGTTTTGTAAAAGATATAAATATCGAATATTGGGTCAATTGATAGTATTTTGTGTTAATTGAGCATAGACTTAGTAGATTAGAGTAATATTGAAATTAAATGATTCTCATTTTAAGAAACAATATAATAATTCCATTGATATCATTTTAGAAAATCAATGTTTTTTGTTACTCTTGCAAAATTATTGATAATATATGTATATTTAAGTTTTGAATTATTGATATTTTTTTATTTGTTATTTCTCAACCTATTTAACATATAAATAAATGTATTTATATTTCAGAGTTTTCATTTAAAATAACAGAATATTATGGTTGTTATAACACACATCCAATATTAACAACTTAGAGTAGTTTTAGGGTAGTGTCACGTGTGCATTAATGTATCACTGCTTATAATGTAGATACATGTTATTATACCTTGTTTAACACAGTTATTGTCGTTTGGTTTTATCAATGATTATATATTTTACGTGTCATATACTTTTATATAATATTAATTGTACATATTGTTCCACAGTACCTCCGCAGAAACCAGTCATCTTGAGCGAATATCATGAGGAGATAGAACACACAGGACCGTTTTACGAGGGCGACCGGGTGAAATTGACGTGCATGGTATCCGGAGGTAATATAATTTTTTCATCACTTTTTTAATATTTTGTATAATACAACAATAATATTATACAATTTCTTGTGACACTGAATATTATTTTTTAGTCCACCAAAAAAAAAAAAAAAAAAAACCCTACTACTTACACAAATATTATAAACTAATATTTATCTGTTTATTATGTTTGATTAACTACTATTATTTTAAGTAAATATTATATGCAGAAGTTAAGGAACTACAATAGGTTCGTACACACATGACGAAAAACCTAGCACCATTTTTTGATGTACAGTCGTTATGTACTACCTATATTAATTGTTTAAAATGAAACTTCACAACATCAGTTAAATAATTATAAACACTAAAATACTAGACGTTTATATTATGTTAACATATGGTACAATAAATTAATTAAAAAAAAAAAATAATAATAATAATAAATAATGTAACATAAATACAATATAAACGGATAATTAAATTTCTCCTCTCTGTTTAATGTGTATTGCTAAATTTTAAACAATCGACAATGTAAATTTGTGACATATGATTTATAGGTATTAGACAAAACTCATTCAAAAATTACGATTATCATAGTTGGGAGTAATTTTTTTAATTTATACAGTTCATCACGGATAATTATAATTATGACCGTGATGACATTATAGAATTTTCTAGTACCACATAATACAGTATTCAAATCTCTCACTGATATAAATTAGGTACATAACAAATAAAATATTATTATATACGATCATATTATTATGTAAAAAGGGTAGTTTTTCGCAACATATAAGGTAAGTTAAGATTATTACGTATTCATTACATACTACAGCTAGTCACATAAACTTTAAAATGTGTAACTTAAAGTTGGATTAATATTTGTTAAAAGTTTTATCATTTATAACGTATGTCAGGAAAAGTGCGAAGAAGCATAAAATTTGTATATTTTATAATATACGATCTTGTCAAAAACTTATAGAGTCGAGTTACTTTGTTATAAATGGTTAATCACTACAAAAAAATACATTCAAGATAAAAATAGGATACAATGTTCAATGAAAAGAATTTAGATTAAATTGAGCAGTATATATTATATCGTATAAGGTGTGCTACTATATTAAGTATTACACTGTTCACAGTTTTAAATTATTTAACATTATTTCCAAGTACCTAACTATGAACTATGGCATCAAAAAAAAAAAAAAAAAAAAAAAATGTAATTTTTACAAATAAAGAAATCCGTGTTCTCTGCCCCTCTTAAAAAAAGAATATTTTAAAATTTTAAATGAATTTAGAGTATAATTATAAAACAATTGATATACAAATCCAAATTATCAACTGCAAAACTCATATAAAAATCAAGTATTGAAAATGTGTTATATTAAACTCTTTAACCTAACTGTTCAAAATTAAAACTACGAATAGCAGCTTATTAAAAATAAGAATTTTGTTTCCTCAACTTTTTTTCCGAATATATTAGCTATTGGTGCAACACCATTCTTTCACTTTCATGTTCTTGATAAATACAATAAATCATTTAATATTTAGTTTGTATTCGTAATTTATTATGTTATAAAAAGTGAAAAAATAACTTTTTAATTCTTAAATTTTACTGAAACCGTAAATGTTAAAATAAGAAGTTATTGTACAATTTTTTTTTCAATTTCAAATGAATTTTTTTCTTAATTATTTTTTTTATATTAAGATATGTGTAAATATAATCAGTGAAAATTGTTAAACAATAAAATTGTAAGTCAAAACAACAACTTTTTGAACACCTATCGGTTGTAAATATCATAAACAAAAATGAAAGAAGAAATAAATATATATAAACACAGGAAATGTATCTGATAAATGGATGTTGAATAATTCATTGTAAAATAGATCAAAAACTAAATTATGGTCAAGTCTATAATAATTTAGATATATATTTCCAATATAAAAACTAAAAATGATAGGTTGTTTTATGTTAAAAAAAAAAAAAAAATCATCAGTAGCTAATAAGAAATAAAATGTTCAAAGGTTTTTCTATTATAAATAAAATATGTGTTAGTATTTAAAAAATTTATTTATAAAATATTGTTATGTAATATATATACACAATAAGCAAATAAAAATTTACTAAACATAAAAATTGAATATTCTTAGTTTAAAATGTCAATAATTCATTACAATTATAATTACTGTTATAAAATAAGCATTAAATGATTTTCTCAATTGGCGATGAACCTATATTTTGTTAAGTGACTTGTTTGAAATTAAACTTTTATTAACTTTGATGAACATCTAAATCATTAAAAGCCTTCTGTTTGCTATGGGTGAGAAATTTATGAAGTATGTTTTGATTCAAAAAAGGAACAAACAAAAAATATATATACAATATTTTAAATAATTTAAACACAATGAAAAAATATTTTCAAAAATACAAACATTTATCTAGAAAACAACTTAAATAATAAAAAAAAAAAAAACAATAATTGCATTTATCGTACTGCTAAATAAAGAAAATATAAATAATAACTTAAATTGTGTTAATAAAATACATCAAAATGAAGAAAAAAAAATAATCAAAAACCACAATCCAATTGTTCCCGCATTTGAAATTTAAAGCGAATCGAGGGAGCTATTTGGTTTACAATGGTTTTTTCCTTTTTTTTTTCAAAAACAATTTTTAGGATAGTAAAAGTGTTGCATGTAACCTTATCAATTGATTGGGAATTGAACAAAGCTCGTATTTTATAAAGGTCAAATTTCTTAGTAGTTTAAAAAACTCATTGGAAAAACTGCAAAGAGCATAATATATGTATATATCGTACCCATTTTTAATAAAATTTCGTCTACATTTAAGTCAACCAATCTCCGTTCAGAATCAATTTTAAAATGCGATAATTTATTATTATTTTTAAATTTAAAGTAAAAATATACTTTAAACTGGATTGGGTTGAAGTGAGTACTAAGAAAATAATCGTTTAACATCTTATGCCTGAAATCGGTATTGTATACTATTCACTTCTATAATTATGAATTAAATTCGAGATTCAAACTATTTATGTTATATTGTTACTTGTTAACATGAGCAATTAAACTGAAACAAATATGAAATAATAATTTGTAATGGTAGTAGATAAGAGTTATAGTTCATAAATTGTAATTATATTCAGATTTATGGTTTTCATTGAATAACATTAATGGTTGTATAGTCAAAGACGAAATGTATTACCTTAATCTTGTAACATTTAGTCCAAAATTATCTATTAGACATTAATTTGCGTTTTCCAATTGTAATTAGGCTTGTGAAGGTAAGAGTATACAAATAATATGTTTATTGTATAACTGAGTATATTATGATAAACTTTTTTACAATGTCATAATATTTTATATGGTTAAGAAATATATTTTATTCAACAATACACATAATAAAAATAATAAAATAAAATTTAACTAATGGTTGTACTCATTTTTAATCCACATTTATCCAGATTAAAAATTATATAGTTGACTTTTTTTCTAAAGTAATCTGAAATCAACAATAATTGATATTATTTATTAATTCATATTAATTTTGACTAAATAAATTAGCAATATATTAATGAAAATATTGTACTTATACATTGAAAATGCTACATTAAATTCTAAAGATGAATTTTCAAACTCAATAAAATGAAAATTTATTTATTAGCAACTATATTAAGTTTAACTTTATAAGTTTGTTTTAACAGAGAGACCCTAAAATATAAAAATGATCTAAATTTGTGTACTTAGTAATAGCTTATATTTTCATGAACCAATGGGTAAAGGTTATACCATCCGTGTTAATTTAAATACAGTCTTAACATAGTATATAAAGAGTGTGAACTTGAATAATTATAATTATTAAAAAATAAAATAAATGTCTACAGTAAAAGTAATATATATATATATTTCATTAAAAATAAAATAAAAAATAAAATTGATGATAGTTCATATTTATATAAGTGTTGTTCAATCTAAAATTAAAATTAAAAATAAAATACAAACGTAAAAAATAAACAAACAAGATTGAAAAGTTCCAATCTTCATAAAGTGTTTACAAATTGTAAGAATTAAAATATATTTATTTATTTACAAATTGAAATTGTTTTATTCTTGAATATGCATGCAATTCAAGTAGATCATTTTTAAAATAATAAAATAGAATAAAAATTAATTTTACAAACTCATAACATTTATTTTCATATTAAAACTATAAATTTACTTACTATTACGTGAAACAAAAATGTAAGTACACAAATTATTATAAATGTATTTTGAAACGTCCGAATGAGATAAGTGGATAAGTGCTCATAAAACGTATAATGCATAATAATTTATGTTTAATTAAAAAATATAATATTATAGACTGTACTTTTTGAAACTAAAAAAAAAAAAAAAAAAATTAAAATTATATAACATTTTGAATTCTTAAACAAAGTAAAATGTTGAGTAATAAAATTAAGTTAAAATATGAATGTAATTTTAGAAAAGGTAGTTTTTGACCTATATTATTTTATTTTTATTTGTAATATCATTGAGTATATATAGTACTATATATTATATAATATATACTATATATACTCAATGGTAATATATACAACTTATTAATAGTATTTTAGTTTTGTTTTAATTTTAATGATTTAATTAAAATCTATTATAAATTTTTAAATATTATTTATTTTAATGTATCAAAAAACTAAAAAGTAATAACTTAATATGTTAAAACATTTTAATCGCAATTTTATACATGAATTAATGATTTATTATTTAAATATTTAAATCAAAATATAATATATTTCATGTTATTCTTAAAAAAGATTTACTCTAAATATTATTTAAAAAAAGTACAAACGTGCATTTAAAATAACAACAATAATGTGCTATTTATTAATTATTTTCATAAAAATCTGCAAACTCATTAATACTTGACGAGTTAAGTTAGATTCAAAACGCTTAAAAATTTAGTATATTATACTTAACTTATTAATTTTTTTTCATAATTATACATAAAAATTATTTAGGTTCTTATAATGAAAATCTAATTTGTTCAAATTAACAATCGTAAAATTAAATCCTATACTAAACAGAAGTGTAATATATCAACACATAACATTGACAAATACAAATTTTTATTAACATATACTGCATATGTATAATATATATCATAGTTATACTAGCTTTGAAATAATTATCTATTATTTCAAACTTTCAAAGTCATATATTTGGTAACGAAAATGCTATGTGTCATTAAATACACTAAATAAGTAGTTTTTTATTGATCGATAAAGTTATGTCTGCTATAAAATTAGATGAGCAAAACATTTTTTAATAAAAAGTGAATTGTGTAGTAAAAACAATTTACTGGTAAAATTCTAATTATCAGTTTTACTGGAATATATTTTAAAATATTTTGTAAAAGCAAGACAAATGTTTATTTCTGGATAATAATTATTAATCAAATTGTGCCAGCTGACATCAAAGTTTAGCTTCTCATTAAAATTGCATACCTTCCAATTTGCTTCCACGTCGTTTATTTATACAAAAACACAATTTAGGATTCAAATAATGTGTCTGATGAAAGCATCATCTTCGAAGTTTCGTCTTTCTTGTGAGATATCTCAAACTCATTTAAATTTCAAATTATCCGACCTTACAACTATATTTTAATAGTTATCAATCACACTGAATAAATGAAGGAAACAAATAATTGTGTATACGTCATAGTATGACTTATCAAAATGTTATAATTTGATGAAGTGACTATAAAATTGTGGTATTGTGTTATTATCCATTAAATATACGCTATTTTTAAACATGAAAAAAAAAATTACAGGTTTATAATAACAGCTATATTATGAACTTAAATTGCGTATTTTTTAATATAACAAAAAATATCACTTTAATAAATTCGCATACAAATATACAATGCTACATTTCTACCATAGATTTGTTTGTTAGTTATAAAAAAAAAAACTGAAACTGCTTATATTTTCTATTGACATGATGGTGTATATCATCTTAATTAACAAGAACGGATTAAATTAATTTTCTATTTCAGTCATTCGTTGTATTTGTATATTCAACTTTTAAATATAATTTACCCAAATATGTAAAGGAATTTATCCGTAAATATAAACCAACAAAAATTTAGTATAATGATATAAAAAACAATTTAATAGGTTTTTCGTGTTATTTTTTATTATTTATTTATTTTATTTTTTTTTTTCATAAAATACATTAATTAATGGAAAACAGTAATTGAACTCTCCTTCCAATTTCATCATCTATAGTATATTTTATTAGAAAAATTCGAAAATAGTAATTTCTGTAGTTAAAGAAACAGGATTTGAAATTTTCCGAGCTTCCATAATGTTATCAATGTAGGAAAATCACTGGGCGGGAATTGGGAAGCTATCAATCACATAAATACAGCCTGCAAGATTCCACCAGTGCCTGGTAGTTAAAAAAAAAAACTATTAATTTATCAATTTACAATTTTATACCTGTTGTAATTTTGGTCTCTCATAAACTTATTAATTAATATAGTTAAATAAAATATAGGTAATTATTTAACTCTATGAATATACATTAATAAATGCATTATACAAGACATTATACAAGACATACTTAACCTGACCAACCATACATATACAATATAAAAATATTGTATAATTATTTCGATATCATATCATTTAAATACAATAATAATTGCTTAATATTCATTTTGTTCATTAGTCGATTCATAATAATTTTTAAGTTATTTAATTTAAAAAATATTAGCTAAATAGAGTATTAAATTGTAATTTCAGCAGTTGTTTTTAAATTAACATATATTGTTATTGACTATTCAGAATCTTTTTTTTTATATTTTTTCACACTTGTCTTTTTCACTTAGTTGGTATTTTTTCCTACTTTTTTAGTATAAAAATCATTAACTTTATCTCGAGTTTCTTTACTCTATATTTTACAGCTTAAAATCGGTGAAATCTACGGATTAACTTGCTGTCTTTCGTGACTAAATTGATAAATTACTCATAGGATATTTGGAGAACATTTAATGGTAGATTCATAAAAATATCACTGGTACCTCTATTTTTTTCTGTAAATACGTAGGTACTCTCATAATGCGTTTCATTTTTACTCATTTTTATTCATTACATTTTCTGAAACACATTGTTTTTGTGCTAAATATATGTTCAATTTTTTGTCTTCGAAACGTAACTACTATGGTTGATCTTGGATCTTTTTCTTGGTAGGTATTGCTTTGTGGTACAATTTACCTACCGAGCAAGTATCTATAAAATGTCTAATGGCTAGAAATCCTGGATAATCGTATTCGAGTACTGTGTTCGACGCTATAATAATCGAGATCAGAATAATGACTACCTAATAAATGAAGAGTATGCGAATCAAAATTGCAAAATTCCATGTCTCGTGATCTAAAATTCAGTGGTTCACAACCTTTTTAAAATCACTAATCACCAGATGGATTTTTAAGTAGAATTTTGCAGTATTTTGGGTTTTAGTTCAAAAAAAAATAAAAATATTTTTCTAAACACTACGCTAAAAATATAATTTTTTCTATACGATATGAACCGGTACCCTTTTATCACTGCAGTTGAAAACCATTGCCTTAGATAACTTCATATACAAATTGCATTCCAAATACTTGGATAGATTTACCCCCTTATCATAACCTCCTTGTGAAATTCAATTTACAGATTTTTTTATTCCCCTAAGGATTTGGCATATATTACTTTATGCGCTCATTTCTCTTCGAGTAGGTACATGACTACGTATGTAGACGATGGTTTTTTTTATGACTGACAGCATTTTTCGGTCGTAAAAAATATTCAAAATAAAACAAAAAAATAATAATAATAATAAGACTGTCGACTACAGTTTACAAAGGAATAATGCATTTGTGCGTGTTTTTAAGCAGCAATTGCACAATAGTTGCTATTAAAAACATTTATATTTCTAACCACAATGAAGCTAGATCGTATAAAGTGGTTCTGTTGCGTGTCCAATGTTAAAATGATTTGATTTAGTTTCAAACTTTTAAACACATACTAATAATTATTTTAAAGTTAATAAATGTTAAGCTATTAAAAAAAAAAAAAGTATATCTCTGATTCTATCCATATCAGAAACATGATCAAATTTTAAGTAAAAATCTACTCAGCATATAAAAAAATAAAACAATTTTACATTTATAACGGTTATTAAAATGGATTTTTTTTTTCATGATTTCACACAGCAAAATTCAAATCATATTCAATGTTTATGTTTATTTTTTTGAAAATTTACATACATTTTCAATCATATATCCCAAAGGATAATATGACCTGAAAATGTTTAGTTATGAAAATTAAATTTTGAACGATCTATTAATTAGTAATAAACATTGTCCAGATAAGCTGAAAACTATATCAATATTTTTGGGGGTATTTTTACTTCTCTATACTATTTTCTCATCAATAAAATAAATATTTTAAAATTTAAATGCTTTTAACTAATTATTTTAAGATAAAGAGTATTTTATGTTAAAAGAATCACCATGTATTTATTTTTATTTACTCAACTTAGTTCACATACAACGTAAAATAATATTAAACCTATAAAATATATTAACAAAGTAAATGTAAGCAACAATTTCTCAATAAAATATTAATTATAATGAAATAATGTACAGTGTACAGTTTATGTAATCGTAGTGTATGCCTATAAAAGTTTTACCCTTACTAGGTTACAAAGAGTGCAAATATTACAATTGGTTATAAAAATGACCCATTATTACAAAATTATATTTACAATATTAATCAGTTTAAGATACTTATAGTAAAGTTTTATTTTAATCAGTTTAATTAGGAATGTTTAATCAATACAATTTTATTTCATAATTTTTCATGTTGATTAAATTTTACAATATCTACAACTTGAATAAAACAAAATGCAAATATGAGAATTCTATTTAAATAAATGAACAAAAAATTATTTTAGCACAAAAAATATATTTCTTGTTGACGAATATAATAACTGATAATTTATTATTTTTTATTTAATTACGATAAAGTTGTATTATTTTTGAATATATATTATATTATACTAAAAACAGTGTTGCCAATTGCTATTTAATTGAACATCAAAACTCTAATTTTCAAAATAGGTTTTGGATTATTTGAAACGTAAGTTGTACTCCAAATATTATCATTATGGAAAATCCATTTGGCCACAAACAATTATTGTCCACCATCTAAAGATAATGGTCTCTTTTATATATTATATTACATAGACAATCTGTACGGTAAATATCGTGTATTTCTTTGTCACGACTTCTACATTATCTTCTATATTAGTATTCATGTCATTATACAATCAGTTCATGTAGCAATTTAAAACCATTATGGAATTAAAAACGATTTTTACTTCACTACACGGTCTAGTAGAGCATTTGAGAAAACGAAACAAACACTAATTTTAGTGATACCACACTAGTAAATGGTAATTATTATTTGTTCTTAACATTTGATTAGTGTTTATTTTTTTTTTAAATAGCAAAATACTATGGATTTTCGTTTATGTTCTGAATGTCGTATCAAATTATCTGTTTAATGCAATGTATATTTTATTGTTTTTTCAATAAAAAACAAACAAATATAAGAGTGATGCCGTACTGACTCAAATAAAAATTGATAATTTATACCTATATAAATGCATAACGTAGTATCATCATAAGGTTCAGTATAGACGAGCAATTATTTGTTGAATGTGAACCAATAATAAGACTTAATTATATTCTATTATGTCTTCTGCAAATTTTATTGAAGTATTGTATAGTAAAAATTGATTATGTAATACAAAACCACTTAAAAAATTATATTGTTTTTAAAAATCACAAAAATTAAATATAATTTGTTTTTTCATTGAACTCAACTGTATTTTTTTAATTAATCACTATGGGGCACAAATGTTTGTTTTATATTAACGTTGAACTAAATGATTGTAATTTTTATAGTTATTTTTTTTATTAAGCTTAGGCAACTAAAAAATGCTATTATTTATATACAATGTATTTAAAATTCGTCCAGTGACCAAAAGTTCTTAATTTATATGTTACAAAATTTAATTTTTGATTTTTAGTGATAGAAATTTTTCTAAACATGGTTTATTTAGTTAATAGTATTTTTAAGAACATAGAACCATAATAAAAGTAATAAAAACAATTTTCAGTTATAATATTATTACTTATTAACTGATTTTTATGACTTGTTACTAAATAATTAAACAAAACCGTGAAAGGTTTTTGACTTAAGGTATTGAGTGTACCTACCTATCATTATTGAATAGGTAACTGTAATGTACGTATTAAATTGTAGTTCAAATAATTCAATGATAAGACATTTTTTAATATATTTAAATTTATATTAATACTTTATTATTCAATTAGTAATAAAGTGAATAGATTAAAATATATTTTTATAAAAACAAATCGTATTATGATATTATTTCATACAATATTCGTAGCTATTATTATTAACTCACGAGGTAATACTAAATGGTACACATTTTTATTATTTTTCCGATTATTTTGGAAATAACTTAGAATTTTTTACATTTAACCTCAACTAGATCTAATTTTTTACTAGAAACTACCTTCAAAGTTGAAAATTAAAGCAGCATTACTACTCAAAAATACGATTACACAGTTGGAGTTTATTTATTTTGGTTGAAAATTTGGGTTCTTTGATATTTTAAAAGAATAAAAGGCAATAAATTACCAATACCAACTTGACACTCCTTAAATCCCAGAATATATCCAATTAAAAAAAAAAAAAAAAACAACAACAGCGTATATTAGGTCATAATTAAATACAAAAATTATATTAGGTTTTACTATATTATGTTATACACAAAAGAATGAAAAAATTACAAATTTAGCCCATCCTGTCGTGTATTTCGATATTTTAATTAGTCTACGGGAGACGTTTCACCTCTCGTTTTATGAACGACGAGCACGTGCGGGTTCGTTCGATTGTCCTGGCGATGGAGGGCGCCGAAGACGTAGCGAAGAATTCTGTCGTAGTTGAATAATTGAGACTGACGTTTTACGAAAGGGCCGGAAGAGAATCGCGCGAAATGGTCGTTCTTGTTAGCACATTAACACGGGTACAAACGAAATATTTCACGGGCGATGGGATGAGTGACAGCGGCGTGACGCGGGCACGAAGCGAGTGGGCGGCTGGTTTTAATATAAATAGCCGAAATTATTTATTTCGCTGGCATAACGGTGTTCGTTAAAATCCGGTAGGTACTCGGGCATTTTTGACGACTTTAAGAGCCAAGTAAAACAGAGATAAAAAAAAAAAAAAATAACAATGATCATAAAAATAATAACAAAAACGGACCGATGTGCAGCGGATACGGCGTTTTAGTCCTTTTAATTTTAACGTTCGGCCGCGACAATCGTGTGTGTTATGCGTAAGTGGTGCAGACTACGACCCTGCACGCCCGTACGCCGTATTATACGGGTTTTACTTTCAACTATCGGATTAGGAATGAGACTCCCGCGGTACTCGAGCAGTAGCACGCTACACCTGCCGTTGCTTTGTGGGTGTAGTGTGCTACCTACCAAAAAACTTTACGAATAAACTTTACCGTATTTAATTAATTAAAATTTATCAAACTAAAACTCACTTAGTGTATTGCTGACGAGCGATGATCATCGTTGTCAAGTATTTTATAATATTAATTTACGTCATTATAATATAATATTATTTCTACATCATCCCGGAAAATTTCTAATAAGTCGTGTTGCGTATAAATGCGGACCGTCACCATTTTTCTTTTAATTTTCGATCTAACAAATCTGTCGCTCCGACGATCTTAATGCCGTATTTAGTTTTGACACGTCTCCATATTATTATATTGAGTATAGATTGACAGTTTCATGATGATAACCTATTTATTTTAACGAACTATATGCTCGTCATTGATCTGAATAAATAATTATTCCTAATTCTATTTTACGATCATTAAATTGATATTTGATACGCTCAGTACCAAACTAATTCAACAATTTCATTTAATGGTAAATCTCTGATATTTTTACCGTTTTTATCTTATATTAAAAAGGATATTTTTTTATTAAAGAATGATAAGTTTGGGAACTTTTTTTTTTTGACATCGTAAATAGGTAAGTAATTTTTGATAAATCATCATTCGAATCCCTTTTACGATTATTTTCTTGGTATTCTTTCAACGTGTCTCCACAAATAATACCATCTTTTAATTTATGACAACTACCAAATTCTGGTAGCAGGTTTATTTCTTGAAAATATTTAATACATATTTCTTCATTAGATATCAAATTCCCGTACAAATAGTACATTGATTTATTCATTATATTATATTAATAAAAAGATATTAAAAAAAAATTAAAAAAAAAAAAAAACACATAGGTGAACACAACATTAAATAAAATAATATAATATCTAAAAGTAAGTTATCGTGGGTCTTCGTGGAACTTTATCAGTTTTAATCTTAATAACAATTTATTTTCCCCAATTAAATAAAATAAAATAAAAAGAACTTCGGTAGTTAGCATATTACACGCAAACAATTTTTTGATAGGTAGCATTTTTCGATAGGTAGCATATCTAACTCAATCTCTGACGAAGAGACCGATATAAACCGCAAACATCGTTATTATGACAGCAGTAGTTGTGACATATTCTATTATTATAAATAATACATTTTTTTTGTTACTTTTTTTTTATAACGAATCTAAACCTTTAAATAATGAAACCAATCACAATAATACGGGACTTTAAAAATAAAATAATACACCATTAATTTTATCAAAACAAACGAAATATTAAAATTTAGGCGAGTATCGTTTTATTCTGTCAATAATATAATAATATATATTATAAAGCGTCAATCTGTAAAAGTTTTTTTATTTTTTTTTTAATAAACAAGATAAACAAAGAAATATATTTCCTTTGTTAAAATAAATTAATGATTATCAATGATAATTCTCGTTTTAAATTTACAAAAGTAATAGTATTACGATGAATCTTTAATTACATTAATTATATAAGTCTTAATACATTTTGATAATCTGTATATATACATTAAACGTAAATTATTACATTTTAAATATAAGGTTAATTTGATCAGAAACTTCTAAATTGCTTTAAAGTGTATATAGATCACGAAAAATAGTAAGTTGCAATGCAGTTTTATATAGACATCAATCATTTTCTATAATAAATTAAACAGTGTAATATGAGTTCACTACTTTTATGCCAACTAGGCTTAAGTGAACAAGTATTATATTTCCTTATATTTCCGTAGAATTTAGGAATAAGTATGTACCTACTTTACCTTGGAAAAATGAACATCGATCAATCTATTTCTGAGTGGTGACGATTACTGTAACCAAAATATTGCAAAAAATAATATAAATAAAAATAAAAAAATAACTCAAAATTTGTTTTTATATATGATTTGCATTCTTAATGTGTATAATATGATTTATAAGTAAGTATAAATATAGTAATATTTATACACTAATTTGTAATAGGCTTTTTTAATTATTGACATCAAAAAATATCAAAATTATAAGTTTAGAGTAACGCAGCGGCCGTTGTAGACAACATAATATCTATGGTAAATAGTAGTAATAATTAATAATTAAAAAAAAAAAAAAAAAAAAAAATTGAAAATTCGATGGATAAATTTAATAATTGTATACATATTTAAAATTAATGTTTCTATTTGTTAATAAATATCATACTCTTACTCTGTGTGTTTTTTAGTAGTAATGCTGTACATATTTTATTCTCTCCGGTTAGTTTGCGCACGAGTTGTTACAACAAATTGATTATATTTTCGATATTTCGTCGAATTCATATAAATCGAATCAAATACATTTCAACGTTACCCTCGGTTATATTTTACAATATGCTGTGCGTATACGTAGGATGTCATTGTAATCGATCGAATGAAATATGATTATTTTTGTTCGTACGAATACACTAGCGACATATTACGTACGCCGACCGAGGCTACCGGATCTGACCGAACGTTTCCTAGTAAATCGGGTTATGGTCGCAGGGGGCCTATAACAATAGGTATCTGTAATATACGTATTTGCTCAAAGAAATCGAAAAATGACGTCCGGTTGAAAATCTTTAGTATTCTCGGACTACTCGTATATTTATTTCTGTGCCGCATACGCGTCAACTTTCGAGAAATTTAAGTACCAACCCAGCGTATATGCGCTGTATACCTATATGTGTATTACATTAGCGTTTGAAATCGATTGCTGTGAAACATAATAATATTTTTCAACTAATTTCGAGGACTGGTCCCTTCAGCTCCTTTCGCTGAACACACCATTTTACAACAATTTCCGGAGACATTTGATTCTTCTTCACATATCCTATAGTTTTCTTACATATGACGAATTACAACATGAGCTCCTCGCGTGCACTAAACATACGAGGTAGTTCACCAAGCATGATCACCCCATATGTGAATTTAACCAAATTTTGATTTTTCGAGCTTTTCAATATATTTATTCTAGATATATTTTCAAATAATTAGTTTTTATGTTTTTAGTATTTAATGAGTGTTCTGTGAATACTGAATAGGTATACTGCAATACCATTTTTTTTTTTTCAAAAAATGAGGATAACTTTTTATTTGTAAAATCTCGTCCACAGAACATTAGCAATAGACATACCGCACGGTGTAGGACCTGGATTTTATACGTTAATTAATATCGTACAAGTAAAGATGCGAAGAAATGATTCATGATTTATAATATTTTGGTCAAAAAATATTAAAACTGACAACCATGCATTAGTGAATTAATATGTAACTGTTGTTTTGACTATTAATATTAAGACCTTAAAGAAGTCTTGAAAAAAAGATTTTAAATTTGCAGAGTTATCACTATGCAAGGAAATAGGCTAAATTTGACTTTCTCAAATTCATTAGAGTAAGGTTATTGAATAAAATAACGCCATTACTACTATTTTGTAGAGGTACTGCAATATTACTACACAGAGTTTTTTCACCCACATTCTTGTAGAGGTACTGCAATATTACTACACAGAGTTTTTTCACCCACATTCTAATTTTGTTTTTTCTCGACAGTCGAAATAGTCAACAACACATGATTTTTAGAGTAGTAAATCAAGAACAGACGTCGATAACGTTATAAAATAAAGGGAAAATCCCAAGTTTAATTTTCTCACTATTTATACTTAGATACCATATCAGAAAATCTCTAGTTTATTCGAAAATGATCACTCTGAAAAGAAACATGGTAAATTTGAAATCTGATAAAATACGTTTTTTCTCGAAAATTTACTAGAATTAAGTCTGTCAAAATACGTAAGACTTACGATTTTCTACGATATACAAAACATTATACTGTCACTGATCTACTTCTGTGTACCTTATTGTTGTGTATTCGTAAGCCACCTCAAGATGATAATATTTTTCGCGTCAGTTACGCTTTCACTAAAGAGTAAAAGTGTACTGACATGCATGGGTTGTACAAGTGCTTAGGTTATCTGATTTATCTTTATAAAATATATAGTTTATTTATGTTTACTGAAGTTTACCGATAAATTATTTATCGGTTAACCCTTCGTTAGTGTGTAGTTGATATTTTTCGTTTTTGAAGTGTTGTAGTTTATTACACCTTATAATTTTAGTCAAGTAGTATAAAATTTTAAAAATTAAAAAAGTAATTTTGGACCTTTATTAAACTTTAATTTCTTGATGGCTGATTAACATAAAATCATGTTATAATGTATGATGTTGAATAGTTGAATTATTTTTTATTTTTTTCAAATAATGTATTTGCTTTTATCAAAATTATTTAATTGGTTTCACTTTATTCATAAATTGTTACATCATTTCTTTAATACTATTTTAATAATTTGGTTATAATATTGTGTATTACTTCGTTTTTATATTTGACATGGATTTAGAACTGATTTATTGCAAACTTTAAAATATGAGTTTTATTTTTGAAGAAATGATTATATCATGCTATTTAAATTACAAAATAAATTTACGGTTTTTCCGTATACTAATGGTACGGCACTCAAAGCAATGTATAATAAATAACATATTGGCATTCTGTCTCCGAAACATTAGCTTGTTTTGAGTATTAAACCTCAACCGATAAACAATAACTATGACAAGAAAATGTAAATATCCTGTAATTAAATTCAATGATAAAAAAATATTCGATCTTAGGTATATATTGCAAGGGAAATATTTTAAAAATCTTATATAATTGGAAAACTAAAAGCTCAATATCACATTTTCTAAATTATAGATTCTTCTAAACACATGCCAGCATTAAGTTAGGTGATGAAAAATAATCATCTAACTTTCATAAGTGTTATCCAATAAAGAAAAATAGTGTAAAATATTCGAAAAACAAAAATTATAATAACGTACATTTATAGATTTTATTTTTAAATTCGTTGTATTTTAATATTTTTATTTGTTTCTATTTGATTTACGGTACGAAACATGATTAAAGTACTTATAAATTTATAATATAAACGCATTTTTATACATTGTTTGTATTAAAATCAGATCACATATTTTGTTTTAAAAATTTATTAAAAACTTTCAGTTATATCATATTAATCTGATTTTTTTTTTATTATTATCGCCCAAATAATTTGGATTATTAATACAGTGATAACAATAGATAGTTTATATTTTCTATGTATTCATTTTTTGTTCTCATTTATATCCCTGTATCATTCAATGTGTATCAGCATTACAAAAATAATATAATTATTTAATTAGATAAGGTATTGTATTGTACTAGTAGTTAAATTTTCTGTAAACTCATGGAAGCTATATTCTTTAATTCAACATATATTACATTTTATGGAAAACTACAATGTCATTAAAATGGTTTTAAATTAAAAAAAACATATTAATATTACTTGAATTATTAACATGACAGAGTAAAATTTATCAACAGCTGAAAACAATACGGCATCGTCACTTCGTCTTTTTTTGCGGCATTTGAACATTTTAATGAAAATACGTTACACAGAGTTCAAAAGAATAAGAAAATTCTATATTCAAAGTCTATAAATTATTTTAAAGGAGCTACGTTGATTTACAATAGTAGTAGAAATACGGGTACCGTTAAACCGTACATTAAAAAAAAATTAGCTTTTAATGAATTTAAAAGCCTTGTAAATGTGATTTAATATTGTAGTTACGTTTATTAAATTTAAGTCTTTTATACAACATCTTTGAAGGTTTTAATTTAACTATTTATAATAGGATTTAATCAAATTAAAATTATTAGTTACATACTTATATGTTTGGTTTGGTCATCAAAAGAGGTCATTTAATTTAAAAGAGCATACTATGTCTTATAAATAATTAGTACAACTTCATAAATAAACATTTTAAATAACGTTTATGTAACATAATTAGT
Organism: Melanaphis sacchari; assembly: GCF_002803265.2. Classification (NCBI taxonomy): domain Eukaryota; kingdom Metazoa; phylum Arthropoda; class Insecta; order Hemiptera; family Aphididae; genus Melanaphis; species Melanaphis sacchari. The sequence goes on from NW_020270545.1 coordinate 1,396,196, forward strand.
TATTACGAGTACCTACAAAATTATTATCGGATGTATTGAAAACAATTATTAAATTTATAAAACACAATAATATTGATCAAGAGTCTTTGCGAGTTTTACAGAAGAATAAAATATATTTGAATAATATTCTGTATAATGTAGATCATAACGATATCTTGAATGTAAAATGGACAATCATTTATGTTTTACGACATAGATCCTATACAGATAAATGTCTATACTTTTTCATTGTAAACGTTTGAATAACATATTGGCCTTATCTTATAATACTCTGCATACCATTTATTCGAAGAGTATACTGGATAAAAATCATAACATGTTTTATATTTAGAACTCTTATACTCGTCGTGTGTTGATGCAAGTAGTTTTTCCAAAAGTCACATATAAAACAAAGTATCTTATTGCCGTAGCATCTCTTATAATTCTTTTGACGGTAGTGTCTTGCATTCTATACCATATTATATACACTCTACGTGCCACGACCATAACCTCAGCTATGTTTAAAATAATATTGGGTAGCTCGCAATCATGTGAGTATATTATCTCAAATCAAAAGATTCTCATTTAAACTTGTAAATTTGTTGTTAAAACGCAACACTCTTTTAATAATTAACATATATGGGTATATGACCTTTAAATAATTAACATATTATATGGACCAATTAAATTATAAATCGTATAAGAACATTAAAAATTTAGTGCGAATAATATATTTTTTATAAATAACATATAAACCAAGATAAAAATATATTAAAATTAAGAAACATTGACCGCCAATTTTTCTATGCAGCTTTTATAATTTATAGTTGTATACTTCTCTGCACTCTGTTCACATTTATTAATAAATAATTAATAATTAATGATCATTATTTTTTCTCGTTCAATATCATTTCGTGTTAATTTTGCTTAAAGTTATAAAATTAAAATGAATACCTCAATAAGTGGTTATTGATAATATACATAACACAGCAAGCTTGTATTATTAAACGATAGGTTAAGTGTTTAATTTTGCAATTTTATTTTAACCTACGGTGCACTTATAGCAGCGGTTCTCAAACTGTGGTACGCGTACCACTAGTGGTACGCGAAAGACTACATGATGGTACGCGGAACTGCGGAAGGCCGCATGGTGGTAGGATTTTTAATCATCAGTGGTACGCGACTGATTGATAATATACTTAAGTGGTACGCGAAATAAAAAGTTTGAGAACCGCTGACTTATAGCATTGGTGTTAAAGCTAATTGAAATCGATAAATAAACTATTATTAAAGGTTAAATGATATTTTGCCCCCAAAGAATATTACATATTATTTTTATTTAAATTTTTTTTATAATTTAAATGGAGGTTATGATTAAGTGTTTTTGATGTTATATAATAATATGTAATGTGTATAATTTCACTTCAATTCCAGAGCTCGATAATATTGAGCTTACGCTATATAATTATACTTCTAACGTACAAACGGTAAGACGCAATTTGTTGTCATATATTCACCGAGAATTTTCAATTATTCTCGAGTAACACACATACAATTCATTAAAACATCTGTGTAATCTGAATATCTTAATATAATAATTGATAATATACGAACGATGACCACGACAACTTGAGTTCCCGGCGGTGCCAATGTCCACGTTATTATTGTATAATTTCCTATACATCCGGCTAAAAATTCGTCCTAAAACCGTTTTTCATAGTAATAATAATAATATAATAATTTATTGAATGAACGTCCTAATATTATATTCGCTTATAATATATGTTATGTGCATAACTTTATCATCTCTCGGCCGGTTGTCACTGGCTGAAAGACCGCGATATCGATTTGGCGGTCGTGCCGTATTATTATAATAATAAGAAATAACGCACGTTTATATGTATGATATATTATCATACACACGCGTGATATTATATATATTATATACAGAGATGGTCGTCGTGTTCTTTCCGTTTATCTGTATTATCTCCACGCCCCACGGTAAAACGGTAAAACCACCCAGTATAATGTATAAAATACGGAAGATATAATAATAAAAATGTCGACGCTCGTTATACGGCCAATGCTATCGACGGTATCCTCGATCCGTCCATTTTTCCACCCGTAGGGGTATATTTTTCGTTATACGACCTCCGCGATCGTAATAATAATAATAGTAATAATAAGAAGATAATATCGTCGCGTGGTTTATATAATATGCGCGAGCGGTAAATAACCCAGAAAATCTCCAGTTATTTGTCACCCTAACGAACTATATATTATTATAGTCTCAACCCTCTGTAAGACGCGTCTTATACAGCGATAAATATCATATCAGTAATAGCATATCCAAAATTTACTCATCAGTAATCTGCTGCACGTTACGAACCAAAACGATCGATTTAGTGAGAAACTATGATAGTATAATATATTATTATTATTAGGTCGTGCGGCGCGAGTATGTAAAAAACTGATCTGACACCGGCCATGCAAGCTGGACAGTCTAAAACATAATATGTATACAATATTTATACTTATAATTTATATACGCAAAGTCAAATTCACTTTTTTAGGGACCTAAAGAATTAGATCGTTAGCTTTGAACTATTTTATAACCTGACTACAAAAAAAAAAAAAAAAAACAATATATTTGTATTTTGCGTATTTTCAAATCAAGTTTTCTCTTTTAGACGTCATGTTTGAGGCGATGATGTAAAACGAGAAAAACAATCGATTTTCATCACGTACGACGAAAACCAATATGACTCGAGTTCAAAAAATTGAAAATTGAAAAATCGCACGAAAGTGTTACATGTGAATATAGATCCTGTTTTCGTTTTAAAATGACTTTATTATTTTTGGAAAATTGTTGCAACTACACGGGATAGAAAATCAAATAAGCTGAGAATTATTGTAGGTATACGGAACTTCGTTATTTGGTATATTTATCGCTCATAACTTTCACTGTATTTAAAAATACTACAATATTCGTATCTATGTTAATGGGAATGGATTAAGTTTAACATCTCGTGTATTCTTAGGTTATAGGTAGATAGTAGTTACTTAAAAAATAAATAACTGTTGAAACGTGTATCGTACCTTGTAATTTATACTTAGTACACTCTTTTTAAGCATATTTAAAAATTCTAAATATTCTAGTTTTTTATAGTTTTTTAATTATTTTAGCTTTAATCAAGAGTCAATGATTTCGAATATATTTTTAAAATTCCTTATTTCAAATATCATTATAATATAAATTTCCTCAGATTTTTTAATATTTTAACATGAATAGTCTTCGTTGTCGATTGTATGAGGATAAAACAAAATACCTAGCTATTTATTTTCATAAAAGAACAAAGTGTTTATTTATATTATATTTCTTCAGTAAAAACTAAAAATTCAGAGATAAATAATATTAAAATGCAATAACTATAGTATATATTAAATGCTAAACTAGTAATATAGTTCTCAATATGATTGATTTTTTATAAATAATAACGAATATTTACAAGTATCTAGTTATTACTCTTTTCGAATATGCTAATGGCGATCGAAACGCTTTGTGCGATTTGCATTTATACGACACTGAAATGGATAAAAATGTAAACAAAAATATTCTACTTTATAATAACACTGCAAAATTGCTTAGGCAGGAATGATATTCTATAAATTAAACGCAAGATCAAAATCCTATATGAACTTATATTAAATAACAAAAAAAAGTGAATAATGCAAAATGCATTATATTAATATAAATAGAAGTTTAAAAAATCTCTGTGTAATATAGACGCTGTTATATTTTTCAATGTAAGATTGTATCAGTAAAAAAAATCCCGTTAACTGTACCGACTTTTTTTTTTTACTCAAAATCATATTTTAAGTACATAAATCACAAATTATATTTAAAAATAAAATGTAAAACAATATATGACACGAAGAATAATATTTTATAAGTACAATACAATATTTATTATTAATTTTCTAGAAATTAAAAAAAAAATAGAATACAATGATAAAATATAAATAATTAAACAATGTATCTACCGTGGGTTTTCCCAATAATTTTTGTGATGAGAATAACAGTCGTTAAGGAAAATACACTGAATACGATCAGTTCATCAGTTTATGTCAATCCGTTTGTTAGTATCGTATATGTTTTCGTTTTGCGTTAATATAGTTAGTATAATATTTTAGAGTAAGTACAGTTTTTAAGAAATCAATTTTTGATTTTTTAATGAAAAATAAAATAATATTAAGGCATATTTTAGAATTTTTGCACATTTTTAGAGCATATATTATAGTTTTTAAAGGCATAAATGCGTTCATATTTTAAGGTTTTTCAGACTATGAAATCTCAGCTCTAAACATCACTATTAAATATTATTCATGTTGATATTTCGAATACTTTGATAACAGTATTTCATTTTTCTGTTATTTACTGAGAAAAAAGTATAGGTAATTCATACTTATTATATATATTTTATCATTTCAATCGAATCATTAATACATTTAACGGAATTTCTTTGAGCTTAAATTCATCCACATAATACATTGTTATTCAACTATAATGTACTGATGTATTTATTATCTTACATTCCTAAATATATATTTTATCTTTAACTTCTAAATTAAATTAAACAAATATTCCAATAATAAATTTAAAAAGTTGAAATTTCTTCGTTTGATATTATTAATATTTTATTTGTTTGTTTTATAATGTATCTACTTTTGAACATATTAAACTCGTTAAAACCCATTTAAAACAACAATTACTTAATGAAACAAAATAAAACTGGCTTTTAAAATATAAATTGGTTCATTAATAATTATAAGCTAAACAGTAATGAATAACTAGTTTAAGTTCATTAATAAAACATAGTTATTTAATAAATTTAACTTTTAAATGTATTAAATAACTTAATGTTGTATTAAAACATAATTTAGTATGAACAGATTATAACTATTAAATTATTTATAATATTTGTTTATAATATTACGATAAAATACATGGTCTGTATGAAATTACTACCTATCAATTATTACAAAACAGTATTTTTCATATACATGCATTATATATATATATATATATATATTTATATATACAAACTAATAAAAAAATAAAAAATCAATAGTTTAAAATTAAATGTTTCTCAATTTATTAAGTGGTTCTATTTTTGTATCAAACTATATAGCATGTAATATAATATTGAATCATGAAAGTTTTGTTGTTGTATCAAATTTATATCGATATTTACATATAATGTTATTAATATAAAAAATTATATTAAATAATATTAATAGGTACTATATAAAATATTTTACCTGCTAGAATATTATATAATATGTAAGTACTTACAATTTTTATTTTTTGATAAAATATAATATAATTTAAATAATATGTTTACATCCTACATATATATATTTAATATACACTGATTGCACTGTCTATCTTAGTGTATTTTTGGCCTAGCCTGTTACCTATACGAAAAAAAAAAATCTATGAAAATAGTATTTTGCAATTGTTAGTTAACACCATAGACCTAGTATAAGGTCTATGGTTAACACGTATTTGTTTGGTTGGTTTTTACTTCTTTTTTATGATTACTAATTGGTAATCATGTATATAATTTATTAATTGTCATTAAATTGTTACTTATTGCATTTCAAATAATATTTTAATTTTATTTATTCATAATTAATAAAATAAAAATGTATACTCAGTAGGTGTAAAATTATTTAAAAATCCCGTCAAACTTCGTGTTTAGTCAATTTACAATTTAACACGTAGTATTTAATATCACTTAATTTTTCCTTTTTGACGTAAATAATTAAAATTCTTTATAAAAGGATCATTATTGCCAAAACGCAAATAAAAAAACGTTGTTATTATTTTTATTTTTATTTTTTAATTAACAACTATTTTTAGGTTGTTTAATCAATACTAATTTTTATTTCATTTTAACAGACTATGTTTTATAAAACAGAATATTAATACTGTATAATGGTTTCGTGTTGTCTTCTGTTCAGGGAATATGTTCAGAATCTTTTAAACTGGATAGTTATTAGTTGACTGCCTAGAGAAGAAATATAGACCACTTGTTACCGAAATAAAATCATCATTAAATAGTTAATACTAAATAATATTATTTACTACTAGAAATTATTTATATTTTATAACCAATTGTTATCATTATTTGATTATAAAAAAAGGCTATTTCAATCCAAGATGTATTTATTTTTATTTTATTTTTTAACTAATATTGTAATTAAAATTTAAATTGATAATAAGAGACAAAATAATATTTTTTTAAGTTTTGTTTGATTATTAAATATAATTGTATTATAATTTTAATACATGAAATGTATTATAAAAACAAACAAAAAAAATCAAAAATTTATGAAAATTTGATTTTGCAGTTTAACGATATTTATGAATTTTATAATGATGGAAATTAGTCAAGTATGGTGTTTCGGTGTTTTGTTAGGTTCGGCCTGAAGATTTAAATTTATTTTGATGTTATTATGAGTTTGGCATTCAGTTAAATAGTGTATGATATGTACTATACATGTATTTCATTAAAGAGATAATGGAATTGGTTCATGCGCATTTATTATTAGCTTAATTTCGTTAATATTTTTAGTGAAACCTAACGGTTTTGATCATCCATTCACCGTGGTGCAAAATATTTGAAATATTGCTATAAATGATATTATGTACCTACCTACTGTATGCATATTAAAGTATATAATAAATTAAAACCATGTAAATATTTTGAAATATTATTCTTACAAAATATGACCATTTAACTCTATGTTATTAGATAAGCTCATGAAACGTGAATTACAACATTTGAGTAATAAAACACTTTTAGGCCTATGACTTTGAGCTAATATCAGTTTTATTAAAACATATCCTTAGATACGTAATTGTAATTTGAGAAATTTCATAAACTAAGGTTATGGTTAAATAAGGTTTTGTATTAATTTCTCATTTTAGATTTATTTGACAAGGCGTCTTATCTGTAACTATAATTAATCCTAACATTACCTAACTGACTTCCCCTCCTTCTCACTATGTATATATTATTATTATAAGGGAAGTTTATAATTTACTGAAACTAGTAACATTTTTATTATATTATTTGTAATGCTTGTGATCATTTCACTTTTAATTAAAATAAAATAACTATGCATAATTATTATTAATATGCAATAATTTTATTCTACAGGTCGCCCGGAACCGAAAGTCAGATGGTGGCGAGGAGAAACGTTAATGGACACCGGAAATGAAGGGATTCCCGGACAATTCACGGCGTCATCATCATCAGTTAAACAAAACGAAATGACTATCGAAGCGCTGAGCCGATACGACCAGGGAGCTGTGTACACCTGTCAGGCTTCCAATAGCAACTTGTCTGCCCCCGTCAGTGCCAGCGTCACAATCGAAATGTACCGTAAGTACATCCATCCATTGAATCTTAGATAATAATAAATATAATAACTACCTAATAATTAATAGTATTATCATTAAGCAGTGCTAACTCTAGGCATTTTATAACCTAGACAATGATTCCAATAATAGATAGTAGATACCTATTGTCTATTGGGTAGATGAATCAAATCTACAGTAGGTTATTGAGGTACCTAATAATAATTGTTAGGTAGTTATTTAACTTTATGGGTTACATTTGACGAATTGGTTGACTAAAACAAATTTTTGGTTTCGGATTGAACCCCAATTTATTAAAAATGTTTTTGATTGTTTCCCTGTAATTTGAAATAAGCAACCATCGCCCAAAATCTATGTTGTTCACTTAATTACTATGAAAATCACTTGTGGAACAAAAAAAAAAAATAAATATTTTATTCGGAGTATTATTAGATAAATTGATTTTATTCAATTTTTTTTTAATAAACTTTATACAAAATTCGATTATTGAAAAAAAAAAAATTCTGTACAATGTTGGCTTTTATTTCGTTATTAACTTAGTTTAATTAAGTTAAATTAAACCCAATCATTAGTTTGCTCAGCCTCATTCATACTCGATTGAATTCGTATAATAATGATTGTGTTATACTATGTTATACTGATATACTTATGGTCCGGAAGTAAACAAAGTCACACCACATATCCTTTATCAATACTACATAACTGCAATTATTTAAATTTGACTCACGTACACACGTACACATAAAAAATATAAATAAGTAATCGATTTTTTTTATTGCCATTTTTGATTGTTATTTATATCTATACACTCAATGAATTAATTTTCAAACGTTTAAAATATGAGAAATATATAATTTACTATATAACATAACGTTATGAGGTACGTTATCAAAGTCGCATTACATAACGTTAATGTTTAATTAAATAACATGTTTACGTAGAAAAACATGCTTTTGGAATTTGGTAAACTGATATTGATTCTTCATTAAGGATTGAATAAACAGTAAATGAAACGCTTTTTTGAATTTTTTAAATCTCGTCATATCTTATTGTATGATATATTGGTATTAAATATTAAAAAATAAACTAATTTTTCTTCTCTTTAAACCAACTTTTCAGTACTAAGTACTTCAATAATGCCATCTTAATTAATTCTGTAGTAAAATTAATCCTTTGTATATTTTTATTAGCTTAAAATTTATGGGATTTACACTAGCAGCAAATGTTTGTAATTTTATTTATAATCTAGATTCACTCTAATTTATAATGGTTTAAATGTAATATTTTTTGTAAATATTAAACACTACTATACTATTGTGCAAAATAAATTTCAAGAATTGTTTTTCTTCCACATTAATAATATTTTAATATGTTAAAGTCAAAACGTACATATTATAATTTAAAATTCAAACGTAGATTCAAGACTTTTATTCAAACTATTATTTATTTATCGATAATTTGAATAAATAAATAAACACAAAATATCTAATATAAAAGTTCAATATCACCATCGACACGATTTATAAATTTAATTCAAGCACTTTTCAATTGTACTCGAGTATGTTTTACCATTCTTTCTAAACATAAATGTTTTATTAATGCATATTATTTACGCTTTGTTTATTATGTTCATTGTACATAAAAAATTTACATTTCATATAGATGAAATATTTGTATATAATACATACTTCTATATTGGCATATACATCCTACAGTCGTTTTATTTGATTTGGGTAGGTAGTTTAAATATACGTATTATCTGCATTGTTTTAGTCAGCAAAGTCAAATACACAATAAAGACCTGTTTCTTTTTAAAAGTTAAACGTTTTAAATCCAAAAGAATAGATAAAAAGCATTATTTTTGAAATGTTTATATAAACTCTAATGTATAAAGACTTAATTTTAATCATTTTTTTTTTTTTTTTTAGTTGTTATAATCATTTAACAAGAAACTTTAATAATAATGTAGAAATTAAACATATTAAAAATAAATAAATTATGTAATAACAATTATATTAAAAACTATAGTGTCTACTTGCGTAGATTTTGTTTTCAACTTAAAGATTCTTTTTAAACTCTAGAATGATACTTAAAATATCACTTTTTTAAATTTCAAATGGAGCGATCTATTGTATCGGTTTTATAATGATGTGTATATCTCTATTTATTTATTTTATTACCTTTTAAAAATGTAAAAATGTTTTGAATTTCAAAACAATCAAGTTAAACAAAAAAATATACAAGGAATAAAATGACATTCTTACTCAAAACCAATTTTCAGTACAATTGATTTTGTATTTTTGACGTAACTTAAAAAGAATATTTGAAGATATTTGAAATTTTTACCAAAAATGTTTAGAAATATTTTCTATTCGTTGTATAGTTTAAAAAAATATACTAATTCATTTTGAGATATTTATAATTTATATATATTTAAAATTTATATTTTGTAGAAAAACTAGATAATGCATTAGATTTCTTATAAATTACTTTTTTAGTAATTGAAAAATATTAAACATATTCAGCCACGATATTTTTTATATACTTCTGAAGTTAGAATTTTGATAAAGTACTTTAACACCACAAAAATGTATAATTTACGTAGTAGTTTAGAAGTCATAACATTTTTTAATATTAATACCTAAGACTTGAAAATATAATGCAGGTCACCTTATGAGATACTACAACTAGAATTTAAAAAAAAGGTTCAGCGTAATTTCACAAATGTTATATATATTTATATATATATCTACTTAATATTTATACTTAACTTCTTTTTTTTTTCTGAATCTCTTCAGACGTATGGGCAATAATTCGTATACTAACACATTATTTAAATTAAATTAAAATATAAACACATCTGTGTTCATTTTTCAGTCAATAATGTCAGAACTTTATTTTTATAAAGCTTAAAATATTTTTAATTTATGAGAAAAACCTCGTTATAATTTAAAACTCCAATATAATAATACTTGCTCAACTGCGTGCAGGAAAAAATAAAAACACATTTGAAATGAATATAAACGACCATTGTTATTCATAGATTTTTAGTTGTTTGGTTTAAACAAAATACCATTATAAACATTAAATATTATACAAAAATAATATCATCATTAATGTTTACCATTTTAAGATCTCGATTCATCCATTATGTAGAACAATAGGACACCAATGGTTTATGAATTCGTTATGCACCTACTAAAATTATATTATTCTATTTGTTTTGTTTCAACTTTTCAGCTATCAAAAATTATTAATGAATGTAAATTATAACATAAATATATGTGTATCATACTTTAATCATCAATATTGTAATTCAAAACAATCTACGAGATTTGCGTTATGTTCGATAAGTTATCTTACAGTAATTATTTGGTATATCGTATCTGAAGTTTTTGTATGTGTTATATTTTACGATAATCAAAAGATTAACTTGGATTTTTAGTATAATAATATGGCCATTCATTTATATGTATATTAAACTTGAAATGTTTGGTTATACTTTCAACATCAGATTTAAGTATGAGTTATACTTTCGATGAATAAACTTGTAATTAAAAATAATCATCCATCGTTCTCCATTCAGTTGGTATAAATTACTGCGACCCGTCATGTTACGTCACGTTGTCTTGAAATGACACTATTAGTCGAACGAAGTGAAGTAACGAAAAACTGTCATTTATAAAATTAATTATTTTTTACCATCTATAATAACTCTTAAAAATAAAATTATATTAAAGAAAAAAATAATTACTGGAATATTATTTTAACTCTAAAAGTATAGACAAAATTTGAGGAAAAATATCTTTACAACCAATTGTTGTTATAAAAAATATAAAAATAAAATACTTGTATTCCAGTTAAATTGAAACGTAATTTATATATAGTTGGTACTCGACTTTTCGATTTCCTCGAGGCCATACCATTATTTTATTTCTGATCTATATCACATTGCTAGCGACATTTCAAAGAAAAGTATAATACATAATTGCTATTATTTTTATTTTTTTTTTTACATCACCTAGTAAATTTTTTAATGCAATTGTTTTAAATTTATATTTTTATGAATATTTGATCAGCATTATGTTTCTATAGACTAAATCAAAATGTATTCTTTGTAATACTTGAATACACTGTTCTGAATAAAAATAATTTAATTAATAGTCATAATACGTATCTAAAACAATTGATTTCAAACATTGAACATCCACAAAGAAAACTATTTAACACATTTCTAACGATTCTTAAAAAACTTTATATTTATTTTATAAAAAAATTAACTTCTAAATTTCAATTAGTTAAATGGAGTCAAAAATGTATTTATTTATTTATATATGCCATACATTTCATGAATTAGAAATATGTATAATGCAGATATCTATTAAAACTTTCTATTTTCTTTTATACTCATACATATATTATATATAAATAAATACACACACAAATATATATATATATATATATATACACACATATATAAATGAAACAATAAATTTATTTTATTTTATCCAGTTACACTGGCTTATAAAATACCCATTAAAACCCATGGAAACTACCAATGAAAACTACCAATTTAAAAAATAAACTAACTGAGATTGGTGTAAATTGTGTATTTTAGAAGGCGTACAGAAAATTATGTTTTATGAATTATTTTTCAAAAATGTAAAAGTTGCCTTGGATTTTGTCTCGATTGTTTTAAAGAATTTCACATTTATATGTAAATTTATTATTAATATTATTAGAAGTAGTATTATTGATATTTATTAGTATTTTTTTATGATATGATTACAACTATTTATAATTTAAATTTTTTAAACTAAAACAAAAAACATTATTATTGATAGACCTCACACGACACTAGTTATTAAACATCAGTGACGTGTGTACACTACTGATACTGGAAGATGTCGCTAGACATGTTAAATTCTAATTTTTCCATAAAATTGTCTATAATTTTTTTCTGATGGTTCATCCTTACAATATATTGATATTAACATCATGATACCTCATTATAGTTTCTCAAAATACTCTTGAAAATGATCTCAACAATTGTCGTCGTGTCCGTTCTTTTTACCGGAATACAGCAATCTGGAGGATATCCTATACCGTCATTAACTGATGCTCGACTGCAACGAGATTACAAGGAATCTCCATGCCGTCCTGTAGCTGGTTTGGCGGACGCATCAAACAAGATATATACGACTCACGTGGAAAATTTTTTACACACATACAACGGGATTACCACCAAAACTGCAGATGCTGTCACATGCCAGGACGTGCAGAAGTTCACGGAAATATCAGCTTTCGATCTTGCTTCGAAAATATCAAAATATTTGTTAACGTCGTCCACGAACACGCATACTAAGTGCCCGGAAGTTGCTAAATCGGCAATGATTGATCAGAGTTATTGGCAACATTTTTTTCATGATAACGAGTCCGTTACCCCGCCGTTACCAAAACAGAAGACCGAGACAACCGACCAATTGATGAATACCACGTCGGTTATGATCGTTCAATCGGAAACTACGACGCCGGTAACAATCGACAACGCGAAGACGACCGTGAATATTACTATGAGTGACGCGAAAAAACATGACGGTTCGCGTGCGACTAAAGAACAAACCACAGACAAACCATGGTTTTTGCTGATGTTGGCGACTGTCGTAGATAGGAAAAGTCCGGTACTAATGACCACGGAAAAACGGGAACGGCAGTCATTTTGGAAGAGAACGTCGCGTCATGTCAGGAAGTCACAGTCAGATAAACTATTTTCAAAAAAACAGAAAGGCTGCGACAAACAAGTGGACAACAAGACTGGTGATGGCACGGACTAGGAATCGTTTGTTCCGATTCCGTGGTGAGAAGATTTAGAAAACACGTCACCATCAAGCCGTTGTCGCCGCCTTCATCAAAACACATGTGATTCAACTCTTTTTCGGTAGTTACAGTTTTGAGTGGTTTTTTTTCTCCACAAATTTATTTTTAATGACTAGGAAACGATAACGTGTAAATGCTACTTATATGCTAAATAATCACCAAACAGTTTGGAAATTTTAGTGTGGGCTAGCCATGAAAGTCTTATACATCGGCACTAACGTTACAATACTTTAGTATTGTCGAAACCACCAAAACATATTTAACAGAAGAATTATAATTAATCGAGTAATGTGATATATTATTTATATTAAATATATTACGTGTTTATTTTAAAATTTATTGATACTACATTATATATGGTATATATACTTTATAATTATGTAAAATGTTAAGAATTTAATATTTTAAACAAATGATTGTAGTGAAAAGAGAAAAAATATCAAATTAACTTGCATCCACAAATTTTTATATTTTTTTAAGTATTGTAAAAAAAAAACTCGTGAGAAATATTGTTCAATTTATAGACCGTAAAAAACAGTTTTATTGATATAAAATAAATGAAAAGAAAAATAATTGACAACTTCAATAAAAAGTCAAAAAAGGATTAAAATTTTTATTCTATGATTATTTTATGTGTATTATATCTATAAGACGCTTAACATTAATTATTGCTGATCATAACTATTTCAAGTAGGTATCTATAGTTATAATTTAGATGTTTAACAAAACATAATCAAAAACAGGATTGCATTAATATAGTTTTGCAGTTTTTTTTTTCTTACAATTATTATGGAAATTAAGCTATATTGAATATTGAAAAAAAATTTTACTCAAAAAAGTTTCATTAGGAATTTATATTTATATTTTTATATAAAAACAATGCGCCTCATAAAAATACTTTCTACATGCTTTTTAAATATAAGATGGTGTGACATTTTGTATACTTATGAAGCATTCTATTTATTATTAAAATATATTTAAACCTACATAGCTATGATAATAAATTGTAATAACTGAGATTTTAATAAAAATAATGTAATATAGAATATAGTTATCTCACCATTACATAGGTCAAATCATATCTAATTTTAATGTAAATGTTGATAACTCTTTTGATTTTATGAACAATACAAAAACAATTAATATTAAGCTTTCAACGAATGACTTGAAATATAAAAATGTTAAATTTACGTTATAAACAATACCGTGTATTATGTGTATGGTTTAAATCATTATACAATGAAACAATATAAGATAATAATAGTAATAAAACAATAAATAGATACAATAAAATAATTTATGAAAATTATCTGAAATATATAAGACACAAAACGACATAGAAATTGATGTAAATTATATATATTAATCTTTTTTTGTATTATTTACAGAAATTTTGAATTTTAAACTTTAATTTTTTTTAAATTTATGTACAAAAAAATTATCGTTTTTGACTAAAAATTCTTGAAAATTTAACATAGAATTTAATAATAAATCAATCAAAATCCATTGAAAATCCTGTATATCACATTTTTTTATAGATGCTCAAAAAGATAATATATATATTTTTTAAATTCGTTAAAATTAGAAATATTTACGAATCGTCTTTTAATTAAATTCATACAATTTTTAATTGTATGCAGAATGTTTGAAAATGTATTAAAAGATTCTTTATACATTTTATTTTTATTGAAAATTAAAAATAAAAGTTATTCATAATGCTTTATACATTTATTAAGAATTATGATGAGGAATTGAAATAAATTTGACTACATTAGATAATTAAACATAATAATGTAATATAATGTTTTTTATTTGATTATAATTCAAAAAAATACTAGAAACTTTAAACATTCTCTTATTAATTAAATTATTATTTTGTATAGGTATACCTAAAATACAATTTTCCAAAAAAAAAAAAAATGTAATAATTGATAATAGTTATAGATATTTAAAATTTTCATTTTTAAATTAATTTAGTATTTTTTTTTTTTAAATGGTGGTAAAAATATTTAGGCTTAGTCAAAAAACCTTGAAAAAGTATACCAATATACTTTTATTTAGATTTACAGTATTACTATTTTAAAAATAGATTAAGTACTTGCATATAAATAAATAATATGATATTAAATTATTCGTCTCCATTCAAAATCGCTTTTTTATATTTGATAATTTTTCATTGAACTCAAATTTAACATATTTATTACAGCTACCTACTCATTACAAGGCTTAATCAATACCTTCTATACAGCGTAGACACTTCCCCGGTTTTTTGTTCATGGCAATCATCTACATTCTGATCGAATAAAAAATACTATGATATTAAAAATCATACAATATATTTAAAGCATATTTTTCCATTGAAAATATACACTTAATTTTATCATACATATACATATATTGTATGGTATATATTCATTTCACCATATTATTTATGCAACCTTACTTATATTGAAAGTTAATGTAAAGTTTTGACTTTGTTAGGTTTATTTTAAGTTTTAACATGTTATAAACTACATTTATTGGTAAAGTATAACCACAAGGAATATAATAAGTACACACAAGTTAATAAATATTAAATGTTCTTTTTTTAATTTTGTCTTTTATTTCTAATTAAAACTTAATTAAAAAAAAAAAAAACTTTAAGGTGTAGGTATCGGAATTTTCTTTTTTGATACGATACAAAAGAATAGCAAACTATATTGAACGATGTATTAGCCACGGAATAATTCTATAGACCTTTTTACTGAAGAAATAATGCTTTAAAATAGGATAAAGGTATAGTTATTTAAAAACTCATCAAAGAAAATCATAGATACATGTGAAAAAGGTCGGTAACACCTGGTTGAAAATTTGATCATCTTGCCATTGTGATTGACGACGTATAAAACGCCGGCAAACCATAAATTGTGAGTGTGTTTCAAAAACATAAATCGCCAATACAACGATAAATACGATTGATATATGATAAATCAAAATTATCTTCGGGTCGGCTTGTCAGGTGCTATTGTTGTCGACGGCCGTGTTGTGACGGATGGAGGGTGAAAAAACATAAAAATATACGTCCTTTTCCTATAACTTGCTCGACGTACGCTAGAGATGACGCGTAATGGTAAGAGAATAAAAAAATATTCGTTGATAGGTGGGCGAGTACTGCAGTTATGTGTAGAATGGGAATACATCGGAATGGAAACTCGCTTGACCGTGACTTTTCCACCGTATCTCCATCGACTACTACTATGGTCGGTTCGCGATCAAATCTACGGAATGGTTAACGCTTTCACGGTACAAAAAGTACGGACAAAAAGAAAGAGGGAAAAAAATGAACGAGGGTGAAGAAAATAAAAATAATAAAAGTTGGTAGGACCACAGGCAATACGGTCGTACGGGAAGAGGAATCGGAGAGAAAAGAGAAATTTCATATATATATATATACACATATTATGTATAAATATATATACTCGTATGCCAGTACTGGCTCAAAGAAATCCATTGGCCCTGACCACCGGCTTGCTTCCGGATTGGCGTGCCATCATTTTTCCAATCCATTACCCGAACAGGGTACCTGCTGAAACATAACTGTATAATAATATGTATATACGCTTCAAGTCGTTCGTTACGTTCTTTACACGTCAATGGTTCATCATAATTTCAATATCGGGCTATTCCTATAGGTTATACATAATTATATTCAATATATCATATTATATATATATATATATGCATATATATACAAAACATACTTAACGGTGTATAATTTATATATTTTGTTAATTGTATTATAATAATTGTGCATGTGAACAGGCGCCATTTACCAGGTATAAGGTTATCGAAAAAAGTGTGTTAACGCTTGATTTTTTAACTGTCGTTCTCTCGCCGTGCGGAGAAAAGTACCTCACGACCATCACTGCCATAATAGTGAAACAAATGGTGCAAATAATATTTCGACTTATATTTTTAGAAGTACGTAATAAGCTCCACTTTAAGAGTAGAAAAATGTTTCGTATCCTTGACGTGTGTAACCGATAGGTACTCTCGTAAGTGCTTGGTAATATGTTACCTATTTTACATATTTTTATACTTTGAGCATTTATTTATGTTTTCCTTATATTATTTCAGTTAATTCCGAGTATAATATAATATTATTAATATCTTTCAAATATTCATTATGTTTATGACGCAGACTGTTTAAATTTTTTTTTTCTATGAATAAGTATATCAAGTTTATTCCTATTACTTTTCTTAGTAAGTATTCTAAAATGATGAAAATAAACCCTGAATATATTATTATACTACCTTTTTACTCGATCTATTGTTTTTGAAATAGTTACATTGTTTATACGAGTAGTATTTTTTTATGTCTGTGCGCAAAATATTTGTTCCTTCATACGTACCTACTACATGATTTTTTTCAAAATAATATTCCATTCGAGATTGACGATGATTCCAATGATATTTTAAATAATCGTTGGTTTAAATAATATCTTCACAATTCATTCTTACTTTGTCACGTTGAAAATAAAAATATACGATATTACTTCGTTACATGGTTGATGATCAATCAAAATCATGATATCGATCAATTTTTTAGGTAAGCATATCCATTTGATTATAAACGTACGATAAAACAGAAAAAGTAGTAATTAAAGGTCGTAACATATTGTTAAATGGTGAAATATTGTTTTCCAATCCATTATCTTGACCATCACTATCAATTCAAATAGAGAAAGTTAAATGTACATAATATTCTTATAACTCATTATTATATATTATAATACTAGCAAGCCCTGCACGTCATTTTCAAATAAATCAAATACCCGTAAATTTACTCTTTCTTAATCACTGTAAATTTTAAAAATGTTTGACACAGTTTTTTGAATTGTTTTGACCAAGTACAATAAAAGTCTAAAATTGTATCCATTTATAATAATAATTTTATTTCCTGTGAACTTTGGCAACAATAAATAAATAATAAAATTATTTTTCATCAGTAGTAAATATGAAATACTCTTTAAAATGTAGAATTAAAAAATTTGTTTGAAGTGAGGTGTATATTTCATTGGGTATAAGATTAATTATTAAGTATCAAATTTCAGAAGCATGGGTGTGATAAACTTAGCAGAGGTCAATTATACAAACAAATACACACACATACACATAAATATTGTCTTTATTAATATAGATAAATATATATTAATTACTTTATGTATATGTTTATTTATCAACTAAGGAAAAATATTTATTTAATATGTTTGAAAAGTTGATTTTATTTTACGTCAAATAAGTGAATAACCAATAAACATGAGTTTTAACAGTTTTTGGATCAAAATTGAATTGGAAAAAACTTTTCACCATTGACGGTAAACAAACTTTCAATGCCACGTATCAGTGATTACTACTTTTTTTCCCCCGTTTTTTTTTTTTAAGCTCCAATTTAAAAGCCCCATTGTCTGATCCGTTAACTTTAATTAACTCGATATCAGTCTCTCCTGGAATTCCTTAAAAGGTTTTAATAGAAAAGAAAAATACACCATTTTCGAAGAAAATTGCTTTTCACATTATTGACGTTGTCAAAAATCAGATTTAAACTAGGTATAGGTAGTATACTAAGTTCAGTATAAAAATAATTAGTACCAGATAATTCTAGCAATATACACAGCTTCCATGCCAGATACTTCTTAAGAGTTTTTGATCTCATGAAAATTAATGTCAATGGCTATATTTGTCTATAATATGCCAGCATTACTGTTCACACATACAATGTTTTTGAATATTTTTAATTTAATTGTGTAATTTTATATGATTTTATAGCCACTAAATTTTAAACGTCTATTAGTTGTTAATTTGTATTTTGAATAATAATAAAATTGTAATCACATAATTATAATAATTAGATTTTTACTGTTTATTATGATACTATATAAATATGATTTATACAACAAAATAGAGAATTATTGATAATAGTTAATTATTCTAAGTTTATAGTGATATTATTTATTTTAAATATTTTAAATATTATCTTTAAATTTCCAATATATATATATATGTATATATATGTGTATTTGAATAAGCTACAGTAAAAATATGAATAAAACAAATTTATTATCCAACTGTTAAAATAAATCATATGATTGCCAATAATTTTTGACATATTACACTTATAGCCAAGTTCTAATAAAAAATGAAATCTATCTGGTACATGAATTCATACATTGTGCATTAGGTGCGCTTGTATATTATATATATATACATAAACGTGTCAATAAATGCGTTTAAAATAAATATTGATGATGAAATATTATTCTATAACTGTTGTTCCAAATCCATTACGTAATTTTTTCATAATTTGAAACTCTTTTTTGATGTTTCCTGAATCAAATTGTTTTTAAAACTAACACGCAGTAAACTCGATTGAAATTTATATTCTTTAAAATATATTTTCGATAAATATCAAAAATTAATTTTTTACATTCGATTTGCAAAAATGTGTTATGATATTTGTAAGTTTCCAAAGTGAATTACATTTTTCATTAGAATAATAAAAAACATACTGTAAAGTAAAAAAGTTGTATTAATTTTTTTCAAAAATCTCGATAGAATATTAAAATTGACATAATCATAACAGAATTTTGTTTTAACATTATAATGTACAAAATTGAGTATGTTAAAATATTATAGCTTGGAGTATGCATATTATAGGCATGTATCATTTTTTTTTAATGAAATATTTATCACAGAAATTCATTTATATAATTTTCGATCCACGTATTTTATTAAAAATATTTGATCTAATAAATAATTTAAATGATTTATACATTTTACATTTTTTTTTTTTTTTTATGTAGATCACATTTTGAATTGTTAATACTAATTTACTATCTTTGTATTAGGATAACATTTTTGAAATTACAAAATATCCATAAAATAATGTCAATGTCAATAGGTCATTTATTTACAAAGAAATTTTTTAAGAATTATATTATGCACATTACACATGCAGTATCAAGTATCTACTATTCATAGAATGATGTTTAAAAATAAATAGGGATTCAATTTTTAATGTTTTTTAATTTTATTATTCTACATTAGTAAATTACATAGTACAATTAATAATTATTACAAGCCAATCATTTAAAATTTTGTATTCTTTATTTTAATACTTATAACAATTTTAGAAATATGTATACTAATAAATTGGTACTTTCTTAAACTTAAATATAAATATAAGTATAAAGTGCACATAATAATTTTTAATATTTAATTACAATAATGTATTATTAAAATATTAATGAGTTTATTGTTTTTTTTTTTCCATTTAACTTAAATAAAATTATATATATATATATATATAAAAGAACATACATATTTATGGACATCTAAAATTAAGTGAATATAATTATTTAATTCAATTCAATCGAAATTAGCGAGTTGTTATGCAAAAGGTTATATTCATTTTAGTTTTTTAGCTTATATAATTAGTCAGCATTTTTATTAACTTAACTTATAATATATTTTCTAATATTCATAATTAGGTTAGTTTGGAATTATAATATTTATTTACCATGTATAGTTTCATAGAAAGATAAAATACTTTCAGAAAACTAGATTCTATGATAACAATTTTATTATTGTAAAAGGTTAAAAAATAATATAAAATGAACATTTTATGTACGTCTACATTAACTATGAGCCTGGAAATAAATAAAATATTCATAGCTAATACTTATCTGTACAACTATCGATTATATCAAATTCAATTTAAATTTATAATTAAAATACCACCTATATAGATTTTAGGTATATTATTTTCATTTTACATTTAATGCACTGTTGCAATATATTTTATTAATTATACATTTTAACACATATGGTATTTTTTAATATTTACAATTTCCTTAATTTTATTTATCAAATAACTAATTAAATAATCTCTGGTAATAATTAACTAAATTTTAAACTTAATTAATGTATTCAAAATATAGTCTACCAATTAATTTAATATTTTTCATATTTACTTTTTGAATAGCATTTAACCTATAAATAATTGGTTTTTTTTATAAATATTTCAGTGCTTGTTTATTAATTATTATAATTTTAGTATCACATTATTAGAAAAGTCATACATTTATAATTATAAGCAAAGGTTTGAGAGTTTCATGTGAATATCACTAAAATATTTAATATTCTCTCAGCCTTGCTAAATTTAAATATTATTTAATTACTTAGTTTAAAAATATAATGTTTTATGTACATTTTAACTTTTTTATGTATTATATTATAGATTTTAAATATTTATTTCTTATTTATTTATATACATATCAGTGATTTCTAAAATAATATAATGTTTACTGACAGAAAAATACTTAAATAAATTTAATTAATAAAGGTGTTAAATTTTAAGTCGCTTATATATTTTTATATACATGATTAAAATTTTGGTTTAAAATAATACCCATATGATTGAGATGATTGAGATAAGTTATAGTATATTTTTTATAGTTATTATACTAATATATTTAATAATAATATTATTGATTAAAGGAACTAGTACGAATTTTAACCATTAATTTTCTTTAAAAAATGTAAATTATATGTTTCAAATTTCAAACTTCTATTTATGTTTTAAATATTGTGTGTCCATGAGTTTAAATAAGTAATCAATGATTAATAACCCAACCAAAGCTTTCACAATTAATATTGGTTTTAAACTTTGAGCAGTTACCTTAAATTAATATACTAAATTCAACTATATTTAAATTTTATTACATACAGATTCTATTCAAAGATCAATACTTTTAAAAATCAAATTGGTAAATATTTGAATATTTAAATAAAAAATGAACGGTTGTATATGATTCAGAAAAAAAAACAAAGTGAAAAATAAGATCATACAAAACCATTGTAATTTTGTTTTACATAATGCACAGTGAAAATCGAAATTGTGTTTTGCATCAAAGTTGGATTTACGAACAAAAATATGTTGTATTGAAAATAAATCGAAAACTTCAGTTTTTGACTTATACTAACAAAGATATTTAGTAAAAATGTACGTCCAACTACTTAAATATTAATAATTTTAAAAGATTAATTGTTTTTTATTTGGAATCTTATGTTCAATTTTTTTATAACACATTAAATTTATTGTTTTACACTTTCCTATACAGATTAAATATATATATATATATATATCATTTCTATATAAAATGGTAATATAGATATTTATTTTATTATTTACTATTGATAGGCCTAGCTTATAGCCATGTGTATTGCATTTATTATATATTTTTATGTACATGTCTCCGAGTTTAAATATCATAATCATCTATTATGTTATCTGGTTGCTCCCTCCCGCAATCACATTTTGTGTATTTTATATTGTATTGCTTATATATACTATATATATTCATTTTTTGTTTGGATAACACCTTTAGGCAAGTACTTTATTTATAATATATAATATACATATACTGATGAAATCATAATACGATTTCTCCAATGGATTACTATTTACTGAATATTGGTTATTTGACTAAATTCCCAATCGATAGATAGATTACGTTTAAATGAAACTTTGAGATCACTAGCTGGTCCAAAGACAAATAATAACAAAACAAATTCAAAACTAATATTGCACTACATCACGCTACTCTCGTAATATTAAATAATCACTATTTAATCCCGAATCGAACTTAAACGAAACACATTTTCTACAAATACACCGTCATCAATATATTGTCTAAATGTTTAATTAATAACTTTTGTTAAACGCCTTAATAAATAATAATAGGCATATTATATAACTATCGTAATGATAGCCTGCATTGCGTTAAATTAAAATATCATTAATTATGTATCGTGATGTTAAATTTTTGAATTGTTTTTAGAAATGTTCGAAAAAAATAAGAAACATTTTCAGAAATTTCCAAAACGAGATAATTTAAATATGAACTTAGTAGTATTGATACCTCGTTATCAA
This sequence comes from Melanaphis sacchari, assembly GCF_002803265.2. Taxonomy (NCBI): domain Eukaryota; kingdom Metazoa; phylum Arthropoda; class Insecta; order Hemiptera; family Aphididae; genus Melanaphis; species Melanaphis sacchari. The sequence continues at coordinate 1,419,475 of NW_020270545.1, forward strand.
AAATGAAAATTGAGTCAAACATTTTTGAAAAATGTATTATATATTTTTGGAAATTTCCTTCTAACATCAGTATACTTGTAATAAATTATTATTAAAAATAGTATTACTAGTATGACAATGTTCTTTTGTAATAACCTATTTGTTTCATTTGTCCCACAGTCAAACCGTTAGATGTGCAAGTGCTCAGTAGCAGGCAGCCGCTTAGTTCCGGCCGGACGTACGAAGTGCAGTGTCAGGCGGTGGGCTCCAAGCCGCCGGCTAACGTGACGTGGTGGAAGGACAATGAGAGGTTGACCAACGCTACGCAGACCGTAAGTACAACAATAAAGTACGAGTATGTATATGTGCGTGTAATGAATATCATACACCAACAACCTGCCCGCTGGCTAATCTGTGAACGCTTTTGCCTCTCGGAAACTACCCCTTCTATGACCCCCTCCCCCCATCTCATGCATTGAGACACAACCACTAAATGTTCGGTGAGCGACCCTTTCCGGGTAAACTCTATGGTTACTGATAAGCACCGTGACGTTTTGTAAACCGAACAAAACCAAAAAAGGTATTCGCGTTATAAGAGACTGCGTTGTCCCAAAATGTCATCTGATATTAATAGACCTAAATAATAAAACCTATCTACCACGTTTTATTTAATTATTTTTATTTCATTTGTCCGGAGAGCAGCGACATTGTATTTCTCGAAATCCAACATCGGTTGACAATGCGTAATTTTAAGTTTGGTTTTTCTTTTTGAGGGTAAAATACGTCACCACGTACAAATTAAAATCTAATTGCGCTTATCTGCGTGCAATGCATTATTAAAAGTGGGTACGTTGCAAACACTGCTCTTGTATACCCACATAATTAATACACAACCGAAATTATTACCTGCGCTAGGAGGCCACGGCACTAACGATTTTTAAAAGAACCCGTATACGAAATGTTATAACAAAATATATTATGTCCAAAGCAATATGAGAATTTAAAAATCCAAAAGAGCACATCTAACGTTCCACATCAACACCACTTTTTTTTTTAAATCCCTCTAAACAAATCATATTTCTACAAAAACTGAATATTACAATTTACAGTTAAAGTTTCAGCCAAAAACACTATTTCAATACTTAATGGTAGAGCCCATAATAAAAATGATAAGGTTACCAATTAGATGATAATGTATTAAAATTGAACATAAAATATTTATACATTAATAACCGACGCGTGGTATAAAAAAGCTAATAGTCAAAGAATTTTTTTTGAAATTTCTATATAAATAATTAGAACGACACTGACCTAATTATGCAGCAAGTTAAGAAATTTTTATATTTATAAATCAAATAACTAAATAATAGATAAAATTAAATCACTATCTTGAATGAATTGATCGAAAAATAAACGAAATAGTATAATAAATTACACTATAAACCATATAACTAACAATAGTAGCATAAAAAAAAAAAACTTAACAAGGGTATTAAAATTTAATAAATCAATATGAAACCTACTATTACAGATAACTTAATAATTATAATTAATTAATATAATATCTATAATAAAATTAAAATGATATTCAGTAAAAAGTTAATACTTAAAATAAGTCATTTGAATTAATTTAAATACATCCTACATGGTTGTAGTAAACTTTAAGTTTAATAAAAAAAAACATAACAATCAGCTGGTTAATTATAACATTCTTATAAATTTAAAAACATGCGTATTAAAATTCTGCAACACATCAATGTATAGACTATTTTCATTTGTCGCTATAGGTAGATCGTAAATTTATAAAAAAAAAATAATTATAACTTTAACTTTCAAAGACATTTTTCGTAATACTACTAGCGATATAGGTACTAACGTATATTCTACTAAGTATATTTTATATAAGGTAGATTGCTGTTTTCTAGTTTTGCTATTCCTAAAATAGTATACATTAAAAATCTAAGCATATTTTAATTATGTTATATTATAAATAGAATATGACACCGTACATTTATACTATATTCACATTTCTGACATACCTGGAAACAATTCACTAGAATATGAAAAGGAAAAATTACATCGAATAATATGATTTGTTAAGTTATATTTTGCAATCAGTTTTCATTGATAATTTTATTTTTATTAAATATTCGAACAATAAATTAATGCATTTAATAATTTGTTCAAACTTATTGCAAGTACTCATCTTAATTATTTGTTGAAAATATTTACTAAAAAATGATCGGAGATTTTTATATTAACTATTTAAAAAGTTTTTTAATATATCATAATAATTCGTTTATTATGAATAGGTTGTAAATTTAATATATAAAAATAAACTCAATTTATATTTATGATCACGATGGCAGATGCTATTTAATTTTATCTTCGGATTGGATTTTAAACTTTATACTGACACACAAATATTTTTAAAATCTTATCATAATATACTACCATCGGCACTTTTTTTCTTTTCTTTTTTTTGATGACAAAATATCGTACAACTTAAGTAAAACAAAATATAGTTTTTAGTGTTTACATACAAATCTCGTATTAATAATATACAGTAATTTTAAAAACATTTTATGTTGCTTGAAAAATATTTTTATATTATTAAATTTTTTTTTCTCCTCAAACATAAATAACTGTTTTTTACCAAGTTCTTAACATTTTAAATATAAACCTAAAAAAAAAAAAAAAACAAATATAAAAAAATATATTTAATTTATTTTATTTCATTAATTATTTTTAATTAAAAAAACTAAACCACTACATAGTTAATTTGTAAAATATAATCAAAGTAAAAATAAAATAAAATATAATTTAAGTACTAAATCAAGTCATATTTGTATTAATAGCTTTACGTTAGTATTCAATAAAATTATATTGTCTCAATTTTTTTCTTCGGTCATGATGAATTTTTTTTTTTTGCCCAAACATTAAATAACTAATGCAATTTTTTTACTTTTAACCTCTTGAAATACTCACTGCGTTTACTTTTTTTTTACCAAAAAAGAAATTGAAAATCTATGCTTTTTTTACTACTCCAGAAAATGATGACAGATATACAAAAAAAACACTCCTCCTTATAAAATCAATATATATATATATATATATATACTTATTCATTGTTACGCTCAGAATTTAAAGTGTAATCATTATACTGTATCATCATAACTAAAGCCAAAGTTGACTGGTATTCTTTAACTTTTAAACGTCTAAGTTTATACTTACGCAGCTATCTTATCCTATTTCCTATGTATAAAACCGTATTGATTAAATTAGTTTTGTATGTATTTTCATTTTCGAATGTATGTAATTTAATTATTTGCTAATTCGGAAATAATATGTATTTCGTGTAACGATAGAAATCCAAAACTTATCGTTATTCGTTACCTATTGAACATTAATGTGATCACTGTGAGCTAATTTGAAGCAGATATTAGAAATTTATATTTTTGAATTGTGTGAAATGTAAAATGTAATTCATTTAATCTTCACTATTTGAATCATAAATATGAAATGTGATAAATTAATAAATTTTTATTCATACACCTATTTTACTATAAATGTTTATATATTGAAACATTAATAATTATTTTTTTTCAATTTAACTAATGATACTTGAAAAGTATATTAGATTATATTAATTGCATTATATATTTTACTAAAAAAAAAACTTTCTATCAAAAAACTTTATTAAACTCTATAGTATAATTATCTTATTAAAAACTTAAAAAATATTAATTAAGTTTCCAATACATTCCTTTATTTAAAATGGCATTATTTATGAGCAGAATGTAAACTTTACACTTTAATAATTGGATATCGAAGAATATTCAGAAACGGAAAAACTTTCCTTTTGAACTAACTTTATCGAAAACGTATTCTAGTAGTAAGCTTATTTGTATTTATCCAACAGGTATCGCCAGATGGCAATGTAACATCATCCACTTTAACTTTCCAACCAACAAAATCAGACAATGGTAAATCATTGATCTGTCGAGCTGAGAACCAAAATGTACAACACTTAGAGGAGATGGGTAGTAAAGTGGAAGACTCATGGACAATTGATGTACACTGTAAGTAACTTAATTAATATGGCTATTGTAAAAACATATTATTCTTAAGTGCATTGATAGATCAAAAATATTTTAAAAACAACAAAATCAACTAAAAATACAATCATTTTTTAATTAATGTGTTACCAAAAATAAAATAAATATCTTTAACTATTATATATAAATTATTTTTTCTAGATATATTTTTTATTTAAATTTTATATCTATAAAAATTTAAAGCATAACACAGTTTGTCATGTAAACCAATAATTATTTTAAATTAGTTTATATTAGTTACATATTAACATTTTATTGAAATCGTTTTTCCAATTTAAAAACAAAAAAATATTGTTGATTGACTTAATAAAACTAAAAGCAAATAAATATTATAATACATTATTATAATATAATATTTCATTATCTGCAGGTTATTTACTTAAAAGATAAAAATATAAAGTTTATTTTCATTATATTTCAGTTGTCAAATCAAAAATATTATTTCTATAATATAAGCAAACATTATAATATTCTCTGTTTTCTATTAAGATAGGTTAGACAAATTTCAAATTTGAATATATCGACGAAATTAAATTATATAAATACATTATTTTAAATATACAATAGTTTTTACAAAATATTATATTTCCACTTGATTTAAATTTATATTTATTTATAGTTGTACATTTATGTGTTTTTCGTAATGAAATATATTTCAAGTATTGATTCTTTTGGTCCATTAAATATAACGTAATATATATTAAACATAATTTACAATTTATCTTTAATAATTTTAATTAGATAAATTTTAAACTTTTATACTTAAATCGTATAGACCTAGCTGGATCAAAAAAAAAAAAAAATACGATATTGACCTATGTCCTATACTGTATTTCAATGTGTTTTTTTCAGAACCAGTGACTGTTGAGTTCTTTGTAAAATACTATTTATTTTTTTAATTCTTCTATATAAATAGTACTTATTTGTTTCAGACGTACCAATATTGAAACTGGCTTTGGGAATCAACATGAATCCGGCAGATATTGAAGAAGGCGACGATGTGTATTTCGAGTGCAAGATCGATGCCAATCCACCAGCGTACAAAGTGATTTGGAAGCATAATGTGAGTTGTCTTCACCATCTACGCATATTAAAATATATTTCCAGTTTATTTTTAACATACTCGTATTTAAAGATATAAATATCTCTAGAAGAAATATTCAGTTATGCAATTTAAAATACAGAGTCATATGAAAAAATGTATCGACGTTTATCACGACCTGAAATTACCTAATAAAATTGTATACTATTAAAAAAAATTCTCATATCTGTCTTTTGTGTGGTTGCCAAACCACAGGGGGACTTAGATACAAAAAATGCAGTACGGGTTAATTTACACTTAAAATATAGCAGTGGTGTTAATGAAGAGATGTTATAAAATGATGATCATCGTTGAAAGATACACAAGAGCATCGCCGTATAATTGCAGTTCTCAGCGAGCGTCTTAAGAAAATCCACTAACGCACCACCTCTGAACTCTTTTAACCTCGCGATTGCATCTAAAGTGTACGTTTGTGTACTCTGCAGTTAGTGATGGAAACCTCTTGTCCACAAGATCAACAAGTTAAAGTTGTAGGACGTGACTGAGCGCTTTTGAAATTTGTACATACATAAATGACACTCGTAAATTTACGTCGTCTCACGCGCACGGACGCCCAAATACAGTTAACGGGCGTAAAACAATATATTATATATATATATATAAATAATCAGCTATTATTGGTTCGATAATATTATCTTCTATGCATAGTCTATTACATGGCCCTTGTTACTCGGGTGGTTTTAATACACCGTACTGTATTCTTTAGTCACCTGCCTGATTAATATAACCGCCAGCATTGCTAATTTAAAAGAAGAGATAAACAAAGTAAACCCACTGCATAATACTGGCGCGCGATAACTTCTTGATTGAAAATATCTCACCCATCCACAACATAAATATTGGATTTTATACTGCAGTGTAATAGACACGTTGATTTTTTTTTCTCGTTTTATAACGTCAAAACATCTTAATAATTACTTTTTATAACTATATTTTCAGTTAATTATTTTTTTTCCATCATATTTTAATAAGATATCCTATTATGAGGTACGTCGATGTCTTTCACAGACTTAAATCTCATCTGCAATGTAGGTTAAACACAAAAGTAGTAATTGATATCCAATTTGTCATCGTTAAATTTCTGAGTAAGAAATATAAATAAAAATAAATAAATAAATACAGCTCAAAACATAATTTATTTTTAAATTGTTGTTTTTAAAGTCTTGATTTGTCATGTAGACTGATTAATATTTATAAAATAAATACTTAAAAAACAAAAAAATTTAGTCAAACATCTATCAATTGTATATTCAAGCTTCATTACTAAATAAACTGTTCTCAAATATTAGTATATTAACAGAGTTTAAAAATTTAGTATTATATGAAAATGAATAATCTTGGTGTCAGTAATATTACATTAAAAATGTATAACAGGATATGTAGGTATAATTTTAAACTCGTTTTGATGATTTAATTGAATCATCATTGTTAACAATTTAATAATTTATGCAGTGTTTTCTCTGTTTCATTATTGAATTTCAGCATATTCATTTATTGCTATACTCAATTTATCGGTCACGTATTTATTTGAAACCATACGTAAGTTATCTTTAGTACAGTGGATTATTTAATTTTGAAGGGTTTATTACTAAATATAACGTATACAAATCTAAAATAAACAATATTAGAAATGATGTAATTATTTTAGAATTATTATTAGAATACGGAAAAAGGTAAGTTCGTGTGGTGAAATATTTTACACGAGTAAAATAAAATAAAATAAATATTTAAAAAAAAAACAGTTGCATTCGAGTGTTATGTCAAGCATATATGTGTATTTTTCTGATTACTCCGTATAGTTTCTATCGCTGAATTCATTCATTTTTTACGTGAAAAAGATAGTGCCTTGAATACAAGCTCAGGGTAATGAGTGCGTTTTAGTAATGAATACACGTGTTTGTTTTCTGTTCACCGGACACAGGGTCAAGTGATCCAAGGAAATGTGAAAAGCGGCGTGATTATGAATCAAAAGGACCTGGCACTTCAAAACGTCAAGAGACAGCAGGCGGGGAACTATTCGTGTTTGGCTAGCAACGTGGAAGGAGACGGCGAGAGCAACGTCGTCCGGCTGACAGTCATGTGTAAGGGAAATTTATGATAATACTAACGAATATAATATATAATACGGTGTACGGAAATCGAAAGAACTAGTTAAAAACGCGACTAACCACAATATTCAGGCTTGCATGGATCATTATATTATAATGATAATATTAAAATACGGTTTAAATTGATTCAAAAATAATAAATGGCTTGGCGTGGCGCGTTGGCTGCTATCAGTCGCGGAATGCGACTGAAAGTAAGTAACGGCCACAGCTACTAGCTCCCAGATGGGTGACCACTCGGGATCAAAGTGGTTAAAAGCCTTGCCACACATACACGTGTTTGCTATCAACTGTAACAATCGTAAAATACAACCTATCGTACTAACCTTACCCCTTACCATAGTTCATAACACCTACAAACACCTAATGGCCCCAGTCGCCGGACTTAAGTTCAATAAAAAAAAAAATAATAATAATAATAATAAACAATTGTGTTTATTTTCTCAGTAGTTAACTAAACTTATTTTTAAACTTCTTGATTTTCCATTATATAGTCATCAAATAGTATTTTACAATCGTTTAAAATTTAAAACTAATTTGGACTAAACGTTTGCATAATATGACAACTTATTACTGTTCAACTAATGTATTTTAAGCTCGTTTAATAATATCGATACAAATTTTCCCAATAATATGTAACACGATTTAAAAACAGCAAAATTTTTATTAAATTAAACACGTAATTTTTAATATTGTACCCACATTAAAAATAATTCAAAATAAATTGATTATTATACCACAATTTACAATTTGCTTCACGCACCATTCACAACACGTTCCAGTTGATTATAAGAATGTAGCGAAATTGCCTACCGACTACCCCGTATTAGACAGTTGTCATTTATGTAATCTGATAAACACACGGTTTATCCGCTGTGGTTTTAACAATAAAAGAAAAGCGTTTTAATGAAACTTTGTACGCATTATCAACACATACATAGTGTATAGTCTGTCTACCATAGAACATCAATTTTATGAGCACACGTATACATGTATAAAAAAACTTCAAAACTTTTAAATTTAAGATTTTTTCTTAGTGAAAGTACTAAAAAATATCATATATTATTAATATTATTATTATAGTCTCAAGAACTCAATATACGATATATTACAAACAATATTAGAACATTTAAGTTATAAGGAAATTTAATAACTTATTTCACTTTTATCTTATTATTTCAATCTAAAAATTATTATACCTTTCATAATAAACTTAAATATTTTCCAATTGACTTATAACGTGTTGTTTATATATATTTTAAGCTAATAACCACGATTTTGATGCTGTAACAATAAAAAAAAATATATATATATATTCTGAGATTCGAATATTCCAATTCACTTAATTCACTTAAAATATATTTTTTAACATAAATATTTTAATTATATAATACTAATACACTGTTATCGAATTATAAGAATCTATTATACTATAGCCTTTGGGAATTAGTTTTCGATTGAGTGTGTTTTTATCTTATGATTGCACTCAATTTTATGTCTTTCAAACATTTAAAATATGATCAATTTTACTTAAACTTTAATAACATTATTTAAGGTTATTATAATACCTACCTACACTAAATCATTATTTTAAATGTAATGTAAACAAAATCCTATCACAAAATTGCCTAGTATAAATTAACATAATTGTTGCTGTTCAACGTACATAAATAATATATACATAATATGTATTTGCTTAACTGATTTTATGCTTATTAAAATTTAATTAATTAATACATTTTATGAATATCTCAAAAATTAAATCTAATCTACTTGAAAATATTAAAGTAGGATTAAAAATTAACTATTAAATTTTAAAATTAACATAACAATTAGATTATAAATACAATTAAATTTTATCGCAGTATCATAATCGCATACGTTTTAAACTGTTATTAAATTTATTGTTAGTATTATTTACATATAATTATACGATTGCTGATTTTCAATGAACTAGATACATGAAATTTGACTACTTTAACTTAGGCACTTTATTAGCTTTATGAATCAATAATTACATTTGTGATTTTTAAACTAATAATATAAAATTAATAACAATAAATAAATTCGAAGTTATTCAATTACTATTGTATTTTAATGATATTTTTAAAAATTATTTTGATTTAAAAATTATCATATATTGTGTATAATTATGGTGTTTTTTTTGGGTGGTTTGCAGACAAACCGGTGTGCAGGCACAACCAAAAGTTGACGTATGGAGTGGCACGAAACGAAAACACGGAAATTGTGTGCGAAGTGGACGCATATCCAGCGCCGGATGTTTTCAAATGGACCTTTAATCGGACTGGCAGCGTGGCATCCGAAATAGGCAGCAACGAGGTGATCCAACACACCAGAACAGGTGGCGTCGAAACCGGAAATGTGAGTGGCGGTTTGTCATCCGGCAAACGCAACAAACTATCATCAGTGCTTACATACAGTCCTTCAGCCATGGGAATGGGCGGCGGTGGAGGAGGCAACGGAAATGGAGGCAACGTTGGAGACAACGATTACGGAACTGTCACTTGTCGTGCTTCAAACACCGCTGGACAGCAAGTAGAGCCTTGCGTTTTCCACGTGATCGCAGCCGGTCAGTACTTATAATAATAATTATTAGAATCAAAATAAAATATCATCAATTACTCTTAGACTTAAACTTAAACGCCTGACAAAATTAGATTTGAATATTCTGTAAAATTTCGACAGTTCTCTAATTGTGTTTTAAAAATATGTTTTCGGTTTTGTAACGTACATGAAATATTACTTTTCCCGATTTCGAGGTATAAACACAGCATTTTCGATAAATTCACCACGCGATTTTCAGAATTTGAAAAGCTCGATTTTTTGTGAAATGGTTTTTTGTTTTAATTGAACATTTTTCGCTGTAGACATTGTTTGTATTGAAAATACCATCTTAATGCACATCGGATTCTATCAATTAGTTATTAGTAGGTGCGTCAAAATTATAATTCCGTTTAGATAGATAATACCTTATAAACTCGAATTAAAGTTTTATCATATAGTAATAGGTATATAATTTTAATAGATAATTGGTAACTTTAACGGATTACACTTAATTAGAAATGTCGTTAATTTATAGTTAAGAAACAATAATAATTTAATAGTTTATCGTTTACTACAACGTTTGTCTATTATAATACGTAAATTTAAATTGTAATGATTTTATAGTTATGGCTTAAAATGTGATTTCTATTTTAACTTTAACCGTGACACGTATCATTGAATTTGATACGATCGAATCATTATTTTCTATTTACCGTACGTTTTATACTAAAATTAGACTCGAAATTCGCATTCGCATAACACATTTACACGTAACACCAGATAAACGAATTAAAAAACATTAAAACGCAACGGTCAATTGCGTTTTCCACTAATAACTATACTATAGTCGCACCGCGTCGAATACAATGAAATTCGCAATCATACGCTTTATTTACTTATAGGGATTAGACATAGGTATATTCAGTAAACGATGTGCCTTTATATACCCAGCTTTTTAGAGAGGGAATTTCGAGCAGCTTTACAATAATTACCATCGAATTTTTTCCGTTTATTTCTTTTCAGCTTGGTGGTTTACATTTAATAATGCCCTGGATAACAATAATAATAATGGACATAATATTATTATTATCATTATTCCAGAGTATGAATGCATGAATAAGGATCATAAACATTTGAAACCTGTTATCACGTTTACGTTATATTATTGTGTACGTATGTAGAATTACAGTGCACACAATAAGATTTTTCATATTTATTTTTCCTATGATTCAAATAATCGTCTGTATAAAAATAAACATAGGTACATGAAAGGAATTAAAGAATATTTTGATTTTATAGAATGATTTCCATTTTATTTCAGTAAACATAATTAAAACCCAAGTATATTATAACTATAATGGTATGATTAATTTGAGCCATTGCATTATCTATAAATGTCGAATTTATAGCAATGTAAAAAATAATAAATCATAAAAAAAATTATTTTGGAAGTTTATTTATAAAAATATATAATACATTTAGTATTTTAAGAACAATAAAAATGTAGTATAATTATAATATGTGAATATTTGGCTTTTTATTATATTTTTACAATGTTTAAAACATAAAAACTTAATATTAGAAAAAACGGTTTTGGCCTACAAGTAAAATGATCGTTTTAAGCAGAGTAATTATTTCCTGATATTTATAGATATTAACGTAACAACAGTTATTGTTACAATTAACTACTTATATTCCAAAGAAATATTTATTTTTAATTATTAATGCCGAGTTCACCTAATCATATTTATAGGTACGCATTTTATACACAATACTTAACCATGTTTGATTATTTTGAATAGTCATTTAAATTATGATATTCAATTATAGCCTTATGCGACAAATTATAATATAACGATAAAACAAAAATGTATTAATTCGTTGATCCTTTTTCTAAGGTGTAAACTGTCAAACATTTGATTTGAAAATTGTAAAATCATAAATTTGACAATCTTCGAGGTCTACTTAATATGCGATCGAGTAGCAATTGAAGGGTTCTTTTGTGGTTGGACAAATATACGCGATTGTGTTCCTAAAAGGGTAATCCGTGTGCAATCGAGTTCTGCCTGCCCAAAAGATATTCGTGTTTTGCTAAAAGATCAGATCGTTCGCAACAGAGCTGCCCGTTTAGAATTCCTAATTTATCTGTTTTCCAGTCGACCGGCTAATTGCAGGCACGTCGCGCGGACGTAAACCGCAGGATTGTTTAGGACTATTAGAAACGATCATTTATATTTATATTTATATATATATATATTTATAAATATCGGATAAAACTGCGAATTTTCTATTCGCGGTCATTAATCTCGTGTATTTGTTTTTTTTGCCGGGCCGCAGTGAGACCTGACCCGCCGTTCAACTGCACTTCCGGTGACCGGACGCAGTTCTCGGTGCACGTGTGGTGCACGCAAGGGGTTCGACGGGGGCGTCGCTCAACGCTTCGCCCTGGAGGCGTACGACTCGGCGGGCGCCGCGCCGACGGAGGCCGTCCGGTTTGACGACGGGTACGGCGGGCCCGCGGTGGCCGCCGACGGGCCGGCGCCACCGATGTTGGCCAACCTGACAGCCGACCGGCCTGACTTCACGCTCCGACAGCTGTCGCCGTCCGTAGGGCTCCGGTTGGCCGTATACGCGTACAACTCGCGCGGTACCAGCGACCGTACGTGGCTGACCGCCTACACACTCAACTCGCCCGACCAACAGACTACTTCCGGTACGTACAGCGCGATACACACGTAACAATATTTTTGTTATTGTTAGGCTTATTTTGGTCGAACGATTATTATTATTTGTCATTTCCGACAACCGTTTGATTGATAATACGCACAAGATGCGCGCCGTTGTTTTGTTATAATACCATCAATGGTGTTAATATGGATTATAATACTTTAATTCGGTCGATTTACTGTAATAATTATCCGATTTAAACACAAACTTCACGCTAATAGTTATCGTATCGTCGTTTAAAGCTTTGACGACGAACTACGGAACAGTGCTTTCTGGTTTGGAATAACGAAATAAAATCAATAAGTGTCAGTGATAAAACTTAAAAGTAAATTATAAATCTAATAATATATCTATAGGGTGATATCAAAAAAGATTTGAAAATTTTTAAATGTTTGAAAAAAACCAAACGTAATTAAATAAGTGAGTTAAACTTTGAGCTATATAAAAACTTTTTTACGAAATCAGAAATAAAAAATATGTAGTTAGTTAAATTTATGGTTATGCATAATACGTATAAATATGTTACATCAACAACAACTTTTTAGTAAGTATTTTATTGGAAATAAAAATTGCATAGCTACTAGATACAATTATACGGTAAAAAAATAAAACCATGTTTAAATTTGCCGATTTTTTTTACCTACTGTGTTAACATAATATTATAACATTACATTTCAATTTAATAATAATTGTCTTAACATTTCTAGTAATCCTATTTTAACTTCATAATTGTTTTTATAGCTTTCTTTTAAACAATAAACAATATTCACTTTCAATTCTTTAATTATTAATACAATTTTATACACATATATTATACACACATCAATACACACACATTAATATATACTACAATACTTAAAATGTTCAAGGCGTCCAAAAACGGTAGATAAATAATGAAATAATTGTAAATGAAACGACTTCAATATTAAAAAAAGTCGTTTCTCAACTAAAAATTATCATATAATTTAAACTTTATTTGTATTTCATTATTTAAATGATCAGTAATAAGTGTATAAACTTTATATACATAACTATAAGCTAGTACAATCACGAAAAAAATTCTAATTTTCATTTATGTAAATTGATTATTTCAAGTTCTGTATAGTTTATCTTTTATTTCGGTTTTAAACTTTTAACATGGTATTACATTGAGAAACATGTAGTATTATAGGTCCTATGCTTGGTACGAAAACGTTTGGTAGACCAATAATGTAATGTTTGGACTTGACTTTGTTTTTAATACTTTTAACAAAGCAATCTCTTATTATGTGTCATAAAATACATTTTTTTAACCAACCTTCCGTTTAATTACCATGTGCATGTCGTCGTTGTAGTTGTACATATTATTATTTTATGGTTGTTGTACCGCGTTAATGATTATTATGGTTGTAAACATCATAGAAGCATCCATCTAGGTAATATATGTATACAGCTATACGCGTAGACAACTACACAACTACAGCTCAAGTATTTTAATATTTCATACCTTGTCAGCGTTCTACAAGTCTCTAAAGAACTGAAGACTATGTATAAACAGTGTTGTCTAAAGATATAATATTATATTGTCATAACTATTTACGTGTATCGTGTTTCCATATCTGTTTACTGTGGTTAAATCATGTTTCTTTCACGATCTAATACGAACTACTTACTCTTTAAAATACCTACATGCCCTCACAAGACTAGATAATTTTTATATCAAAAGGTATGGAATTTTTTTTCTGTTGATAAATTTTAAAATAAATTCATATTTTTATATTTGTATATTATATAATAATAATATATACGTGTACTGTATGTATATATACATATATTTATTTAAAATGAACGAACAATGGAGACTTGTAAAATACTTATTTTTTATACAATAAAATCACTTAAAAATATTTCCCCGTCCATTTCCTCCGGGGCAACTGATATTTTAATTTTTTCCCCTCTACGCGGCGCTTTTTAGATGAACGTATTATATTGCATATTATATTAAATTTACTTCGCGCATTTGCATGTATATAGGCTCGGTTGAGATATAAAATTATTCATCCATAAGTTAATAAAGTTGATTTTTTTTCAATATTAACAACTCTATTGTTTTGATTAAATGAGTTAAGTATACGCCGTATACTTCAAAGTATACTTTTTTTTATAAAACAATACCAACATACTTTATGATCAAGTTAAAAAAAAATAGATAAGATCTTCATAATATTTTTACGATAACTTTTTATTTCCATTATTTACACAATTTATACAATATAATAAAATAAATCCCCTTTTATTTTACATACTTATATACCCTTTTTTAAAGTACCCAACCTCAAGAATGTGTACTGAGGCATTTGTGGTGAGATAACACTTTAGTAAAAGGTAGCAAGACACTGTTATATTTACTTTTCTTTCAGTTATCATAGTAAGTTAAGAAAGAGTATGTTTTGATCTAAGTTAAAGAGATCTTACTCTCAAACATCCAGTACTCGTTACCGTGGTCAATTTGCGAGTAAAGAGATATTAGAGTTATAAAGTGTAAATCTCGCGGGACCTTGTTAAATTATCCTTTTTTGCAGTACTCGTTATTGTAGTTATCAAAAAGAAAATTAAATAAGCTATTCTACAGTTGTCAATATTTACTCATTTGACAATCTAGAATTCAGAAACCAAAAAATATCTGTTATAAACGTCAATCTTTTGCGTGGCGTATGCTCAATAATAATATGTAAATTGTGCATGATAAATAAAATGTAACTTAATATTAAATACTGAAAAATTTATTTTGTTTATTTGTTAAAAAAACTGTTTTAATAACTTCTTAAATTTTATTTCAAGAGAGAATTTTGAAATTAACAGACTTTACACATGTTATACAAAACTATTTATGTAGGTAACGGTATAGATTTTTTTCTCAAAATAAAATATATACCCATAAATTTACATTACCATGATGATAATAAACGATTATCTGTACCTAAAATTCTAAACTAAATCTATACATACGACACTCAATATTTTCTAGAAATGTACTTTTATATTACAAGTTTTGAGTTATTAATACATGCAATTACTATAAAAAAAAATAGTTTCCCATAAAACTATAAAATAAAATTTGAATAAAGTTGTATTATAAGTATGATAATGCAAATCCTATTAACGACAACGATAAACCTAACATATTATTATATTATATTAAGTTTAAAATAGTTATATATGTAAATATATTATCATTGTAAAAGTTGTAAGCATTTGATTATATTTTATTATCATAATATCCACTTAATTTTTTATTATTAAATAAACTGTCTTATTAGTTTTATTTTTTATATTCAACTTGTATTCACAGCATTAATCTTCAATGTGGTTAGTTATTTATTTTTTCTTAAATATAAACATAATACACAAGTTTTGATAAAAAGTAATTTTTAATTGCTCCTAACTATAAGATAACGACTAATTAGTTTTAATTAATTATCATCATTTAATTTTATTTAATAGTTTTATACGAAAAGTTGTATCGTATATAAATTTTGATATTAAAATAACATTTTTGTAAACGTTTAAAATATAAATTAAAAAATATATTAATTTACATAAGTTATACATACACACATGTATATCATTAAAATCTAATCAATAGCAAAATCTATATCCATACATTTGTAATTCCAACAATAGTATTATGCCAAATTAAAAAATAAAACATATATAATAATCTTATACTATCTTATATAATTAATAAATATTTTTGCTAGAATTTTATGCAAATAATACATAAATTTAACTACAGAAACCAAAATTTCATTAAATTCAATAAAAAAAAAAATTGTCTAACAACTAAAAATATGTACATTCCATTTTCAAATTTGAAATAAAATTGAGTTAAATATGTGTTATAAATATATCAAAAGTTATAGTCACAAATAATAAAAATTAAATTACAATAACTATTTATATTTTTTGTTCATCAAAGACTAAAAACCAATAATTAAATATTCATACAAAAACAAAAATCATTATTTTCAGATTTAATGGTTTACGTGATTTACTCATCTCGATGTCAAGTGTAAACACTGTAATAATAATACAAAAATTATAATACAATAGGTGAATAATTGGAAAATGTATAAACTTACAGAAATTCATACTACCTGCATATATTCACGTTACAGGTATACAGGTCAGAATGTATGATAATTAATATTATGTTATATTTACTATAATAGGGGTCTCCATAATGTAGTTTATTTAGAAGGTAAAATTTACTTGTGAACGCTGGAAGCGTTGTTTTATTCAAATTTACGGATTTGTATACATTAAATTTGCAATTCACTAACGCATAAATTTGTCATTCGATAAGAAAATGTTCCGATTATTCGTGCAATATTATCGCCCGACTCCACCGCGCAATTTCCTCTGGTGATAAACACGTGTGAGTATTTCAAAATTCTAAAACTTTTGTAGTTAACCTATTTTTGATAGTCGTATTTATCGTAGGTATATTATATTTACCGATCGTTTGGAGTTCGCGATAAGGTGTTTAAATCATAATAGCATCGATAATATTATGGGCACCGAGTATGCTATATAGTGGAAATCTGTAGTAATAAAATTAATAATATACATTTGATTATTCCATTAACTGTAAAGTGTTGTACAGTGTTGAAAAATATGTATAAAAACGGACGCTTAAGAAATGGATCCCAATTATCGAATTGGTTATATCGAGTGGCCTATATTAAGTAACATGCGAATTGATTCCGATGGATTTTCTATTTAATAAAAACTATGTTAAAATTAAATTTTTTAATTATAATAGATACATTATAATAATATACCTATTTTGAATTGACCGCAGTTTTGTCCCCATTTTAAATGAACTTAGGAGTGTCTAAATATCTATTGATATGATTAACAACTTTGTGTTACTGCAGTCAACAAATATAAAAATACAAGCAATAAGCTATCCATATATTAGTCAATAATTTTAATTTATAATAAGTGTATGAATTTAATAAAAGTATAAAAGTACGTATATTTCAACAATATTAAATACCTACGTCGAAGTTAGTTAAAATAAATAATAAGAGAAACAAAATTAATGTGATGTTAATTTATAAATATATTATTTTATAAATGAAAATACACAATTTTGCAGTCATTCGATTTATTAATTTATTTTTTTCACTAATGACCTTTGTCTTTATAGCTGTTTTTATTGACTTTGTGTGTTTTTTTTTTTTTTTTTGATATGTTTCAAATTGTATCTCTTTTTAAATAATTGAAAATAAAAATTGAGCAGGTAGAATAAAATGCTAAATCCAGTTTTTCACCAAACGATTCACAAAAACACGTAGTTCATTCTAAATTAGATAAAAATTCAGCTCACATTTTTGATGAAAAATCACATCAACAGATCACAGCAATATTACTTATTTGTATGTACGTACCTACGTATGATAACCAATTCGTAGATACAGTTTATTTTGGCCTGGAAGACAAAAAAATATTATCTAGGCATTTCAAATCTTTAATGAGACAATTTTTTTTTCCATTTATACATTAATGTTGCTATTAAAAACATTTGTTTAGTATCTGATAATCACTATAGATATTTTATTAATCTATTTAAGTTTTTAACAATATAACTATTATTATAAGACGTCTTGTACAGGCAATTTCGGTGTTTCATGTATATAAATTGCTATAATTATCATAATATCAGAATAAATTGTAATTTAATATTCAAATAAAAAAAAATGTTATTAAAATATGTACAGTAACTAACCTTACATTGTACTTACTTAATTGTATAGTACTTACTACTTTATTAGATCATAAAAACCATATTTTCAAGAGCTACTTATCGACTTCCGATCTGCTTTTAACATCATTGCCTCTTTCACGACATCGGTTGCCGTGATCGGATTATTACAATCAAAATTAATTTAACTTCGATCAAACGTCACTTAAGTTTTCTTTCTAAGCTCAGCGCCGTACACAATCATATAAATCATATTATTTGATTTTGGTTTAACAGGTTCGTCTGCTGTAGGAGCCGGTGGCAACGACCATTTCCGTTTGACGCCAGTAGTCGCTGGTCTTTTGGCCGTCACCATTGTGTCAGCCGTAGCCGCAGCTGCGGTGATGTGCGCGCTGCGTGTGCGATCCCGACGGCACCGGAACCAACGCCGGCAAGACTTATGCGGGGCCGGAACCGGCAGCATTATGGGCGGAGGTGTTGGTGGTGGAGCTGCTGTCATCGCCGTATGCAAGCAGAAAACGGATGACGACGACGATGAGTACACGGCAGCATTGGACCCAGATAAAAATCCAGACCTGATCCCGCCGACTAAAATCAAAAGTACGCTCAGCAACAAATTCCTATTTTCTTAATTTATTCTTAACGCGTTAGTCGTAGATCATATAGTTTTGTTTAAATTTACATCCGGTTAGGTTCCATCGAATGTATATTAACAATACAACCGATAATAATTACTAGTTTAGATGCCCATAAGAAATATTAATTTGAAAAAAATATTTAGCATCAATAAAACTAAAATCTGTATAATAACATTATTGACGGGACGAATTACAAAAATGAATCTGACAAATATTGTGTAACATAATATTTACATATGTTAATGCAGTTGTATAATATTTATATTTTTTCTAAGCATTTTTGAATGTGATTGGATTGATAAGTAATGACTTATTTTAACATTTTTTTTTTCTATTGAGGATATTTTTTATTTTCAAGTTTTTTTTTTAATTCAAAATTAAGATTCGTATTATGTGCAACTATAAATCATTGTTTTAATTATACTCTTAAAATGTAATAACATTTTTAAGTCTAATCACAGAATTTCAATTAATGTTATGCTGGTTAGATTATTATTTATTAGTAAAAAAAAAAGATATTATTTATTTATGGACCATAAATTATAAAAATATTTAAGCCTATATTAATTTTAAACAGTTTTGGAACAATACCAATGTATAACAATACAATGTAGATACCTAAGTATAAGAGTTATTTAAAAATATTATAATGTATCGATCATATTTGTTGATATATTTACAAATGTCGTTCTTTGAATCCCAACAAGACTAATAGAATATTATTAAATTTTTAAATAATATGAATGGTGCACCGGTAAAATTCAAATGCAATCTCACGTAGGTTTTTAAGTTTTTAAAATTGGATTTCACCTTATTCATATTGAGTGACCGCTTTACCGATTAATAATGACGTTTTATTGTAAACTGTTATCGTTATTTCAACTTTAAAAAAAAAAAAAATAATATATGTATATGTTTATATATAGCTACCGGTGCCCTTTATAATAATATTTCGAATTTTTACACGCTTAAACGACTCACTAGTCAACTGGTCAAAGTCATTATACGTGTAAAAAAATCGAAATGTTAT
Source organism: Melanaphis sacchari (assembly GCF_002803265.2). NCBI lineage: Eukaryota > Metazoa > Arthropoda > Insecta > Hemiptera > Aphididae > Melanaphis > Melanaphis sacchari. Next base: position 1,439,488 of record NW_020270545.1, read on the forward strand.
TATAAAGGGCACCGGTAGCTATAGATTATATATATATATTTGAAACAATGAAATACCGATAACAACATACAATATATACCTACAAAGTTTATTTTACTAGATATAACAATATTTTTCCGCCAAATGATCCCGAAACGATTTGATTTTCCTACACAACTTGTAAATAAAAATGAAGTTCCGTTAGTAATCCGACAAACGACATACAATATAATATATCGTATCGAAATCATTGCAATACAAATATTAAAATTGCATTGTTGTCAGTAAGCTTACCTAAAAATATGTTACGCTGCGTATATCTACCGTGTGAAATTATTTGTTTAAAAATAATACTATTTTGGTTGATTATCATTATCGAAATTACTCTAATATATTATGATTTAGGCGGAAGCAGAGGAAACATCGGATACCGTGTTGTCCAGCAACAGTCGATGATGGGATTAAATGACGACGATGATGAAAACTTGAATGCTGCCGAATCATCAGACGATGAACGATCCGGTTACCCGACACTTCCGGTTGACGGTATTGGCTCGCGCCCATCCGCCAGCTCACTGCGACACGTAAGTCCACTGCGCATTTAGTTAAATAATATATCCATAATCCATTTTAACAATAAAATAATAACAATTTTTAAAGATCTAAATTTAAGATATGTTTTATCTATAATAGATGCCAATAAAAGGATAAAGTAACATACCTAATATTATATAATATATTTAAAATAAATTATTTATGACGTCATGCATCTTACCTGATTCTTAATGTATATAGTTATCTTAATACAATCTCAATCACAATTTTATTTTTAAATTATATATTTCACGTATTATGTAATCGGAATTTTCACAAAATTAATTTCTGGTCAACTCATTCGTTTCCGTTATTACATATGTTGTTTGGATTTATGAAATGGACACACATTGTATCCATTGCGTGAAAATTAAACAATCATTTTAAATTTAGAGTATTTTATTTTTTAAATTTTTTTTATTTATTGTCTGTACTGAAAACTTTTGTGAAATAGCGATCGAAAAATTTAAATTACCATTATGCAGTTATGACAAAATAATAGTATAATAATATTAAAATGTAAATATAATGTATAAACTAGTATTACAAATAACATACTCATGACACAATTTAATTATGAAGTAACGGGTGACCGAATTTGGGTCGGGTTCAGTTTCTCAAAATTTTATATCTCTTTGACAATGTTTTATATACTATATATACTTTAACTCACGTTTTACGAGTGTTGCGTTACGCGTGGTAAGCTTTTTTCACTGATCTCTTTGTTCTTGTGATCCTTCAGTTCTCCTATTACTATCTCGTAATTGATCTACCGTAAACTACTGCAGTTGTTCGCGTTCTCCTGTTTTCTCGTATTTTCTACGTTTGTTATTTATTTCGCTTAGTTCCTCATGTAAATCTTGTGACTGAGATTCATTGCGTTTCTGTATTATTACATGTAATTTAATCAAACAATCATACAATTCATAGCATTTCTAAAGGTTCTTAAAGTCAATTTGTAATATTTTTATGATTATTTTGAGTTTTTTTTTTTTTTACTTATTTCACATAAAAAGGCATTTGTGAGGCATTTTAACAACATGATGTGCTCTTTTTGAAAAGTTTTTCTTGAAAAATAACAATAGTAATTAATAATTAATTTGATATTATTTCCATGGGTTAAAATTCTAACAAAATCCTAGGAATCGTTTTCGAGATAAAATATATTACACTCGGGTACATGTCTGTTAATAAAATATATTTTTGATATGCATAATCGTATTAGTAATTACATTTCTACATAGCAACACTATTTCCTAATTTATGTACCCAAATATTAGTTGATATATTATTATATTATTTTGTTATAGATTATAATTAAGTGCAAGCGCTATTTTTCAGTAACCATCCCACAAAAAGTTACCTATATAACTAATATAAATTAAAAAACAAAAATTACATAAAGTGTAAACTAACGGTTTTCATTTCACAAATTGGATATGTGTTGTCTCCACTGTATTAAAATAAAAGCATCAATAGTTACGATCAAATTTTATGTAATGTATATCCATTTCATAAAACGTTTGATTACATTGAGTGGATGTAATATATATGTACAGTAAATAATATACCTATAATATAACTCAATCTATTATACAATTATAATATTATGTACTGTTTTAATAAATGTTATAATATTATCCACCTGCATAAATATTAAATCAGATTAATATAACAAACTACGCATCTAAATATAATATATTATAATTTCGATAAGCACAAATATATATAATTAAAAATGAAAATGAAAACTACAATTGTATACTACGACATCATGTGTTTAAAATGTTACAATATATTAAATTTCAAATTACTTATTATTTACGACAAATCTTATTTTTTTTAATACCATTAATTTATATTTATAAAATAAACTTAAACAAATAAAATATGTATATAGTTCATACTATTATTTTTATTTTTTCATATATTTTTTCTCTTTCTCTCGATGAGTGCCTAAAATGTTACCAAAACAAATATTATAAAATTTTATGTTTTAATTGCTTTTCATACAAATAATCACTCATACAATAAGTAATGCGCATAAATCAATAATAATTAATAACCCAATTAAAATAAATTGACATTTTTTTTTTTGTAAATCTGTAAAATATAAGGTTACTTTGATGATAAAAATGTGTATAATAAATGTTAATATTATCATTTATACTGATCAGAAAACCCATTTTCAGGTAAACCACTATCCACTTAGTTAATCACAAATTTGTACAACCGTTAATAATTGGTTGGTAAAACTTAAGTTAGATAAACATTTCTGGTACCTTCCCATAAGCTGAGAAGTTTGTGTTAAATACATTACCTTAAATCTTGAAACACCTCTGAAGTGATTAAAGCAAATCTATTATCACATCTTTTACCTATACATAAAATAGATAATCAGTTTTGTTTTTCATTATTCATTGTAATCAATTTTGTGAAATTAAATAAAGTGATTTAATCTAATAAATTGAAAAACTTCCCATATTTCCTATGTTGAAAATAAAATAATTTTAATTGGCTATTAGTATTTACAAATTAAAATGTTACAAACTCAGCTCAGTTTAAAATTTTATAATATTGAATTACATCTTTTTTAAATATTATGTATTTATTATATTTTTAATAAAGAATTCAACAATAATGCTCAATATTAAACACAATATTACAACATTGTTAAAAAAAATATAATTATCAACATAATAATATTGCGCGTAATATAATATTATGTATTAAAATAAAAATTAGTTAAAATTAAGATAAATTATCAAAATTTTGAACTGTTTTTATTTATCATACTTATATTATCTCGTAATTCGATCAATTATTTATAATACAAATTAATCAAATTATAAATATGTTTTCAATATTTAAATGTTAATGAATATATAGTATGAATTTTTTTTTTTTTATATATAATAAATTTACAATCTATACTAATTAAACCAATAAGTTTATGGGAAAAAAGAATAATACATTGTGATTTACATGATTAATAAGTCACCCACTAGTGACTTTTTGCTTGAAAGGTGAAGGTAAAGAATAAGGTAATAAAATTAAGGAGAGAAAAAAAATAAATAATATTCGTAACAATAAAAATATTTCAACTAAGATCATACGCATAATATAAATATATTGATATAGGTAATAAAAATATAGGAAAACAATGTTTGGGATAATTTATCTTGCGATCAATTTAAAAATTGTTTAATATTGATTACAGCCCGCTACATCAATTGGCCCAGGTTATAGCAACAATGGCTACAGACCTGAACAGCATATTTCGACAACCATTGCGGTATCATCCCGGTTACCACCTTACCATCATCGGGAAATCGTTACAGTACGAACTCCATTGATGTCTAGCCAACAAGAAAGCTGCGTTTAATTATATAATTATAAACGTGTAATTCGTATTATTATCTTATTTTATGTTATGTAAACATAAAATACATAGTCCTATATAGTCCTAATTATTATTATCATTATCATTATTATATTATTAATATTACCCAATATTATTCTTATTATTATTAATTGTATTATGAATATATTTTGTTAATAACTTCCTAAATGTATATTAAACAAAGATTTTTCCTCTGTTTATCTTTCCCTTGGACGTTTCTAACATTTGTACTCATATTACATCTGAACGTTTGTATATTATAATAAACTCTTCTAAATTCATTTTACGTTTAATAACTTCAGTCTATATGAATTTCCATTGGCTTTTGAACTAGGTACTTCGTAATTCAATTTTTAAATCCTTATTTTACTTGAGGTTATCAAACATGATTATGATGGTTAAAATTTGGTATAACCTTAATCAAATTATTATTATTATTCATATCAAATGTTTCATCTTTAGTAATTTAACATGAAATGCTATGTAATATTTCTGATGTTCGATTGTCTTTATGATATGTATCATCTCCAGTCTAGTACAGAAATTAAATATATTTTGATATGTGAAATGATTTTACAATAAAAAATTATTCTGTTTAGCGTTACACACCAGCTAAATATAGTGGAGTAATTCCATTAAATTCGTGTTAATTTAATTACACTAAATCATAAAAAACTTGTGAAATTCAACAATTATTATTCCAAATAGATGCATTTTTTTTCGAATAGATTTCCATTACCTGATTACATTACCTGCCTAAGTTTTGTTATAACAACACATTTTTTTTTTTTTTTTGGTACAAATATCTGTTGTAAACGTGAATCAAACTTGGAAACGTCCTCCATAATACTATTTTATGTGTTGAGAGTGAGACAACTAGACGAATTCCTTACATCTTCACATTAATATTTAATTATATAAAATTTAATATAACCCTATAAAACTGTACAATAATATCTATATTATAACATCCATAGTGAGTAATCCACCAAATAACCAATACTGCTTGTTCTTTGCTGGATAACAGTTGTTAAATGTTATAATTTTTGTAAAAAATGAATTTTAAATTATCTGTGTTTAAATTTATTATATTAATGGCTAAGTAATAATATTGTTGTTGTTTGTATTTAAGTTGGAAACAATTATTGAAGTAAAATTGTCATTGATTCGCACACCAGCGACATCGTTAGTCTACTGTTAAATAAGGTATGGCGTTTAAAAAAAAAAAATGTGAATAAAGTTTTTATTATTACTAATATTAATACATTTTATTTGGTGTAAATATTTAATAATAATTATTTATGATTAAAATCGGTATCGATAACGATAACGAGTTACCCTTAGGAATTATTGATTTATATAATAGTTTAATTACATACCTAAATAAAATATTAATGAAAATACTGATATATTATAATACATTTTTACATTAAAAACACACACGAAATTTTTCAATTTTTGTTTTGTATTTTAGATAGCTAGATCTGTAAAACATATATTTTTTTTTTTATCAATTTATTATGAATTATTATTATAATTTATAAATTATCTAAGAAATTTTTATTTAATTTATAAAACATGAAAATTAACTACTATACTTTTATATTATAAACATTATTCTCGTAAATTTTATCAAGTTAATTAAAAATTCGTATATTATATAATGTTTGATTAAAACAATTTTGTTCAACTACTAATTAACTATTTAGTAACACTGTTTTATCTTAGAATTTAGTTTTTCAACTGAATTTATAATTACCATTACAGTTTTGTGTTGTTTTTTTTTTTTTTTTTTGTTCAATTTTGTATCAAAACTTTATTATTATATATTATTTATTACTTTATTCTTTTCCGACTTTCGGTTTATTTGTATTATAACGTACTACATTATTATAATTTATAATGTTTATATAAAGTTATAATAATCTTTTTAATGTCAAGTATCAATGCATAAATAAAATAGTTAACATTTAAATTCTAATAAGTAGTAATATTTTTAAGTTTTTGATAGCTCGTAATATGTTCATTATTAAAAAAAAATATTTACATAGGCAATTAGAAAAAAATTGTTTTATTCACGTTGTCGCTACTTATATAATATAACTAAATATAAGTCAATAAGTGTAATCGTATTCGCACACACAAGATGCCAACTCTGTTTAGAAGTTAATGCTATTTTTCTTTCGGTTATAACTAATGTGTATTCGATCGAAATTTAATTTACAAATACTATCCGTGTGTGTTTATATACAATATAATGTGTAATATACATTTAATAATAATATATACTTCTATCATATCTATTTAGTATTATACATAATATAATAAATACATAAATATATCGATCAAAATTTGTTCGTTTTGTCCTAAGGACGGTTATTAATATTATTAAAACTATTATTATTACTATAATTAATTATTATTAATGAGTAAGTGTGTAAATTGTGTTTGATTATTATTCATTCGTTACAAAATTGTTTTACAAAAATATACATGTGACGATTTTTTCTTCATATCTTGTTTTTATTTTTATTTACGATATTATGATTTATATAATAAGCATTCATATTTTCCTTCACTCATTTTTTCTAATGGACAATTAAGCAAAATAATAAGTTCAATGAAAAAATGTGATAACAGATATTATAGAAATATTTAAATATCTTGTATATATATATTACTAATTATTATATTTAGTTTATTATGATAACATTGATATTTTATAACAACTTAACATTTTAAATATCAAAAAGTATAATTATCAATTATAGTTAAAACCATAGTTTTCTTATCAATTCATATTTTTCTCCTTCGAATCCAGAATATATAACTTTAATTTTTAACGATAATTAAAAATATACAACCCTCACTTTCTGTTTGTCAACATTAGAGGTTAATTTTTTGCTGTAAAATTATATAACAAAATATTAATTGTTTTACTAAAAAATACCATTTTTCACACTTTAAGAATATATCTACTAGATTCTATTCAAAAATAAACTTAATTTCTTTCATTTTAGTATTTATATTTAAATGTTAATCTATTTGTTATATTCTTAATTGAGTTCAAAATAGCAAATGATTTAATTACACTTATTAGTTATTGTATTTTCAAAAAAAATTGGTTTTGAATTACATATATATATATTTATAAGATAATATTATTAGTAAAAAGTAATATATTTATTACATGTTTATTTATATCATGTTATATAATTATTCATAAATGTTCAATATAAGTAATCAAAACTCAAAAATAGTTTCTATTTCTATGCCATCATTACTCAATAAATACAATTAGTTGAAAAATTATTTAACTTTGCCTAAATGAAAAATATTTATCATCTTAAGCTACATGGCTGCAATAAAAGTTACATATAGTTAAACTTAACAAAAGGACATTTAAGATCTTGTTTTATTTTAAATATTATTTGTGCTTTAGAATTAAATTTTATACAATTAAACTATATTTTTGTAAATATTGAGATCAAAATAAGCCACATGGTCTGAAAAATTTACTCAATTTATAAATTATGTCAACAATAGAAAATAGTGATCAACTTTTTCATCAAGTAATACACAAAAGGTAAAAACTAGACGGCACACTGGAGAATTGTATTAAATACTTATATGCCCTTATTTATTGATTGAGAATATCTACTCGTATGTAAACTGTTTATTGATATTTTTTAAATATTTAAATTGATTTTAAAGTTTAAGCTTGAACATTTTGTAAAATTAGTCGCAAAATGATAATGTTTTCTTATAACTACATAAGACTTAATAATAATCACGGTAATAATTAAAATTATATTTTAAGTAAAACATTTTATTTTGCATTTAAACTTAGTTAAATTATTTAACAAAATTGCGTATCAAAATCAAAAATTGAAGAAAATATAATTAAAAAATAAAACTTATTAAATTATATTTAGTCTATACATTTTAAACCGTTCATATAAATATTTTATTTTACACATTTCATAATACAAAATACTTACATATTTTAGGTTTAATAGATTTCTTAAAATAGAGAATAAATTATCAAGTGGAAAAAGCTTAACCACAAATAAGTATTATTATATAATATATTACCTTCAGTGGTTAGTTTTATTTTCTTTTAATTTCAAAACAATTTAAGAGTTTTCCGCCTGATTTAAGTTTAAAACTTACTATTAAATTTGTGGTTTTTTTTGTCTTTAGGAGAGCTAAATAAAACTTAAATTACAGTGAACACATTACACAAGTAGGTAATTTAATAATGATGTATATTTAAGGATAGCTAAGTATTTCCCTAATTAGACTATAAAATTAACCTAAAATGAAAGACGTTAGGGACTATTTTACTGAGAAACATTGCATAATGGATTAATTCAGTAGGTACTCAGTGTCGTATCTAATTGTTTTCCAATGATGAGATTATAGTATCGTCTTTTTTATTGAAATACTTTTTAATCAAACAAAATTAAATGTAATACAAAATATACACATTTGTCATACGTAAGCAAACTAGATTATTTGATATTCATGAAATAAATTAAACATATATTAATTCATTATTCTGCACTTTATTGCCTCAATGAAATGCATCTGAAAAATGAAAAATCATCATCGACCTTTGCGCTGTATCCCCCTGAACGTGTTCAACCACCACCAAGGCCGAGGACAATATTAAAAAAACAACATGATTTGACAACTCAATTCGTAATTTTCAATGGGATTATCATAGCTAATGTCAATTTTCCGTGGTCATGGTTGTGTTCCTGAATTTCCGGTAAACTTCGATCAATAGTATTTATATGACACTACAAATCAAAAATAAAACAGTTATTGTAATGATATGTAACAGATAAGTCGATAACGTATTCTCGTTTATTTAATGTGATATCTTTGCTACAACATTTATTTTATTTTTATAACTTACGTTAAAATAAATAAGAACAGTTTTGTTTATTTATTATTTTAGTTAAAATACAAAAAAAAAAAAAAAATGTTCTCAAATCTTTCATTCAAAGACCGACAATATATATTAAAAGAATTTCCAGAACTTTCGCCAAATTTAATAAAACGTTATGAAAAAACTTTTACTAGGTAATATTTTTTTTAATCATTTCATATTATAGTATTTATAGTTAGTACCTAATTATTATTATAACTGGAGTATTATCGCATAATAATTTTATTGCTTTCTATTATAGATAATAGCATACTTACTTAATAATCTTGATAGTTGATATTAATTTCGAATTATTTTTCTGTTTGTTAAACATAAGGTATGTAAACATATTTTTGTTTATTATATTAATTATAACTACATTGCACAATACTTATTACTTATTATTCACTTAAACTCATTTTTTAATTAAATTTTTATTTTTTTGTATAGTTTTATAATTTAAAATAGTTGTAAAACTTTTAAATAAATTATAAAATAGTAGAAAACGTATACACATGCAGGGTAAAGATATTCTCAAATAATAAATATTATTATTAAAAGTAGAATTATTAGTATTATCAATAATAAAAAAATTTAAATAAAATTATTTTTTTTATTTTTATAACTATTAACGGGTGTTGTCCTTTTTGTAAAAGTTTTTAAATTATATAATTACAATTGTAAAACAATATCAAATAATTAAATTATACTAAGATTAAAGTTAAAATAAATAACAATAATTTGAAGTATAAAATGTTTTAAACGTATATATTTCATGCTGATTAATAATACAATATAATTTAGTTTAAAATAGCCGCCGGTTTACGTTATTTATCTGCAATATCACAAACTATTTCATAATAGAAAAACGATATATGATTTGATTTATTAATTACAATACCAGTAATTTAAGTTTGCTAAGGATTAAAAAGTAACATCCTTTTCATAATAATAATAATAATAATATTAGATATGACACGGACAACGATGGATATTTAGATGTCGAAGACCTCAAAGGTATGATGATGGTACGTGGTGTTCCATGGACTCACTCAGCGATTATACGGCTTATTAGAGACGCAGATGAAGATGGTGATGGAAAACTAAGTTTTCGCGAGGTCAGTATAATTGTCTTTATTCAATATTTACGTATCATTTCTATACTTCTTTAATTAACTGTTCTGTTGTGAAATTGTTGAACAGTATCACAACCTTGTTTTTAGGTATAATTTATTTATATTTTACGAAAAAAAAAATTTTAGATGTTAGTTTGAACATAAATGTAAATACAAAAAAATTCTTTTAAAAATAACCTTACATATCATTTTAGATTTTAAATTAGGCGATGAATTAAGTCATGTATATAATATAGTTAGTTATATTAATTTTACATAATGTATATATTTTTGTATGTCTAATTTTACTTCTAGAAACAGATAAAAGCTTTTTCTTCATCTTGAAAGATGGAGATTTTTAATAAAAGATTTTTTGGTTCGTTTCTTAAAGGTCCAATATAAAAATGTCATCATATATAAAAAAAAAAAAATCACAGAATAATGGAAATATTTGCAAACATTAGTTTTTGATAAAACCTTTGTTATTGTTTCTTATTTATATATCATATATTATAAGTATTAAGTAGTAATTTAGTATACTTAACTTTTTATCTATAAATTATTTAATTCTACCAAATAATCAATTGAAAAATCAGTAAATTTTAATGACAAAATTCGTATTATAAAATATCTCTAGAAATAGATGCTGGCAATAGCCTCTGCTCAGAATTATTACTATTTCTATGCAATGAGTAATCACTAAATTCTAACTTAACTTAAAATGTGATAAGTTTCAACAAAATTAAAGGAAAGATATTACATGTTATTTTATTATATATATTTCTAAAAGATATTGGTACTTCAAACTGCAAATTAAAAAAGAGTATAATATAATATATATTTATTAACATACAAAACTACAATTTAAGTTCAATACAATTTACACCATAGCTACTCAAGTTTAGAAGAATACTTTCTTCGCTGGTAAAAAAAAAAATAATAAATTTTCAACAATAATAATGTTAATCATAATAATTTGTAGTAAAATTATTATTCTCTGGACAATGAAAATTATGTAAACCACGTATTATGAGACCACCCCTATTTTTTTCCTCATTGTCTTCTTAGAGTATTAACAATGTCTATAATTATAAGCTAATGCCACGTCATTTTTTCTAAAACAAAAAAATTTGCTTCTATTTATTTATTTTTACAACGTTTTACTTATGAGTTATGATTATCATAAACTTACAAAGTTATAGTATCTCAAATAATAATATTTTAGTTCATATTATAATACATTTTATCATTTATTGCTATGTCGGATCTAATTATAATAATAAAAATAAATATTTCAGCATACGATATAAATAAATTTAATACATACGTATTTGTGAAAAGAAACTTAAATTAATTTTAAAATATTTGAAGTTAATGCATTCCATACATTTGATAATTATATTGTTAATTGCTTTAAAAAACATTTTTAATAAAATTATTTATCCTCTCGATTGTTAAAACTAAGTGCTAAAATATAACTATTGCAGAAATTTGAAACCTTTTTCCAAGTGACTTGGTTAATATTGTTTTAACCGAGGAATATCGAATGGCTTTTTTGAAATTAATAACCAAGTATGAAAACTGACATAGATATTCCAATTTGTCGGTTTGTTGTCGACACCCTAATTCGGCACGTTTTACATTTCTCAGCATGTATCAAAGTATAACAAAATAATAATAATAATATACAGGATTTCGTACGACTATGACAATTAGATTATATTCCGTATTATATGACTGTAGGTATAAACAGATTTTCGGTTGAAAATTAGATCACACAAAGGAAGGCTGTAGCACCCATACACAAAGTTAAAAATGGTTGATACGGAAAAATAATATATTATCACATTGCCTGTATATTATAATGCACGGCCGTATCCTATTAGAGAAAAAAAAACCGCTGAAATGCTTCTTCCCCGTTTAGATTGGGATGGGATATTACTAAACTAATGCAATATATTATCATGTTGACACTTGAAATCGGAAAAGATACGGACGATATGAAACTGTTTTAAACTCTTAGGATTCTCGGAATTCCGTTTGGGGATGCGTAAGAAAATTGTTTGTAGGTTAATGCGTTAAATTAAATATTATAATTAAATATTTTAATCGCTTTGTGTAAACGGTTGAGTGCGCGACCAGCACGGATGATGTCGTCCTATATAAGGTTTCAGAATACTTCGTTTGCGACGTGATTATATTTTAAATAGTTTCCATGGCCGGAAATTATTATCACACTACCCGATTCCAAAATTGGTAAGACTATTAATAGTTTCACTGTACAATATGATCTTCAAAGTTTGCCAAAAATGTTTGAAGAATTATCACGAATCATGGTAGATATACCTCTCGTTAGACACCTAAATGTTTATAATAGGTAAATATGTAAGACGTACGTCATTTTTGATCGTCTTGACGTTGTCGTTTCTACAGTTGTGTTTCTATACCAGTGATTCGTGAACATTTACGCCCAAGATCGTTATTACGCATAAGCTTAATTGTTAAAATGTATATTATTTATCCAGATAATAACCAATCGACAATATATTTTCATAAAAACAGCGAGCACGAATATGCTCTTGTATTTGTACACGGTCTAAAGATCTTTGAAAACATTGTATATGATTTTCTTTGAAGTTATAAGTAAACGTATAAGTTAAATATTTAGTAAAAACCCACACGTATTATAATCACGAAACATATACAAATTTGCCAAAAGAGTGTATTTTCCTCCACACGTGTCTGTTTTTAATTTAATTTTTATTATTATTATTATTAATATTAAGTCATTTTCACAGTTTCTGATAACGCAACGCAAAAACGTGGAATGGGCTCGCCGAGTATTATGCGCCCTACCTGAAATCGACGTCGGCCGTGTGGGCGTCAAAGGGGCTAAGAAATACTTTGAAGCTAAACAACCGTTGCCCGTAGCAGCAAACCACAAAAACGTGTAATATTAAAAGAAAAACAGATAATCATTGCACATAATTAGTAATATAACATAATAAAATGTCTCAAGGTAATACAATTTTACAATAACTTTTTTTTTTTTTTTGATTATTCATTATAAAATAATATCTTAACTACTATTTACTATGTCATTTTAAGAGCCACAATTGTTATTGACCATAATAATGGTTTTTGATTTACTTAAAAACACATTTTTTTCCTGTGTTTATTTCTTTTCAATTTTAGATGATTAATATTTATGTAAATATTTTAAATTTTTCTATGTGGGTTTTAAATGAGGATTAAAAAAATAAATTAGTACATGATTTGCATACTTGTATAAATTAATTATTATTATTATTTATAAATTATAATGTTAATGATATAAAGAACATTGTTCATTAATGTGAATAAGATAAATATTTATGAAATAGTAATATTACAATTAGTCATATTATTTAGATTACAGGTGTTTTATTTCATTATCTAAAACAATCCCGATCATATTACATTAATCAATATTTATATATAGAATTTTTATAAATAAAATATATTACTACGAAAGTATAATGTTTTATGACTACGAGTTCGTTAATTTTTTGTAAATATTTGAATTTTTATTGGTTAATGGTAAATATACACTCATTTGGCGTTCATCAACACCGTAAATATAATATTATTTTACGGAAGAACACGACGACATTTCTTGCCCTCAATAGTTGATTGTATACCATTAAAACATTTTTGTAATATCAAAATCAGTGTCTCAGTAAAAGATTTCTAAAACAAAGACGTAATGAATATAATACTACAATATATTTAACTAAAATTTACCACTTATGTATATAAATTACTTCAAACACAAAATATGCAGATAATTTAGTGAATATTATACTGTTAATTGTAAATAGTCGCTACCACATTTTCTTCAGTGAAATATTGTGCACATCATATGCGTATTATAGTATTATAATATATTTATACACGTAGTTACGCTGATGAAGTTTTCAAACTTACAACAATAAAATTAAATTATATTGTCTGTATATGTTGTATTGCAGTTATGTTCTGTATTTTCAGCACAATAATAATTAGACAGAAAAGATCTGAAAGTTTTTTTTATTACTATTATTATTATTAAGTTTCCTAATTTTCACCAAGCAAAATTTTTTGTTGTATTATAAAAACTATTATTGGCTGAACAAACTTATAAAAACTTTAACATGAAATCAACTTTATAATTATTCTGCTAAATTTTATTGATATAGTATCTCGATAAATTATGGCGTATAATATAATTTTCAAAATTAAAGCAATAATTATTTAATTTTATGTTTAAACAAGACCAACTATACAATATATTTGAATATTAAAATAATTAGGATTTATTGTTCATTGTTTTTTCGTTAAACTTTACGCAACTAGGTAGGTATATAATATAATTCAATATAATATCAGGAAACAATTCAGTCTCATGAGTTATGCCAATGTTTTTACATTCAGAATCATTCTTAGGTTTAATGCTTAATACGATGATGAGTTGTATTGTAATCAGTATAGTATGCAATCCGACAATCAAACACGTACGTTTCAAGCTGGTAACATAATATGAGCCTAATGTGATTTAAATATATATCACCTACTGGATTTCGAGTCATACCTTCATAATCTCATGAACTCGTATGCACTTACTAATAATCTCTTATAATCTGGTTTACACATCTCAATTAGTTTAATTTATTTACCTAATAAACTATTTGATCGCGAAAGCCTGGAATCTATATAGGCTGGTAACACAAAATGCACCTTTATGAGTGATTCTCCGTAAGAAGATTACGCAAATATTGTTTTGTATTCAAAACACTAACTAATTGTTAAATAATTAAACTATTGCGTTACCGACATAATAGCGAATACGAGTCATAATAAATGTTTGGTATTAACCATTTAGAAGGGTTTTTTGTTTAAATAGTTAACAGCGGAAACAAAACACAAGCATTTTAACAAAAACATAATATTTTATGCAATTAGTGAAGAAGAAAAAATAATAGAAACGGATATGTGTAAAAAAGAAAACAATTAAAGTACACGTAAAGAATATTCTTTAAGATAATTCCAAATTATAAAATTCCTTTTTAACAAGCAATGAATTGTAGGTTTTTGTTTTTGTTCAGCTATTCATATTAAATATTGTTCTCATATCTGAATAAAGTGAAAATAACATACTTTTCACATTACATGGAATTGAGAGAATTTTATATTTACTACAATATATTTTTTTTCTTTAAAATTATTTTTTATGCACCAAAAGTGTTTAACAGGTTTCAGGTAACCTTTAAAATAAAAAATGTATAGTATATAATATGGCCTTTAAACATAATATATAACTTAATCCAAATTAGTTGTTCATTACTTTTTTCATAGTGGCAATGCTAGTGAAGAGAGCGATTTTGGTATATGTAGGGCTATTTAATAAAACGGTGGGTGTGTAGATTTCATATAAGAATCTTTGCTCTTTATATAAAAGTAGTTTAAAACGCCACTATAACTTAACGATAACTGATAATAGTTACCATAAACATTTTCAGATTTATAAATGTATTGATTTTACAATGGCTAATGTTTTTCTCGGGCTGTCATCACCTTTTGAGTCAGTAAAAATCTTTCGATTTTCAAATTTAGAATGATTTCTGGTCACAAATTAGGTCTAGTTGGTATTTGGGATATACAGAGATTGACAAAACTAAAAAAAATGTCCTGTACATTTGACTTCTACTGTACCTACTGTTTTTACTAATACTGTACTTATTTTTTTAATATTACGTTAGGTAAATGGATTTTTGCTAACAGCTAGTATAACGAGAGTAATTCATTACGAAACGTATTATTAATAAAAACAAAATTTAAAGTAAAACCAGACCGATTTCGTAATCAAATTATGGTTTAAACAGTAACTATTTGTCATACGGATTATGGGAGCAAACAATTTTAGTTTAAAAATGGTAGTCGTCTTCTTTTTGAAAATATAAATTGGAAGTCAGAGTTATAAACGTAATAAAAGTTTTAGATGGTCATAATGTTTTATTTTAAATCTAATCAAATTATATTTTTAATTTAAAAATACAAAAATAAAAATTTACTTTATTCACATTTGTTAGAATAGATGACGAATTTTTAATGTGCAAGGCTTCGTTTAATAGTCTATTTTCAAACGCTATACTATAATACATATCACAGTACATCAATGGTTTTTTTTTTCACGGTAATAAATGAAAATATTGTAGACATATTTATATGGTTTCGAAAATATATTTTATTACATTTTTTTTTATTATTATTATTAATATCATTATTGTGTTGATCTCTCGTCATTAACAATTTTTAATTATCATAGATCATTTTAATCGAAAATATAATTCCCAAATCTTGTTATAATGACATAACGTCATACTAGGGATATGAATTTTATAAACTTTAAATTTAAAGAACGAATGTAATTTTCAATTTCTTGAATGATTATAGTATATAAAAAAAAAAAAAAAATGATTAAATTTTAAACATTTTTTTAAAAATTAATAATGATTATTTTGCATTTTTATTAATAATATATTAATATTAGGTATCTAATATGCACAATTGATAAAAAATATCCACCAGTCACTACAAATTCATAACACTATAAATATGCAAGTAGATTTTTTTTTTTAGCGTTTCAACATTCACATTGCCACATCCCATACAGATTTATGGGTTAATTTATGTTATGTAGTATCTACGTGTATCTACGTATAAATTCTTTGAAAGGATACTTATAATTTTAACAAAAAATAAATTATTTAAACCTTTATTTATATATATAATAAGTATGCTGATATTAATGAAATAATGTAAAATGTATAAAAATAAAATAGTTATTAACAATACTTTGGTGTGATGTCAGAGCTGTGACAAGGACACATGTAAAATGCTGCATATTATTAATTATAACACGTCAATTGAACAAATGGTATTTTCCAAACATCGCGATTGTTCATTAATACAGTGTATTATTATGTGTACCTTAGTACTTTACATATGTTTAGTGGTATTATAACAAGTCAAATGACAATAACAATCCAATATTTATTGTCACCTAGTGCGTAACAACTAAACTTGCTATTATAGTTACAACACATTTTCTTTAGTGACAGTCTGTACTTTATCGTGACTTAATTCTTAAAATATCAAAAAAATCACAAGTTCAGATGTATTATCCTGCTGGTTCTAATCGATCTGTAATGATCATCTTGTTGGTGGCGTACATCGTACAAGTATGTATTATTTGTATTTATAACATTATTTATTAGATTTAAAACTTAATTTAAATAAAAAATTAGTTCAACGACACAAAAGTATTAATTGATCGATATTATTATCTCTTAAGCTTTTACGAGTATAAACAACTTATCTATAATTTTAAGATGTTAGAAAATTTGCAAATAAATACATTTTTAAAAAGTATAACTACATTAATTCTTGATAATGTTGAAATCCTATAAATAATCAAATTATAGATTTTATTAATATTGAATTAGTAATTATTTTGTCAATAGCTTTTTTTAATCTTAAAAAAAAAATAATTAAATACTTAATTTTATAGCACTTATTATAAGCCCGACGTTATGGTTATAATTTATTATTCCCGACTTATTAACTTTCATACTCATTGTAAGTTTTCAACTTCAGTAAACATAAATTTCTTCTTCGAGAAAACATTATTGACGTAGAATCTCGTACAAAAGTTATATGATATGGCCATTAAAATAAATTAATGCAATAGTAAAATGTAAGTGTTTATTTTCGTATCTTACAGCATAAAATAGTATACATATTAATTTTAATCACAAAGATAATATGATGTGAGAGTTGTCTATTATTTGAGTTATGGTTGTATATTTTTCTGAAATTGAAGTTTTTTCAAAATTAATATATTATATATATTATCTTGACTTAAATAATTTTAATATACTTTGGATGTTTAATAATTCATTTCCATTGGTTTGTCTGGCTTACCAAAATTAATTAGTTCTAATCAGTTCCAATTATCATTACATCTTATATATTATAATTATCGATTTCAAGAATACCATTGTTTTATAAATTAAATCCTATTAACTAAATACAATTTTAAATATTATAATATTTAGAAAAATGTTCTATTATGTTATTCAGTGATTGATTTTTTTTGGAGAAAAATAAGTTTAATTCTACATATGGTCCTAGTAAAAACATAACCAACAAATCTCTTTTATAAGTACATGAATGTCCATATCATTTATAATACGTTTATTGTTAAAAATCAAAACATGTTTTGTGATTAATGATTGAAATGAATGAAAGTAGAATTATGTATTTATTTAGTTCTATTTTATATATTATGTATTTATGTTCAACGAAATAATTATCATCGTTGTAACTTATGAGTTAAAAGAAAAATTACAATTATTTATTTAAACAAGACTTAAATAAATTATTTGTTTAATATTTTATTTAAACCTCAGACTTTACTAAATTTAATGAGCTTTAAATTCATAATTTTGTATTATATCCGTTTTAATTATAAGCTGTTTATGTAATAACGAAAAATTAAAAACTTAACACGTATCACTAATAATATATTACATAGGACATAGGTACCTAATATATATTATCTTGAATCGCTTAAAAATGCAAAAAAAAATTACTAAATTTATTAGTGATATACCCCTTAATACTATCTAATTGTTTATTGTCGATTATTGATATCGTTTTTTTATTACTATTAATCAAACGACAAACTATGATTTAACAACCATTCTCTATTATTTTTTTGTATTTATTTTCTATATCGAAATTGGCTTAGCTACGCTAAAAAAAGCCACGATGTAATCTATTTCAAATAGAATCCTACAAAGTGCATAAAAATAATATAATTATATTATTCATATGATATTATTCTGAAGTATAAATTATTATGTTCAAGTCATAAGTAGTAAGTAGTAAGTAAAAACATAAAAGTTAGGTTGTCGAATTTATTCAAACTGTATTTAGTATAGCACTCTATCTGTAGCTACTAACTATAAGACAATATTGTTGTCACCACTAGATAGAGCTTGAGTTCAAGCTCTGTGGTTTTTTTTAATTTATGGAATAGATTTACAGCGTTCAACGGGTGCAAAAATAAATTCAAAAATGTTTGTACAAATATTACCATTTGGATAACACATAATAACAGTTCAAAATTTAATAAAAAAACATTCGATTAATAATAGAAGATTTGCTTTTCCTCTCAGTTCTATCGTTTTTAATGAAATTTGTAAACTGTTTATTGGTGTAGTAAAATCGATTGCAATAATTTATTTTATATGATAATATACTATGCTATAATAAACTATAGTCTATAAGTGATTGAAGTGGTCACTGGTAAAGATTTCCTTCCACTTTTTTTTGTTGAAATTTTCATATTCCATCCCATTCATTTTAATCAAAAAAAAAAAAAAAAAAACAAATCCCTTTTCTTTTAAAAAATAGATACAAATGAATAAAAATAAATTAAATTGTAGTTATAATCATATGAATAATGCACATATTGAAATGAACACTTTTGTTGGCACATTACATTTATAGTTAAAAATACAAATATACTTTAGTTCGAGTAAAAATTAATTGAAAATAATAAAATTTCGAGCACATAAATATGATCTCACAAGTTTTCAGTGTTTTTCTTTCCGTATAAAAATACTTTTGGAAAATTATTCCAGCTTTTCCACGATTTTAATTAACAAATTTTAATTGACTCATTCTTACATGTACTCAAAAAGTCAAAACCCAAAAGTTAAAATTACATTATAATAATATAATGTTCACGTCTCGTATGTTTCGTAAAGCATATATTTGCTAATGGTCTATAACCCAAAAATCTAACGATGCGCAACTGTCTTACAAAAAAGGTCAAAATCAACAATAGCGATGCTCAAATGACAACTGGTGCTTATTTTTATTTCACATCTAACTGTATTTATTATAAAATCAAAAATAGTTAATTAACTCATTAATTGTTATTAATAAATTTATTATTTATTGTGTTTTATATAAAAATATTTTGTGATAAAAATTTAATATAGGTAATTTTATTTTTTAATATAGTAAGATATTTCTAAAAGATTAAAAATCGATTTTGTTTTACTAGCATTTATGTATTTTTAATTGCGTAATGCTGAACATTATTTACAGTTGATTAAACCCACGTTTTGTTTCTACTTTCTTACAAATATATCTTTTGCAAAAACTAAGAAGCAATTGTTTATTTTTTGAATTTATCTCCCTATAACGTTGTTTCAAACTTGTATTGTTATTATAATATTATAATGAATGTGAAATATTTTATTTCACGGACATGAAACCACAGTTCACACACACACACACACACACACACACATACGCATATACTTACAAGTGATTTGTAGCTACAATATTCGCTGCTCGTTTGTTTTATAAAAGACAATTCGACCACTGATGATTAGCTTTGACTTTATGTTCGTATAATATAATGATAACCAAATATCGATTTACGTTTAATTAACAATAAATTCGTATATTATTATACGGCGGTTATTTTTTTTTTTATTTTTTTTTTATGTATTTAAACTGAACTCGCGTTCTGTGGTGTGACTGCGGACCTGACGTTTTCTCGCAGTCTTACCGTTTTAGCTGAGTACCGACAACGCAGATTCGACAAAAATTATTGCCATTATACATTATTATTATTATTATTAATATTATTGTATAAGACGTGTTCGCGATGCCGTGCGCGTTCTGTGGCGTTTAGTTTTATTTGTCTGTTTTATCAAGGTCGTCAGTGCAACGCCGGTGGGCAAACAGGAATTCCTCGGGACGCAACCGATCCCGCCGCCGCCGGCCATCAATTCGTCCACGTCGCCCGTCCAGTTTCTAGACGCCGCGCGCCGAGCGGCCGCATCGCTGTTGCGGGACACGGCGCGCGTGTCGGACAAAGTGCTGTGGAGCACCGGCAAGATGCTGCTGTCCGCGGGCGAGACGGTCAACTACGTGTGGGACGCGACCCTGCAAGCGTCCGTCCGGCTGCTGAGGGCCGGCGCCGCGGCGTGCAGCTCGATCGCCGGACGGCTGGCCCACGTCCCGGTGATCGGGTTCGGCGCGACCGGCGTCAACGAGGCGGTCAGCGTCGCGGTGGACGCGGCCGCCAAGAACGCGGCCCACGACACGCTGGTCCGGAGTCAGGCGTTGGCCACGCTCAACGCCAAGCTGAACGAGAGCGGCGCGCGTCTGCGGCCGGCCGTCGGCCCGGCGGCCACGGCCACTGATCCGCGACGTCCGGCCGCGTTCTTTCCGCGCGATTAGCGCCACCGACGCGGACCAAACGCACGTCTCAACACATAGTCAATAGCAATAGCGTCCTGCGAACGCGTACGCTGCTGCACACGCGCATGCGTCACGGATGCTGTAGACGTCAGTCGGCCGCTGACTTCCTCGTGCACGACACATCCACCCGACTCCGGAGCTCGACTTGGAAGACAAAATTATAGGACGATGTCCTGACGAAATAATATTACTGTTGTTGTCATCGCGAGATCGAGTTCGTCCGCACGTTTGCCAGCCTTGTAATACCGCCTTTGTCTGTTGTAATAATATTAATGTTTTTCACAATAATGCGATTCTTCGACAGAGTTTTAACAAAACGGTTTTATTAAAATGTCAATATTATTAAATACCTTCATTTGTCTGATCACACAAACTAATATCGACGGAAGAGATATTTTGAAATTCTTTTGAGAAACTACGAAAGAAGTGTCGTTTTCCTGCATTCCTGTATTATTAGATAGCCAAAACAATGCACCGCCCAAAACGCTTCACTCGAAAACAGAAAGAGGGATTTTGACACGCTTAAATATTCGAAAAATTAAATTTGGATACTCGGTCTCCTCACCCACTTCCACCTCTACACCACTAAAAAACAAATTTTATCACTACAAAGCTATTACGTTTCGATTTCAAATCGTCACTTTTATTTTGAAATTAATTTACATCCACCTATACGCGATAACGTTAGTCCCTTTGCTCTTTTTTCAATAATTTAATTTATAACCGAATAATATTAAGTATACAATTATACATTTTTATTGTTTTAAATAAAGACCATTGAGAAAGCACGGATATTTTTATCGTCTTTAAATTGTGTTTACGACCAGCAATAATAAATAAGCGTGTATCCAATATAAACAGAGTAGACGTTTAATAAAAAAATACCCATACACGAATATAAATTGTCCTTAGCTTACAAATCACAACTTATACTACAATAGTATGATGTTTTGCCGTGTCACATCTACAGTTTGAAAATTTACCCAAGTATTAATTATAATATGTATTAAAATTTATATGGATCGCATCGTATAATGGAAATAATTACTTAACTTTTACTGTTTCTACATTCTATGCGTATAAAACATATTATTAGCGTTATAAACAATAGTTCTTATCAGATCTATTAACGCCAACACCAATATTTTCGAATAACATCTAATACACATTACATACATTTTTTGTAAATTTTAAATTAGACTAGTGAAATAACAAAAATAATATAATTATGATCAAAATTATAATTCATTGCCAAATTAAATTATTATATTATATACTAACATTTTATTGTTAATCCTTGGATGTTTAAACTTTATATAATAAGCTATTGAATATATTATTGAATTTATAATTTGTTCAATAAAATCTAATGCCTAGTGAATATACTGTATAATAGTTACCTAATAAAATAGTACAGAGGTTTTTTTAAATGTACTCCGTGGAGCCTTTGAGTTCTGTGAGAGCATCTGAATATCCATGGACACATCCGAATTCAATATTATTTCCTTGTTGCACTAATGAGTATAAATAATATTAGTTATTATTGTTATTATTATTATTATTATTATTATTATTATTATTATTATTACTATTTTTATTATTTCCTGATTTTTAAAGGCCCTTACATATTATTTTAGAAACCTGAGAGCTGTGTGAACAAAAATGTTTGAGAACCACTGCAATAGTACATTAGTAGGTATATTGTATTATATTTTACAACAGAGAAAAGTAAGGTATTATATTATAATGTACGAAATAATAGTGTATATTATTTTTATTATATGATAATAGTAGTTCTGTATACATTACTAATAATTAATTACTAATCATATAATATTAAAACACATGTTTAATCTTTAATCATATTAGTTATACTTCTACTAATATAAGACACACTCAAATACTTGTATAATTGTACATTTGTATATTATTGGACTTGTATAAAATAATATTTTATTATACTAACTAAAAATTAAATAAACTATTATGTATGACATTTTATTAATAAAAAAATAAAGAGCTGTGTGTTATATCCTTGTGTAGTTAAATAAAAAACAGTACATTGTATCTATAAAAAAGTTATGTGTTCTGTATTATTCTATGTTTAATATCTCTTAGCTAGTTATAATGGCGCAACAAAAATTTATCGATTAAGTTTACCTATTTGATTTCAACGAAATTAGGTTCGCCGATAATTTTGGTTTAGACACTCAATAGTCGCGTTATATCAATTTAAAATCTAAATTCTATTAATAAATGTAAAGCAAAAGACCACAGAAGTGCTAGTTCAATCGTATTCAAAGACGAGAAAGTATATTTACACATGTGTAGACATTATAAATTAAAGCATATGAGTCATGATATGACTATTTGGAATAAGTTTACGGAAAAAAGAATAAGAAATGAGACCACAATGTCGACAAATTAATTTGAAGATCTACGATGCAACCAACATTTTGTAGATGGTAGAGATAAATAGGAGACAGAATTGTTTAATAACAGTACGTATATGGTCATTTTACTATATAAGAATAGGTACTGAATAAAGTTTTCATTCAAAAATATAAAAATAAATTTTCAAATATTTTAATTGTACCATAAACGTATTGTTTTAAACGGGACAGTTCTGTTTTCAGTCCTCTGTTCCGTTATTCCCAAAGGAATCTCTGAGAAACAAAATTCAAATTATATGAATACTATTTAATAGCAATCACTTTAAATAATATAGAACAATATCTGTGAAATATAACTCCAATGCAAATCAATTAAAATATTTTTAGATATTTTTAGAATTTTTTTATTAAAATATGAAATTAAGCCACGATCAAAGTAATTTCCTTTTTTAAAAATATATTATATTATATTTCAGTTATTGTAATTAAAATGGGTATATTTTATTATTATGCTTGAATATTAAAATTCCTTATCCGTGATCTAAATTATTATTTGGGTGCTGATTCTAAATTAGTAAATATTTGATATTAGTTTCATCTGATTTCAATTTTAATAACTAATTGATTTTTAAATATTGTATTTTTTTTTAATTTAATTTTTTTTTTTATATATATTATATACAATATCGATTTAATTATTTTTTCAATTTTAATTAAATTTAAAATATTATTCAATTTTTTATTTAAAACATTTTCGTGATTTTAGTTTACCACTTAAAGCGTCAATGCTCACAATTATTTAAAATCGATTTCAAATCTTCAACTAAAAACAAAATAAAATATTACAACTAATCATAGATACGACTATATTTAACAACTTAAATTATAAAATGTCTTTATGTTTTTGATTAACATGATAAATTAAGAACACTAAGTAAAAACTCCATCTTTAAAAAAGAAAAAAAAAGAAATCCGAAATATTATATAGAATAATAAATTTGAAGAAAACCTAGTACAATAAATACATAAATACATAATTGTCTAAATGAATATTATCAATAATTATAATTAATTTTCTTGATGCAAATTCTAAGAATACAATCATCGGGACGTTAGATTCTTGATTTTTAAATATATTTACAATTCATTACTTATAAAAACAATTTATTTTTTAACGATTTGATAAATGAATAATTCATAAGAAAAACCCAATACTATAAATGTGAATAAGTAGTTGGTTTATAAATTGTGATTACTTAGTACTTTTCATGTATCGTTATAGTATTAATTCTAGATATTACATAATATCTGATTTTGTTGAAAATGATTTCTTTAACTTTTCGAACTTTAAATTGGCTCGTTATAGAACTTTTAAAAATGTAATTTCAAATTTAAAGTTTATAAAAGTATCGAAGCACTATATTCTAGAGATAAATAAATAACGATTGTTCGTCATACACCGCAACGATAATAAATAATAACCTACAGGGTATCGTACTCGATCGATTCAATCTGTTTAAAATATATATTATATATATATAAAATGTTTGAAAACAAATTTTCTTTCGAAGTCACCGAGGTGTCCGAAAGTTTGCAATTCGATAGAGCTCGAAAACCGACCCCTAGTCTCGTTTACACCGGGACGGTGCTTTTCCGAAAAGTATAATTTTACTTCTACGTTGCAGGTTGATCGTTGTTCGGCGGACGACCCTGCGCCACCGGCCGCGGACGCGACCTCCGTTGCCGCCGACACGACCTCCGACGCGACGACCACCGACGCGACCACCGACGCGACCACCGACGCGACCACCGACGCGACCACCGATGCGACCACCGACGCGACCACCGCTGCCGCCACCGACGACAGTCCGTCGACTTTGTGCAAGTGCAAAACGGAACTATACAAATCCATAACGGACTTTGGCAAGGGCGCCGGAATGATGCTGAAGGCGATAGGTCACGTCACGATGGCCGTGATGAACGTGTTGTTTGGTTCGTACGACGGCGTCGTCTCCACGACTGCGGCCACTGGCGAGACGATGGCGGCCGGGATAAGTTCGGTGAACAACGCGGCCGGCAGCGTGGTGCTGGTGCGTGACATTACTTCCGGCGCGGCCACGCTCGCCACCGGTCTGGCCACCACGTACCGCCAGAACGCGGAACACAACATCAAAAATCGGCAGCAGATGCTGAACGCGATTGGCTCGCACCTGGACAACTACCATCCGGAGTCCGAGTCGTTCCTGATGCCGCCCGCCGCCAACGAAACCGCGTCGGACGACAAAACGACCGACACGACCGCCACCGACACGACTGCCACCGACACGACCGCCACCGCCGCCGCCGCAGCCGCAGCCGCAGCGTAGCGGCCGCGCAGTACTGCACAATTCTAATATAATAACCGATTGGTCACTTTTTCGCGTGTACTACATCCATTTTTTGACAAAAATCTAACATTATTTCAATCCGATTTCGCAACAACACTATCCACACGATAATATACGCACATGGGTGCTGAAATTGTAAAGAATATTACATAAATTCAGATAATTTCTAGTTACGCTGTACGAAAGTGACACAAAAGATAAAGTCCAAACGATTTCAACGGTCAAAAAAGAATTTGCTGGGAAAACAATCACGCGCCGCCAGATTTTGGTTATTTTTATTTTTCATGTGAAACAGAAAAGATTTATCCCGAACAGATTTTTTTATTGATTTTGAACATCGCCGAAATAATACATTTAAAATTCATCAAAAATTTTAATTTATAAATGTTAATTATAGCCATAATTAAAATATGATTTGTTTTTTTTTTTTATTCGGAGAACAATTTGATTTGAGTACAGTCTTCATCTTACAAAAATAAAAATTTGTCATAATGTACAGTTTTTAAGACGGAGACAAAAATAAAATTTCCACGTATCCTTGACTTATTTTGAAATTTTGACTTTGAATAATTTGAGATTGATCTTAGATGAATCAGGAGCTCTTCTTTCACCAATATCCTATTCATCAGTTTGCCTTCCATTTTGATAGGTTCGTTTATTCATCCGTATTTTAATTTTTTTCAATAATAAAATGTTATTGATAATACAATGATTACTATCATAATTCATAAACTAATTCAAATTCAAGTGTTCCTAACCATGTTTCACTTTTTATTTATATTTGTCCAAACTTTATATTATATTATTATTAAAGTATAGTTAAATGGTAGTTTTTTGGTTTTAAGGAACATTTATACTAAAATCAGTAATCATAAAATTATGAGTACTAAGATAACAAAAAAAAAGTAGAATTAATGTACAAATTATGTTTGTTGCCTATAGTAATGCATGTGTTTATAATATTAAACTATTCAAAAATTTTAAAAATTTACAAAATTAAATGGAAAACTGTCCATTGGATAAAGCGAAATTAGGTAAGTAAAATAATTACGTTACGATTTATTTAAGTTGTACTAATAAGTTATTATGTAATATACTTATATACAAGGACGGATCACTGTGCTTGCCACCACTAACTGTTTCATGTTAGGAAATTAATTAAAACTCAAATACAATATGTATCTAGATACGCCAAAAACAATATCAAAATAATTTAAGAGCTAAAGCGCTAACTATAAACATCTTAAAATGTTATTTTGAAGACAATTTGGTTGACCCTTTCTCCATAAGCAACGAGTCAATCTTACCTTTATCTAATCGTATTTAATGTATTATTATACTATTTAGTATAAGCAATTAAAAAGTATGGCTAAGGTCTTTAAAACGTTCAAAATAAGTATAATCCAAAAAAGCAAGAAATGTATACTTTAAATATAGGTAAAATGTATTTGATGCTCATTATTTTAAATAAAATATTTACAAAATAATAATATGAAAATAATTATTATTTAAATGATAATATTGTATATAGTAAATTAATAATAAAATATGTTATTTTGAAAAGTTAGATAAACAAAGGCATTAAAAATAACTGTCTTAAGTCTCCACATCGTACTATATATATATAATGAAAAAAAATTGTGGGTGCGGAGTATGCTCGATAATCTCTTGAAAGTTAATTTCCTACATTTATTGCGTACAATTTACACAAAACAATGTTATTTTTGGGTTATAGTGAAATTATGCATATTTTTATATCGTTGTTGTCATCATATTTATCCAACGCCTCATTCGAGAATAACTTAGATGCATCAAAAAAATATAAAATATTTTCATAATTTTTCAGATTATTATTATTATCACTCAATTATGAATTTATAAAATATAGTAATGATATTTTGTGAAAAACTAGGTATGCTAAGTACAATTTTTAATTTAGTTTCCAAGTAAGTATTATGCAACATATACATAGATCACTCATAATATTTTGCTTAGTACCTTTATAAAAAAAATATATGAAAAACCTAGAAATCCTCAGCTTTTGTAAAATTCTCTAATGACAATTATAATAATTAACCAGAAATAAAACATTTAAATACAAATAGAAGATCCTTTTTTAAGATATTGTTTTTAGAACATATGTTTTAACTTTTAAAGTTTTAAATCATTTTTGTATAATAGTAGTATAATTTATTTTCAACATGTTTTTAAGTTTAATGAAAATATAATACTACATTTAGCTTATAATACTTACATTAATTTTATCATATTATGATAAATGTTAAAAGATAACAAATAATAAATTACACACGAAGATTGTGTCTTCTTTATACTTATATAAAATAAAAATATGGTACAAGTTTTATTTTATCAATTTAAACTCCACGCATTTTGTTTCAACTAATTTAATTTTTAAAAGTGGTTTTTACTCAACATTAGCCTAGCTTGGAACATCGTGAAATACAAAACTCGTAGACTTATAACCTGTACTTAATATATTCTATACCTATAGGATATCATACGTGGAGTTTGCTTCACACAATTGTGGCATATTATCCAGATGAACCTTCTCCCCAACAACGGAAAGATATAGATAATTTTTTTACACTAATCGGCCGTCTTTATCCTTGTGAAACATGCGCACGGGATTTCACTAAGCTGTAAGTATTTAATTACGTATATTTGATTTGTATTTTAAGTACAAGTATAGTTTTATAAGCATATTTAATGTTAACTGCTATAATTCAAAACAATTATCTATGAACGTGTTCTAACCTCTGAATGCGCAATTATGCTTTTTTTCAATAGTTTAATCAGTCGACCACCAGAAATTGACTCTCAACAATCATTATCTGATTGGCTATGTCAGATACATAATCACGTTAATCAAAAACTTGGTAAGCCAATATTTGATTGTAACAGAGTAAACGAAAGATGGAGGGACGGATGGAAGGATGGAAGCTGTGATTAAAAAAAAAATGTACACATTAATATTATACTACTATCACCAGCTGTTAGGTACGCATATTATATAAATTACAAATAACGTAATATTATTAAATTACGAATAATGATCAGTATTTTAAACTAAATAGATAATGTAAAATATTCTAGTTTAAAACAAACAAGTAAATTAATTATAAGCCTATAACTATCGTAATAGACGTACAATAAGAAATGTAAAAAACATGAATTATAGAACTTATGATATTAAACGATAATATCAAGGTATATTTTAAACGCAACATTTTGACATTACCTAAATATTACATCATTGTTATAGGGATTCAGTTAAAATGAAAATTAGATAGAATAAACTAACACTTTTTAAAAATCTGAATTCATTTATTGCTAGGAATTACATAAAAAACCTCAAATTAGATTTATTAAAAAGATAGATCCTTGAAAAAGTACATATTTTGGGAAAATTAAATTTTGTTATGATTAAAAAAAAAAAAAGTCAAAATAATTAACTATAACATAATCCTAATGTTATATTATATTACTACTCACTTATAGCTAAGCAAATTTATGAGCAGAAGCACTGGGTGAGTATTTTGAAAATTTGATCTATATAATATAACCATTTTTGGTAAAAATGTTAATTTGGATTAAATCACAAAACACCATCATATCATAACATGAGCTACATAAAATCCATGGTATATAATTCTATAATTATGAATTTATATAAGTATAATAGATTAAATTTAAAAAATGTTTGTTTAAAACAAAAAATTACAGCCCTGTTTACAGGGAATATAAAAATTGAACAAACAATTTAATATTTGTTAATTGTTTGTTGCCAAACTGTAATCAAAAACTAAAAAACAATATCCAAAATGGTAATGATAACTCATAAGTCATAAGTGCATTAAAAGTATAAATCAAAAAATATAATGAGTTAATATTAGACTCTAATAGATCAAATTAACATGGTGGGACGGATGGAAAGATGGAAGCCGTGATTAAAAGTTTTATATTATTTTTTACAGCATACGAGTTTAATCACTAATATAGTCAAACATTTAAAACTATGAACTACACCTTCATGTCTATTGGATGTGTTTATTTTCATAACTATGTGCTCTTTATAAGAAAACATTCGGTTAAAATCAATATTATAAATACACATTTGGCATACAAGAATTAAAGATAGAAAATATACAACTGACTACTGCCCAAAAACTAAATGGACAACAAGAATAGTCTAGAAAAATAATTCACGGACCATTCAATTAACAATGTTTTGAAGAATTAACGTTTTTTAATGTTTTAAAATGTGTTGTATTTTTAAAATTATTTTAAAAAAATAACTTAAATAATACATGTGAAAATAATTATTACTTACTTTTTTCATAGCTCTAGATTTAGTTGTTATTTTATATTTTTTCAATCTATTTTTCTTATAAAATCTTATTTTATTAAAAATGTCAGCTTTGGTTGGATAGAATATTAGAATATACCGATAAATTACAAACTGATTTGATGTGATTTGGAGTTGAAATTAATACCTATCAGGTTTGTATAAATGTGAAGGTAAAATATTATGTCTTATGTATAAATGAAAAATTATTTTTGTATTGTTTCACTAAGTATATATAATAATCAACTGGTCTTAAAAATCGTTTAATTTTAAATAACAACAAGATAGTAATATTTATTTTTTTTATAGTTGTTGATCATAAATATTTATTATACTTACTTATTTATTCAAAAAACTTTAACAGCATTAAACGTTTCAAGTATGGTATTGTAAAATATATAGTTCTTATTAATTGAGTTAAATAACTATACTAAACCACATAATACTATTTATAAAACATAAGCCTAAATTTAAAATATACCTAACAAAAAAATTTTTTTACTAAAATAGATAATAATCATTATTATTAATTTGCTATCATACTAATATGTAAATCGAAAAACAGAAACCAACTAAACCGTGAAAACGTAAAAGTATTCACTTGTTTTTTATAATTTGTTGATGAATTTTGATGAACAAATAGGTAGGTAATTTAAAAAAAAAAGTATTTTGTACAATTATTTTTACTAATTTAAATGAGTTAGCAAAAAATATTAAATGAGTAACTTGATAATTTAATACAAATATTTTCTTATAAAAAAATATTATAATCAACTATTTTTTTCAACAAAAAGATTTGATTCATTTTTTTTATTTCTCGCCTGTGTTCCTATAATGCCTATAACTAACCTACGACCATAACTCAAATTGTTTTATTTTTTATAAACTCGAGGTTTGTGATTTTAATTGGAAGTGGTAATTATTGGTAATTATCGATTTAGCAATATTAATTATTAGCAGTTTCTATTGTTGAAACTTGAAACAATAAACCATAATTTCAATAATTAACAAAAATATATTATATTAAATGTATAAAAAGTACAAACAATAATTTAAAAATTGTTTTTATAAGCAGCTATTGTTTATCAAAACAATAATCAATTTCAAATAAAAATTATTAAAAATCACTGTAATTATTGAAGAACGGTTTAAAAAGCAGTACATTATTAATGAGAGTATATTACTACAGTTTTGAGTTTTTGAAGAATAAGTACCACCTTATAAATATTTTTTATAACAAAAAATAACTGAAAACAATAATTATATTTCCTTAGTACTGCTATACTTCAAAACTCGTTAAAATCACTCTTTGACATCTTGAAATGCTTCAAAGTAAGTATCCTTCCAAAAATGCCAGTTTAATACAATATCATATATTATACTCGTATATTATATAGGTACGTGTATCATAAAAATATATCAAGAACTACAAGTACAAAATCTAAGGATGTTTTTGATTTTATATATACAATAATAAATGTTTGAAAAAAATTACTTGTTAATTTGAAACATTATAAAACATTCAATGTATACTAGTAATACATTAATTAGGTTTAAAATTGTATTAGTTTGTTACATTAATTCATTAAAAAATATTAAAGAATACTAAAATAGGTATTAATAGATACTTACATACATGTTATTTGTTAATAACTACGACATCAATATTGTTTACCTTTAAATCAATAAACAATATATATAAACAATTTACATATGATTAACTTAAGTTCGTAAGTAGCATTTATCAGCAAAATTAATTAAAAAAGCATATTAATTTAAATGTTTGATGATCGCAGTAAAAAAACTTTTCTCAATATTTTATAAACATATTACTATGATCAATAAATTAATAATTAAGCACATATTATTAATATAGTATTAATTATTCATTAAATTTTCTAAAATCTAAGAATTTATATGCAAGATGTGTAAAAAATAACTTAATAAACAAAAATAGTAAAATCTATCGACTATCACTTTTTAAATTCTGAACATTACGATGAATATAATTATTTTTACAAGGATATGTATTTTTTATTTTTTATCAGTCATCACTTTTTAGCGCAGTAATCATACTTCAATTTTCACTTTGAGGGTGGTATTTGGTAACAACATGAATTAATTTAGTACTTTTAGTAAGTTAAAATTTTCATTGCTTTTAAAAATAATAAGAAAAACAACAAAAAAAATAAATAAGTAATAAAAAACTGGTATTTTACGTAAAAACAGTTTTTAACAAAATCAATTATCTGCTTTTTTTTGTTGTAATTTAAAAATAAATAATCCTCGGTACTTGAAATGTTCACCAAATTTCTATATTAAAATTGAAAATTTTATATACGTGATGATAAAACTATTAAAATATTTTTACTCGTCTTAAGCTATCAGGCGTTTGTAAATTTTCTTTTTTCATTTTTTTTTTTCCATTAATGTTTCACTTGATCAATTCACTTATATTTCAGCAATTTAAAAATATATAATGTTGTTTTGTTAATGTTTCAATTTCAATTTTTTACAATATTTATTAAAATCAAGAAAATTTACTAAATTATTTTGTAGTTTGAAATATCAAATTTTTAAAATGAATGCTTGAAATGTATTTAATTCAAGGTTCTACGAAAATTTAAAAAAATATATGAACATAATTTTATTTCATTTTACATTTAAAGTTAAAATTTGGATGAAATTAGATACTCAAAGAAAGAATAATGATTTTTAGTAATTTTGTTGAAATTCAAAAATATTATTTATGAGCACTTGAAATAGTTGAAACTTTTACGTATATTACTATATTTTATATTTACAATAATATTTTTAAAATATTCAGTTTCTTTTTATGCTATTACTTATTTATATTGCGAACCTATTCACGCCGTTCTATAGTAAATCGGTATCGACTTAAAGTTAATAACAATAATATATTATATAAATATACATATTATAATAATTAAATACTATATAGTCAAACCATCTTTGCTCAGAACTGTTTTTTTTTCACGAAATAATGATTTATCATTGAATTCAAATTTAATACATAATTACAATTGCTCAATGGCTCAGTACACTGTAGACTTACTGTACAGAAAAACGATAATCTAATTTACCACTTTTTTCGAAAGCTATCGCTACGTAAACCATACGTATTTGTGTGACCAAAATGTATATGTGACATTGTAAACATAAAATGATGTATATTAGAACAGTTGATGTACAAGTGTTTGTTTTTGAGACGGTCGGAAATGTAAATTGTAAACCCAATTAAACTGCTTAATTGATTATTTATCGTTATAAAATAAGTAGATACGACATTTAATAAGCTTCAGTAAACACATATGTATATTTTAATTGATTATATACATATTTGTAAACATATATCCATTTCTCCGATCACAGAATAAAAGCGGCCACTCTGAATATTCCGATCAAAGTTTTGTGTTGAATTTCACTTGACCAAATTAAGTTTTAATATCAAACAATTTATAAAATGGCTTGTCTAAATCAGTTTTATACTAAACAAATTTTAATTTTTGTTTTGGTTGGTTATTTATTCCAAGTATGTAATTTGTTTTTATTTATAGTTATACATACTTGCAAAATATTTAGATGTATCCATAAAAATAATACTATATTTTCATAATTATTGTGATCCAGTATTTTTTGCTTTTTTAAATTTGCTAGATGTTTTTAAACGTTTATTTTACAAATACATTTTATAGCAAATCAACAAACAAGTGAAGATGCACACTTATTTTTATAAAAATAAAGCCAGTTAGGTTTAAAATTTCGAAAACCTAAATCAGCGTAGCTACATTAACTTGGACGCGAAATACTATGTAACAATCTAAACGCTTATTTTTACCTTATTCTAAGGTCACGGACCTCTAAAAATAACAAGATAACATACGATATTTAGTTTGAAATTTACAGGAAAGCTAAAATAAGATAATATGTATTTTTTCCAAAAGTGTCATTTTTATTAACTTTACCTATAACAATTGGGATTTAGTTTAAATGTCTTGATATTTGTACACACCCAGGTCAGCAATGGTCGCGCGGCATCCGATCAGCTACTCGATCAACAACTTGATCAGCAACTCGATCAGCAACTCGATCAGCTGCAGACAGTTTCAGTGGATGTTCCTAACGCGAAAAATATTTTTCGCGATTGGGCTAACAAGGCAAAGTTGATGGCAAAACGTTTTGTCTCAGCGTACATGGATTCGACGGATCCGAATTTCGAAAAGAACGCGAAAGAGTTCTTAAATAAAATTAACGAAACAGCCGTAAATTTTGGCACCAAAACCGCAAAAAGAATAGAAAAAATCTTGGAGGACGGCAATCGCAATTGGTCGAAGCTAATGAACAGAATTTTCAAACCTCTTGATTAGTTACTGATACAACTGGTTATAAAATCACGAACTATGTACTTTAATGACAAATCAAAACAATAATAGTTAAAAAAAATAAATTGTAGTAATAAGGACGAACATAGCTTGTCCTTAAATTTTCTCACATCATATTATGTAATATTGTGCTGCTAATTAATTTGTCTAAAACATGATTTAATATATTAATTTTTATTATATTATAATACAATAATAATAATGATAATATACTCGCACAAATTGTCAATTTATTTTCAAAACCTGAACTTTATTGATAACTGATTGCTTAATCTAAGTACAAAATACCTATATTATATTTTGTATGTTTTTATTTATGATTGTTTTTATAAACTTTCAAGTGCATCGACTAGATAAAATAAATTATTTAATGTCAACGAGTTATTTTTAAAAGTAACCGGAATACGATATAAATGAAAAAAAAATTATATTAATTATCACTGGTAAGCTCATGAATTTCAAAGAAATGAATTTTGATTTTATGGATGACATGATTTGGTTGTTTCTTAATATGCAATCGCTTTTCAAATTAAATAGTTGTGTGCAAATTGCGTACGAATTACAAGTTATTTGACTTTTTCTTCTAAAATGAATACAAATAATATAAATAATGTTTACAATAAAATTAGTATTTTTATGATTATAATATTTAATATACTTTAAATTCTTGAAAATATCGAAATTGCTACACATATAAATTTAAATATGCCTAGTACTTATAAGTATTTAAGTTTAATTTTTAATTTTACAATAAAAACTTATTAAAAAGTGACCATAAAAATATTACATTATATTAAGCCCAGTAAAAAAATTATGTGGGTAAACTACAATTAAACAATAACATCTAATCAAAAAATGTTAGACATAAAATACAGAAATAGAAAAAATAGTTTGAATTTTATAATCATAACACAAGATAAAAGTATTTAATATAAATTAATTTTAAAACCACAAATTAAAAAATGATTATTGGATGAACTTGATTAAATCTACTCGTAACATGCTGATATTTATTTAGTCTAAGTTATTTTTATGGTTTTTAATATTGATATATTTATTACGATAAAAACTATTGAAAAAATTAAATAATGTTCAATTTAAAAATTTAAATCGATAGTTGTATAACATAGACCTTGATGAGAACATTTATACCCGAAAAATAATCAAAAATAAAAAGTCGATAAAACTAATTATCATAGTAAATCTGTACAGAATACATAGACTATAGATTCGTTGTAAATTAATTAAACTAAGCATAAGTTTTAGTTATTTTATTATTTACATTATTTAAGTTCATTAATATTTATTTAATTCTAAAAAAACGGATATTAATGAGCTTGTTTACTATAGAATTTTATAATTTTTTAATTTATAAACGTAGTTTTTAATAGTATTTATAAAATATTATAATAAAGATGTAGAATATCAAAATCTATTAAATATTAGATTGTATAGCTAAGTAAAAAATAAATGTAAATTATATGAAAATAATATAGTAATATTTTTTGACCACAAGCCAGTGATTTTATATATAAATAATTATAAAACAAAAGTATTGTATAATTAATATTGGTTTTGTTAAAATGTTTTCAATTTCTCAATACCTATTGTTTATCGAGTTTCACTTAAATAATATAACAATAAAAATACCAAAAAATTATCATTTGCTTAATATAGATACTAGCTAGTAGCTAGGTATATAAAGTACTTCCTTCTAATTAAAACCATTTTGGTAAACAAAACACCAGTAAAATATTTTCAATTTCGTTTGAAATCTGAAACATTAATCCCGAAATCGAAATACCCATTTAAATACAGTTATTATTAGATGCATACGTAAAATAATTATAAATACTTATAATAAAAAATAAATATACCTTTAATTAGATACGAATTAAATTAGGTAGAAAAATATAAGTTATAGTTCAAGCGGAGCGAGAAAAATGTTTTTGGACTATTCCTGGATCTCTCCATTAAATATATCTACGTGGATATGGCGTATACCCACGGCTTATTTTAGCAATATATCACTGGTTATATTGAAGGCATATGTAAATTAAAATCTGTAAAATAAGTTATTACAAGAAATTAATTATTTTATCACATTGGTAGGCGACATATTAAAAAAACATAAATGCGTAGGATAATGGGTTATATATCCATATTTATTTTGGAGACAGATTAAAGTGTAAATTGTGGTTGCAATTAAATAACTTAATTGATAATTTAATAATGTACTGAGTGTAACGTTTATTGCACTTCTGTAAATAACACATGTATATTATTTAATTACTAATTGAATATTTATTCCATCGTTTTGATCACCGAATAAAAGCGACCATTTTTAGTCTTTCAGCGTTACTTCCATATTACAAGTGACTTAGTCTAATTCAATTTTGATATAAAACACAATTTACAAAATGATTTGTCTCCCTCGAAAAACTAAAAGTGTGATAATTTACTTGTTAGTTGGTTGTTTATTCCAGGTATGCATATTTACGTTTTTTGTCTTAAGCAATAATGAATATACTTAAAATATCAATGTTTATTTATGCATTTAATTAGAAGTAATTTATGTTGGTACATCAAAACAAGAAAGTTCAAGATAATTTTTTTTTATGATTTAAGGTTTATTATTAAATATATTTCAAAAAATTTTTGTTTTATACTAGCGTTTTGAGATTATTTGATCTAAAATTAGTTTAATACCAATTGAAAACTTCATAAAAATTAATATTTGCAGATCTTTAAAGAACATAAAAATATAAAACCATAACCTAACCTAGCCGTAGAAATTAAGAAAATTCGTTTTTATTAATTTAAATTAATTTTATTATTACAATTAATTTCAAAATTGTTATCATGATAAAAAACTCCCAAAAATCTGAAATTTAATTACTTCCCCATATATGCACTTCTAAAGTTACGTTATCTAACGAGGTTCTTATTTTTTTCCCCCACACATAGATGGGCACCATCCACGCAACGCCTTTGCCTCAGTCTGATACCGTGACACCCAGTGACACGAACTCAAACCCGACAGACCAGACGGATTCAATAAGCGATAATGTGGAAAAGCCACCTATCAATGGAGTAGAGAACGTCGGCGATGTGTTCAAGTCACTGATCAAGAATACTGGCTTGACGGTATCGGACTTAAGGGACGAAACCGGTCAATCGTTGAAGGATATTGCCCATGCCGGTGGCCGGGCCACGCTCGCCCTTGGATACCTGTGCAATCAGCTTTTTAATGGCATCAGCGCCACCGTGGCCACCGGTAGCGGTTACCTGGCCAGCGGCGTCAGGAACATCGACGACGTTGTTGGCGATTTGCCAGTCGTGGGCTTGGTAACGGGCACCCTCGACTCCGTCTCAACGCAGTTGGCCAACACCATTGGCGAGATATCCACCAACGGCCGGAAGAGCCGGCAAAAAATGTTCGAGAGCTTACGCGAAAAACTGAATCGGAGCAGTGGCCGTTTGCCGACGACAAACAATACTGGTAGTACAGCAAGCACCAACAGCGGCAACGAGATTGCGCAGTGATGACGACGATTTAAGCATAATTTGTCGTTAAAGTGTTAAAAAAATGTATGTTTTTAAATCAAAAAAAAAAAAGAAAGAAAAACCCAAAACACGATTCTTGTAACTTTGTTGTTCTGAACATATTTTCAGATATCATAATAGCTGTTTGAGTGTATATTACAATAATAAATTATAACATAATTGAGCCAGTCGAATCGTAGAGACCATTGGCGGTTGTTACTCGCCTTTGTATTATCTACCTACCCAATAAACGTACGCAATTATTACCGTGACCTTCTCACCATATATTTCAGGTAATCTTAACCCTCGGGTTGGATCTTCACACCACCTAAAAACCTATGTACTTATAACTACTTTCTACTTGTTAAATATATATTTCTAAATCGAAAATTTGAATACTCTTAAAATAAATTTTCGTATTAAGTAAAAGTGATCTGAAGTTTGATTATTTTGTAGTATTTGAAAATATTGTACATCCGTTATTTGCTCATCAATAAAAATAATGTTCATAGAATAATTTGATTAACATATTTTTTGTTTCTTAGAGATTCAGGTACAAATACTAAATAGTACTAAAATGAAAATTACGTTTTCATAATGTTAAATAAGTTATGTGAACAATATGGCCAAAAACCGTATTTCAAGTACTGGTTTTGTATATAACTTGCTTTATCGAGTAAAACAACCAATATCCAACGAGTAATATATTATATTACAAACATGCACTTGTGGATATTAAATTTTAAGAATTAAAATAAAAAAAATATCAGGTACGTGAACAAGTTTGAGTTTTTTAGTGGATCTCTCGAAATATTTTCTAAATTAAAAAATTATTATCAATCTTTTCTTGTTCATATTTTATTTTTATACCTGCCTAAATTATTTCGTTTATGTTATGTCTGATGCATTTGTGATATGGCACAGTTATCTGTCATTCGTCAGATATTAAACATTAATAGTTACTTATTAGATTGTATTATTTATTAATCATTTAGGTTTTATAAAAATATTAGTAATTATTTTATTTCAATTAAGTACATCGATTTGATTTTATTAAACATTCACTCAGAATTCAAACGAGGAAGACCTAACAAATTTTAAAAAAAACTCAACTTATTTGAATTTTTTCGTCGTCCTAGGTAATTTTAAAATCAAGGCAATTTTCAACGAGGTCTGATCAGACTTAACAAATTAATTATAACAAAAAAGATACTGGTTTGTTATAATCCCACCATCTATATAACAATAAACTCATCGTATAAATATAAAATAATGAATTTATTTATTGATATTTATTAATCTAATAATTCGATGATATAATATGAAAAAAAATTTTAAAAAATGATAATATTAAAAATATATAAATAATGTACCTACATAAAAATATTTAAGATTTCTGTTATTCCCAAAATTTTACCACATCTTTTAAAATGGTGTCAAACAGATCTCTATTATTCATTTTTGATAGCCATATAAATTCCACCATGTAAGAGTCTAAAAAATGTTTGTCTATTCCTTTACGTTTTTTGTTGCCCCATTTAGCCGATTGACGATTATTAGGTACTTAATAGTAATGGACGTATTTTCCGTCAAATTATTTTATAATATCGGTAATATTGAACCAACTTTGGCGTCTATTTCAATAAATAAATATTATTATATTATTGATTATTAGGAACCTAATAGTAATGCTATGTAATATGTATCTTTCATTGAATTATTCTATATTTATAAGATGTGTTTGTTGTTATATGGATGGCGGTGCTATAACAAACCTGAATGGCGGGGCCATAAAGTTTTCACTCGCCGCGACAGGGCTATAACAAACCAGTACCACAAAAATATCCTCAAAGTAATTTAACAAATACTTGCTCTGTCCATCAGAAACATGTAATCATGTTTAAATATAATTTTTAAAATTACAGCGGAAATTTAGTACATGTAGCAAACAACGATCATTCGATCGACACGATACGTCGAGTTCGTTGTAAAAAACGTTCGTTTTCGATCCGCAAGCGAACTATAGTTATATGCACGCATTGCTATAATAAAGTGTTATAACACTATATAGGTATACTACAGACGCTCAAACCGTAGCTATAATTTCCCGATAGGCACATGGTTTTATTTTTCTAAGTCGCCAGTCGCCAACCGTACGTCATTCTATTACACATAATATGTTTTCTTGAACTCGTTGGAGCCCGGAAGTGTTCGTCGTCCAATGGTTATTCTGGCGCGTTATTCGCATACCGTCGCCACTACGACGAAGTAAGAGGAAGTGACACTGGGAATCTATTAGGCCGCATCTGTCGCCGTGTTTGTTTACGTGGCGGCGCGGCGTACATTATGCTCTTATAATACAACGCTGCACAACAGAGGTACCTATGTATAAAGTAGACGCATAATAATGATGTATATAGGTAGTGAAAAAATGTGCGGCGATGCGGCGCGATGACGACAATAGGAATTATCATTGTCCGTCCGGCGTAACTCCTATTATTATTAATATTATTATTATGTCGATACGTCCGACCTTTCGTCTGGAGACACTCGGAGACATATTGTCGTCGTCTTCTCCCTTTTGCGGTCGTCCTCGCATTGTGCGCCCGGTATAAAAACGATATAATATTATAACATAATAATGGGTACCTATACCTTGTATTA
Organism: Melanaphis sacchari; assembly: GCF_002803265.2. NCBI lineage: Eukaryota > Metazoa > Arthropoda > Insecta > Hemiptera > Aphididae > Melanaphis > Melanaphis sacchari. The sequence goes on from NW_020270545.1 coordinate 1,480,641, forward strand.
TTATTATTTGTGCGTATGTTTGTGTGTGTGTGTGTGTGCTTATGTGACCGCCGAAATGCAAACGCGGTTCGATCAACGACCTAACCTACATGTATATTATATTATTATATTGGTACCCACATAGTATTATATTGTATATATTATTATATATCATATACGATTATGACCAGCTAGGTCCGGGGCTGCCACCGCCGGCCGTTTATAACGATAATAACAATAATACAATATTATGATGTCGTCGAACGAGATCAGCTGCCCCGCTAATACTATAATGTCCGATCGTAATCCTCGATCGCTGAGAGTTTATTTATTATAATATTATTATTATTATTATTATTTTCCGCAACAACAACGAGTGGTAGTGATCATATAAGCGCACGCACATAAAAAAAAAAAAAAAAAAAAAAAAAAAAAGAAAAAAAGTACTCTTAAACCACCACTCGGGTAATCGAATACCGCGTATGTAGTAAGCGCGTAGTATAATATACACGATAATGTAACATCGTGTACCGTAATATAATAATATAATGGACTGGGCTAAACGAGATGATAAATGGGGAGGGAATTGGACGACGGCGGTAATGCTCGTTGCTCAGCGAACCGCGTCGCGTACATTATGCGCGTCGTAATACGTAATGTTATTACAGTCATTATTATATTATTATTTATTAGTATCGTATAAATGCGCTGTGGGGCTTATTGATAGTGTGTAATGCGCGCGGTAAACGCGGTCCGCGAAGTCTGCTATGGTTTCGTAGTTCGTACCAATGGTCTACCGATAATATTTTGGTGGTTGCGCGTCAACGGATTTACGGTCGATCGTGTAAACAGCTGGTTGTGCCATTGATTTTAGAATAATTATACTGATATAGTATACCTATATTCTAAAATCATTGGCTGTACACTGTACAGTGTACTCAACAGTTTTATTATCATTAATATGGAACGTAATTGGCCCTGGATCGCGCGTAATGATATTATACACGATATCATCTCTACCGGAAACTAGAAATCCGTGGCCAATGGGGGATTCCGTCATTAACTGTACGCTATTATAATTAGACATTTAAGCGTCAACGATAAAAAATGTCGAAAAACTATTGCAACAGAATATTTCAGACAGTATTTTAGAATTGTGGAAAAACCACGTGAAAAAAAAAACCCAATTGGCTGGAAAGATAACTCATAGTGATTGTTGTACTATGCATGAACTAATGAAGTATATTATGTATGTATCCAACTATGAATATAAGCAACATGTCAATATTTCGACATTTTTATCAATAGTTGATTAATACGATGTAAATTATTGATAGGTAAAACATTAAAACTCGTTGGGTTTATTGAACAGTGTAACACACTTAGTAAAACAATATTTTTTTTGACTTTTACAGTTCTAAAAATTTGAGTTTTGCTTTGTCCTACTTATGATTACACAATATTTATAATCGGCATTTTTTAGCTAGGTCATCATAAAAATGAAGATACCTATAACTTCGTGCAAAGGAAAATTTATAATATTATAATAATTATTTAAGCTAAACATATTTAAATAGTTAAATACTTACAAATATACTTACAAGATATTATATTAATACATAATAGTACACCATTTTATCGGATTTCTACTGTCCGTGAAAATACGGTCCGTCTATTTCTATTCCGGAATCCTACAGTCCGTGAGATTACTTTCCGGGATTATACATGCGTCCATTTCAATAAGCTTTTATTTCCGTTAATTTTATTTTCTGACAACCGGTATTTTCATTATTGACAATGACTTGCGTTTCATTGAAACCTATTACTAGCCAATATCGGGTTCAAAAAAAATAATACCCTAGCGAACCTTTCTCACATTTTGAGTGGTTAAATAATTGGATAGTTTTAAATAAATTAACTTGCAAATTGTAAATGTTCGTGTAAAATATTGTTTATGTTTATTTTTTACGAAATAAAACCTATATTAATGTGAAGTATTTGGTAAGTTACTTAGTTACATTTTGAAATTTTAATTTTATCTGAAATAAATTATAAACATAAAAGTGGGTGCCCACAGCGCGTGTAGACGTGTACCGGTCAACGTACTTGTCAACGTATTTGTCAACGTATAATACAACTACACAGACACCTAAATTTGTACCCTCGATTATCCGCGGTCAAATAAAAATAACGTATTTCCACATGATATATACATACAACGATCTAATTTAGTTGTAATAATCGATAATCCGATAACGCGGATTGTAGATTAATTGCATATGATCGTTACTTAGGCCTGTCACATAATAATATGAGTTATCATATTAATAAAATTGCAATTCGTTTCAACCAAAATAAATTGACAGATACACACACGTCTCCTTCACCGTGCATTAACGCATTACCCGCCGACTATATAGTGTTCGAAACACGCGTATCGAATAAAACTTCGTGTTAGTTATATGATTTTTAGAGCCATGAAATGGCTCTCAGACACAATGACGGGCTCGTTCAATATCTGAGACAATAATACGATACAAACATCTGTGAAAAAATATTGTCAAACAAATTTCAATCATAAGTTAAAAAGAAGTGTTTTCAAACATTTGAAACAACAACTTGTCACCAATTTTTTTGTCAAAAAAATTAGTGTTATAAATATCATGTGACATATTATGATATAAATTTTTGAACATAAATGAAAGGTGTTTTTATTTGATTTTCCTAAAATACTGTTTGATACATTACAAGATTTAATTTTTTAATAATTTTATTATTGAATTTTCGTTTTAACTAGAATTTTTCGGATTTATCTGCGAAATTTGCTTATCCGTGGATAGCACGTCATTCTATTCCGCGGGTAATCGAGGAATACACTATACATTTTTTTATTCGCAAAATATTTATTAATATTGAAAATTTTGTTTGTTTTATAACTTACATATTGTAGAATTAAAATGAATAACACATTAAGTCAATACAGCACTTGTCTTACAATTTGCAAAATATGAGAGCTCGCCGAGGTAGTATAACAATTTCCCATATTGTTCGATTATTACATACCTACTGAAACATACATAAGTAGATATGAAATAGATTGTAAAAAAGTTTATTTAATTTCAGTAAACCAATTTCAAAAAGTAGATACCTAGTTTAATAATATTATTTAATTTATTAAATAGTTATTTGAATTTGAAATGTTTTGAAACCTATATTAATTTGTATTAAAAATGTTTTTTTTTTTTGTCTTGACTAAAGTCTATCACATTTTTAACGATTCTAAATTGAATAATTTGTTCATTTTTCAATTCATTTATTTTTTAAACATCTTTAACAACTAAAATGCTCAAATTTAGTTAAGATTTAAAGTACTTCATGGATTAAAAAAATTCTGAGAAGAATGTTCATCATGTATATAGAGTTAAACAATATTTTCGAGAACATAAATTGGCAGGAATTTTCGGAAATGGCTCTTATTATCAAAAAAGTATATTAATAAATTACCGTTTATTAATTATGAAGCTAATTAGATACTCAAATAATTTTTTGGTTGAATACCATACATATTATAAATTAAACATAAACTCTTTCAGTCCTGACCTAGGTACTTTTACTCGTACTGGTAGGTAACTTTAAAATAATTGTTTTAATGTTTTACCATAGCAATCTAAATAATAAATAAAAACAAAATGCCTATGTATTAAGTATATACATGGGCATTCATTAAAAAACTATAATATTCATCAATTCTTCGACATAATTTTATTATTTTAACTATTTTCTAAAAAAAAATAAATATAAATGTAATAATGTTAAAGACTAATCATCGTGGTTAAATTTTCCGTCAAAACTACTGAACATATATATGATTCTAAAAATCTGTAATTATTTGTATCATTAAGTAAACACGTTAAAAAATATAATATACCAGCAACAACCGTTAATTTACCATTATTTTTATCATCGATATTCAATTTTATTACCTATTATATGAGTCTTATCACCTATTTCTACGAGTATATCGGTCAACAACGGCGTACAATTTATTTATCAACATTAAATAAAACTGGCGAGGCAGTAACATACGTGATTATACCACATTTTTAATTTTCATATTATCATATTATTTTTTATTTGTACAATACTTTTAAAACAAAAACCTCATAAACATGTCAGGCAAACGTATAAGAAAACATGAGATTATTCAACTTTGAAACGATGGAAATAGATAAGATTTATTAGATTTTTCTGAAGGTGAAGATGAACAATTTAAACACTCAGATGAAATTGATAAGTTTCTACACGAAAATAAATTATTCGATTTTGATAATGCTGACAACACAGAAGAAAGTGAACAATTAATAATTATAGTAATATTTTTCCACTCATATCATGTAATATTAGCCAAGAGAACAATGTTTCTACGGCAAATATTATAATCGCCACCATAGAACCTCATCAAATTTTTTTACCTGGGTTTTCCAAAAAAAAAAAAAACTACCAAATGGTTCGACTTATCATTTTTAAACTTAAAATCCATTTGAAAGAATTTAAAAAACGTTCAGTTCCATATACTTTGTAACCACCCATAACTCATTTTTTTTAAATGCTATACGAAAAACGATATTGAAAAAATGGTGGGCTATAAAAACATATTAAATGCTAAGTAAATAAGAAGTAAAAGATTTTATCAAAACAAATTCCTTAGAAATAAAAACATTTACAGGTATTTATCTACTAATTGGGGTTGATGACCTCTCATACATTCGTACGCACTGGCAAACATATCAAGAATTAATATTATTATTACTAATAATATGCATATAGGAACAGAATTTTTTCAACTTCGGAGAACTTTCCATGTTGTCAATAATGATACAATTCTTTCTACCAATAAAAATAATGTTTTTAAAGTTCATCTTTTATACAACTGTTTGAAAAAAAAAATGTAATTCCTTTGAAATGAGAAAAAAATTAAGCGTAGACCGAGCAAATGATCTCATTTGAAGAGCAATTTTTATGTAATACATTTTCATCATTTTAAATTTATTTTATCATTTCAACATTTTAAACGATGTATTTACAGGATATTTTATTCGTTTATTTTTCCCCCCAGAAACTCGTCGATGACGATGATGATTGTGTTTAATTATAGCGTATCTAATTTTTTATAGAATATAGGTACAATACATAATACGTTAACATAAACGTTCAGTTTATAGAGATGGTTATCTTTACGGGTTTATCGCGTATACAATAATAATATCATAACGTTTATTTGACAATTCGATTTTAAGGTTCATCCGTTAATAATTGAATTAGTCGATAGAGTTGTAGAACACTTTGTACGACCACCCAGAAAAAATGAAAACCGCTGACAGTTAGTACTATTTTAGGTAAAAAAAAAATGTTGAGACATGAAATGTTAGACATAATTTGTTATTACAAAACACAGGTAGTTAATATACATAAATAATAATAATAATAATAATAATAATAGTTATGGTAATAAATTCGTGTTATGTACAGGCTTTGTGAATTTTTAAGACATTCACTGTCAATTGTGACACCAAACACACGTCTCATACTGATCTCGATCATGAATTCATGATTCACAATCCAAAGTTTTGAGCAATTTAATTTTATCTTATCTTTAAAATATAATTCCCGGCTTATTGATACCGTACAAAACGTCCGCGATCGAATTTTATCAATTTATTATCATTTATCATCATACAATGTGTCCGCGATATGCAACTTAAACAATAGATAGTACAAACTGTCCGTTTACCAGTCGATAGTTGTCTGTCCGCCGATAAGTATATACTTACACGTAAATTATTAATTCTATAAAGTTTTTGCTATATGCATTTTTGCTTATATAAATAGCAGATATTATATTTGAATCAGAATGTTTTCTTTTAAAAATTAAATATAAAAATAATTGTATATTCTTAAGAAAATAAATTTATTTAAGAATATTTAGTAGTAAAAAAGTTATTTTTTTAGGATAGGGGTGGTGAATTTAATTTGGCATAGGGGTGACAAATTGTTAAATCTGCTTCTGTCGTAGGAGCAGTTATTTTAAAACTTATTAGTCACATAGTAAAACCACGCTAACACAATAATATGTACTTTGATTTTTTTATCAGTTTCAATTTAATTCATGTATTAAGTAAAATGGAAATTTATGCTACTGGTATTTCTGGAACGGATGGATTTGTAAAATCGCATATATTTAGCGATAAAATAATTTCCCAATTAGGTCCGCGGTATCTTTTGAAATTTCTTCTGTTGAACCTAATACTATTGTAGAATGGTACGATTCAAAATCGGTTGTAATAACGACTAACTGTATTAAATCAGTGACGCCTGAATGCCTGATTCAGTTTGTAGATAGAATTAAGGCAAAAATATGTACAAAGAAGTTAATCGTTCAGAAATTATTCAAAACTATATGGGAAATGTTGAAAAACACGATATGCTTATTAATTTGTTTCGAATTTACATAAATTCTAATAAATGGACATCACGCTCGTGTAAATGCACCATTAAAATGTATTTAAGTTGAAAGAAGTAGTGACATTTCAATTGATTACGATTATAATAAGTATTATCGTGAATTACATAGCTTGAAAAAACATTTTACTGTGTGTATATAATAAAATGAGACCGAATTTGTATCCCTAATATCAGGATATGGTTATCAAAATAACCGTAATCCACTTGACAGAACTTTGTAAGATAAATCTGTGATTAAAGTTGAATCTTTCTCTCTTATTGCAGTTTTTATAAGTTTAGTTTAAATTTAGATAAAAAAGCATTTGTAGCTGGTCAATAATTCAGTATGGTAATATTGAAAAACGCAATACAACGTATTCATCAAACTGAATTCAAATCTAATAATTGACTTTAATTTAAATATTTCAGAAAATTTTTAATTAACAATGGAAACATTAAAATAGTGAAAACTAGTTTTATGATAGAACATTTTTCTTGAATTCTTTCAACTACATACATAATTAATGGAATACATTATTCAAACATTTCAACGTTAACTCTTTTGTTTTTTTTTTTTTACTGTTTGACAAAATAAGTAAACAAAAAAATATTATCATATTAATTTATTTATAATACTGACTACATTAAAATTGTTATACTTAATACTATCATTTATTAACCTACTAAATTGCATTATTAGCAATTAATACCAATATCAGTGTACGTTCTGTTAAATGTAATTTATAATAAATTATCACATTATTTATTGACATAGATCTATTATTTAAATCATATTATATTGGAATAATTTAAATTTTCTTGATTTGTTGACATTTATTTCTTTATAGATACTGTTGCTTTATTGTAATAAAAATATTGGAATTATAAAATAATGAAAATTGAAAGTTTCTGTAACTTTAAAATTGATATAGTAACTGGGGCATCCTTAAAATCTTTTTTTTTGTTGGCCGTACTAAAGTAGTGTACAGAAATTCCTTTTAAGTTATATCATAAATATATTTATATAATTCAACGCAATTCTATGATACATTATTTATAATTTATATTCATAAATTCTAAATAGTAATGATTAAGTAATTAATGTTATGAATAGATATCTAAAATATGAAAATATAAAAATGGTCATAACTCGGTTAATAATTTAAATATTGTAAAACACCGATGATAGATAATGTGCTTACTTTAAAGTTTGTTCATAATAGGTATATATATATATATATATATCAATTCAGTCTAATATTGATGCTAATAACACAAAAAATTTTCTACTGAACTCAAATAATCAAATTTGCTTTATTTTATGTTAGGTAGTAAGACTGAGAAAACAATATAACTCTCACAGGTGTGTCGTTCTTTTAATAAATCGCGTTAATTGAAAACTGGCGCTTTTATTTTTTTCTAGCCCATTGAAACATGAAACATTACATAATTTAATAATGATAACCGATAATATATGATTAGTTTTCATTGAGGTAATAATGTAATGTTATAATTTTATATTTTCATATTAACTATATGTAACCAATACTAATTGTTCAAACTATGAATCATTGAACATGAATTTCAGATGTAATATATAAATTATTATTATTTTTTTATTCTAATGATGAAAGATTAGAATTTTAGGTTCTTATTAAAATTTATGTTAGATGCTTGTATATCTTATGAAACATATAATTGAATAAAAAGTTGCCATACATTTTATCGATTTTGATAGCATCGCACTCTTAGTAAAAAGGTTTATTTTAATCCATGAATAGTGTAAAAAAGGAAAAAGTATCCATTTATTTTTACTGTGTAAAACCATGTATTTATTGATGTTTTAAGTATCTAATGTTTGTATAATTATGTTATTTTTCTGTACTTTGTAATAACTGATAAATTATATTATCTATCAAACCTATATAGATGTACACAGCTAGACGATAGATCGATAAATTAATTGATTGAAAATTACAACTTATTAAAAAATAAAGTATGTTAATTATTTGTTAACTAATTAAAATTAGTTTTCATGACAATGTACGCAAATGCTCAAATATAATACTTCAAGTGCATAATATAGGTTAGATTATGTAATCATTATAATCGTCAATAGCAAAATGTAATTATGCTGAAACTCACAAACACTAATATGGTGACAAAAATATAAGTATTTTTCTACAGCAGTATAGTTAAAGTTCAATTTGAAAAAAAACACGTATTCAGTGTCAATAGACATACTCTAATCCACGATTCACAAGTACATTTAGTGACAGTTGTGTCAACATAGAAGTACTATTAGTAAAAAATAATGATAATAATATTGCTTATTTTTTTTTTTTTTTATGGTTGAAAAGTTTGTAAAATATTTTTATTGCATTTCGTAGTCATTAAATTTGGGGATATTAAAATTTTAATTAATTAATTAAAAATCCAAATGTTATGTTGTAAATTTAAATAATATATTATTATTCTCCAATGTCATTTAATACAATTTATTAATTCCATCATTTCTAACAGTAAGCGGCTATTGAGTGTTGTCAGTGTTGATACAAATTTAAATGATATACCTCTAAATGGGCTATAAGTGAGTGAAAAAAAATTGTAGAAAATATGAAAATTATAGACTTGTAATCAAAAAAGTAACAGTCTGTAACGCTGCTGATGATTTCGGCGTTTACAATACGACGCTACGTCGATCATGTTGAAATAAATCATTATAACTAGTGGCAAATTAAGCATAACATATGTATGATAAGCCTAGTATACTAAAACTGTGTGTGAATGTGCATTACATTTTTAAATGTTTTTATGTTAAAGTATCAGTGGAAATTTGACATGTGTTGTGTAAGTTATAACTATTTATACACCATGTATACGTAAATAATATAACATATTTTTATGTAAAGACCGTTAGAAATAACAAATTTCCTAATATAAAAGTAACCAAAAATAAGACATCTAAAATCAACCGAAAATTTTAATTTAGAGTTAATTGCCCATGGTCTTAGATATGTATGCTTTAGACTATTTTAGAGTTTATTAAAATAAAAAAGATTATTATAGCAAATAGCAATAATTATAAACGTATCTATATGTTTTTAACGCGTAAACGCATCGCTGGCTCGTTGAAGTAGTTTTTTATTGACACGTATACAGTAAATGCGTCTATAACATCAAAAATACTATTCTTATCAGGAAATAATATTTAAATAGATTGTTATAAAGAAGACCTAAATTTTCGACGTTAGTCTTAAATCACCTGAATCGCGGATGTATTGGTATCTATTTAGTATTTACACCACTCTGATAAAATGATGATTGCTATAAAATATACTTAGAAAAATATGTGTCTCAGATAGATATAATATCTTAGTTAATATAACTATTAAGAATAGGTTGTTATCAATAAAAATATGTACACTAAATAAAACCTTAAAATCTAATCGATATACGTATTATCTAGCAAGACTTTTCATGCTAATAAATTGATTTCCTGTTTATACATTTTTATAAATGTTTTCTATTTTTTTGTGATATTTTTAATTATAATTCTCCATTTAAAACATAAAAAATTGCCTTTTATAAATTTTTATCTTTACGAAAATTAGTCAAGTTATAGCTCAAGAATATAAAACTTGATACCTATTTAAAATTTATACAATATCAGTAGCTACGTGCATGCAATCGATAATACATACAGTTTATATTTCAATAAATTTAAGCTGCAAGTAATTCGATGAAATAATGATTTGACCAAATTTATTTCGTTGTATTATTCGAATTGTCTGTACACAGTAAAGAATTCACAACGAAAATACACATATAACCGATATAGTAAACACAACCTTTCGATTAACACTACAGAAAAACAACTGTTCAATTAAATTGCAAAAAAAGTTGAGGATAAGATGTAACTACCATATAAAATGTGTTTGGTAAAAATAAAATAATTTGCTACTAAAACTATAAGAATTTAATTACAGTATTAAAGTCATTAACGCTTATTTCTTGTCTGCTATGTAACGACGTTTCAATTGAAATACAAATCATGAATATCGACTATTACATCGATTTAACTAGGTATGTACTAAAATTATAAAATTGTAACATCTTAAACATTTTTAATTTATTGAATTTTAATTTTTAATATTCTTATAACTTAATTAGCCATTTATTATTGGTTACTCGTCAGCGACCTATTGAACTAATACATAAAATCTAATATAATAGGTATAGTTTTTATCACAAATAATATATTATGTTGAACTAAACGATTCATTATAATAATATAAAAATATTTGTGATATATCATTAGGTACTTAGATGATACCTAATAAATCAAATAAATTATACCTATTAAACAGAATTGGTAAATTTTTATTTTGTATTAGTTTAAGTTATTTCGAGTATATGTCAATATTATCAAATGCGTTAGACGATATTAAAGTATCGTAATTGAATAAAATTTAAAATATTTTAGAAATTTTACACTTGAACTTTTGTATTTTTTTTATTTATTATGTATGTATATTTAATTAAAATAATATATCTAAAATATTAAAGTGAATATTTTCATTATAATAATTTTCCTGGTAAAATTGATGTATATTTAGGAGTTATTATCAATTGCGCTTAAAATTACTATTGTATGTACCTATCAATTGCGCTATATAAATTTTAGGGTCGGTAGACCGATTGCGCCCAAAACATTTTAAAATACTTAATGAAAACTTATTAATTAGTTATAATTAAACAATAAATGAATACACACATCGATTTTTTGCGAGAACCTATAAATACATAATATAATATTAATAATTAAATATAGTTAATTATTTAAAATTAAAGTTATATCAGTTACATATTATAATTCACATTTAAACTTTTTTACAACAATAATAAGTAAAAGAGAAAATTGTAAAAAAAAATACACGATAAAAATAAATTAGAAAATAATGAACTAATCAATTAATAATACGTGTAGTAATTCCATAGTATAAAAATAGTTAATCAATATATCTAAAATCTAAATCGAATTTTTACGTCGGCAAATCATATCAGTCCGATCGTCGATCTAGGTGCCTCCGACTACTTAGTCGGGCAACACTATTTTTTGTCAATGATCGTAATAATATTACTAGACGTTAATTTTGTCTACGTCTGAAACGCGGACAGACTCGGTGAGCTCCCCGAGTCTCCAACGTAACGGCCAACACGCACTTACTCCTCTGTCTCTACAAACGTTAATTTCGGCCAAAATAAAAAAAAACCTCGTTTCGTAGTTCACGGAGGCCTAGTGCCGTAACATCCACTCGAGCAGCCAGGAAAATGCACTAATAAAACGTTTCTCTTACATATTAAGAACTTATAGTTTATATACATACTATACATACATTATATAACTATATTGCCACGGATAATTAAACATACTGTAACATTAGTAACTCGTTAGTTACTCTGACTTCAAACCTAAAATTATTTGTACAAAAACAATGATAAAGTTGTAGGCTGTTAGTATTAAAAATAATAATAGGCATTTGTTGGAGTTTTAATGGGGAATCCTAATATCCGTTGATCTGCGTTATCTCGACGGCCTTAGTCTAGCGATCTCTTAGTTTATATTGGGACATTCAATATTTATGGGTATAGTATAACAGTAATTGTATGCCTAAGACGGAGTGCAACAGCCAACATCACATGCGAGTGTGACGTCCTTTTAACAGAAATCTTTGGGTAATATTGATGTGGATACTATATGGTTTCCAGTTTAATACTTATGTTGACCAGTTTAAAAGTGTGGAATATTTTAACAATATGAACAGTAAATAAACTATTTTTTTTTTCTGGATATTAGCCCCTAAATAATCCTTTGCCCCCAGGGCTAAGAAATTCTAGTCGCCGCACTGCGGAAGCTCCTCCTCTCTCTCCCGTACTGTAGACGCGGCGCACGACAATGCGTAATATTATACCATCTCTTACGTACCGCCGAAATGTCGGGCAGACCAAACGGCGGGGTAACCAGAAGGCAAAAAAAAAGAAAAACTCGAGTTAAAGGCGCCGAACGCCTTTAATGATAATAATGATAATAATGATAATAATAATAATAATAATAATAATGTTTACATATTATAATAATATAATATTATTATAAGCATTATTGTTGTCGGACGCACGTCGAACACACACAAAGCGCCCCGGGAAAAACGTATTGTGCGTTAATCGATTTCGGTGGTGGCGGAATACGCGGAAAACAGAAAGGCCGATCCGAAGACCACACACGCCGTCACCGATGTTTTGTGCGCCGTACAGCGCACGTAGGTATAATAGCGTTTGCTTGGCAGGTTCACGACGACGTATCGTGTGAGTCCGCGCCGACTTCTGGACGCGATGGAAACGACGAACCGTGAACGAGACACTCGGCCCCGAGACCGTGCATCGCGTTCGACCGGCGTTGTTATGATTTTTGTGTTTTGGTATTATTTATTATTATCATAACAACAACAACAACAACAACCCGCCGCTGTCGTCGCGGCTTCCGCGGTGTTTGTTTTATTCAGTCCGCTTGACTAAACGTTTTTATTGAATTCCCCGCGTACTCGCGCGCCGCGGTTAGCTCGGGTATATTATACACACACGCGCACACACACACTCATACACACATACACATATATATAGGTACTAGATTTACCGCGAGCGCACAAAGGGTCCGCCGAAACAACGACGACCGCGGCCACGACGACGTTACAACATATCATAATAATAATAAAATATATTATATTATTATATTATTATTATTGTATACTGTGTACACGCGGCGGCGCACCGATACGCCCGTGTAACAATAACGATGATGAATTATTATTATTATTATTATTACATGTGTGCGCCGCCGCCGTATCGCGTTATTCAATATATTATATTATTATTATTATATAATGTACGCGTACAAGCCAACATTGTTGCGAGTAGGTACGAACGCGGAAACTATCCCGCGAGCGCAGATCCGTATTGTTGTCGTCGTTGTTGTTGTTGTTGTTGCTGCTGTTGTTATTATACCTACGCGCATAGAGGGGTACCGGCTCTTATCCCGCTGGGGGCTCGAGATGTGCGGTGGCGGTAGCCGAGACTGGTATAAGGTTATATTATGTGTGTACGCTCCGCCTATAACATGGTCGTTAACGTCAACCGCGCACGGAGGGTATCGTCTCGATATTGTTACCGAACGTATATTATATTTTATATATTTGTGTGTGTACACGCAAACACTCCACACACACACACACACACATACACAACAACAGTCGTGCCGAACCGTAGCGCAACAGACTCTCAGCTCGCCGCTGCGGCGGTCGTCGAGCTCTCCTTCCTGGTTCCACGGACCACGATCGTTTTCATTATTATTATACCGCACTGTGGGACGTGTATTTCGGTTGTTATAATACCTGTGTGCGTGCGTGCACATTATACCGGCGCGAAGGGAAATATTGGGGGGGAGGAGAGAGAGGGGACCTACTAACTGCAGTTTCGGCGATTATCTTTGCCCACCACGCGTAAGCTACCGATTACGTTACTCCGACGGCCATTTTAAATGAAATTCGTATCCCATAGCGCCGGTGGTTACAGTATTGTGGTATTGTGTTATGCGAGTCCGTCGATCGAAGTGCACGACACGAGCATGCGATTTTATCCATACGAAATTATCGTATACCCCACCTCATCATATTTCATCGCTATCTATCCGAACTTGGCGACCGATTATTGCACACCGAACCGGACGTGAAGTATCGTCTTGCTTAACTCACTGAAAACCTAACGTTACACGGATGTATATAGTAATAGGCTATTTGTGGACCTCCCATCTGTACCGTTATACCATATTATAATAATATCAATTCATCAAAATCGCCAGATTACATAACAGTATGGCCCAGACGTCAATGACCTAGTACACCTGTCTGAGAAAATGTGTACCCTTAAATATTTAAAAATGACTAAAAAAAATCGTAAAATATAAGTAAGGCAGTGGGCGCAATAGGCATATTAACGAGTTAAAAATTAATTTGTTTTTAATTTTTTTAACTAATTATTACTATTGGATTTCCATTAATTTGATCACTAACTCAATTGTTTTTTATTTAACGTAAAATCAACTAATCATTAAATTTATTTTTATTTTTTTATTGTATTTATTCTAATCGTACTTAGTTCTGTGATTTATGTATATTTCAACTAAATAGCAATATATTTTGACATTATTTATACGACAGTTTAATTAATTTTTTCCAAAAACGAATTAAATATTAGGTACTAATATATTAGCAATGTTGGGCTCAAATTTTTTTTATCAAGATAATAACGAGATTTTAAAATCTATACAAATTGTTTTACATTTTTTATTTTAAGTATTGTATGATATTTTAAATCCGTATTTATTGAAAATATTATTGTTTATAGAAAATAATAATTTAAGTGATGACTGAATGTTTCAAGTTAATAAGATTAGTATGTTTATACAATAAAACGAAAATCGTAAAAAGTAAATCGTTATTATACATTTAAATACTAAAAAATGCTAAAATTTTTACTTCAATCACATCAAATTTTTAAATCCTAAATGTTAAAAATAAAAATGTATCAATAAAATAATTTTTAAATTTTCGTGGTCTTGATGAATTTTGTAAAAATTTAACTTTAAATGCTTAAAAAAAATCTGAGTACGCATTTGAATAACTTTAAATTAAGTTTAGAAAAAATTACTCGGAAAAATTTAAATGTGTAAAAAACATAAAAAAAATTAAAATATTTTGAACATTTTATATCAGTTTAAAAGATAATAATAATTTGATAAAATATCCAAGTTTCGATACCTATATTTATTTTTGAATTACATTAAAAAACATTACATATTTTATTAAAATCCAATTTTGCATAAAACTCTAATTATTTTTAAAAATGTAAAGAATTTTTATTTTTGACTTCTTGATAAGTACTTACAACTTACAAGGTCCAACTTTCCATTAAAAGCTATCCTCAAAATGCAAAATCAAAGTTTTTTTACTACTCAAACAGTCAAACATGTAATTAAGTAATTATTGGTACAAAAATCAAAAACACATCTTACTAAAATAATAAATTCGTTGTCTTGCTTAGAATCTAAAATTTATTCGAAATTTGAGCCTTTTTAATTGATAATTAAGTGTCAATGGTTGTTAACGTTATTAAAATTCCCTGTTTTTTTGTTAGTGTAGACAGTGTAGTACTATAGTCTATAGCTTAATATGCGTATTGATGACATCATACTTACGAATCTATATATTGTAGTACATATTATAGCAGTTACGTTATTATATTCATAGGCGGAGCTACTGGGCGTGCAGGGTATGTAGCTGCACGCCCTAATCATCAACAAAAGGGCTGTTTTAAATAAGATTTAATGGCCACCAAATTTTTAAGTTTTTTGATTATGCAATATAATTTTAGTAAATAGTAAATTATGTAATAGAAAATTATATAAAAGATATTTAAATATCAAAAAATCATTATCAATAATTATTTTAACGTAACTGTTATAATCAAATATATACATAATATTTAATTATGCATCAGTAAAGTATACATACTAAATTTAGTACAATTTAATTTTTGGTAAAAACAATTCAGTGCTTTGTGATAATATATTAATACCGTAAACTATGGGTAAATAAACAGCAGTCGGTGGTCAACTAATTAAACAATATTTTATTCAACGTTATCTACTTGAGTGGTATTATTGATCATACCTACAATAGTTATGACAAAAGAAAATAACTTTGATGGTTGTTTTCATTTTGTAAGATTATGTTAAGTGCTTAGGTGATAGTAAAATTGCAAGTTTATCATGACTGTGTTTCTGTAAAAATTAATTTTATTTTTGGCCAATTTTAAGTTTTCTTAACAAAATATTTAATTATGAAACAAATGTTTAATTTTTGTTCAATTTTAGATTATACATTACATATTTTTAATATTACCTTAGTAATATATTTTCTTTTTATTGCATTTTATGGTATCTTTAACAATAATTATAATTGTTATAGTAGTTTTTACTTACATTTTTTTGTATTTTATTTTGTTTAAAAACAAGCTGTATAAATATTGTTCTTTAATTTATAAGTACCAACCTAAATAAATTAAACAAAGGTATCTATATACAATTATATGGTGATAAAAATTCATGTCACAGGCGTTTTTATCATATAAATATTTAAAATAGAAAACATGCATGACACGAAAGGTGTTTATTAAAGAAAATCTAAAATTACTTGTACATTTAATTTTGTTTTAAATTATTAGGGGGTTAACTTAAGAAAATCATTTTGAAACTTATAATATTTTTGCAAACATAATGTAAAGACATTTTTTTTTATAAATTATAATGGTTGAATAACACTTATCAATGCAAAACTTTATGCTTAAGATTTGAGAGTGATTTAAAGTTGACCCCCAAAACTTCAAACTACTAAAACATTTTTATTAATAATTGATATCAGTATAAAGTATTTTATAATATTATTGTGCTCTAGTTTACTTAGAACTATTGTATTGGTGATGTGAAAATTAGGTTACAAAACATTTCAAAAAAAAGTTACTCAAGTATCGGGTTTATGAAAAAAAAAATAATCTGACATAATGTGAATTGTGAAAATATTTTAGTAACATAGATTTTATTTACATGTTTCTTTATCAAGTTTTAGAAGTATATAGGAGCCCCAATAGGTACTCGTATCTAAATCAAGCATGGTACCTATAGTAATATATTCAGTATAATTTATAATAAAATATTATTTTATTAATTTCATATTAATTAAGTTTTATAACTTTTAAGTGTTATTATTAAATACAAAAAACATATTATTTGTAAATTTTAGAAAAAAGTTTTATAACACAACCTTAATACCGCATATAGTAACTATAAAATAATAACCAATTCATTAATAAGTAATAACTAACAATCTAAATTGTAGCCATCTATCCCAGAATGCAAAATTATACATATTACCCTTATGTACCTATAATAAATTTTAATGGAAAATTTATAAAAAAAAAGTGTAATGTAAACGCAATTCCGCGTCTATGAAAATTAAATCATTGACGCCATTACTGAATACGTGAAATCTGTAATTTGGTTGAAAACTTCATATTGATAGAAAAATTTACGAAATCGACAACATTTGTTTGCTGATTTCATGAATTATGCAAACTTTTTTCTGCCAGATGCATATAACTATAAATTATTCAAATAAATAGCAATTTTGTGCATGATAGTCACAGATTTAATTTTTTTTTTTTTAGATTTATTTGTAGCTATTTAGACCCATTGCCGCTTCTATTTTAACTCACCATGCTATTATTTATCCAATGCTAGTCTTTCTCCATCCTTGATTCCTTGGAGCCTCAGATCTTCTTTGACACGATCGCTCTACCGCTGTCTTAAGTCGTCCTCTTCACAGATTTAAATGTATTAAATATTAATAAAAAAAATACACGACAAGAAATCTTTTATACCGAAATCGTTATATTTAATATTCACAAATAAATGAAAAAAAAAATACTAGTCTACAACCACATATTGTGTTTTATTAAAAATAATAAAAATTCGATTTTAATATTTGTCGATAACATTTTTGAAATCTGTTTAATTGGACTAACTAATGTTTATAAATATTAAAATTTATATTGCCTATTCATGGTGTAATTATTTTCAAAATTAGATATTTAAATAAAGAACAACGATTTTAGTTATTTTATTGCGATTAAAAAATATTTTTCTTGGCGATTTGAAATTTAATTGTTTATTAATATATTATTTTATAGATGTAATGACTTTTAAAAAAAATTAAAATAATTGTATGCTACTGTCTATATCACGAATCCATTCACATCGTTTTACAGTAATTTGAAATTGACTCAAAAGTTAACATTTTAACAATACCTGATATATAATATAAATATTATGTAATAATTTAATAATTGAACATTAATAACAAAATCAATGTAACGAATAAACGTTATGATGATGTAACAATCTGTTTTCGAAAATAATGATTTGTTATTGAATTCAAACACATAGATTACAACCACTCATTTAATAACGAGGTACACTCAACATTCATTGTATTTCCTTTTTTTTCCTTTTTAAATCCTTGATAATTTTTAAAAGTACTAAAAATTGTCTACTTTTCTGATCAAAAACATTATGATGGGAATAAAAACAAACAAATAAAATACAAGTACCTATATAAAAACAAATTTGTGAAACCTACAATATCATTTATACATAGCACACTAAAAAATCTCTACCTTTTCTAACTTAGCACGCATCAAATTTCAAATTATTCAATTTTTTATTTTTATTTACATGATAGCTGTAAAATGAATTCAGCAACTTTTATAATAACAGTTTCTTTGTATTATATTATTTTTTTTTTGAATTTGGACCCTGTTTTCGGTTATTGCACTTATTAAGTATAATATTTCAAATATTTTTTTTATATTATGATAATAATAAATTTATAGTCCCCCTTTTGAAAAAATGTATTACGTTTTCCCATTCATAACTCCTCTCGAAATATAAAACAGGAAATTCAAATAAATTTAATACAAGTTGTCCGATCTGTATGCCGTACAAACGAATAAATAAAACTGAGTACTATTTTTAGGTATATGATGTTTTTAAATTTTAAAATCATTAATAACAAATAATATTATAAGTTAAAACATTTATAACCTATGCACTTTTTAAACAAGTAAACTTATAAGTGAAACAAATGACATCCAGTGAAAATATTTTATCAACTAGTTAACTGTTTTCTTAATGACTGCATAATATACTATATAAAATTGAGTGTATTTATTTTGAGAAAATAATTTTTTGTCACATAAGTAGTGAGAATTCCTTAAAATTGCACTGAATCTAACTGACATAATAATATACATAACTTACATAAAAATTATTAGTATGTATTTTTTTTTATTTTATATTTCTTATCTTATGTTATGTCAAAATGTGATGCTTATTGGCATTTTTGTTATATTTTTATATTAAGATAACCCAGGGGTCTCCATATAAGTCTTCACAGTAAAGCTAATCTTTATTCTTCGGATATTAAAAATATAGCATCAAACAAATATCAAATTATTGTAGTAACTAAACAGTATACATACAGCATACTGATTATTAACATTTCAAAGTCACATCTTAACTATTTTCATTTTTATAATAAGGTTTAAAACACTGTTAATTCCCTAATATTATTTTATTTTTAATAAAATTACATAAGCTATTATTTGTATTTTTTATTTTTTCTACGTATAGAATTTTTTTATTGTTTTAATTATATTTTATTTTCATCATTTTAGGTATTTTTAAATATTGTTATTGCGTGATAATTAATTATTGACATAGTTACTGAACATATATAAAGAATCATACACTTTTCGACTTTATGAAATTCGTACTTAGTCTTTTAGGACACTTCTATTATTACTGAAAAATTAAGAAAAAAAAATTAATTTAATTAATATTATTGCGTTATAATAACAATGTATATTTTATTTTTCTCTTATATCTAAAATAATAATAAAATAATACTTTTTGGTCATACATTGGACGCTGACATTGTACTACTGTCTACTAATATACACGTTAATACATTATAGTTTTGAAAAAATAACTCAATAATATTATTATAACTAGTTATTATTAAAAAAAAAGAAATAATTTATGAATTAATTCCAAATTTACTTGGTTAGCTTCATAATAATAATTATGACTCATGCCCATTCAAAAAGTTATAAGAAGAACTTGACGTTGGTACAGGAATAGTACGAAAGGATTAATAATTTATAGTTTTCGTTTCATTACTTCTCCGACTGTATTAAACGTATTCACTGACTGAACGGAAGAGGAATTGAAAACGTTATTTATCGTATGTTTTTTCGTGCCTACTAACAACGCCACAACGGTATAATAATCAAAAGTCGTGTAAAATGAAACGATGAATTTTACGAGAAATCTGGTAGCTCAGACGTGACATACGATATAATGTTATAAATATTAAAATATTAGTAAGCCGTTCCTTTCAAAAACCGCTGATCCGTTCATAACGCTTGTTGAAGTCTTCGGTATGAACAGGCGGCTATTCTTTGTCTACCTTATTGAGATGTGTGTTTGTTCGTGCCGACTACGAACAAAGTACAAAAAAAAACCTATAGATCTTGAATATTTTAATAGCTATCCTAATCGTAATGTGAAAACAAAAAATTAAAATTAAAATAATAATAATATTATAATAATGACAAAAAAACGAACGAATAAAAACCGGTGTGGGGTGCCCGTATAGGTGGTGTGGTTTTTCGGTAAACTTAATACCATGATTAGACACGGATGATGATAATAATATGACAGTGTAAATAACTCGTTGGTGCCCGTACGGGCGGGGACCCTCGGCATCGCTTCTGCACGACTTTTTTGCGATTCGTCGTATCCGACGTCCATCGTCCTCGCGCGCGGTGACTTGTCCTGCGGCGGCGGAGGAACATAAACGTACACGACGACGTCTCCGGCCAACTCGCGCGCGCGGACCAACTGTTTCGCGTAAGCCTTTATAGTAATAAATTATTATTATTATTATTACATATAATCGTATATGCAATGACGTAGCTACGAAAGGGTCAGAGGGGGTGCTTGCCCCCCAACCTTCTCTGAAAATTTTAGAGAAAAAGTAAATGATACAGGAAAGACTTGAGTCATTGATTTTGGTATATCTATTGAAAAAGAAATTTTAGAAAAACTTCTAATTCAACTGCGCCACTGATCGTAGGGTACAAACTGGCGTGTGTGACGACAAACACTCGGGTAATAATAATTAGGGATGGACCGATACTACTTATTACCGATATCCAATACACCGATACATGCTGCCGATATAAAACCGATATCCGATAATGTATGGAAATCTTGAAACAACATTTTTGGAAAAAATACATGAGCGCCTCTTAGTTCAAATTTAGCACCCCTTATTTTTCATACCTAACTGTTATTATTTTAGTGAAATACCATGGCTCTGTGGAATACTGAAATATTAACAGTTTTAGCATACCACATTTTAGAGGTTTAGTTGCGCCTATGTCACCAACCTATACATCACAAAACCGATACCCGATAACACAAAAATTACCTAGCGAAGTGAAATTACGTTGAATATTAATGGTAATAAATGATTATTTAATAGTTATTTTTATTTGAGTCTTTAATATTTTCAAGCTATAATAAACGGACTTCACTATAAATTTTCGTTAATAAATTTAAAAATATAAAATAATAGAAATTAATAATAATGTCATAGTTAAATGACTACGAATTACGACAAATAGCACTCGTAAGCTGTATAGTTAATAAAAGTATTTGATATTTCACTGTACATGACGTGCACTTTTGAATAATAATTGTGATGCTATGGATAGATTTTTTTTATCGGTATCGGTGGGTGGAAGTATCGGTTTCGAAAAAGACCGATATCGGCCGATATTCAGTGTCGGTTCTCTAGTATCGGCCCATCCCTAAATCATATTATACCTATAAAACATATTATTGTGAAACGGCCGGGCGCGAAAATCCAATAACTTCCTCGGGCGGGTGTGTGTGCGCGTGTGTGGCAAGTATCTATATACATATTATACGGGTACCCGAAGGCCGCTGAAGCGTGGTTATTGAAAAATAAACAAAAACGCATCGGATATCGATGGCCAATTCTCCGGGACGCGGAGATATTATTATTTTTGTAATAATAATAATAACAATATTCTTATTATTCCGTCCCGCGCGTAAACTGGTTTCGGTCGGTGTGCGTGTGTGCGCGCTCACACGGACACACACACACGCCGCGCGGGGATGCGGCAACAAGTTAATAGAAAATTTCCGCTTAATTAACCCGGTCGCGTATACGGTAGTACATAATATTATTTATATTGTATTTATCGGCGGCGGCGGCGTGTGGTTTATAAACCGCACCTACCTGGCCTGCCGACCATATTATGTACGCGTATTATAATGCGCGCGTACAATGCGCCTCCTCGTCCACGCTACCCTTCTACGAAACGAGAACCGATCCCCTCGCTGGCGCGCGGAGCACCGAAGTGGCGACGGCGGTGGCGGTGACCGCGGTAGTGGTGGTAGGTAGCAATAGTCGAAAAAAAAAAATGTATACATTTTATTCGTGTGTGTGCGTGTGTGTGCGCGTGTGTGTGCACTCGTTTTTCTTTCTTTTTTTTTTTTTCGGTAACGCATTTATCTTTGGCCGATTTGTGTGTGTTATCTGCACCACCGCGACGGCGGTCAGTAGCCATCTAGACCGTCTCCGATAAACAGTCTCCGCGGGACTCGCCAACTGCCGCTACCAGTCACCGCGGTAACACGCGCGTCAACCGTATACCTACTTCGGTGCCCGCCGGTTTCGTGTCACCTAATACTCACGGGTAAGTCGGAGCAGGCTTTCACGCGTAATCTTAACCGAAATTTTCTCTCTCTCTCTCTCTCTCTCTTTCTCTTTCTCTCTATTCATTTGTTTTTATTCCACTCCGTTTGTAATTTTATACGCCATTTTGGTTCTCTTCAGTTTGTCAAACATTGCTTTTCCACTCGTTCGCCTAAATCTCACAATGATTTTATTCTGTTTTATCTGTATCGCTTTGACTGCTATTGTTAAGAAAAAATAACCCCAAATCAATTAAAATAACGTCGTTCTCTGATTACACCGTCAATCCTTTGACATTGCGAATGTATATTAATTCGACTACATATTTTCAAACTAGGTATAGTGCTTTTATATTATAATATACAACTTAGATGATAAGTATACTTTAACTCGACTGCCTTCTTTGAAAAATTGCTTTAGCGTTGTGTTATTTGTTTTGTCTACTGCCAAGATGAGCATATTTATATTTGGCACTCATTCCGTTTACTGTGTCTTGTGACAAGAGCACTGATTGACTTCGTCTAATAACTATAAACTTTTAAATCATTTTCTTTATTCTCTATCTTACTCGGCGAAAAGTTTGACGCGTTGTAGAATATAAATACTATACTTAACTAATACAGTACCTATATACTATTTTGCATACACCTCCAAAATATGATTCTTATCATTTAACCTAATTATATTGTCTATGTTTTGAAATTGAAACATTTATTGTACTTAATTATAATTTATTTTAAATTTAAACAGTAAGCAAAATTATTTTGATGTTTTATCTTAATTTTTCAAATTTTAAACATTTAAAACCCTGATCTAAATTAATTCTCACTTTTAAATTACAGGGCATTTTTTAATTTCCGTCAATTACTACTCAATACCATGCAATACTGCTTAAAACTCTCCATAGTACTTGCGTTCAAAATTATAATAAGGAAGTTGCGTCTAAATGAAAAAAAATCAGCAAGTTTCTTAGGTGATTTGTGTCCCGCGCTCCTTTTTAACATAGTTTCGTCATTATAACTGCGATAACTACCGACATGATAATTAATTGGTTTATTATAGTAAACGAAGCAAAATATGTATCAAGAATGCCAAAAATCTTTTGTACCTATAAATATAAAAAACAGAATAATATTTATCATAATTTATATTTTCTGTTAAAATATTTCACATAAAGCATAAAAAATAAATAATTATAATTAGAATAACTATGTATAATAAAATAAAATTGTAACGAAAAACACGTACAGTAAATACATATTATTTAATTTCTCTGTATATTTTATTAGTTACCTATAGGTACTGTTTAAACTTATAAAATACATTTTTATTTAAAAAGCCTCAAAAGTATAATAGTAATTTCGGTAAATAATAAAAGTAATTATATAATATTTATAATTGAATTGTTATAAAAATATACTATACAGGTCGAAATTAAAAAAAAAAAATTAAGTGTAAAATATTTTTATTTTTTTAAATGTTTTATTTGTTTTTTTAAGAATTTTTTTTATTTTTTATTTATTTAAAGTACATATAAGAATAAATATATTATATGTTATTATTATAAAGTTATACAAAAGTACTTATCTTCATACATAGGTAAATAGGTTTAATATTTCTACAGTCAAATTCATACAATTAACAACTTTTCATAAATAATTGATGTTGATAATTTTGTATAATATCATTGTATAGCCCGCAACAATAATTTAATATTTATTAATTAACTTTTTTTGGGGGAAACAAGTGTAAACAGCACTTAATGCCTTTACGTCATACAATTGATTTATACAGCTGTTTACATATTGCGTTCCATTCATAAGAATTGTGATAAGTGACTTACAAATTGCACCGGGCTATTCTATACTAATTGCATCCCGATCATCTGATGAAATATGAGTTTTATGACTAATTATTATCATCCATCGAACAATAATTCAAAACTTATGAATAAAATTGATACGGTTAGTACCTAGCTTAGCGTTTTGATTATGCGTCATTGACCATCGTACGTTATTCTATTTTTAATTCTTAAAACCTGAGTTTAATGGTAAGATTGATAAGTCATGTTATAAATGGTGAAAAAAATAATATTTTTACGTACCTTATTAGTATTTAATATTGCTATTGACAGTCTTAAGTCTGAATTACATGGATAAGGAAATAATGTGTTTAGACTGGACGTAATAATTAGTATAGTTCTTACATATTATCTGGATGTAATTTGTTTGCTGCATCTGAGTTGGGTCCGAAAATAATATTAGTTTTACATTTTACACGAATTGGGTCCGAGCGTGTAAAATGATGTGTTTGAATTGGGCCCGTGTATAATTCTATTATTTATCGTATCGTAGTAATAATTTAAATCAACGTTTATATTAAAATTAGAAGTCTGGAGGGAAGAAGAAAAATCTGTAAAATATAGAATTCCTTATAAATAAGGAAGATTTCGTAAAGGAAAAGATGACTGAAAAAATATTGGGAAAAATTAATTTCTATGAATTTGTTAAATATATATCTTATAAATTTCAACCCAATTATTAATTAAAAATTAAAGAAAAAAACCTTATTGACAATTAGATGACAGATGGTTGTAAATTACGAAAATAAAATAGTAAACATTAGAAAAAAAAAATTTTTAACTATACCTGTAAAGACTAGATGTTATTAGACAGTCCTAAGTCTGTAAAAATGATAAGGAAAGTGTTAGTACACTAGTATAGCAGGCTTTTTAATACGGGACATAATTGGTAAACAATTTTAATCTGGGACCCAACTAGTATACATCAGAATAATTCACGTATACGTTATCAGCGGACAGAGAATTCAATTCTAGACGGATGAATTCATACAATAACAACCTTAATAAAGAAAATGCTTATAATATAACGTATAGTGTATGTATTATATTATCTTATTATTTATATTTTATTAACAATTAGATTAGTTATAATAAAATATAATCGTCGTCGTCATTGACGACTTAAATCTGTCTCTGATGATATATACACTATAATCTTATAACAATAATGTATTAATGTGTAATATGTCATATTTGTATTAGTGTAAATCAATATGGCAATAATAATATATGCTTTTGCTCTGTATTAAATATTTTAATCAAAGCTATCTCAGTCAAATATTATATTATTTTTTTATTCAAGATACATATTGTATTTAATAATTATGATAAGTTATTAATAAATATCCACTGATGTCTTGCTCCAATTATACAATATCTCAACATGAACTAATTTAATTTTATAAAAAAAAGAAAATTAAATTTTCTTTTTCAATTTAGCTAAAATGCTACTTTCAGATTATGAGATAAGTTCAAAAAGTACTCCTTCCTCCGCTTTCCAAATATATTATTTTATCGTTTATTTTTGTATTCTACTTTGATCTATTGTTTGTTATTTGTTATACCTATTATTAGATGTTTCTGTATTATAAATAATATCTAAATAATATACACAAAAAAAAAAAAAAAATATTATAAATACCTTGTGTAATGTTCATGTTTAACATGAAGTAGAATTAAATGATCATTAATATTTCTAAGAATAACTATATTATTGAAATAATAATTTAATTTTGATCTAAACAAAATCAGGCTGTAGCCCATAAGTGTCAAATATGACCCAAACGCAACCCAATAGCGCAGAAAGAATATTCCATAAGTGCAAAAAAAATGCATTTTTAGCAAACCATAAGTGCAAATAAAATTTATAAAAATAAAGTGTATTTTATATGTTAGATATAAGTTTATACTGTATATTAAATTGTATAGTTATCTTAAATGATTATCAACCTTCACTATAATTCGTTATGATAAAATACGGTATGATAATACTAAACTTCAACTAAACTTGATCACTGTTGATATACCTATTTTTGAATTATAAAAATACTATATATTTAATTGAAATGAATAATTTAATTTAATAACTAATAATTTTAAAATGAAACTTATAGTATAACGGGTACAATATTTATTTTTGCGCTTTTATCTCACTACTAAGATATAAAAGCACGAAATGAATTTGCGCTTTTGGTCTATCGAAAAAATCGACAATTTGCACTTTTGGGTTTTACCGTAAAATCGTTAATGATTGGATACCTTTGAAATTGTCATTAATTACGTTTTATAGGAATAAAATGTGATTTAATAATATAATAAAAATTAATATTTTACAATAATTGCTTTACTATCAAATAATTGGTGTCTTTATATTATTAAAATAAAACATGAAAGAAATAAAAGTTATTAATATATAGGGTATATGTTATAATATTTATAGCTTTTAAATAGACCATGTTATATGTAATACTGGTAATAATTATGATATGAATAATGACTATGATGTCGTTATGTATAGGTATAATATTAGTAATTATTATTTATAGTTCATACTTAAATATTAATTATCTAATTAAATATACTAAACAACTTAAAAAAAGTGTGATAATAAATTATTATACTATTAATATTATCTTAAGTAATAGTTGTAGTCAATAGGTATAGATAATAAAATTACCTGAACAGAGCTAGTTCTTAGCAAGGTAAATTATTTTGATTTAAAATGCACAATATAGTTAACATTTAGTAAAAGAAAATTAAAGTGTATAGAATAATATTTCTTTAATTTATACATCTATTGTTTGTGTAAATTTGTTTATAAAATACCTAATTATTCTTTGACATATAGATATTGTCTTTTGAACATGGTAGTTAGAGAATTTGACTAATTTGTAACATTGATAGTAGTATAATTACATAATATGCAAATTATATAAATTCGCTTCAAAATCATTATTTTTCGTTTAACAACTTGGCATTTATGTTCTTGGATTAATAAATTATTTTCGACCAAGTAGATAATGCATGTAAATTAAAGATTTATTAGAATAATATATTTTACTGAATATAAAATATATGCATTATATAGGATTATTTATATTTTATCTTTATTTTTAGTTTTTACTATGTGACATGTATCCTAGTATCAAAAAAGTAAAACAATTTTACAGTTGTTTTTATGATTTAGATGATAAGAATATTATAAATAAAATAAAATTGTTTTTACAATTTATTCTAAAAATATGAATTTCATTAATAGTTGAATTAAATATTAATTAGTTTTAGACGATAAATTGAATAAATATTTGAGTTTCATTAAATAACTTACGCTCTTAAAATTTCAAAACTTCATTTGTTAAATCTAAAACATTTAAAATAATTAACTTAAAAAAGTACCTTAATGATGTAGATAAATTTTAGGGTTAAATTATTTGAATTTTTAATGATTTGGAAGTATCATTTTAATTTTTAAACCTAGAAATCACATATATACAGCATCTTGTATCTATCTATTTAAAAATTAAATTTAATCAAAAATTCTTTATGATTAATTAAAATAATAAATAAATGATATCGTAAAATTCACTAAAAATGTATAAAATACCATTGATGCTAATGATAATTACTTATTGTTATTGAAATAAGGTTTACGTCATTTAACTACGAATCGGAGCGGGTGCTTAATAAAGACGACTTAAAGTTACCTTTTTAAGTCACTAAGCTACACACAAACTAATTTTTATTCATGTCTGTAGCAACAATACTGTTTAATGTGAAATTGTGTGTACTAATTATTAATTATTAGTAAATATTAAATTTTATAAAAAACATTTTATATAAATTGATTAATTTTTTGATTATTAAAGCATTTAAGCATAAGTACTATTTTATAATATAATACGCTGTATAATATAAGAGCTTTTCTTTAATAACAAATTTTATTTTACATTATTTAAAACTAAAAGCTTTAGAATTTTTAAGTTTATCGTTTTTAAAAATGTAAACGTTTTATATACTTACTGCGTTGACACTATCTTACCTACGCATAACATTGTGAATTTTATGATTAAAAAATCTGTTTTACTCTGTTACTTTTAATATTAGAATCAATATTAAAGAATTTACTTACTATCAAATTTAAAGGAAATAACATTATCTTAGAATTAAGGAACCTCGAAAAGTTTTTTATTTTTTATATTGTAATTTTTAACCAAGTCATGAGCATTTTAAATAGTAAATTTAATGAATTGTATAATTATCATAACTTGTTTCAAAATTTAAATACCAAGAATACCTCTATTTAACAATAATATTTATTGGTAATACCGTTATGACTAGGATATGAAATAAAAGATAATATAGTATAGTGTTCAGACTTTTTACAATTCACAAAAATAATAAATCTTGCGAAAAAGTATTTCCATAAAACCAATATATTTGAAAATATTAATTTATTGTGATGAAACAGAAATATAAAATAGTTTTAATTACTTCGTTGTTTTTTTTCCGTATATTGTTTTCTCTTTTATAATTAAATTAAAAAATTTCAATTATTCTTTGTCATTATAATTAATGTTATATATTCGGGCGGTATATCTAATCATAGCAATGATTATTTAAAATAAAAATGGATATTTTTTTAAATAATTTAATATACATTTATTTTAATTTTATCCAATGAAATTATATCAATATGTGTAATTTCCTTGAAAATTATTTGGTAAATTATAAAACGTAACAAAGTTCAAACTTGTTGAATAAATTAATTTATTCGAAAATTAAATTTTAATTGCTAAATTATATTATATCTAATTGAATAATGGATATGATTATTATATTTAATACGATTTTGATGTTTTAATTATTATAATACAATATATTTATTTATTATATAGACCAATACCGCGAATTATATCAAAAATCTCAGAATCTGAAACTACAGCAATGAACTTAAACACCTCAGAACGTCCTGAAAATGACAAAGTTTTAAAAACACAAAACGATGATGACCAAAGAAGAAAACCCATGTTTTTATTTAGCGTAGATTACATATTGAATAAAGCCGGGGAGACGAATGCTAAAGATGATACCGATCAACAAAATAAACAGCACTTTGACTGGTTGTATTGTACACGATTCAAGCCTCCAAAACTTGACAGTGAGTAAAAATTTATATGATTTTATACGTATACTCATAATGCACGATATAAAAAATACTAAAAAATAAATACAGTGGAAAAAATACATAATATTAAATGGACAGTTAAGTATTCTTCTATTATAAAGTATTTTAAACAAAATAAAAGTAGTTGTTTCCTTTTTAATTGCTTTAAGAAAAATAATATTGAACTATATTAAAATAAAACAAGGTTAAATTTATATCTAGAACTACTAAAAAAAGAAGATATTAAATTCAAAATGGGTAAGTTTCAATCGTTTTTGGTTTACAACTTAAAATGTATTTATTTTTTATTTATTTACTCATGAAGGGTAAGAAGGTACAGAAATATATACGCGTAGAACAATAATAATTACAACGTGCATACAATTTAAATTAATAATATTTAAAAATAGGTATATGAGGATATTTTTATAATTTAACAATGATAAATAATTAATTAGTAATAGATTAAAAAAAAAGGTACATGGTAAAATTAAATATTAAATTTAAAAAATAGTAACTAATAAGTATATTAGTTAATATACTATTATATACTAAATATATCTTTGATTTGTTAACATTAACAAATTTTAATAATTTTTCTGTAAATTCAAATTCTTTATTTTCTAAAAAGTCAAAATTCATAAAATTTAACTACAATTTATTTTGCTTATATCATTTTTAATATTATAGTTAAGTTCACTAATAATTGTGCCTGAAATAAACTTCTATAATTTGCTAAAAAAAAAAAAAAAACAATAGCAAACCTAACTATAGTTATATATTGCTTAGTATATTTTATTGTATTGTATTTGTAGGTGACTATTTGAAATATTTTAATTATGAATAAAAAAATACGTATTTATTAACAATAGTGGTTATTTTATCTTCAAACTTTTTCAAACCTCTATAAACTTAAAATCTTATCCAGATAATATTGATTTTTATTTTTTTACTTTCCATATCACTCAACTATAGACAGTATAAATTCACTAATCAACAAAAATAAAGCTACCGAATCAAATATCAATAAATATGTTCCTAAATTATAAAAATATTTTTTATAAGATGAAAGTTTTTTTATTCTCAATTTATAGGTATACAGAACATGTTAAATAAGAAATTATATAATTTTCATTAAAAATTAAAATATAGAAAAATGGCAAACCTAATAAATATATAATAGCTGTTATAAGTTATAAATGGCTTATAATTTATAATATTTAAAATCAATAAGAATAATAATAAAACATAAAAACTAAAATGTTTATTGTAAGTATTATTTACTATTATCTATTACTATATTAAATGAAATAATTATATATTATGTTGATATGTGTATTAATATATGGTTATTTTTTTTTTCTATAACAATATTATAATAATATACGAATGTTTAGGAATAAAAAGGAAGGATGGGCAACATAGACAAAAACGGAGACCTGGACGTAATCCCAGGATACCATTTACCACTCAACAAGTTACGGTATTGGAACATGAATTCCGCCGGAGCGCATATTTAGGAGGAACTAACGATGTACATGTATTGTCTGACAGATTGCGACTATCAGAAAGTAGAGTGAGTATCTGTATAAAAAAAACTATATTATTTAAGTACTTAAAACTTAAAGTAATCAAAATATGTTTCCGGCAAAAAACAATTATATCATAAATATAATACATGGTAACTGGGAAGAAAGTGATTTATATTTATTATATAAATACCTGTCTTATTAACTTTAAAACAATGATAAATCATTCAATCTCTAAGCAAATTAATTTAATTTGAGTAAACATTCACAATTTACGATAGTCATAAATAATAACCTAACTGGTAATTAATAGATTAAAAAGTGGGCATATCACTAAATTATATTCATCTCATTTTATTTATATACATATATATGAGTTATTTTAATTTAAATAGTAAATATTTTAATCTAAAACATAATTAAAAAAAAAATTATACATACATATGATATTAAGGTTTAAAAGAATTTTTTTATTTCAAATATCTTAAATTTTCGTAAACTCATAGAAAGGTATCTACGAAAGTTAGAGTTTACGAAAATTTAAGTTTGATTTTAATTTTTGATTTATCCCACTTTGAGATAAAGTATCCAATTCGAAATTTTACTATTGGTTTTTAATCTTATTTTTAATATGTATATAAATATTGGGCCTGTGGCGGTTAACTGTCCAATTTAAAGTTATGTGCTATCCTTCCAAAAGATAAATTAAGATAATTAAGTAAGTAAAATAAAAAAGATAAATTCTTTAATAACAATAGTATTATACTTTTATTATTATGCCAAGAATCATATATTATCGTTATTAATGAATTGGGCATTTTTTGAAAACTATCAAAAACTGGTTTTATGATCAAAAAACATGTTATCGGCGAACTAGGCACATGTAAACCACAATAGGTGTTAAGCATAACTTCACCGTAAATTAAAATAGTCGTATTAAATTTGAATTTAATAATAAATCAATATGATAAAAAATGAGTTATAGCAAACAAATTCTGTTAGCCTATTTGTTTACAATATCATTCCCGATTTGGACAAATTTCTTAAAATTTGAAATTTTAACCTTCATAAAAAAATTATTCTGGCTTTAAGTTAAATCTTTTTTTTCTTAAATTCTTATAACGAAAATTTGGAAAAATTGAATAATATTTTCAACCCTGAACTATAAAAATTATAAATCAATACATTTTTAAACAAAAGCAAGTTTGAAAATGTTCACGGTTTTGATGAAATTTATTAGGTAATCTTTGAAAATTAAACCCTAATAAAAATTGTGAATATACACTACGAAATTTTTCAATTGTTATAACTTATAAGAAACTAGTGAAGGACATACTATTAAAATTTAAAGTTCTTTAACTTGTAATCAAAAAAAATCAACAAAATTTGTTTAAGTTTAAACTTTAAACATTTTGAATGTTCATAAATAGCTCAAAGAGAATCAAAATATTTTTAAAAATAAATAGTTTATAGATAATACTAATAATATAATTATTTTATAAATTTTAGACGATATACCGGTTATTTGTTTTTAGAAGGCTATATTTCAATAAAGTAATTAAGTTAGTTTTATGCATATTAAAAATCGAAATGCTGATCTTGATAAACATTTTTCAAATTATAATACTAATCATTAAATACTACACAGGTACCTACTAAAAATACTTTATATTTTTATATTTATGTTTGCATCATTATTTTTAATATTTTTAAAAAAAGAAACTTTTAAATATAATTATTACACTATAATATTATAAACTTAATTTATCTCTGAAGTTACAATATCTATTGTATATTATATCGTATTATATTTTTATCTTACTTAAATGAATTGTGATAGATTAAATAATTGGTAGAAAAAAAAATGTTTGATATTTTAAATAATTGTTATTAATGAATCAGATTATTTTTATTTTGAAAATAAAGATTTTAATCTTTTTTTCAAAAGTCGATATTATTGTCTTAAGGTAAAAAAAAAAATTTACAAATGTTTATTAATTGGAAAATATAATGATAAAAATAAGTATTTAAAATTAAAAACAATTTATTGAAGAATTATTTTTTGATTAAACCTATAATATTAAATATTTTCTATTCAATGATAAAAATTAGAATTATTCTCTGCTCCCCCCTCCCAAAAAAAAATTGTTTTAAAATAGATACATTCCTTATCTCTACTAGAATCTAAAATATGAAAATATACACTAAAAGAATAACATATTTTTAATTTTAAAATCATTTTGAAATTGACATGCACTTAGAATAACTAAAAAAATTTAATAATTCATAATCCAGCTTCTAATATTATAAGATACTCGGAATAATACTCACGTACTTGTATAGCCTATTCAAAACGCCGTGTGATCGTACATTTTGTACCATCAAAATTAGTTTTAAAATATTTCATAATAATTATTACGAATTTTTATTTATAAAATACTGATAATTTAAATCCATTAATAAGACTGGATAATGGACGAGTTAATTATATATTTGAACTGAGTAAAGTTGTTGGTTAAAAATGTTGAAGGTATAATTTACTTATTTTTTCAAATTCAGTTAAAAATATTAAGTTTTATGATATAGAAACCCACAATAACTGAGTTTAATTGTTTAAAATATATATTTAGACAAAATATAGTTTAAAATAGATACTAGTGTGGTATCAAAAATATATTATTTTAATTGGACAAGTCTGATAATGGTATCAAGAGTAAATTTAAGAGTTAATTTTCTACTATGTATAATTAATAATTATCTAATTTCATTTATAATTTATTTATTTATAAATAAAGGAAACCAGTATTTGATTTAAAGAAACTTACTATTTATTAATATTAATATTAAATTAAATTAATTACTTTTAATTTAAGTTAATAAAAATTAAATGCAATAAAGTTTTGTTAAAACATAAAATGTTTAACTCGCTTAGACTATATATTTCTAATCGAAATTCAAATAATATTCATTATTAGTTATTATTAAACTTTACTCCTAAACACACACACACACGTGCGCGCGCGCGCGCACATATGCACTCGAATTGAATGCCTCTATTTGATGAACCCTCTTAAACACAAACAGTTTACATTTAGAACCATTGAAACAGTTTTATCATTTTTATATTTATGCAAATATTATCCAAATAATATTTGATATGTTTGTCAGAAAACATGTTAAAATAAATTATAAATTTTAACCCTGTACCGGATGATTTGACGAGGAAACCTCCAGTGCAGACATAGTAGATGAACCAATCTGATAGACAAGTAGGCATGTTGTTTAACAGCTGGTATGTTGGTAAGATGCGTAATGCGAATGTCTAACTAGCCGAGTGTTTTGTATACTAAAATATTAAATTATTAAATTCAACACTAGTTATGGAAATATAATATTTTAACAATAATTTTATATAAAAATGTTTATTGGGTTTTTTCTAAAGGAACCGATTTTCTAAGGAATGTTATGTAATATTATAATTTGTAACATTTTTTTACAGATAAAAATATGGTTTCAAAATCGTAGGGCCAGAGAACGTAGAGATCATCACAGTGGATGTTCACCTGGATCATCTAGTACTAACTCTACTAATTATTCTCAACAACAACTGCCAATATCATCTACGTCTGCATTCAAACCATTGATGCCATCACACACTTATATTGAAGGAAATGATTCTTCGTCTTGAAAACAAAACTTATAAAATATATCTTAGCAAACAAAATTAATTAAATGCAAAATGTTCCCTGCAAACTTTACATGAAATATTTTAAATATAAGTTTGTATCATTTTAATATAATGTGATTTATATATAATTGGAATTGTTTTCAATATCTTAGATTTTTATACGTTGCACGTTGTATTAATCATTATTTTTAATAATGTGCCATGCAGGCTTATGTAATATAAAGTATTAAATTTGAAAACGACTAAAAAATTTCGATTGAGTGACAAATTTAACTGAAATAAAATTTTTTTCCGTACCTATTTGTTGTAATCGAAATTTAAAGCGTTGGAAAATTTAAATTAAATGTAAATATTTTAAAATTGTATAAAAATAAATAAACTGTATGAATATAATCTTGTATTGAAATAAGGTTGTTAATTTTTTAAAAGAGCTAAGATAATTTCAATAATTTGAAAATGTGGTTTATTACTATTATTTTTACAGATTTGCTATACTTATTTTAATTATGATTAAGATAGATTTAAAATTGGATTTACCTACCATTTAAATTGCACTGGACCTTTCGTTAATAATGATTAGTAAACGTATTTTAAAAATATTTTATTCTTATTATTTATTATATAAATTACTTATCATTAGATTTATGTAAAATTATATAATCAATATAAAGATGAGACAAATTTTCACTTATTCTCACCAATAACAGAAATGTAAAATTTTAACTTATACAGTTATACGACACTGTATAATACATACTTTGAAAAGCTAAATACTATAATATCGTACTAATTGCAAGTTCTATTAAGCGTGTCGTATCATAATAATATTACAGAAATAGTTTACGTTTCAATACAGTTGTACAAATTGCTGGTTTTTACTTAAGCCGACCATGATAAAAATAGTCTTTACGATGCTAAGTAAAAAAACATTGAAATGTAATACTGTAATGTAACAATTATAATATGTTTATTATTTGTCGGTACGCTCTATACGTAAATGACACCTGTTTACACCCACACAATATTACACGGAAAAACAAGCTAAAACATAATACCTTCACATCCACAACGTTAGGAAGGAGAAGGCAAATACCACTAACGCGTACTGTTCACTACTGTTTGTTACCCAAACCCACTATTAAATAATCAGTCTAAAATCGATATCAAACTATAGCTAAAAGTGTTAAAACACGATTTCATAGTCGGATTATGTCCTAAATGATGAGCATTGGATAACCATATTATGAAGCACGAAATAAATTGAAGAATAGTGATTAGTGATAGTACCGATCTTAGATTTTGATATCACTACATATTATTTGACAACAGAATACTCGAAATATGCAACAATTCACTTTAAAATACACGAAAAATAAACATTTATTATATTTTATGAATGATGTTATTCCAGAAACATAGAGTAAAGTATAATTGTAATAATATTTTAGTATTTTTTAGCCACTATAATTTAGATTTAGACTAAAACTTGTAACTGATTATGCTAGATGATTAGTGATAAACACATAAATACAATCAAATGTATTTATATAGTTAGGTAAATATTTAAGTAGAACCAGACGCATGATATCCCGACTACATACGATGATATACCTTTTTGAGAACACGATTGCGCATGTTGTTTGAATAACAATGGAAACCTATAAATATGACACAATTCTATATCTATTTCTATTAAACGTTGCCAAATTCAAAATTTACAATTTTTACGTAAAACTTAGTGTTTAATTTTCACAGTTGTATTTATAGTATTATAATTATGCTAAACCAAAATTTGAAATATTTTGAATATTCATCAATTTACTATCAAATAACTTTTATTTGTATACTATTAATTTATTAGGTAACGTATAAAATAGAAACGTAAAACTTTTCTTTTTTAAAGTAACTTCTAAACTTTAAAAAAATATATATGCTCTATAAATAACGAATGAAATCGTGTTATGATGACCTACTGCTGAAAAACACGGTACCCAATATTATACCTAATTATTTAACTTCCACCCGCTATCGTAATTCTAATATTATGGAGGTAAATGTTGTAACTATATTTATATTTTTATAATTCACAATTATAACTGTTGTTTATTTGTTTTTATCAATATTATAAAAATGCGTTTTTCCCTTTTAAAATGTGAATTATTTGATTTGTAAGTGCACGTTTTTTTTTAGATATTTATCAACTGAAATAAATAATATTATTTAGGTAAGTACGTTATATTTTTCAAAAATATTTATTGAACGGATAATTTTGAAGTGCAATTAATTTATACCAATGACAAGAACATATTAATAGATAGTTTTTAGAAGTAGTTTTTAAATTATACCAATGAAAATATCAATAAAATATACATTTCTTAAAATAAGATTAGAAATAAAGAAGAGCACTACCTAACTGTATTAAATTTTAATAAGGTAAAAAACTAGTAGCAAGATTTTTAAAATTTACAAAATGGGAATTTCCACTTTAATGTAGATAATAATATTATGTATAATTTTTGGTTAAATAATTATACTAAGATAAATAAGGCCTGAAACATAGGTTTATTAATAATATGCCTGGTGAAGATTAGGTTAATTTTTTTTCCTTTGTAGATTTAATATTGTTATTTATTAAAATATATTATTGTAATACATTCCTACTTATTCATATTTTGAACTAAAATGAAACAAATTTCATGATTGTGAAATAAGGCAAAAAACACCCAGATATTATCAAAGGTACCTCTAAAACTAAGATTTTTGTATTGTTCTGTACTTTCTCAAATAGTAAAATATAATTAGTTCATTACTTAATGTCTATATAAGTATTGTATAACTTTACAAGATCAACTAATAAGCCCAACGTAGATTGATTGCTGAATCCAACGAGTTGTTAAGAATAGCAATGAAAATGGTTGGTTTGATATTCCTATTTATGAAAAATGGTTTGTTTCATGCTTTTTATTGTTATCCAAACATTTATATGGGATGAAATAATAATTATTAATTAGCAATAATTTAGCCTGTTATTTATCGCAAATGGTACCTTTTTTTAATTTGTGATGAAAATAATATTTATTTTTTATTAACCCATAAAGCCATAAAAGTCACATGTCACACATCTATTTCAATCTCTTGTTTTTGTTACTTTTCGGTTGTTAAAATGGAATGTAGGAAAGTTTTGGATAAACTAGAAGAGACAATTATTTTAGTTCTGTATCTAAGTATGAACTCTTAAGTTTCCTTAAAATAACAGCTAGTTAACACCTTATGTTGAAAATATGACTGGTGATTTATATTAATAGTATCACTGCATTGAGTAAAAACAAATAACATTTTACACTTGATAAAAATGCAAGTGTCGATTGAGCTAATATAATTTAATCAATAAAAAAAATATTAATTCATTACTAACAACTATTTAGCATAAATCAAACGATTTAAAAAAGTAAATAGATTTATCACTTTCTAATAGATTATGGACTATATATTTTATGTTTGGCCACTATTACTAAAATCATAGTTATTTATTTTATAAACAAAAAAGCTGCTGTGATAATTTTTCAGAAAAAATAATTTCTAAATTTGGCCAGACGTGTATATAATACTGTTTATTTTGTTCTATTCTTGGAAAATTTATTTTTAACTGTAATAATAGATAAATGTAGTTCTTAATAGGTAGTTAAAAGTTTAAAACTTGAAACCCATTCACAATTTACAGATTATTTTTACCCCTGATGTTTTTTTGGAGTTGTTGACTCAACGATTGCTTTATGTGGTGAGTTATGTAAATAACATGAATATTATATTTGCATATATTATACTCTATTCTGTACATCTGATAAGTCTAAAATATAATCATGACTATTTTATCTTACCATCTGTAATACTCCAAGCTGGTATTTCTATCTTTATTCTAAATTTTCAGTTAAAATATAATATATATGCAATCATTTATTATGTAGAAATATTTAAGTTAGGTTAAAATGTTAATACTTCTCGAAATACACTCATAGTGACCAATTAAACAAACATATAATTTATATTTTTATGAAAAGTTTCCGGGAAATATATCTACCTTTAAGATATAATATCATAAATTATCATAGATTACTTTGAAAACCGTGATGTATTATTAACATTCTAGTAATATCAACGTACAATTTATAAACATATATAATATATATTATATAAATAATTATTTTCAACGAGCATTGCAAAAATGAGTACAAAATTCTCCAATAATGGTGTGAAATTAAGTTCATCAAAAAAGTTAAAAATACAAAAACAATATAAAAAACCATGTGAAGTGTTCTTAAAAGGACGCAAGGATGATAAAAAAAATTCGAAATCTATGATAACCGATGAAAGTTCCAAACATCAACTGCGCAATGACTTGGACCAGTATAAATTACAAGAGCGTATATGCAAGCTAGACAAATTAGGTAAATCGATTCAATCTTTACCGGGCAAACGAGTGTTAGACAAAAACACATACGGGCGGTTAAAAAATGCTTCTGTGGTGGTAACTGCGGAAGAACGGCAAAAGGCTATTCTACAGCATATTGCCAACGAAGAACGGCTTAAGGCTGAAAGCGAAACCAGAAAAGAACAATTACAAAAATTTAACATGTTGACAAAAACTAAAGGACCAAAACTTGCTCAGGTCAGCAGTATATTTTAAATAATAAAACAAACTATAATTATTTAAAATCACAAAATATCAAGAAAAACGATTTTAATTTTTAAACGGAATTATTATTTTGCATATTTTATTATTAAATATTTATTTTTTTATATTTCGTATTTATGTTATATACTTGATAAGTATTATCACAATCAGTATTGTACATTGTAATTACTTGTATCTAGAATTTAATTTCTCTGTGCCTCATAATAATCCTTGCTAAAAAAATTTTGTTTTTAACAGTTGGACGATGAAGCGAACAAAAAGACCAACTATCTTCTGAATAGAGCATATGAATTAAAGCAGGAACAAGAGTACGAAATAAAACAATGCAATTCATTAATATTGAGTACCAAATGCCATGCAATTAGATGTGCACAAATTGAAGAAAAAGAACTTATACAGTAAGTAATATAGATAAACAACAGTATTTCCTCACCATTTAATTTCAACGACACACTGAAAATATAGAAAATACACAAGCTAATAAATATATTGAACATTTGCCTCTTGATTTAACAATCAAAATATGTTGATGGTAAATAAGTTTTTTTTATTAAATTTTAGGAATAAATTTCAAATGTATTCGATATACATCGTAATACTACAGTGATTTATAGAATGCAAATGGAATTATTATTAATTATTTATTTTATGGAATTTGCATTCCATAGATGCACTTATATATTCTACAAATTAATTATTGAAAACAATAATCGCTTTATCAACGTTTAAATGGTTTTAAACATAATAAAAGTGATTACTTTTTTTTTTTTTTAATTTGAATTACTTTCCTTAACTAGATGATATAGTTTATATACAAGAAAATTATACGATAGGGCCACTAAATTATATTTTAAATTTAATTTTACTAAATCATTTTTAATTAAAAAAATATATTAATAATCTTTACAATTATTTAACATTATATAATAAAGCTAGTAATTTGTTTTAATTTGTACTAAAGAAAAAACAATTAATAACAATTTATTAAAATGTTGTTGTGTTTGATAATATTTCTTAAATCTGAAAGTTGAAAAATAAAAGTATCGCTAATGATTAACTCCTTTCTTAATGACAAATATCTAGATTAACAATAATCAAAAATTATGCGTTATTACATATAAAAAAAAGTAGGCAAGTGGGTACCATTTAGTAGTAAATTAGGTAAGTAATGGAGTACTATTATGGATATGTTCATTTTGAATTCAATGATATATCATTTTATGAGAAAAGTAATTTTAAGCAGAGACAGTCTGTCAACCTATATCATTATTTCATGATATGTTTTTTGGTATAGCTATTAAAGTCATTTATTTTACTTTTAAAATTACGTTAGGTTCGTCTAAGTTTTAATTTAAAATGTCTATAAAAAATAATAACCTTTATATATTTATTAGATTTTATAGCTTTAGTATAAATTACTTATAAGTAGGATCCGAATATAAATACATTTGCATGTTTTTTTCTAAACAGGCCAAAAAATAGCTAGGTGAGCTTTAAGTTTGATTTGTAATCAATAGATCTAAAATAGCAAGTTTTATTTTGTATTTTACGATTTTTTTATTGCATGTTTACTGTTTTTAAATGTTTAATATGCAATATTTTGCTTATTTGAATTAAAATAACATATTTATAGTTATATTTATAGTCCATGTAATTTGGAAAAATCGTTTTCTTATCTTATCTGAAACTTATCGAGACAAGTAGTCATATTTTATTAAGTAGGTTTTAGTGAATCATACATTAGTCGTGTTTGTCGTGATCTGAGTGCGCATAACTTTCATTCGATTTTATTTATTTATATTTAATGAAAATAAAAGATTTTTTTTAATCATTTTTTTTTTTATATTTATTTATTTTTTAGGGTATATTTCTATAAAATAAGAGCATAAGTGCATATTTCTGAGGTTTTTAGAGCATATAAATCCGGGCCTTACTTTTAAAGAATATTGTATAAAAGTTTCAAAACTTACATACAAAAAAGAAAAATTTTTATGAATTTCTAACTACAAAAAGTTATCAACTTTTTTTCTTCAAAATTCTAATTTTATATGCATTAAAAAAAAACTGTGCTTGTGTATTTTTTATATATATATATATATACAAACAACTTATATTATTTTAAATTAACATGTCAATAAATAGCTTAAAAATTGTCAAAATGCTTTAAATTTTTTTATTGTAAATAAAAATACAATAATATTTTGTAAAGATTTCAAGTTCATATGGTTATTTGTTTTTGATTTACACCTAAAAAACAAAATCAATTTGGTAAAATACTGAATTTGCGTAAAAATCCTCATTTATCTAGTTTTTTTAAAATTTTTCTTAATTATTAAATGTAGTTTTAGGAATATTTTACTTTTACTCTCTCTCCCCTTCCCCCACCAAAAAAACATACTAACTAAGTCTAATTTTTTACCAGAAACAACCCTTTATTTTTGAAAACAGAAGTATTTTTATTGTCCCAAAAATTGTTTACAGATACAAAAAAAAAAAAAAAAAAACAAAATACATATCATTGTAAAATCAATACGTTCATCGCTCCACTCAGGATCTAAAATGTATAGATAGCCTACATTACAACTAAAAATCAGAAATTAGCTATTAATAATTTTTATATTTCACGTAAAGTAAAATTCTAAACCAACACCTCTGGAGTCATCAGTTAAATGTTAAAAGCTTAAAGTTTATAAGTAATGTATAATTTACTTTAAATTATTAGTTTATATAAAACCAACTCCGTTATATAGACGTTGATACTATTTAATACACATTCCCATTAATGAAAAATTAAAATACGTTATAGAAAAGAAATGAAACAAGAACAACGCAGATCGGAAGAAATCATGGAACAACAACGTTTATTAGCAGCTAAGCAGTATAAAAAGGCAGTAGAAGCTGACAGATTAAAAAAAAAATTACAAGCGACAGAAATTATACAACAAATGAAAGAAAATGAGATCACCAGAGAATGGGATGCTGCTAGAGCTTCAGAAGTATAACTAATAATCCATTATATTTTATTATTTAAATATCAATTATTATTGTATTAAAACTATTTGTTTAGGATGCAAGGATTCGCACCGAAGCTGCAATCGAGGCTCAACGTGCCGAAGTGATAGACTATAAGAATAAATTGATAAAACAAGCTGAGATGAGAAAAGAATTTTTACAAATAAATGCACAGTTAAAAGATTTAAAAACAATAGAAAAAGAATTAGTCAAATTTGAAATCCTACAGGTACTTTTACAAATATATATATATATATATATATATATATATTAAAGGTAGTATAGTTTATACCTATATACCTTTTGTATTGCTAGAATAAAATTGCATTGAATTGAATTTACTAAAACTAAATATTTTTACCCTCACCATACATACACATAAAATGGTAGGCAAAAGGGTACTGCTCTGCTATACAAAAATACATTAGATGTTGAGTAGATCACTTTAATAGGTATGATAAATTTAATTTCAATGATATATCATTGTATACAAAAAATGATTCCGATCAAAGGTGGTCTGTCAGTCTATATAATTAGACACTAAGTATATTTCATAATATGTTTTTTGATATAGCTATTAAAGTCATTTATTTAACTTTTAATAAAACATTAAGTTGTGAATTTAAGTTAATAATACTTTATTATAAATACCGTAAAACTTGAATAGGTTCTAGTATAAACAGACAATAATTTTAAAATTGATCTCTATATTTAGAAAGTTTTATTGCTATATTAAAATTCATAGTATATACAAAAGTTTTATGTACCCAAGAAAATTTTTTTTGAATTATAACAACAAAAAAAACAACATCATTATTTATCATTGACACATGTAATTTTGTACAAATTTAAAATAAAAAAATAGATATGAAAAATAATTGCGATCTTTAGACTTTTTTAGTCTCAGTATGAACTACTATTGTGGAACATAGTATTAAATTTTCATACCTTAGCTATAAAAATTGAAAATCTTATAAATTTTGTACTTCAAAATAATCGTTATTAATACATTTTTGGGATTTTTACGGATTTTTCAAAATTTAGATTTTAATACTTATAAAAAAAGGCGATGAAAAATAAAAAAATATATACATCATTGTAAAATCAATACATTCATCACTCTGCTTAAAATCTAAAATGCTATTTGTTTTTAAATTTGTATTGTCTTTATATATAGATACAAGAATACGATCGAAAAAAGAATGAACGGGAAATGGCGTTTGAAGAGGAGGTTAAAAAACTTAAAATGTCTAAAGAAAAAGAAATCGCCAAGATTCAAGCGAATCAAAAAGCCTCGCAAGATTTTCAGGCGGCTAAGGATGAGCTAAACGCACTCCGAACACAAGACAAAGTAATTTTTTAAATAATCTGAAAGCCACGTATTACATTTATAACATATAAATTGGGCACATAGGTAGAACGAGAATGGCGACGTAAAGAACGCGAAGAAGCTATAAGAAAGATAAAACAAAATGAAGATTTGAAGCAAGCTCGACTACAACAAATTGAAGGACAAAGGGAAAATTATGCTTTCGAAATTCAAAGAGAGAAAGAAGAATTTGACAAAATTA
Source organism: Melanaphis sacchari (assembly GCF_002803265.2). Taxonomy (NCBI): domain Eukaryota; kingdom Metazoa; phylum Arthropoda; class Insecta; order Hemiptera; family Aphididae; genus Melanaphis; species Melanaphis sacchari. Next base: position 1,525,159 of record NW_020270545.1, read on the forward strand.
TTAAACTTAACGTGGAGGAAATCGAAAGAACCAAAGAATTTGATAGACAAACTAAAATGGTATGATTCTGTTGATTAAAATTATTGTATACAGTTTTGATTAAAACCTAATTTCTTTGATGTTAGAAACTCGATACACACAGGAAGAATTTACTGAAGCAGATTAGTGAAAAAGAATTGGAAAGAATCAAAGAAAGAAGACAATTTTTCCAGGAAGGCGTCACATACCAACAAGGTGAAGCTGCCAGGAAAAAAGAATTACGTGCTACAATGCAAAAGAAAGTCGAAGAACTTAGGTAAAATCAATTATAATATTTATAATAAATTAAAAAAGTTATTATATTTGTATTGTCATTTTAGGGCATTTAAATTACCAACAAAGTATGTACAAGGTGTTGAGAGACAATTAAAATTAAGAGACTGATATCGCAACAACAATTGTTAATAAAAGTACATTTGAATTCATTTTATTGTTATAATCATAATATTATATCAACTGAATAGTGTTATTGATGAATAATATTATTTATAAACGTAAAATAAAATAAATTGTAAATTATAGGTACAATCAAAAATATTACTAAATATATTATATTTATAATCATACCTGAGTTAACCAATGCAGAGACAAACACAATGTATACTAAAAAAATAATTTTATTTTTATGAGTTGGTTTTAAATAATTTTAAGAGGTACTCGGTGTCTTAGTCTAAGAAATATACATGAAACGTCAAACAACAATATAAAATAATAAATGCGTATTTACCTTATATCTATTATATGAAATGTATTATTATACATAAAAACTGCGAATTGTGACTAATAATGTTATTAATTATTATAATTATTTATATTAAACAATATACAGCTTTTACTGTCCCAATTTAAAATTTATAAAGCAGGTATACTATAAAATATAAAATACAAATATGAACTGTACTGTACTAGTAAAACCATACTTGTACGTCGCGTGATGGTGAGGATTGATTAATTTTTAAAGTATTATTGCTAATTGATAACTGATAACCGATAAGAAAGTGTTTAATTTATTTATAAAAAATATTAAATAAAACAGCAGGGATAACAATACATGAAGTATAATTATTTAAATGTTTATCTCTAATTGTATGTAAATAATAATAATTTAAAATATATATTTAGTATAAAATATATTTTGATATAAAAAGTTATTAGATTATATTATGAACATTAATAATAAACAAGTTCGTAATTATTTAAGCTTATAAAAATTAAAAACTAAAAGTTGATGTATATAATTTTATAGTTATTTTTACCTTCTTTTCATCAGTTATAAAAATTATTTAGTAAAATCTGAGAAAAATATGAATTTAACTCTTTAAATAGTCCACAAATGTATCAATGTTTTAACCGGTAGATAGCGTACGTATTATTTAAAAATCAAACAATAATTTTATTACTATCAAATACATATAAAATCATGAAATAATATTTCAGTAATGAATTTAGTTTAGGTACATTTTATTTTGAGGTAATAACGTATAAACTATTAAAATATAATATAACTATAAAATATAATAAGATACAAAATAATAGAATTTTTTTTTTTTAATAATTATCGTTTCTTTTCTTTTCAAGTAATTTGGTTAGAAATTTGATGCGTTAAAATAACAAATAAAATTATTTAAGTAGATAACTAAAATGAATCAAGATAAGCAAAAACTGAAGAACGTGAGTAATTTTAGTCGAAATATTATCTGTGCCTATTTGCTTTTTAATAATGACAAAAGAAATAATATAAATAAATAAAAACAATTATCATAAAATTATAATTAATTAATAAAATTAGATACAAGAATTTTACCGACAAAGCAAAGTAATATTCTTTAGTTATAAAATAATAGTTCAACAAAGTTAAATAATTGTTTGGTATTATTTTACCTGGCTACATAACCAATTAATTAATTAAAAAATTCACTGATATTTATTGAGCCTTAAAGTTTGTAAATAATAATTAATAATTAATAGTTAATTAATTAATTTATATTAATTATTATTTGGACCATTATTTCATTATTAATTAATATTAAATGTTTAGTAAATGTATAACCAATAAGTATTAAACTTTAGTCTTTTGATTACTTATTTATGACTTAATGAATATTCATTACCTATTTGAATACTTAATTTTTTTTTTTTATTTATTTATTTAAGAAGTATAGAAAATTTAAAATTTATATGCATATTACAATTTACAATAAGCAGATTGATTTAAAATGTGCAATATGTATGTCAAAATGGTATAAGGTAAATTAGAAATTATTATTATTTTTTTTTTTTTTAAATATAATACCTATTTACTGTTTACTACAATAAACAATAAAACAAATAAAATTACTCAAATAATTTTGATTTGTTTTGATTCGGCTATTAAAGTATTAAATTGCTAATTATCAGCTATTTTTTCATTATAAATATCGAAAATTAATATGTTTACTGATCAAAATACCAATGTATAAAAATGATAATGATTTAATTCACACTAAACTATAACTATCTATTATTATCATTTTTATTATAATATAAGATATACGTATGTATCAGAGGAAAGGCTGTTTAAATTGCATTTAAAGTTAAATATTTACACATTAGTACTTCTCCTAAAGGTGATAACAAACGAAAATATACACTCATTTATCACTCTGCTCGGAATCTTAAAAATAATTAGTTCAAAACTTTTTCATGTTATACAGTGTATACATCCAAAAAAGCTTTACATATTGTTTTCCCTTTTGATAAAACCTCACAGGAATTCATATTGAAGTTTAAGGATGTTAAAATTAATTTAGTTTTTCATAAAAAAACTCAGAAAATTAACTTCATTATTAATATTTAGAATTATCCAAAATAATAATCAATATTAGAAATAAAATTAGACAAGTACTTATTTACAACTTACTTATATATTTTTATTTTTATTATAACATTACTAAGCAATAACCATATTAAAATAATAAAAAGTGTTACCAAGACTTAAATAAAGAAAATAACTTATCATGTATCAAATATCTTATAGTGGACTTAATTTTAAAATTAACAATCACTATTAAAGTTTATAATCCAGAGACCACAGTGCAATATTTTATATACTTTATTTCGTAGATGAAAATCTAATTTTTGAATTATTAAAGAAATTAATACTCATTAAGTTATTATGATATTAAAACTTCTAAAGTAAATTACGTATTAAATAACGTTTATATCTCCATTAACCTAGTTAATATAAAATTATTAGCATCCGACTTAAAAACAATCCGTAGGAAACTAGGGAAGTAAACGATATTTTACACTTTATGTTTAACTTATTATAATAGATTATTAATAGATGTTCTTCATAAACTTCCATTAAAAAAATTAATTATTTTAAATTATTTATGTACTTATAAATTAATTTTTTGACAGCATAACTCAAATCAAATCATAAAATAAAATAGATAAAATCAGATTTTAACCATTAACCTTTACATATTTTACTTTTGCATACATGAAACGCTACCTACCTACTAATTAATAATAATGATAATATCCAGTTATTTAAAACCCGATTTTGAGAGAGAGCTTAATTTAATATAGTGCTAATAACCTTATATGTATTCAACATTTTTAATAACAACATAAAGCTAAAAATCAAATTTGTTTAAAAATGTATTATAAACGTCTAAAGGTTTACACATTGAGGTAACGGAGGTAGTAATAAAATGTAGTCAGACAAAATTTACCGATGCAGTGAAAGATAATAAAATTTTACCACCACCGCTGCAGTGTGTAAACATACATATTTTTATAATTTATTATAATTTTTTCAATTTAAATAATTATAAATATTTTTTAAATTTATTTTTATTTTTTTATTGAATGTAAATTAATATATAAGGAGATGTGAAAAAATCAAAATACAATCTTTAGGAATTATTTAATGAACATATAATTTAAAATAAATTGATATTAATTTTCTACAAATTATTGAAATAACACATTTTTAAATTTGTATATTTTATTGATTATTAGTTATTACACGGTGAATATAATGTGTATATGTAGTTGAGATAAATATTTAGTTTTTAAATTTATTAAATCAAATTATATTAAAAATAAAATTAAAAATAAGAATAGATGATTCTAAAATGAAAGAATTTAATGATTAATTTTAACATTCGATAACTTATACAGTTAAATCTCTAAACAGGTATCTGTTATTTAATGGTAGAAGGGGGTAGGTGAAAAAATTAATAATATCAAAAAAATGAGACATATATATATTTATATTATTTGCATGTATGAATATACTTGTATGTATTACATATTATTAAAAAAACAAAGCAATTACCGACTGATATAGACGATATTGTCATTCCCTACAACGGATAAAATAAACTATGATAGTATAATAATTTGTAAAATGTATATTGTGCCTATTAAAATTAAGGTGCAATAAAACTAATCGAAATTTAGCTATAAAGTGTCCATTATTTAGAGTGTCCTGTACATAATGGTTTTTCTATAGATAATTATTGAAAATATTACTGTTTCAGAAAAAATGTCCACTATTTGGAGATGTCACTGTATTTCAATTAATAAAAAAAATCAAATTTAGGTGCTGTAGTGATTGATTTTACTCTCATTTTACATTCATGTGCTCAATTCTTTATTTATATATTATTTTTTTCTTCAAATTTTATTATTATAGGTACGTTGTTTATATAGATTGTTAATATTTTTAATTATAAAGAAAAATAAACAACAAAAATATTTTATTTATATTATATTATATATAAATTATATAATTTATATATTTAACTTGATAAATTTATGTATATACTTTTTATGTTTGTATTGTAATTTAATTAATAGATTGTATATTTTTTATACCTATAAATAACGAAGAAATTTAAGAACATAGTATAATTCGTTATTATTATGTGTGGCCTAAATCAAAAAAGGAGTTTGCGCTCACAATACTTGCTGGGTGATTTTTCCACCCTGCGCTCGTTGTTCCTTCGTTATAAAAGCTGGAACTGTTAAAGTATTACTCAGAATCTATTTAGTATACTTCGTACTCTAACGTCTATCGTTTTACGTCATCTATACGCATCTTAAAAGTAAGGTTTTTATGTTTTATTTTATCGATATAAAATCAAATGGACAAATTTTATATTATACATAATATACTTACAAACACTTTTAATATCCATAATAGTTATTATAATAAATAATAAAATAAAAATTATATTATATTGTATATTATGATTTTTAATATCTAATATTAAGGCATCTAATATAATATTATATTTATATAATTAGTTTACTATTTAAAAGTATTTTGTTGAACAATTTTTTTATGGAATTATTACAATATATTAAACAAAAAAAAAATATATAACTATCAAACAAATAATTAGTAGGCAATTAAATATGAGTATATTTATTTGTAACTACATGTTATTAGTTTCAATACAAATATTGGTTATATGATTTGTTTGATAACTTAATTATCCAGTTATAATTATAATACAATACAATATAATATTATAAAATAACCATATTTTTTATCAAAATAATTAAACCAATTTAATAAGTAATCATTAGAAATCTTGAAAAAAATTATAATTCATCCCTTTAAAATAAATAACAATTTGTAAATTTATAAACATTTAAATTTTGTGTTTGTACACACGGTATTATGCATGTTGTCTACCATAATTAGTTTTAAATATTATTCTCATTACTATGTTATCTGTAAATTATTATAAAAATATTATTTTTTTTCCTGATACATAAATTGTATTATTCGTAATACAAGTAAACTGTTAAAAATAAAGTATCTGCATTTTATTTTTTGTAAAGATTCATAAAAGTAAAAAATGTTTTAAAGGTAGTATTTTATATTTATATTTTTTTTATTAGAAGAATAAAAGTTGTAACCACTACTCACTAGATATTTGGAGAAATAAATTATATTATAATACATGATAATTTTTTAAATATACAGGACATATAGGTATTTAGTAATAAAATATTTATGTTATTTTTTGTCATTTATTTAATTAAATACTAGGTAGGTACATAATTAAAGCTAGAGTTTTTTTTTTTTGTTTTTTTATTGATCTTACATATTTTATTTATGATAGTTATTAGCTTTAATAACTTAAAGTTAATTGTTGTTTTAAATACGCCTTATAAATCATAGGTACTAATTTAATTTAAAAATATAAAAGCTAAGAATTTGTAATATTATAAATAATGATAACCAGTAAATAAAATTCTGTTAAGTCCTTTAAAATTATAAACGATTATTTGAAATAGTATTTAAATAATATTTGTTATTTTTTCATTAAAAATAGTACGTAATAAACAAACCATAATCATTTTTTAAAATTAAAATATCATTATTTAATTTTTTTAATGATTCATAATGAGTTATGTTAGATATAAATCATACAAATAAAATATCAATTAATTTAAACATAATTCGATCGGTATTTTTTTTAAAGTTTTTTTAATTATCATGAGTTGATCTCTGATTTGGGATAGATTTAATATACGTATACCTTGTTTTTTGGGATTAGTTCATTATATAAAAAAATAAATAAATGGCTAATAAATAAAATAGTATAGTTAAGATATATAATATTTTATACTTTTATAGTGTAAAAATAGGGGGCAAAAATGAATTTTATTATGGTGGAGATAGACATTTAACAAGGTTTTGATTCAGCCTGTGTTTATTTAATTAACAAATATTTTATCTTTTAACATTATTGGAACATAGGTTCTTATTTTAATTTATTAAATAAATATATTTTAAGCAATAATCTATATTAGATTAAAAATAAATAAATTCTATAATTAAATTATTATTATTATTTAAAAATAGCCTGTGCCGAAACAATACTAAAATATAATAAAATACAGAACTTGTATAATTAAGTTATATTGAATAATAATAAGATAACAATGTAAAATGTTTGAAAAATATAGCTATTTTAATAAAATATTATGACTCACTCAGCATAAAAATTAATTGCAAGTCTATGGTTTAAATAATAAAATACATATTAGTTTTTAAGTATAATTTAATTAATTTATACTCTATTGCATTTGATGTTTTATTAAAAAGTTGAATATATTTTTGTGGATTCATACTTAATTTAATGATTATAGGTTGAATTATTACAAACTAAAAATAACATTAATCTAAAGATCGTATAAATACAGGTGCAGATTCAGCAGGAGGCGGAGGGACACCCCCTCCCCTCGTAATCTGTGTTTTATTTAGGAAAAATACTTGGTAAAAAAAAAAAAAAAATCATAACAAATTTTAAGTTATTTGTATAGTATATAAGTTATTTTTAATATCACCCCTCCCGCCATAATCTCGGGCTGGATCCGCTACTGTATAAATATGATACATTATTTTGTGTACTAAAAAAAATAAATATAATTCAATTTGTTAAAATACAAGATAAACGTGATGCTCGAATTAAATAAGCCATATTATTTCACTCACTTGGATATGAATTATTATAAATTATGAACTAATTATTTTATCAATCACTTATTCGTTATTTTTACTTATTAGTCATTATTACAAACACAGAATGAATTTTAGTATTTCCTAGTACTAACTTATACTATAAAAAAAAAAAATTACAGATATGATTGATAGATAGTGATAGTAATAGTGTATATTATGATAGTGTTTCAAATATTTTTGAATTTCGTCATATTATGAAATTATTTTAGAATAATAGACAAAAAAAAACTGTAAAACTACACGAGAAAATTATTAAAATCTAATTTTAAACTTATACCTAAGTATTTTTATTAACAACAATTTCAAGACTTTAGTTAGGTTACTTATTTAAATTGAATGACAAAATTCATAGAAGTCCACGCACCTAACTAACTCATATTGTTCGAATACACTATTCAGTCGATTCATCCAAAAAATTCATGCTGGCTGTAAAAAAACTGAAAGTTTAATATCCTCCTATAGACATTTGCTAACACATTACTTTATGGTTAACTAATATGAATAAATATAAGGTTTTTGAATAATAGCTGCTAGGTGCAGTATTTTGTCGTACCCATAAGTATACACTCCAAACATAATATATTATCGGTCATTATGTAAACACATTATTACGTTAACGACAGCTATTGTTTTAATGTAATGCGAAACACTGGAATGTGTTCTAAGATGAATTTCATAAATAACTACAAACTGTTCCAGGTTACTACCTAAACACTATATTATTTTAATTTTAATGTACGTGTCATTACAACCAATCGGTAATAAAAAATAAAAATAAGACCTTCTGAATACAATATATATAATATTACCTAAATGAATGCACTTCTATGAAATAATTATTTTGTATGATATTTAATAGTACTTACTGGCTTCTGTATATAGTATGTATAATAAAACGTAATATATAACACATAACTTAATATTTTATTTGTTAGCTGTCGAAACCACGCGTTAACGAAGAAAAAAACGTTAAAAACTCAAATGAAAATAATATTTAGTAGGTACCTGCTATGTGACTAAGTGATTTCATTACATTATAACTTTGCTTTAATAATAAATTTTATAGCTGTGAATATAAACAGAAATTTAAATAACATTCGTAATGGTATAACTTTCGTAAAACTAAGAAAAAATTAATAAAAGTTTGTACGAATAAAAAAAAATATATTAAATACTTATTTAATAACTACATTGAATAAACAACATTAAAAAACCACCAATCTTAATTTAGATTCGAATTTTTTTATAATTTTAACATTAATATATTTTATTTTTTTTTACAATGTGATTTGTAAAGTTTACTAAATATATTTATAAACATATAACAAACACATTTATGACTATTTTTTATTTTACAAATTTATTAAAAATAATTTAACTTTTTTTTTATCCTAGAAATTAAAAATGAAATACTTCATTACCGTTTTTATGGTTTTCCATATATATTTCATTATGTTACAAAGAACATCAACTGCATTGCCTCTAGATAACTACTCCGATAAAGATTCGTTTGGTAAGTATAGAATTTAATTTTTTTTTAACTAGTTAGGAAAAACATTTAGTATTTAACTAGTAATCTAACAACAGTGCTATGATAAGTTCACTTAGCTAAGGTCAAATATTTTAATAAAAAAGCTCTATTTTTTAAATTGATATTTTTAGTATATTTTTACTAGGTATGTAAAAATAACATAAATAATAACAGTGCTATCTTAGACGATAAAGATATTATCCTCAAATAGGTTATTTAAATTTTAAAATGTTTGCAAAATATAAAATTAGATTAAAAAATCTAATGTTGTTGAGTGAAAATATTATTTTTTTTATTTTAATATTTTCACTGTTTATTATATTATTATTTATATTCTTTTAAACAATTTTAACAATTACAAAAACATATGCGTTTTGATTAATATTTTAAGAAATGAAATTCACTTATAAATTGTCTTGATTAAGAGAATTTAGTTGGTATTCAGGAATTTCATTCTTTATAAAATAGTTATGTAATTAACGGAATAATTTTTCACGTATGATATTTAAACTTCAATAATAATAACCTACCTTAAACCAAAATTACCTTTGTAAAATATAAATATTAAAAATTATAATAATTTATAATCAAAAGTTTATTATTTTATTATTTTATCACATTTGTGTTAAAGACTTTTAATAATTAATCATGCCTAATTCATAATGAATATCAATAATAATAAGCAATAACACAATCACTACTTATATAATATTAAGTAGTATAGGTAATAAAATTAGGTACGTAATTTAATAAGCACATCGATTAAATAGTATTTTAAATTATGTATTAAAAAATATTATCATACAATACCTTATACATTAGCATTTTACATATTTAATAGAATTCTGTGAAAAATAATGATATACCTAATATATTTTATTAAATTATAATTGAAAGAAAAAATATAGTGTTTGGTTTTAATATACTATTTAAATACGCAATTATGTTTTTAAATTTCTTAAAAGAACTGTTCTTTTGACTGGGGGGTCTCAATATGAATACTCTATAATATTTTCTTCATCTTCGTGTTTACGTTTCTTATACGTGATAATTAAAATGATTTACTTACCACGTCGAACAGCACTTTAAAGGCAAATCCACGTGTATAAGTATTTTATGAAGACAAAATTATATCACATACGAAATGTAATCTAACATTACTTTACGTTATTATATTGTTTCGTATTCTACTAATTTTATTAAATTTGATATCTTATTAAGATAATATTGAAAATCTTTTTTTTTCTGTTCTTGGCTCTTTTGTATTTTTCATTATATCTTGCGGCTCACGATCGACTCTCTTATTGCTGGCCACCTCTAATATAGTACTTTACTTAATTTAAAATATTGATTCCTTTGGGATTTTGATCTAAATTTAACTGATATGATAGCTATCTATTTAGCACCCATTTTTATATAGTATATTCCATTGCTATACAATTAAATAAATTCAGATTACCTACCTAAACCTAATGCAATTTTATTTAATTTCTTTGACACTCCTTGAACTAAATACTATATTTTATTTGATAAGTCAATTTTAAAGCTAATAATTTATACAGTCTATAACAAAAAGGTCACCAAAATCTTAATAACCTGCATTCCTATGCCCCTTGGTTATTATCAGTATATTATTATTTTTAATGTTTGATTTTAACCGTGTAATAAAAAAAAAAAAAAACGCCTTGACTAAACGTTTTTTAGTTCAGATGTAGATAAACGATAATTATTAATATTTTGTGATTAGTTATAATAATATGAAGAAAAATAAAGTTGTTAGATTCTACGGAAAATAATATTTGTGAGCTAAAATTAAACCGTACGTGTTGTGTAATTAAATTTGTCATTTACAAATATAAAGTACAATATATGAGCATATTTATATTATTATTTTTTAAGTTTTTGTACTTAAAAATAATTGAAAATAGAATTGTAATAATTCTATATTTTACAATATGTGTTAAATAATAAGATGTGTTTTAAAAATATAAAAATTAAAAAATGACATGTAGATATATTTTTATTTTTGTTTCAGAAGAAAATGAAATTGCACTATTTACAGGCATAGAAGACATGGATAAGGATGTAGAAGATGATGGATTGATTTTAGATTTTCCTGATATACAAAAAAGGTAATAACCAACATATTATGCAGTAATACAATAACTATTAAAATATCATTTTTCCATTGAATCAATTTGTTACATACAATTTAAAATTAAAAACACTTTTTATGGGAATAATATAATATAGTAAACATTTTCTGTTTTGTCTATTTTTTTTTTTTTTTGTTAAATAAGGAAAACGTCGACTCATAAAATCTTTCGTAGACATTGTGTGCCAAGAGGAGGAAACTGCGATCACAGGCCCAAGTATTGCTGTAACAGTAGTTCTTGTCGTTGCAATCTTTGGGGAGCGAATTGCAAATGTCAAAGAATGGGAATCTTTCAAAAGTGGGGAAAGTAAATAACTTAGAATTATAATGACTAATAATTAAAGAATTGTTTCAAGATTAATTCATTCTATCAAAATAATATCTTTTTGCTTCAATTACAACGATGTAATAAATACATTTTTATTTGTTTGTCATTTGTTATGTTTTCTTTAAAATAAAACTAATACCTCATAGTCTATAATTAATTGTTTTTTATAAAAGTTAGATTTTCAGTTTTTATGGTTATATCTTTATTACCTTACAATATTGTTAGTATTGTATATTAGTATATTACCAACTTTTTTATTCATTTAAAAAATTATATCTGTGTTAAAAAAAAAAAATCATTTTTCTACCAATTCTAATTGAATTTTATTTAAATAAATCGTATTATTTGTTAGTAACGATTATTTTTTTTTAATAAAAATATTTAATATATATACTTTTATTATAAGGTTGAAATTAATGTAGGTCATCACAATATTTAAACAATATCGTAAACATAGTTTCACAAACGCTAATTGAAAAAAAAATTGATTAAAACTGTTTTTAAAAACTTTTTCTGACCAAAGCTTAATCTACATTCTATAATTTTTAAATTTTAAGTTAAAGATTATAATATTTTCAGAATTTAAATTACACAAATTTAGTAAAGTTATTTTGGTTAATTGATTATATACTATATAGTAATCATAATCTTAATTTGTAAGTAAATATCAGTAATTTACATAATGGATTCTAAAAGTTAGTTCTAAATATGAAGTAAAATTATTAATAATAAATATAGGTAACTAGATATAAACATATTATATAATCAATATATAACCAATACAATTCAGTTAATTTTATGAAATGTTATAGTTTATTGAATAATTTGAACGGCGAAGACGTTTTTTTAAGTATTTCTTTAACATAATTTATATTCCTAAAAGGGCTTAATCGATACTAATATAGTTAGTGTAATTATTTTTATTTTTTAATTATGTAATTATAATAAGCACATTAAATAAATATTATTGTTTCTTCAAATATTTCCAATACTTTCTTGTTCTGCGTATTAACCACTAAAATTTAATAAATATGTGAAGTATACTGTATAATTTTAAAATTACCAAAGTAATAATTAATTACGTAATTATAATTTAGCAATATTTTTTTTTTATAAGTTATTATAATAACCACAACATTTGGATTGTATATTACATTGATTACTGGAAAAATATTTTTGGATTAAGTGTGGTCTTTTTCAGCGCTTTCTTTTTATTTTTAATTTACATAAATTTACTTTTTTCAATAGTTATAATATTATGTTTTACTTGCATAACAGTAATGTCTAATCTGACTAACATGTTTAGTTGCATCTTGTTTATAAAATTCTATGACAAAAATGTATAATTATTTTGACGGTTACTATACGTAATATACATATTATAATTATAATGATGCGTACAAAATATTATTCTAAATCGATGCCTTAAAAATCACGACGGCACATCATAAAGATTACATAATATATTGTATTATAATACCTATCTAAATATTATTTCCAAAATTCTAAACATACTTTTCTGTGCAACTGATTGTCATAATATCTAATGCATATTTTCACCCTGGCAGCCCAACCTATACTATAAGTATGCATAAGACTAGGTATTTTCCCGCTGAGACATAGATAATTTTATTTCGCCGGCTATCAGAATCTATAAATAGTAGCAAAAGGTCGTACCACCCTCAATCGTTATATTATATTACTAATACTGCAATATTATGAATGCTCGCCTCGTCATCTTATCCTAGAGATTTAATGAAACGAGAATTTTAACTGTCAGTCTATTTGTTCCAATTTAAACATCTCGTTGTTTACTTCTTGAAATTTAATATTTTCTATTGCATTTAAATAATAATAGTGTATAAAAATGTCGAAACTGTCATTAGTATTTCGTATATTATTTATGATCGGTATTGTATAAATTGTTAATGTGCATTATAGATTTTAAATATTAGAATCTTAAATAAATTCTGAATTTCTGAATAAATAAGAAGGAAATTAAAAAAATGAAGTTCTCATACAAAATACTTACAATTTAATATTTTAGAAAACTAATAAATTCTTTGCTACCACTTTAAATTTGAAATTAATGTTTACCTACTTAACAAAAAAAAAAAAAACTAAACTTAAATTATTTTCATATACAATGAAAATAACTATGTTAAAAAAATTACGATATTATAGGTTTAAACTTAACTTTAAACTTTTAAATATAATAAAATACTGCACTAAATCAATTATACAGTACACCTATGAAAAAAATCATGTTATTATTGAAATTGTTTTTGATATTCACTTACATACTTTGCTTTAATCTTTCAATAAAATCCTTTACTGGTATATAACAAAGAAGAGACTCAAATAGCAAATAATAATAAGACCGTGAACGTAAGCTATAATCTTAGCTTAAACACGTTACATAAACCACCATTCGAGATCTTCTAGGGTTTAAGCGTAATTTTAATTTCTCGAGAGAACGTGTATCGAATTCCATGAAAGGGATGAAGTTTCATGTGCCAGAGTAAAACATGATGACATTTTAACAGAATAATTACTAAATATTTTATATAAATTTATAGGAATACATGTCGTGGACTCAAAACCGAAATATTGAATTGTTAAGGAAAGCAATTTTAAACTTCTAACTACAATATTTTGAATAATTGTTAAAATTCAAAAATTAACAAAGCTTTTATGCGTTAAGTATTAAAATTTATTTTTGTTCTTAATAATAATGTATATGAACAAAAAACAACAACGTAAGATATTTCTATTAAAATTCTAACTATTCTATGTTTGAACTTTTAAGTTGTTAATATACAGTGTTTCACGATGAACAGACAGTCGCAATAACTTTTGTTCTGATAAACATTTTCAACTTTTTTTTTTTTTAATTGTCAATTTTCGTCTGTGTTACATTTAAAATATTTCTCGATTTTTTTCAATATTTTGTATGCAAAATTAAAAAAATTAATAAAATTTTCTATTTGATATTTAAAACATTAAGATCGCCATTTTGTAAATCTGATTTTTAAAAAAATGTTCGAATCAAAAACTTTTTCTAAAGTTGAGTCAATAATTTTTAAGCAATTTTTAAAATTTGTTTTAATTAAAATGTATTTCTTGTTTATTAGTGTTACACCGATTATCGATTATCCAGAAAATCTATTTAAAATAGTATAAAATTGCGAAAGCTTTAAAATATCGTAGCAAATAAACGGCTGAACATTTTTTATGTAAAAATATATTAATTGCCATTCGCCATTATTTGAGAGCAAAAGTTATATTTTATATTATTTTAGAGGTAGGTAATAAAATACATATATAGCAATTGAGAAAACGTAACCTAAACCGTAATTATTGGAGTCTAATAAACCATTAACGAGATACCTATAATATTAATCAGATATTTCGATATTTTACGAATATTTAAAATATTATTTAATACTTTGATTAGATATTTAATTCGTTGTAATAAGAAATATTTTTGGTAAGTTAGATTTTTTTCAATTTTCATTAACTACTTATTTCCAAACCTTGACCGTTGTATACAAATGTTCACTGTAAGTAAGAGAAAATTATCTTCATCTACTTGTATTTTAGAAACTAAGAACAAAAAACAAATTTTCTAGGAATAAAATAAATTGCATAGTACCATATTTAAAACTGTCGATAATTTAAGATTATTCGTGGTTTTATATCTTATTATTTGAATGCTAGGTGAGTATATAATATTGGGTAGATAATACAATGTATATTTTTAAATATATAATGGTACTCTGAATATTTTAAAAAAAATTACTTCAACTTTAGTTTGGAAAAAAATGTATACTAATATTCAATTTAAAAACCAGAAAATAAACATTCAAATATAAATTTACAAATACCTTTACAGGTATAAAATATATTTTGTTTATAATATATTCGTATTTACTTTTAAAGATTTTATCAACAATTGTTTACGATAATGTATACTTAATTATTTTAATTTATATAATAAAATGTTTAATAATGACGTAACACATTAACATATACCTAATGTTGTATTTTATATCTTTGTTATATTTCTTATGATTTAAGTTGATATTTTTAAAAGATAGGTTTATCATAATGATATTTTAGGCCATCTATCAATATGCGGTTTATCAATTAACATGTTCTACCGTAATAAAAATTACAGTATAGTATTTGGCCTATACCTACATTCTCAATTTAAACAAAGTTAAAAGGACCTCTAAATTGTTGTCATTTGTTAAATAGACGTTGAGAGATGCCTCTGCAGAAATTTATCCAGTCACTACCACATTTGTGGCATTGTGTTGTATAAGGTAGCAGGTTATGATCTTAAAAGTATTTAACTATGGATTTTTCAGTCAAAAAAGTATTCTACAATTCTTTTAATTCAGTTCAATACACCACAAACCACATTAAACCATTTAAACTATTTTTATGCCAACAACAAACTCTCACCTCGATATGGTTCGCTTATGATTGCGACGTAGATTGGGTAGATTATCTTTAATTAATAAGGTTATCGATGATAACCATTGAGAAGTACAGAGATAAAATGCATAAAATGATATAAAATACCAGTGCGAGCATTTAATCAATGGTAGAACACAAAATATTAGTAGACCACATATTGGGAGATAGCCATATTATATTTATAATAAAGTTTTATTTAATCCCAGCAAGCTGCAACTCACAAACAAATTAATAATTTCAATATTAATTATTAAATTTATGAATTCAGTCATGATACATATTTAATAATTAAGTATACCTAATATTATAATGAATGTAAGTGATCGTTATACTTTATGATGAAAGAAAAAAAAAATTGGTTTTAATAATTTTTAGAAGTCTTACTATTTTAAAATTAATTTATAAAATTAATGAATCTATACTGAATATATTATGAATAAAGTATAATACACACACACACATATATATATATATACACTTGATTATGAAGTATTTTATAATATTGCATAATACCTATCTTTTTTTTTTTAATGTACAAAATTATACTTAAAAAGTGAAAACAGACGCAATATTAGCAGTATTTAACTTATATGGTGGTACAAAATAATTAAATATCAACAAATAGTATCATTTTAATATTTTGTACAATATTATTAATTATTATGTCTATTACATCTATCACCTTTTTACTTGTATTGATGAGTACAAAATAAACTAAAAATATAACATTGGTCAACAACGGAATCGTGATGACGAACAGAACCTAGACATGAAAACAGGTTTTCGATATGATTGTAAAATACATAATATGTTGATGTTATTATTCCACATCTTGTAGGTCCAAATATAATATACCCAATTTATATTATAAGTTATAACGTCTAGAAAACAGTCTTAATAATATATGTATACGTATACGTATTGCGTTTACGTTCTTATATACAAGAACTTTTTACACCGAGATTATTTAAGTTCAATGATATTAAATTTTGGGTATTCATGTTATTCAAATACAAGAAAGTTTAAAAATAAAAAACTCGATGATTCATGAAATGCTTAGATGTGTGGTTGTTTGAAATTATAATCGGTAAAGTGAACGAATAAAAAAATCATTGAAACATCGAACCCGCGGGATAGCTGTACGAAATATATTTTAATATTTACAATTAAATCAAACACGCATTTTATCGATACGTCTTCGTGGTAAATAATTAATTGTATTTGTTTACGACGCATAGGTACTAGGTAGGTACTTATAATTAAAAACAAAAACAAAATTCGTACCTACTCTATACTTGAGTCGTAATATTATAACACGGGTTTCAACATCGGGCCCTACTGCAGCTGGTGCAGCATGCATATTATTATAATAATATCATATTACCCACCACTATTCAGTATAATATGCTTCTATAGATATTATATTCACTTGCAGTCTTCGCAAGTTGTTATGCCGCGCCAACGGCATGTGGCGGTAACCGGAACTGGCGGGGCGCAGAACCGTTGTGACCGTCTCACGTCACCATAATAATATAATATGTGATCACTCTTTGCCGTAACAATAGTAAGTACGATTAGAAATATTAGTAGAGATACATGCTGAGTAAAATTAGTAACAACTAATAACAATGCGAGCGCGCACACCGTGCGATACCTACGTCTCTGTCGTCGGCGTATGCTCTCTACAACATAATAATATAATAAACCTACTTCTTTAAAGTACGATACCATAATTATTTTTGCATCGAAAGCTCATAAACTAACAATTATTATTACTATTATTATTATTATTATAATTCATTGTTTTAACGATAATAACCATTGTATCACGATTACATGACATCGATATCGGTTCTTCCGTCCGGCGAGAATCGACGATAACTCTGTTAACCCGGCCCGGCAGCTACAGGTATAGTAGACCAAGGTTTACCCTCCCCGATAATATTTACACATCGTGTGGCATCGGACTAAAGGTGCGCGGCGATCACGACATGTAAGGTTCAGCGGCGGCGCGCCGGTCCGTCGCGTCCTCGTCACGTTCGGCCGGCTACGGGTATACCGTACATGCGATATTGCGCGCGTACACCGCAGACGATACGCCGTCCAACCGGCGGCAGCGTCGGCGCAGTCTTCCGTGGCAGTCCAGCGTCCGAATAAAATTAACGACGACGAGGACAAGATAAAAAAGAAGAGAAAAAATATACCGGGTAACACGATTCACACGAGTCCCACTACCGCTGCCGCCGCCGCCCCACTCTTTCCAAAAAAAACAACTCTTGTGTTGGTAATATTAAACGTATTTCGTGTGTGCGTGTAGCGCGTGTACCTACAAAATATTATATTACATACCTATATTATTATTATTATCGTTATTATCATTTCAATTTTTAACCACCGGCCGATAGCGCAGCCTCACTATGTGTTATTATAAATACAACATAATATGTACTTACGACGTCATAATGACATTACATGGGTGGTTTATTTACCTACTGCAGGTGCGCGCATTTTATAACATTCTAATAGTAGGTATATGGTTTATAGGTATAATAGGTACTGGTAATACGGTAATGTACATACCTATTCCTCTACATAATAAAACTAATATAGGTATACCGTATACGGCGTATACGCACGTGATGCGCGTTTTTAAAACATTACATTATATCATTGAATGCACCGTGGTATAGGTACGTACCGTGGTATAAGATTATTATTATTATTATTACACGTTATACGCACAGGTATTATACACCTATACCTACAACTCCGACAGCCGACGTATAGCGCGGGCTCCGCGGCGCGCGCGCGTGTGTGTGTGTGTGTGTTGTTGGTTACGTGTATTCGTTCGGCCGCCCCACCATCGGACGGGTTTTGTTTTGTTGTCGTGTGTATGGTTTTTTTTTTTTCCACCGCCGCCGTCGTGGAGAGAGAGCTTGCTGGCCTACTCTGTAACCACACCGTTTGCCAGCAGTGTACCAGCGACGTGTAATACGGCCAGTAAGTTGTTATACGATATTTTACCAATTATTGTTGTTGTTGTTGTAACTGTTATCATCGCCATAGTTGTTATCGTTGTTTAAATATATATTATTCAGTTAAAATATTATAACAATACTTATACGTACGCGCACCGTCCGCTTGTACCGCCGTAAAATTATCACGGGTCATATTATTTATCATAATATAATATCTTGGGAACGATGTACCCGTCGATGAGAAAAATGTAACTACTCGTTACCCGTAAACCGACCGCGGGAGACAAACAGCCGACTTTCGAACTTGGCTTCGAGCACTGCATACCTGACGTAGTAAACAATTCTACTGGAAACGTCGCGCGCGAAGATCGGCGGTTGCCGTACGCCGTATCGTCCTATTGCAGCTGCTGCCGCCACTCACGAACGTGTGTCTGCTAGGTATATCGTATTATAAGTAAGTCAAAAAATGTTTTGAAATTCACTAATATATAAGTTATAACAATATCATCACGATTATAAGCGACAACCATGATGTATACCTATACTGTATTATTCTAATACGAGTACCTACACGTATTTGACAATCTATTAAAATACTATCGATATTGACGTCATCGCTATAATACTTTTTCACACAATAGATCGCTGTAAGATATAGGTAACAAATAAATAAATAAGAATTTTAATAATATGCTAGAATGTAAACAATTTATACCTAATGCACGAATTACGTCCGCTTTGTTTTTTTTTCTTGTGAAATTTGGAAAAAGTTTTTCCGCACCAAGTGACGTTGCATTTCAAATTTCCATGCCAACCAGCAGGTCGCGGGAAACGTTTGTGTGTCTGTGTGTGCGTGTGTGCTTATGTGTCGTGTGTGTGCGCGCGCGCGCGCCTAGCGTCCGAGTCGCGTTTAGGTATAATATTATTATGCGGTGTGTTTGTGTGAACGCGCGGGCGGGAGCGTATTGCCGTCCTTCGCAACGATTTCCGACTGCTAATCAATTGCGTCAAAAACAAAAAAATAAATAATAATCATAAAAATACCTACATTACCGAGTCACTCTTTTTCCAAGACACTTAACCGTGCTTAACCCTGCTCGTTGGTCGCTGACTAGTTTCACAACACGTAAAACAATTATTTTATTTTATAATAATATATTATACGTCTGTATATAATAATATCGATGTATAGTGATCCCCTTGATCAACATGCATACGGAATAAGAAAAAAAAGAGTCCACTTCTCGTTGTTATAACACACACGTGTACTGTAGTTAGATCTCTACCTATACTCATATTTTATAACTAGAGGTAATACAGGTTTTGGTTAACGCGCGCGCGCATATCCTTAAAATTCCGATATAATATTATTATGCATTATTATTGATTACACTTTGGCCATACTCAAACACTGTAACACCAGAAACGACGTCATCGGTTTTATTTTCTTGCAAATCGACCGTTTTTGCTTTTTATAGGTATCCACACGAAACACGCGAATTAATATACACAGTTATTGGCGTCTATTGCGCGTGTCCATCGTATTGTGCAGTATTACATAGGTAGGTGGGTGTATAGGTGTACGTGTTAAAATCCATTCGTTTTAAAACCGTCAAATAGTGTACAATTGAACCATTATTGTTCAGTCGAATTTCAGTTTTGTTACGCCCTGTCACGTCCTGTATATCTACCGTACCAATCTATTTATTTTAAATATCCGTATTTCAAAAAAAAATGTATATATATTAAATAATACTATTGCGATGTAGTATAAAAAATTACATAGCTTATAATATTATCACTTTTGAATTATCTCTCAATAGAATTTAATTCGTTATTATATTTAAGAAACCTATACAATTTAAAGTGTACACTTGCCCCTAATTAAGACAATATTATTCATATAGTATATTTTCAATAGTGTCATATTACTAAGCATTAAAATGTATAAGCTTATAACATGAAATTAAATTAAAAAAACAAAACCTCATTGTATCCGTGTTATGGTTCATTAGATATTAACTTATATAAGTTCCAACTATTATTATTGTAAATGTTATTCTATTAAAAAACAAATTCAAAATCATATCAAATTAAAATGTTTTATTTTAACAAAAGAAAGCGATATTGAACTAAATATCCATGATTATTTGATTAGTTATTAATTATTATTTAAAATTACATAGTTGTAGATTTTGACCAAATGTAAGAATTATAATCAATATAATACCTGTATTATATATGGTTATTGAATATCTTTTACCTAAATTTACTGTTTTTAAAAAAAATTAATACCACATTTTTAAGAAAAAAAAATATTCGAAAGTTTTTTTTCAACCATTAGTTAAAAATGTATTGTTTATTTACAATATTTTGTTAAAATCTTTTTAATAACATATACAATTACCATTTGCTGATATCGTATTATTTCAACGTAGATTTAACATTATTCCTTTATTCCAATTAAAATAAAAAATGTATCAATAATGACATTAATAATTTATCAATAAATACTAAATATACTGGATATATTAAATAGCAAGAATATTATTAAGCTATTATGGTAAGGTACTTGGAATTTTGACAACAAATTTACATTTATTTTGTTTTTGTAAATTTCATATTTTAAAATTTTAAAAAGAGTATTACGACACATTTTTTTAAAAAGATACCTTAGAATTTAATGCTTAAATAATATTATTACCTTTAAATTTTATAATAAGCCAATTCAGGCCAATTAAATATAAGACTATGGTAAATGAATTCTTCTGAACATAATTATTGTCTATGTTATGTATTAGTAAGACGGAGAAAATAGCATATGCGGGTACCTATTGAAATAATTTCCATAAATCTAAATGAAATCATGATGAATATTTTTAACTTCCGTTTTCCTTATATATTAAAAATGTCAACTGTGGAGTACCATATTATTCCTACGGTTTAGATTTTTTTAAATGTAATAATGACGAGTGTATACTCGTATTTTATAATATTTATACCTATTAAGTATTAACTACTAATATTAAAGTAATAAAGTTGATAATTTCAAAATACATTTATTTAAATATATATTTCTTGTTGGTATAATAGGTACAATATCTTCTAACTTAAAAGTTAAACATTTTATTTTATATTTTATTGTTATAAAATTAAACCATTGAACAACTATTTTAATTCAACACGGCGTCATACGGTTGATTTTAGGATTAAATGTTTTTCAATATCTCATAGTAACCAATAATTTAATTTTTAAAAGTTGAATATGAGATTCTATGTATTTTATTTAATATTAATCTCAAATCCTATGCTTAAAATTTTATTTTAATTAAAAATTTGCATGATATGCAAAATTAGATATTGATAATCGACAAAAAAAAAAAAAAATCGAGATAAAAATTTAATAATATTCATAATAAGGTGATTATAATGATTTTAGCATTTATAGTGATATCCATATGGTATAATATTATATTACAACGGAAATAAATTTTAATCGATATAAATTGCGAGTGAAACTTAAATATTTAAACGGACGTTCAACGCGATAAACATAATCCATTAAAAAAAGAATGTAATCTTGTAGAAGTATTTTAAAATTGATAATAACAGAATAAATAAAAACTAGATTGAGGTAGTCAAGGGAATAAAAATAGACGTACTTATGCTCAAAGAAGAATTTGAAAAAAAAAATATAAACCAATTGAACAATATTAATATAATATTGAAATAATTTTATTAACCAGAACATAGATATTTATATATTGTTTAAAAACTTAGTTATGATACCTACCTACAGTTAAATGTTACAAAAACTTTGTTTTTATTATACATATTATTTTAAGTGTATGTATTTATTTGATGAATATGATTGAAATTAATCAATTAAAAGTTACTTAACCTTAAATATTATAGCATTGTTGTTGTTTTTTTTTTTTTTTAATATTATTACTAATTTTAATTTAATATCTTAAGTACCTATTAGTTTTAAAAAAAATTAAATTGATAATAATTATTTAATTGGACGGATGAATAAATAAATTGAACGTGGTATCTTTGCACAAACAATATTTTAATATAAAGATGGTCATTGGTCTAGTGATTAAATTATATATTTCTTCATTCTTTATTAATAAAATAATATTTTTTTCAATGTCTATTTACAGTTAACGACAAAAGTATACTGACCACTAGACCAAATAAATATTTTTAGGTAACTATTCACTTGTGACCGTTACGTTTTGTTAGGTTACATTAAGGTTAGGTAACTAGATAATTTGGCGCGAATCATTTATACACGCACAATACGGATGATATTTGACCGAGTTTATGTAATCGAGTTGGTTCCAATCAGCAGCTGGTAACCAATTGTCAATAGAGCATAACGTTGGTCAGTTTTACTTTCTATATTATACAAATAACCGTTTTACTTCATTTTAGGTATGTATTTTTATCTCTAAAAATAATGATTAATCTATTAAAAATTGTACTTACATAGTAACTTATGTTTTAAGTTGTCTTTTCGTTGGTTTATTATAATTTCCAATTTACACACATTCTCATTTTACTTATATATATTGTATCAGCATATTTGGTATTTTAAAAAACATTTACCCGTTGTTTATACCAAAATATATGCTGTATATATATATGGTTAAATAAATAAGTATATAAAGGCATAGATATAATAAATTTCTCAACGAATAAAAAAATCTTAATTTTATGTGGGTTGTTTGAGTGTTTTTTTTTTTAACGTCTAGTCATATGCATAACATAATATTACGTAAAGATTTAAAATTATAATTTATATTAATAATAAAGATATCTGAATTAAATACAATAAATACATTCAATATAATTGTATTTTAAAAAGTATCTAAATAGTCATAATTTATGTCATACAATTTAAAGCCATATAATAAATATTAATTTTTATGACCATAATTTATGAACATTTAATTAATTTTAATAGGAATTCTCGCATCTCGCTTCTAATAAACTAAAATGTTTTTGTCAAATTTTTAAATTAAAATCTTATAATATTGCTAATTAAGGTGTATTTTTTATATACTCGCGTTCTTAATATCTTGTACTGATTATAGAAGTATGTTGTACTTGTGTAGTGTGTACATAGTTATATCAATAATGTGTTTCCTAATAAGTAATAATAAAACTAAATAAACATTAAATGTACAAAAAAAAATGTAGCTACCTATTTTTTTCATGTGTGCTAATATAATAATTTATAATCATTATAGGTACTCCTATATTAATTATTTTATGATTAGATGATTACTCAATGATTTAATAAAAAATCAAAACTATTTTGATTTCTAGTAACTTAGAAATATCAAATTATATTAAGTAAAATATTATTTTAAATTTAAATTATGTTTACAATATGTGGAATAAATAATAAGTTCATTCAATAAGTAAATTTGAGATAAAATGTTTAAATAATCAAAATATGAGAGTAGAAGTCACCTAGTGGTACACTTCTAAGTGAAACTTGGGGCTATATCTAAATGTGCTTTAATTTTCTTATAAAATTAATATTTAATATTTAACACATCAGGTATTATTATGGTATAATTTATATATTAAATATTATTATATAGATACCTAATAATAGAAAAGTCCGACAACAATAAATTACTATTTAATTATTTTTGTCATTATTTGACGATTAAAAAAGCTGAAATAAATAAACATGTATACCTATGCTAAGATAAAAATTACGTCTATAAAATTACATCAACAATAAATGTAAGTAAACATAGTGAAATTATAATTCAATTGTTATAAAAGCAATAAGTAAAACAGTAGAACAAATATATATTATTTTAATTATATAAAACAATAGTGAATTTATAGTTTTTTTTTTACTTGGCGTATTGAATCATAATACTTACTTTTGTTAGATTTTAAATAAAATAAAATATGTATTTTAAAACACTAATATCTTTATTTTTGAAGATAAATAACTATATTACCACCAAAGTTTAGGAGTTATCCTCATCAGTCATTACTATAGTGGATAGTACAGTAAACAACCAATCATTTATTTTAGGTTAAGCAGTATTTATTAAATTATTTTATTTCTTTTCACCTCTGTTTGAACTATATTTGGCCTGTTAATAATTTGCACATGGGTTTAACAACCTATAAATTGAGGACAATTATTATAAGATTTATTCCAATGTCACAATCATCCTCGTAAATTGCTATAAAGACTATTTTAACGATAGCAATATTTTCAAACATCATACCATTACTTATGCATATCGTATATATAATTTGAATACATTTATGGGTACCTAAAGAAAAAGCTTTTCTGAAAAAAATTAAAACGTAACTTATTAATTAGGCTGTTTGTTTCAATAATTTGTATGCTATTCCTTATAGATAATTATTAATTGTAGGTCGCTTATGAATCATAACTAATTTTTGTGTTAAACAAAAACTAAATAATATGTTTTAATATAGTAAGTAAGACGATTTTCTTCGTATGAAACAGTTATTTCATAAGTTCTTATAACGCAAATTTTAATGATTACGAATTTCGGTCAAAACATTAAATAGGTCATAGTAATATAATCATATAATATATTTCTTATCTATTGAGAATTAAATAGTGAAATATATCAAATTAGCTACGATAAAATAAATGTATTAAATTATAATTTTAGATTTTGTCAAGGTACATATTATTATCATGTATAATTTAAATATTAAATTTATATTGTAATGACTGATTAGATTTTGTTTAATTTTAAAAGTAGATTTTTGAATTTTATAATAGTATAATTATACTTTTCATTAAAATAGTAATTAATTATTTTTTTGAATTTATGAACCATTAATTAAAACATATTTGATAAATAATATTAATTGAATAAATATTAAAAAAATAAAAAATGTATTAAGCACCTATCTAATATTCTAATAACCTAATATATTATGTAATGCAATACAAGGATACTGAGGTACAAACATATTTTTGTTAAACAATACATCATATTATTATTATTTTAAAATTTATGAATGAAATTTAAATAAGTATTTAATAGAATAAAATAACTTCATGAGATAGTAAATTATTTTTACTTGTTTATCTGTGTTTAGAATTGGTCTATATGTAATGTAATAATATAACAATATCTTATGTATAGAAGTATATTATAGCTCACTCTATGAAACTCAATATATAGTTCAATATAAATCAATTTTCGATTCTTTTATTTAAAATGACAAGAAATAAACCTTTAAGTTTTAGATATCGATATTTAATTATAGAAGAAAATCGTTTCTTGGATATTTGGTTACCAACTAGTGACAATGATAATTAATTTACCTTTGACGCTACATTAGAAAATATCGTTTATATTAATATAGGTAACCTAAATTCACTATATAGACAATTAACTATGTCATTGCAAGTGGGCTGGGGTTAATAAATTACACTAGTCAGGTCAAATGACTAAAATGTTATGTACCTTAGACTCTAATTGCTCGCGCCTATTTTATAATGTGTCTGAGAGAAGAAATTTTATTGTCTTCAGCAACCATCATGTAAATTAATACTCGCTTTAATTATATTCAAAACAGTTGAGTTATACTTTTCTTAGAAAAACATTTTCTAAGCAGGAATAGTTAATAATAATATTTGATGATATTATAATAGTAAATTAATTTCGGATAATTTTTTAATTTTTGTATATCGAATTATTTATATTACTAAAATCTATATATTATTGTATATATATAAAACTACGTATTAAAACTTAAAAGTTTACAGCTTAATTTTTTATTAAAAAAAACTTTAATTAAATACATTTTTTGTAAAAAAAAATTAAAAATACATTAGAGATATAGTTACTTTTATTTATTAAGAACATTTTTTCGTTTTATTATAAATATATTAATATAATAGTTTATAATATTATAAATAAATATTACTAAGTGGTTCGCACTTGTTTTAACACTACAATTAAGTGTGTATGTGTGATTTCTTCTTTTAACGTACCTATTAATTTTACTTTATTTTTAAATCTTATTTATAATTTAAATGGTTTCTTCATGTTTAAATATTACTGTTAACTCTAGCTTCTAGATTGTCTATTTTGTAAGAACTTTTTAAATTTTACTTTAAAGTAAATGATACATGTGTTCAAATTTTGTCTTTGTCCTTGTCGTCTTGGTCGTTTTATGATTCTGTCTGATGAATGGCACACGAGCATATTAATAAAGAATACTTTCACCAACAGTAGACACAGACCAAACGCGTCGTCGCACACGTCTATTTTTTTACTATTATTATTATTATTATTATTATTTTTTTTTTTTTTTGTAACGCTAAACTATTATAGTTATACACTATACAGAGTGCTTTTACTTAGTATTTTCATACTTTTATTTTTTGTGTATTTATAATACTTAATATAAATAGTGATAGTTTACATTATGTACTTATAGTACATATTAACATTTTTATAAATAAATTATTAAATCAAAAATTCAATTTACATTTAATTATATTTTAAAAATGTATACTTTTTGTTAGGTATTTATAATATTTATATGTAACAATTGTTTGTATTTAGATTCTAATTAAATTATTAGTTATATTAAATCATAAATGCAAATAATAGTATTGTGTTTAATAAAAAATGTTGTATAATATTTAAATGTTTTAGTTTTTAAATAACTCTTACACCGTGTATTTTGTTTTAACAGTTTTTTTTAAATCTGTTTATGAGGTACATAAAATTATACCACCTACTACCAACTATAATTTCTAATGGGACGGGTTTTATGTAAAAAAAAAAAAAAACAGTTATTTCTTATAGTTTTTCCGTTGACTTGAAATAATTACTAAACCATATTATATTTTATTTTATTTGGGTGTTTGATAAACTTAAAATAATATTTTATCAGTGAATTAATCGTGGACAATAATGTAGCTATTTACCATTCATAATACAGTTATGGAATACATTCTAAGTTTGCTGATATGGCAATGACGAGTATTGAATTATACAAGTACTTATGTATGTACTAACATACTTCATAATATATTATTATAGGTAGGTACTAAAATAACTTATTACTCTTTCACCGTCATCTATGCTGCTATATGACGGTTGTTCCTTGTGATATTTTTTATTTTTGTTTAATAAACGACAGCAGTTGCAGCAACTATTCGCAGAGATATTGGTTGTGGCTTTGATGACATTGCACCATGTTGGCAAAGGTAATATAGTGACTATGAATAAAATAAATAAAAATAAAAATGCATACAATAAAGAGTGAAAACCAGTTCCGGGGATCGTGTGATGTAGAGAGCGTCGATAATGTTGGATAGGCAGATATGAAATCCATAATAAACACATATACTTCTCTGTACTCAAACCTAAAACAAATCGGAGTGACTTACTGCAGACGAATTTTTTTTATACAAACAAAGGACAAATACGTTTGACAAATTATAGGGATAATGTTATAACTAGACAATTATTCTATTGTTAAAATTTAATTATTTAATGAATATTATTATATAAATATTTAAACTTTGTTTCATTGATTAATTATACGCTAAAATGTAGTTACCTGAGTATTAAGTTGATAATAATATTTAATTATATCACTAACAATGATAATTTATAATTATCTGAATTCATAATAATTTACATATGCATTCTCACTACTGACGAAGAAAATATTTCCCATTCGTCTATAATCGAAAAAATATGAATTCTGTGTGTTTAAAAACATAGATATTATTAATAACAACTTGATTGTTCTAGATGATAATCAACGTACGGACAGTTGACATGGCTAATATGGATGCTAAAAAAGTAGACGAATGGACGTGGAGCAAATTGGACAGCTGAATGACACCGACTGCGGATTTGTGTGTGAGGCTGGCTAAGAAGCGTCGGGAAACACCATGTGGTTTGGCGTAAAATGGCTGATCCAAATAAGAGTAAAGCGTTGTATTCGTCCGGGGTGGCATTCCTAGGGTTCGCGTGTTTTGCACTAGCCGCCACTGCCATTGGGTTGCCGTTATGGGGTTACTACGAAAATCCTCAAGGTGAGTTATGAGCATGGTATAATAAACTATTACGATCAATAAATTGTGTAAAATTGCCAATTTGAGTATTATATCATTTATAAATTATTGAAGAAAATGAACCTATACTAATAAACAAAATATGAATGATTTTTAAATTGTATTACATAATCATTAGTATTATCGGATTTGTGCCTAATCCATAACTACTTAAATAATATATAAATTACGTATTAAATTTTAATTATTTTTTTTTTTACTTTTATTTATTTCTCAAAAAATAATAATAATAATGGTCCTTACCGAGACTCTTATATGATTATATTATGTACAAGTTAAGAAGAAATTCAGTTAAATTAATCATTATAACTCGGTATACATAGTTATCCGTTTAATAATATGTTTATTATAACATATCTGTGTAATATATTATATTATAAAACCTAGGTAAAATTAGGTACTAATTCTAGTTGTATGTGTATATGTTATGTTTATAATTTGAAACAATAAATTTAAAATTTATAACGATAAATAATTAGAGCTATTTCACCTAGCAGTACTCCTAAAAAATGTCTTAACAAAACAACATAGTTATATGTGTCGACCATTTTATTGAAGCATTGTTAAAAAAAAAAAAAAACATGAACATAAGATTAGCATATCAACAGACAACATTTGTTTATATTTCAATCAATAACTTTCATAAAAGCTTAATATTATTTGCCGAGTTTTCATTAAATTTACATAAACTAATTTATTCTGACAGTTTCTATCAACTCCATTATTTTGATTTGATGGAGCCGTACATTAATATTTATTAGGTACACAGAAATGAGTTTTTGTGATCAAATAAAAAGAAATTATTCATCTTTCAGACTAAATTATTCTTCTCAAACACCATTATTGTGTGTAATATTTATTTAGTTCTTAATCTTTATTTATTATATTTTAGTATAATTCTAAATATTCAATTGTCAATCCATCAATATGTTTATTCTGAAATACTTAGTTTTTTTTAGGTTAATAAGTAATAATTTTTAATAATTAAATTGCTAATAATATTAATTAAGTATTTGTCAAATTTATATATTTTATATTATAAAGTATTCACCTATATAGAAAATACTTTATTTATAGTAAATAATTAGGTAGGTAGTAAGTAGGTATAATAATAATAATATAATGATACTTATGGTATATTTTTATGAGTAAACATTCACCTAAATTACACAGTATTTTAATTAAATTTGTGATAGTTTTGAAATATATAAAATTCTTGATGATGCTTAAATTTTTTTAAATCATTTTATGAATAAAATAAAAAATATTTTATGGTACAACAAACATCTTATATTTATATAATTTATAAGAATTTTAACGCATGATTAAATATTTTATTTAATAGTACTGTCTTAATATGTTTGTATTTTATTTTTATTGATAAAGTGAATTTTAATGTTTTTTTGGTAGATTATACCTATTAATAAACAAGTAATAGTAAACTTGAAAAAATTATTTTTATTTTTGAAAACGGATGAAGTCAATGATGAAATCGAACTTAGGATAAGTTGGGAGGGATACATGATACAGTTAAATTTATCAACTTATTGTGACCTCAATTAGGTTATTTTGTCGATTTATCGATAAAAATACATAATAAATTATTTAATTCAAACTTCAATATATAAGTGAGTAATTATGTATGCGAGACTTATGCCTCTACATCAAACCATCATTCAGCTATGGGTATTTGATTGGGTACAACTAGTCTAATAATTGCTAAAATGTTCAATTGTTACTTCACTAGTTGGTGCATGTATATATTCAAGGACATATTATATTATGTTCTATAATATATTATATTTAATGAATTAAGAATATGTATATATTATATATTATTTTTATCAAACTAGGTCAATTTATTGTTTTTCTTAACAGACAATAGTTAGGTATCGACTAAAAATAAATTATAATATGGTATTTTTTTTTTTTTTTTGTAGTTTTTTGGTGGTATTTAATGCTTAAAATTGGAAACAATGAAATCTTAAGTTTCTCATAGTTTACATTATAATATGTCTCGTATAAAACACAATACACAAGATATAATATAATGGTTCATACAATTTACCAAAGTAAATTACTTCCGTTTTTTTTTTAAATAACTGTGTAATTTAATATTTTTTTAATGAATTATATTTCGTTAGTATTAAAGTCATAGTTTTATATGTGTATGTATCTATTTATTTTTAAGCTTATAAATCTTATACTATATGTACAAAATTTATATTTTCTACAATTTAAATATACGCATGTATTTAATAATTTATATAGGTAGAATAATTAAAATAATTTAGTCTGTTACTAATAGAGTATTAAATTTTTTATACTTTAAAATAATTTCTTGAATAATAATTACTTGGATATAACAATTAACTCGGTGATAAACATAAAAATAAAATACCTATAGTATATTTTTCATTAACTATGATTCATTATATGTGACTCATTAAAATACTGTCGTTTGCTTAATGGACACGTAGAGTTGATTATATCGTATCAATAACTTGTATAGATCATCATAGTACTTTAATGTGTAATTGTTTAACAGTTTTTATTTCATGATATTATTTAGGTTATGATGTTTTATGTTGCTTAGAAATTGCTCTACCTGATAAAAAAAAAAAAGTTTGGTATGTTATAACTATAGTACCTATTATAGTTCTTGGTATGTTTTATGATTATGTAGAATTAAATTCCGTTACCTACCATGTCATAATACTTTTTATATTTGTAAAATATAATTCAATCATAGAGTACATAAATATGCAATTAGAACACTATGATTGAATGGAAAATTTATATTTTGTTACATAATACATTTATTGTTTTGAAAATAATTATAACTAAATTCGATTAATTTAATAATTTTTTTGTATTAAATATTAAAATATTTTTACAGATGCATTGTAAAATCATTAAGTAGGTACAATAAATTTTTATTTAAAAATACTAAAATTAAAACTAATACAATTAAATACCTATATCTTGTTAACATTTTAAATCACTAGCTAGTTGTTTATATCATAATAATTAAGGTCAGACTTCACAAAATATTTTATGACAGAAATAATATGTGTTTTGAAAAGTTAATAATAATTTATAATACCAATTTTAATAATTTATTTGTAGCCTTATTAGGGGTCTATTATATTAAGTGTTTTAGCTATGTGTAGCTAAATGAATGCTTAAATAATTTTTGAATTTTTACGTTTTAATACAGCTTTTCTGCCATCCTAATACTTATTGATGTGCTATATTTGAAAACATACAAATTATATAAAAAATAAGTGACCAAGTACCTATGTAATTTAAATTATAGAATTTTAATCAGTTTTAATTTATATATTATATAGACTATAATTAAAGTTTTTAAGACTGAAAAGTATTTGTAATTTGCAAATTACAATTTCAACACATCAGCTACGAATAAACTTTAAAAAACTTTATGCACTTACAACAGATTAATGTATAAATTATTTTTATATTTAATACTATGTGTTTAAAAAATATATACATAATATGATGAAAAAATATGATTATAATCGTAATTTCAAAACTAATCAAAAATATAATAACATTAAAAAAAACTATGTTATTTTATAAAACATACTTATATTATGCGTTATTCCGTTATACATATATAATTATATATAATAAACACATTTATATTAAGTTTTTTATAGATATAAAAAAATTTTAATTTTCTAGGTAAATTAAAATAATCTCTAGAAAAATACTAACCTGACTGTTTAATTTAAAATTTGAATTAATTAATTTAATAAATATTTTCAAACAATTTATAATTTAGCAATAACAATGTTTATTTATAAATGAATTAACTACGTAGATACTGTTTTATATCTTTACTTAACTTTTATTCTTTATTCCCTTCCTCAATTACATAATTAGTATTAAACTATCAATTGTTTGAAATATTAATTATAAATACATCTATAATCATTATTATATTTTAATGTTTATAATTTTAATTGTAAATCTATCATAAAAATGTTAACTTTTAAATAGTTTTTGTTACTAATATACATATAATAAATATGAGTATGTAGTAAATATATTTTAACTGATGACTCAAGTTTTAAAATTAAATGGTTTCTTGACAATCTACGTATGTTATAAGGGATATATATAAAAAAAAATTAAACTTTATTTATAAACTTTGAATTCTACAGTAACATTTTTAAACAGATTATTAATTTAA
The DNA here is from genome assembly GCF_002803265.2 of Melanaphis sacchari. Classification (NCBI taxonomy): domain Eukaryota; kingdom Metazoa; phylum Arthropoda; class Insecta; order Hemiptera; family Aphididae; genus Melanaphis; species Melanaphis sacchari. The sequence continues at coordinate 1,558,560 of NW_020270545.1, forward strand.
TAAATAACTAATATTATCATGATATGTTTTAATTTTTTCCAAACCTTAATAATTTAGGTAGGTTATTAGTTAATAGTAGGTATATTACAAAATAAATACTATTAAATAATAGAGAATTAAGTATCTAGGTCAAGGAAGTGGTGGTAATTGACAAAAGGGACAGTTGAATGTAATAAATTATGTTTATTAATTATGTGGTGACACCTAACTATTTATTGAACCCGTTCAAAAAAATAAATAAATAAAATAAAAGCCATTGATAATTGCATTATAAATTAAATTTTTAAATATTAAATGCATTATTAAGCACAAGTATCAATAATAACTTATTTAATGATTTTTCTGATATACTTAAATATTCTATGTGAATAATAAATGTAATACGTAAATATTATTTTAAGATTTATATGTTATTAAGTTGAACAAAGCCAATTGTATTTTTTCAATTTTGTTACATAAAGTGATTTAAGTGGACAAATACTGATAAATCATAATATCTATGTATTACACTGAATCTATTTTTAGGTACAATGAAATAATAACATTAATCGTTAAAAAAAAAAAACCATGTTTGATTACATTCAAAATATAATTAATTTTCCATTATTTATATTTGATAATATTTTATTTGGTTTGTTTAAAAATAATTTTTCTTATTAAATTTCAAATAATTTGTAAAATTAATTTTAGAACAAATAAAATAAATCATAAATACATAATTGTACTCAGACATGATACTTGTACGTTTTCATTTCATTTATCTAAAATCCTAAAACTATGATATAAAATAATATTATATTATAATATAATTGTAATAGTTATTTATTATCTGTAAAATGGCAATTTTATGTATAAAAATATTCGATATGTGAGTCGAAAGAAAAGCTATCTTCATTATTCACTATCCACTCTTTTTTTCTTACCTTTCTGAAAAGAAAAGGTAAAATACGTTTTTACAGTAATTATGGATTTAATGATTTTGATATTGAAACGATTTTTTTCTTTTGTCCACGATACATTTATTATTGACAATATTCTTTCTATATGTGCATTTGTTCTAAAAACAGCCAATAACTCAAAAACTGTTGAAAAGTTGTTGATGGAAATGTTATTTATTTCTAGCGTTTTAAATGTATTACAAAATTTTTCTTTTTCATACTTATCATTAATTAAATTTTTTATTGGCATCAGCTCTTGATCCACGAAAACTTTTAATTGTTACTTATAATTTTGGCTTTAAAACTGTTTTAAATTTGCTTCATGCATTGATTTCTTTTTAAGGTTGTATATAATAACATGGAAAATGGGATTAAAAATGGGACCACCTTCTAAAAACGGGATAAATAACGTCCCGTTTTAAACGGGACGTCTGGTCACCCTAAATTAGACCCAATTTTCTACAAGAAATACCCTACGAAGTGGAATATTGGATATTTGTTTTTAATATAGAAAGTGTCTTTAAAGTCAGACACAAGAAATAAAAAAAAAAATATCATCATTAAAACTATACATTTATTATTGCTTTTCTCAGAATCGAATACTATGAAATTTTAACTACAAAAGAATTCGCAATCTTGTTAAAGTTTGTCCAAAATTCCAATTTAAAACATTCATAAAATATAAATGTGAATTCACACCACTTTTTTCTTTTTTTTTTAAATTCCAATAAGAATAATTTTTAATGAATCTCGTATTATATATTCTAGATTTTTGTTTGAAAATAAAAATATTACTATCAACATTTATAAAAAAAAAAGTCAAAAATGTTCAATCTATAAATAGCTTTAAAGTTTCCAAAATATTTAATAACAATTTCAAATACCTTCGATTATTCATTCTTGAATTACAATAAAATAAATCTAAATCAACTTTTCAAAATTTAGTGTTGTATAATTAATATTCCTCTTTTTCCTTCTTCTTTTTTTTACTGATCTTATATTTTAAGCCCGATAACTAAGGCCATAAGCTATGGATAGGAACAGTAGGTATTTTGTGTAAGGTTTGGTTGGTAGGGTTGGAACACGTGTGTGATTTTTTTCCTTCTATTAAATTCTAAATGAAGCAATGAGTCTATAGATTTTAAAATTATATTTATAAAACTGTTGCTTAAAAATGAATACAAGAATTCCACAATGGTAGTTCTTATACATATATCTATATAAAATATTTAAAGTATTATATATACATAATTTATTTTTATAAGCATTTTAAATTAAATTTTGACAAAATTCGTCAAACTCACAAACTTTTGCTAAATGTTTTGCAGTTAAAAATTTATAAAATATTAAATGTCTATAATTAAAGTTTGAGAAATTAATATTAAGTTCTTTATAAGTAGTTCATACTAAATTAATATATATATATATATATCATTAATCAAATTTTTTTTAATAAACATTTATAGTTAAAATTTGAACGAAATTACATAATTAGGCATGGATAATAATATTAATTATTTTGTTTTAACTCAAAAACATTATTTGTGAGAATGTAATACTTACTTATAATGAATTATAATTTATAATAAATAAAAATACGCAGATTAATTTTAAGATATCACCTATGTATACTCTATTAACATATTCACACTGTTTTATGGAAAAATAACTTAAAACTTATAAAACGAAATAAATATACGATTATAATAATAATTAAATACTAATAATGAAATAAATTTGTTTTTTTTTTTGCTAAAATTAAATCGACCATTATTGCAATATTTAAATTGTAAAATAAATCACTTTAAAAGAAACATGAAAAAACTTATTATGAAATATATTTAATGATGTAAGCTGTCAGATAATATTTGCTCAAAATTGAATTTGAATTTAATACATTCGTTTTAGCAGTGACTTACTCTACAGTCACTATCTATTGTATAGTAGAGCGGTACTTGTTTCACTACCCTTTTTTTTATTAGCTTTTTTTTACTACAGGTTTTCCATTATTTTTTTTCCCTGTTCTTAAGAACGTATTTTTTTACATGGATTTTTATTTTATTAAGTACCAACTAAACTTATAATCTTGTCAAAAACAAACACAAAAAATTTTTAATGTTTGGTTTCATTAAATAGAATGTGCCACGTGCGTATAAATACCAAGTTTATTCATCCTATATGTATCTCTTCGTTAAATATTATTTATAAATACAGCAACAATTATATAATATGGTAGTTGATTACTCGACCTTGATAATATCACGTACTTTAAAATATTAGTTTATTTTACACATCAGGTCTTTGACATAAAGTTAATGAAGTTTTTTTTATAAATTTCAGTTGTCACTAGAAATTCCTCTTAAACTTCTTAACATTTTCTGTTTTGTTTAAAACTAAAACCGAAACGAATAAGTATTTTTTTTTTTTGCATCTATAAGAGTGTCAGTTATATAGCAATATATAATAGTATTTTAATTTTAACGAAGGAAAATAAATATCAAATGTGTAAAATGCTGTTCGTTATTTTAACATTTAACAAATGAACTTCGAGAATTTCTACATTGTTATACGAATACACTATATACCTATTTCTACTCTTGTAGCTAGGATGATATATTATATTCATAAGTTTGAATGTAGTTTACTGTTGTTTATATAATTGTATAACACTTTTAAACTTGTTTTAAATTGTAACGAAATATTAGTCCATTAGTGGATATCAATCATTCATTTTTATTACAAATAGTAAGTACGCAGTATTATATAAATCGGCACATGCTATGTGATGCAGTAATCTTGATCAAGAATTTGCTCGTTGTTGTTAAATTACGAGCCGATGTATAAAAATAAAGATACATAGCTGTTATGATGGGGAGAAGGAGTTATTAAAATATGTGTGCGTTGGACAGGTAAATAAAACGTGGTCATGCCACGGGGGCCATGGATTTTACTTTTGTAGCTTATGCACATTGTCTGAATACAATCAGGTTGTTGAACTCATGAACCTGGCCGAATAATATAATATTAAAACAAATCCAGTGTGATAAATTTGGTCTTTGTTTCTCTTTAAAATTCTATAAAATCAATTTATCTTTAAAAGTTTTTATAAGTTTTTTTTTTGATAAGTACTTTCTATTTTAGTACTTAAATATAGCTAAAATTTATTTCATTAGAAATTATATTTTTATTATTATTTTACATTTTGAGTTATGAAAATGATATTTCTTTCAGTAGGTAAATATTATCGTATAATAACATCATCATGTAAAACCTTCATAAGAATTTAAGAGAATAAAAAATCAATCAAAACAATGAAAATTAGTCGTAAATTTGACATGTAATGATGTGATAATATTTTTGTTTTATTTTAACGGAAAAAACACTCATTAGTTGTAAAAAAAAAAAATAAATGATATAGATTATTTATTATTGCGAAAAAAAATTTGTTATTTTACAGAACCAAAATAACTAATGTTTAATCAAGAATTTTTTTAAACTGTATATAATAAACCACGAATTTAATTATATGTATAATGACAAATACTTAAAATTTAGTACGTAAGAAAGCACATCAGTGTAATATTTATCTTTTTTTAATACACATGTTAATATAGTTAAAATCTCTTTGCATTCCGTTCATTGTGATTATATTATTAAAGTTATTGTATCGTTAATTATCGTAGCTATTATAAAGAATAATATTATTTTCGTTTTTAAAATATTTTAATTTTTTTGTCATCATTAATAATATCAAATAATTCTAAAAATGAAATACTTATAACTTTTATAAACAAAAATATAAAAAAAAAAGCTCCAGATAAAATATTGATTATAGTATTTTTATAATTTTTTTATGAGTAATAACACTTGCATTTCATTAATGTATTTACATTAAATAAAATACGACAAGAAGCTTTTACTATATATTTTACGTGTGTAAGACAGAAAAGACTATATAAAATTTTTTAAGCTTTTAAAAAAATAATATACAAAACAAACACAATTTAGCAGATACAACATTTATAATAAATAATAAAAACATGTAAATTAACTTTTAAAAGATTAAAAAAAAAGAAAATATAACGTAAAAACTTTTTTAAATATATCTACATTTTCTTATTTTTCAAAATATGTGAAACTTAAATACTATGTCATTACGTCAAATAAGTTGTAATTTATTAATGAATATAATACTTTGAATACGTTTTTATTAATACACAAGATAAACTAACTGCTCTCAATAAAAAATCCTTTGTATACAGAAACAATATTTGCTTGTATACGTTTTAAGAAGTTACCTAATTACAGGAAAATAATTATTTTTTTTAGTAATTTTATTTACAACGAATTATTATAGAAACATAATTATTAGCTATAATACCATTCAGATTATTAACATTTTCTAAAAACAGCTAATTAATGATTGTAAAAGTGTAGTTGTAAATATTTATTTAAAAAAATATGTATGTACTAAAACTGACGTCTATACTCGCAATTATACGTCATCATAACATAAGTTCACTATAGTTCATTATACGTATTTATCAGTTCTTGTATGGGCGTATGGCTTTATACTTAATAGTATACTGATTGTTGTAAATTCAAAACATGTTACAAAAATATTTCGTGATTGAGAATATCTTAATAATTAATACATTATGATTTTATGTGTATGTTTTATTATTTACATATTTTGATCAAATTGATTTTATTTTTATTTATAATATTCAAGTTGTCCTCTGTTGTATAATTATTATTTTTTTCGAACGACATTAGATACTACATTTTTATCAGCAGAATTGTTTTTCCTATACATATTAAATAGTACCTAAAACTTATTATCTTGTTACATATTAATGTCCCGCCTACGATAAACGTAATCCTTTTTGCCTTTGATTGAAACAAGACAGCCAGTTTGACGACACACCATTATACCGATAATCATCATTGTCTACATAAACGCGCCCCGTATTCTCATATACTATGTTACCTGTATATGTCTCGTCACGATCAAAACAATGACCATCATACAAAAACAAAATATGACGTTCATTACAGTATTGTACGAAGTTATTGTTGTTATTCAGTTTTTATTATCGATTCACCTATAGAATATTATACAATTTTATATTGTACACGGGAGATCGATCGTGTGACCTGATCTGATAACGTCCGCTCCTGCACACATGCATTTTAATAATAAAACCCGAACAGCGTTTTGTACCTGTACATGTGGTTTAGTATATTATTATATTACATCTAACCATGTAATGTACGAATAATGATATACTAATACTGTCAATGGCAATTCCGGTATGTAACGGTAAGCCGCACAAATTATTCTACACGTTTGTCGCTGTACGGTTTAAAATATATAGGTACATACCTATTACCACATAATATTATTTTTATTTCAGAAACTACAGTATTTTATAGTCTATATTATATGCCAATATATGCCATGTATAAGTCACAAGTACACCAATTCGTGTAATCGTGCTTCGTATTGTACGAAAATGTCCGTACTCGTTAATAATTAATATTTTATTTCATGCATTCGCCGTTCATAATATTACTAATTATATTATTATTTCTGTCTGCTCTAATACTCATAGATTAACATAATAAAAATAATTAGATATTAATAAAAAATTATAATGTAATATTTACGAATTTGTTAAATCATCGTGCGTTAAATGGTATAATTTTCTATCAACCGGTTGTTTTAATGCTCAACAAAAAATTATTTTTCAATAACAAACATTGTTGATACTTCTTACAAAACTACCGTAAATTAGATTCTATAATTATGTATATATATTATATATTATATGAGTGCGTGTGTTTGACTTCGCGTAAGTGCTCGACACCCACCCACTCGAATATTCTCGTTTAAATTCTCAATTAATTAAATCTAAAAAGGGCCTTGAGCAATCAAATGTATATAGTACACTAGTAATGCACTAAAACTTTTATCAATTTTGAAACCTTAATACATTTTTACAGAACTTTTTATCTGTATTTAAAGTGTTGATATAATAATATCGAATATCGAATTTCCTGTTGGTTTAATTTTAATTTTAAAATATTCGAAACGTCAGTACTTACAGATTTATTATTATTGTTGGTGCATTTTTTAGAAAAATATTTTAATAAAATATGCTTAAATTATTTGATATCAAGTTAAATTTTAAAATAACTTTGAAAATTAATATTTCAGTAACAAAAACAGTATAATATTATAAATATTATATATTCTGAAAAAATCTTGGTTTATTTTTAGCAATAAATAATACTTAAATGAAAAAAATAATATTGATGAAATATAAACACATATTAAAATAATATATAGATAGGTAGGTACGTCATGTTAAATAATAATTTAATTATGTTAATAAATATAATTATCATTATGATACATTAAAATAATTCATTGAAGTTCATCATTTTTTTAATATTTGTCAATTAGTAAATTAATAACTAATATTTTAGTTTATAACTTTAAATTTAATGTATGTTTGTATTGAACATATTATATATATGTTTAAATATTATAATATTCAAAAACCTACACAAACAGCCTTATACTTTTATTGTATATATTTACAAACAACAATTACAAATCATATTAAAATTATCCAATATTTGTTTGCTACATACGTAAATAAATCACTTTGTATGAAATTTTAAACCTCGTGATAGTGTTGACAATAAATGTGTACAATAAATTTTTTTAGGTATAAAATTGAAACATCACTGATTCTGAACGGAACGATTTTATATTGACGATGTGTATTTGTTTCATAATGTCTGTAAATACGTTTTGGAAAATATCCAAAATAATGATAGACTATCTCAGCTCAGAATTTTTACTTGTATTTATGTAATGATTAAAATTATTTATTATTAATTTCAAATTTAACACATCCATAGTGAGTTATACTCAATGACGAGGTATTATACTCGGAGCCTTCTATACTGAAGAGAGGCATCCCCAATATTTGTATTCATTGTTTCTAAAACAATTTTTAATGTCATTAAAAACAGCTATCGAGTATAAATTTTTATATCACTTAAATATGTTAATTTTTGAATCATCCAGTATTGTTATAACTTATAAGTTATAACTATTAAATTAAATGTATGTTATAGTATTGTTTAATCAATTATTATAAATTTCCCCATAGCTGTTTAACTACTCAAACATTTAAAAAATCAATAACAAACGTTATGTGTAAAGTAAAAAGATATTTTTGTTAAATATTAGCAACAATAATTTATATTTAATTTAAAAATAATATCAAAGATGATATTATTATCACATTATTGAGAATTGTATATTAAAAACATGATAATAGTTGGTATGTTTGTGTTTAATCGCTTCGTCCTTGGTTATTATATGTGTCGTGAGAAAAACCATCTTTGTACCCGGCTGAGTCTTTGTACAGAACTTGAATTGCGGAATACACATGACGAATTTATATTCACTCCTATAGAATGTTCATGTGCGCTTTTAAAAAGATAATAATACGGTTTTTGCTCCCTATCCTTTCAAATGAATATTACGGTTTGATTAGTTCGCGTACCTATCGAATAATGCACATTCTTTCCCGAACAACCGCTCCGGGAGGAAGAGTGCACTCACCATGTCAAAGAAGTTTTAAAAAAATTACAAGCATATACAATTATAACCAATTTATTTTAAATTCTGAGCGAAAGCAAGAATATATATGTTTTATCATTATGTAGATATTTTAATCATTTTTTTTACGACGGTACTAATTTTTCTTGAATAAGTTAAAGGCGTGATTCAATAGACTCATGTTTTTTATGTTTATGGTAGCAAATTAAAGCATTTAAGTTGTACATAAATGTTAATTTTCTTACGCTTTTACAGTGTAGTGTGTAAATAACACTAAAAATCGCTCAAATCTACTTTATGCTATCAGATAATTGCTTAAATAAGTAGTTTATATTGGTATTTCAATAATTATATTTCTACATATAATATGCAAATAACCAATGTTTATATCAAATAATTTAAATTTTCTTTTATCAGTATGTTAGAAAATATGAAATATTACCTACAACCTACACGTTTTATTTAACTGATAGGTTTACACCCGTTTTATAAATTAAATTATTGACTGTGTAGAAATTAGACTCTTCCTTCTCCATCTTAAAATTCTTAACAGTGATTTTTAAGAACATTCGTCGTTATATTCACATTGTAATGTGGTCACGTGAAAATCACTGCCTAATGAAATACTTCATTTTATATGATTGCAATAACGTCATATAATAATCGTGATCAAACAATCAAAACGATCAAATAAACTACTTACAATTTATAAACGTAAAGACAAAAATGACAGGTATAACTATTATAGTTGAGAAAATTATGTGCATCACACAATAGAAACTCTCTTGAAAGAGAAGGCGAAAACTGACATTTATTCTTGTTATATTTGTAGAACAATCAAATCACTGTTACTATCTGCTAGACATTAATTGATGGGAAAAATTATAAAAAAAATAATTTATTTTTATTTTTTAGTGATATGAAAATATGTACCCAGTTTAATATTATTAATATATTTTAAAAATAAAATATCTATCTTACAAAAGTAAGGTTTTAAATCAATAATTTCGATTGAAGAATTCGTATTTACATTTGACACGCACCCGTGTATTGTAAATGCAAAAGAATCGTATCATTCGTATAAACTTTAAAGTATTATTTAATTTGTCTTTTAAAATAAAACGCATAAAATTTATGTCATTGTATTTTTATTACATAGAAATGTATTAATAACTTGCAATTTTATTTTTACGATTATAATTTTTTATTTGTAGTTTTAATTTTACAAGAAATAAAATAAAATTGTTGTCACTAAAGCAGAAAAATTACAAATACCTGTTTATATTGATATTACTTAAACCAACTATGTAACAAAATAAAATAAATTATTTTATACATTTAACTTGTGTCTACTGAGTACCTTTTCGCCTTGTAATTCCCCGTTATTTAATTTGATGTAAAAATTACCTATTTTACAAAAAAAAAAAAAAATGTGTAGATTGTAATTATGTTTCTTGATAAAAAAAAAAAAAATGAAAAAATTGAATTTGATATAAAAGTGGTAAAAGTGTGTCAGTGTATTGTGAATAAAAGTTTTCTGTAATATATAATATTAATTAGAGGAAATAAAATTACGATTGATATAAAATTTAAGTATATATTTTTAGGGCAACTAAATTAATCATAATTAGTGTTTATTCATAAAATAGCGTGTATTAAGACGTTTTAATGTATTTATACTTGAAATGTTAACGAACCAAATCTTAAAATACATTTATTTTTATTCACAATATATTATGATATAATCAAAAAATATTGAACTTGTATGTAATTGTGTGTGGACGTTCGGTATACTTCTATGGTGACCAATTATCAAAATCAAAAAAAAATACATTTGAAAACGTTGCTCATCTATAATAAACAACTTCTCACTTGAAAAAATTGGTCAATGAATATATTATTTTATACCTATTTTTCCCATATATGATTTTCATCTATACAATTTGTTTTTTACTCAATTATTTCAATGTCTATTATCTACTATAAAAACTAATTATTTGAAACTTAATAGGTACATTGAAAGCTTCAGAAATATTTTAATGTATAATTAATTATTAAAAAAAATAAAACGTTAAATATAAACTATATTTATTAATATGCATTTGGTAGAATCATAAGATATAAATGAATATTAAAATTATATAAATCATCATCATGCATAAAAAAATCCCCGTTATACTTTCGAAAAATGAGTACAATTGCATGTACTAACACTACTGTTAAAGACATAGGTATACTTGATCGATCAATCTCGTTTCCTGCAATTCTCATGATATCGCTATTACACGAAGAGATCGATTCTCGTCTTCACCATCGTGTTTGACATTGATCGTAATTATTATTATTATTATTATTATTATTATTACATAATAACAATATATGCAATTTATCGCGTTCGTAATAATTAACGAATAAGAACAAATCGTGCGAATTGATATGGCGTTCGTCTTGCGATGTTATTAGTGAAACTACAATAACAAGTCGCGTGTATATTATATACAATGTGTCTAATTATTATTATCGTTGTCGTCGTACCATTATTATTATTACTATTATTATTATTTTCTCCTCAACTCACAATACAAGTCGTCTGCAACCGCTGCTACGTTAAAACATTATATTATTTTGTATAATAGTCTTTGAGATTGCAAAGTGTACGGTGTATACTGCGTACGCACTGACATGCGTCCATAGCCCGTTCCCTATCGACCACAGTAATATCCCCGGTGACGCCGCCACCGACAATAATATGTTTCATCCTCCGACACGGTTTAACCTTATTGTAAAAGTTTAACGGTTCGGTCACGCGATCCGCTGCTATGCGGTTACGCCGTAGTCGTAAGCATACTTACCCAAGTATCTGTGCCTATGTGTACCTCGTACTCGTACGAGAGCGCGCGTAATAAGCATTTTATACTTAACGAACGCTCGTAAAATAGCGTGAAACGGATGTACTGGCTGTTACTATTTGCGCACTGTTCCGTCGAAATATTATTGTACGCACATATATTTACCTAGTACCTACCACCTAAATTATACAGTTTTTCGATGAAATAATAATATTATTCAACGCGCAGACATACTCTTTCGTCCAGATATGACTATACTCGCCTGTTCACACATCTTCCATTCACGTGTTATACCTAACTTATGAGTTGTGTGTTTACTACTTGTGTCCTAGACAATTTCACGCGATCGTCAGTACCAGCGTCGCAGACGAATAACCGACTTCGCGGTCGTGGCGCGTATTTTAGTATAATTCAGATACACGCGTCCGCGTATATTATTATTTCATAATAATTGCATGCGTGTAATAAAATCTTCGTTGAAATTAGAAACAAAAGGTATACCGCTGAAATGCAGTGTGGAAATAGTCGGAAATATTAGATGAAAACAATCTTTGATTTAGGTCGTTCGTAATCTAGCCCGATTGTCGTTTTAATTAGCATATAAAGTACTATAATATTATTATAGCGTTATACGCACAATTCTTATGTATTTAATTTAATATTATATCATGTATGTTATCTACACTCCATTCTATATTTGTCGTTTTCGCACGTAGTACTACCAGACTGTAAAAAAAAAATATGTGCAGTATTCACAAGCGACAAAAATTATACTTATCTATTGCCAACTCGACGTTGTCTTATTACGGCTATTAAAGAAAAAAACATCTAGAAGATTAAATGTACAGTATTACATTTTTGAACAACTGTGAGACAAGTTGAAAAATAGTTGCAAATATTTATAACAAGTTCATGTGACAAACGAAAAAATTATAAAGCTATTTTAATTTTCTCTTACAGTTACTCAAGTACTGAAAATGTATTATATCTATTCATGTCGCAATACGAAACGTTATCCAAACTATTTATATTAGCTTTCTTTTCGGCGTTTATAAAGTTATAACAGCCACCATTTTTTTAAAACTTTCTATTAATATTATTTACCTGTCCATGAACCATTGATTATTGAGTACCCATATTATGTTATGTTCATATTTGCACCAAGTTAGGTGTATTGTCTAAATAGGTACTGGATAAAACGTAACAGTGTTAACAAATTTACACACATACTGTGTCCAAATATTTAATATTGACTTTATTAATTTCGAAGTTGGTTGTTATTTTTTTTTTTTACCGATCATTCAGATGGTTTGAATATTGTTAGTACATAAATATACTAATGAAAAGTGATTAGAACTTTACAAAGAAATACAGAATAAACAAATACTATATTATAAATGTAATGTTGATTATTATTTGTTAAAAAAAAAATATTTAACAAAATATGTTGTGTTATTAACACATATTTAGTTATAATTATTAACGTATTTATTACAATTCAAACATTTTACTAGTATTTATTTAATTATATATTACGCATCCTTAATAATAATCAGTAGCGATATATACATTTTTTAAGTAAATTAATAATATACATGCTAAATCATAATTAAAAACCTATATTATTTAACGTATTTCATAAAATTTCTAAAATGAATATCGCTAAGTATAGGAATTGAAAATGCCAGAAAATTAAAGTGTATTAATTTAACTCTTATGAATTTAAAGCTAACCTAATATACTAATTAATGTAGAAACCAGTATAAAAAACACAAGTTTGTAAACTTAATATTATATTTTATAAATAATACATTATTTATCATAATAAATTTGTTTTAATAATAGCTTAATAATTTGTTATTATTATTATACTCTCATTAAATATTGTCTGTTATTAGTAGTTTTCACACGTATAACATAATTTAAATATTTTACAAATATGTTTTAGGTTCAACAAACTTTAGCTACACCTTACATGTTACATAGTTACAATATTCTACAACAAAACATGACTCTTCTAACAATGTGAAAAATAATAAATAATACAAAGATGAAACTTTTTCCTCTAAGTGTGCAATACATACTTTAAAAACAAACATACTTTATAAATACAATATACTTATAGTCAGTAGTCACTCATAATATTTGTTCACAAATCATTTAAGTAGGTAAAGATTTACTTAACAGTTAACACCAAACCTGAATAGAATGGTTTGTAAAACAAGCTATTATTTATTTTTTTTTTTTTTATTATTATTATGTACTACAGGGATCATAATATTTACAGTTGCCATGGATTAAAGTATTATAAAGATAACATTTATTATTTTTATTATTTAAGATTTGCATACAGACATTATGAATTATAACAAATAAATTTGAAAATATAAACATAAATATAGTTTTGTAGTGATCAGTATAATACTATATGTTAATGATTATAACGTTGTAATTACGATAACATTTGTGCATAAACGTTGGTTGCCGTCCAAACAATGTAAGAGTATTAAAAATAAATTGAATGAACAGTAATTTGTTGTATTAAAACAATAAACAAATATTAAAATTTACAATGTAATAATTAAAACAAAATAAAAAGACTGTCAAATAACTAAGTTACTGCTCTGCTATACAGTAGGTGTCGAACTTTTTCATAATCAACGTTACCAAACAATTAATTTAATAATGATATTAAAATTTTAACATACTGTTACAAACTTTAACATTATTCATATTTTTTTCACCAAAATATAATCTAGATCCTCTATTAGTTACCAAAAATCACCCTGAAAATTACAAATCGATTAACTATGAATTTACTAATATAGTAATGTAAGATATAGAATGTTTATGTTAAATTTTTAATAGTACAAAATTTGTACCTATTACACTACTGACAGTTAGGTATTTTAATAAAACAATATATTTTTATCGAGTACCTATTTCACATTGAAAGCTACAAAAAAAAAATCAATTCCTATTTAAGTAAAACCTAATACTGAGTACAATAAACTATTATTAAAACCTTTATTACTAGTATAATTTAATATAAATACCTCTTTCCAAGTTGTTCGAAAATCGTATTAGAACATTTTTTTTTTTTAGAAACCGGAAAATTTCTAACGCTAATACATAATGCACTATTCTTCTTTTGTTATTACTATGTAAAATAATTTAATTTAAAAACTCTTCAAAATTCATAAGTTGTAACTCACAATACGTGATGCATGAAAAAAAAGGTTATTGAATAATGAGTGCAAACAGCGATCTTTTTTTCGAGATCGTATTTATGAAACATCTCTATATACCAATTATACGTATTTTAATTTAATATTCGTGTATTTTTAGCAATAGACCCTTTCGATTGGATAATTAATAATACATATTTAAATTTCTAAAATAAAAATACTGTAAAGAATTCAGAAGCCATATTTTGGCTCACTTTATTGTATATCGTAACAAAATAGACTAAGAAACCTATTACTATAGGTATACCTATTGTCAAAATGTTGTGATCACAAGTGAACTCTTTAAAGTTTAAAGCAATTTTAGTATAATAAGTCATAAAGTCCTCGTATTCGATAAAACGATTTAAAACGAAATATCTATAGTGAATTAGATATTCATGAGGGCTCATATAATACGGCATAGATATATTAACATTATTAACAGTTTTATAGTCGGCTATTCCTTACGCTCATTGAACTACAAAATAAATGACATCTAATATCGATCTTATGAACTTCCAGAAAAGTTATTGATACAGCTACTTGAAACTTTCAAAACACCTCTTCTATCCTAAATTGTGCGGCTACAAAAATAAGAACCACTAAAACTATGTAGGCATCCATCTCAACCCTAGTTTCCTAGGAATTTAAAATATAAGTATAAAATGGTATAGTTTTACAAAATCCACAATTTTTTTTTTTTTTTAATTTCATTGCATCGTTGCTAAAGTGCCAGTATCAACTAGGGTAGTAAGGTCCAATTATACGTTCAAGAAACTTGCGGTTTTTTAATAGTAACTTGTAAAGAATATCTTTTCAAAAATAACACAACAAATATTTGAATAATATTTTTTACAATTAATGTTCAATACCATTAATTTTAATTTCTCTTTTAAGAATTAACATTACTTCTGATTTGCTTAACAATTCACGGAAACAAAATTAATTTGTTTTATAAATAATAACATACTATTACTATCATAAAGTATTTTCCATATCAATAAAAATACAAAAAACATATCTAATATACTTATTTGATTAGTTTACTTAAAATAAATTGAACGTGATTCAAAATGTATTCAAGTACAAACAAAAATTTATAATACTTTACAGGAATATAAGATACGAATGCTGTAACATTTTCTCACATAACTGTTTAACGTGATAATGTATTAATTTAACATACCTATTGTATAACCATTACTGTTATATTATGTAATGTAAATTTGAAGGTTTTCTTGTGGTATATCTACATCCTAATATTTCCTTGTTACGAGTATACATTTCCTCGGTTGATTGATTTTTATATATCTACACTTCTAAATATAAGGAAAAAACGTTAGATTATTAACATATATATATATTTATATCGGTTTAATTAATAACTCAAATTAAAATTGAATATTTAAATATTAAAGATTAATCTCTATAATATTTTACCTACATGCTTAAAATGTTCAAGTCAAATTTAATTTATTTCAATAGGCGCATTGTATTACAAAAAGATTCTTTATTTAAATTATTATATCAACTGCACAACTTGAATGAACATTTTAGTCGTACAACTTACGACGGCACAATAAATGATCTAATTTTAATTTTAACTGTATATTATATTTGTGAGAATTAATGTTATCTGTTATTGAAATGTTTAGCAAAATATTTGAATTGCTCTATGAATTTTTTAATATACTCATAATTGTGGTTAATTTTATAATTCCATTATTTATCATGTGTTGCAGCCGAAATCGGGACTTCAGGAATCGATCGTGGTTATTTTGGACCATGGCAAATGTGCAAACAATCGTACTATGGACGAACGAAATGTGGAGACTCTATATCCAGATTTCATCCTGTGGGTAAGTCATCACGTTCACATTGTATTTCAACGGTTTCCGCTAAGATGCGTGGGAGCCTCTATATGTGAATTTCCGGTTAATTATAATAATATTCTCGTTTGGTGTTTTTTGATAGAAACGGTGAAGGTAGCCGGATATTTTGCCATAGCGGGCACACTGAGTTTGGCCGTATTTTGCATCCTGAGCATAGTGCAATTAGCCATGGTGGTATCAAAGGAAAAAGTCGTATTTGCCTATAGCAAGACCGTGGTTACCAAATTGGTGTTTGCATTCGCAGCAAGTAAATATATTATCCATACGTTAAATCTTAAAGATAATTTATACCATAATACTACAACAAACCTATTATGCGCATACACGAATGAAATGTCTAACTTGATGACTTTACTTTTTGTATATAGCTCTGCTGGCAATCATCGCGGCCGGGTTATTCGCTCTTCAAACCGACGACAAAGACAATAGCTACCAAGTGACCCGAGGGGAATCGTTTTATATGCAGGTGAATAAGACAAATTATTTTCCTATTCTCCACTCTTGAAATATTTAAGTTATCTGTTATGCATGTGCACCTAATTAGTAAGTGAATTAAAAAAAAAAAAAAAAAAAAAAAAAATTTACAACACAAAAATATTTTTATTTTATAAGATACCTATAATGTATTTTAATAATTTACAATGTAATCCATAACATGATACAATTATAATATGTAATTATACTATAATATTAAAGATAGATTGGTATCTATTCGTTTACATATTATTAAATAAAAATCTCATATTAGATTAAAATATTAAAAATAAATTGCTTTCATAGGTAATGTACTAACGATAAATATCCTACATTATAATATAATTATATTTATGAAATAAGTTTTTTTACCTTTTTTTTTTACAAAATATAATTCAAAATGAATAAATTGTACTTTTTTTAAAATAATTGTGAAATACTAACAAAAACACCGAAAATAGGTATATTTATGTTACCCCAGTTTTAACAAAATCAATTTTAATTTTTTATTCAATACAAAAAAATTATAATACTTGATATTTTCATATAAAATAGGTATAAAATAATTTTTATCTGAAAAGTGCAGATGATTTAATGTTAAAAATGTTCATCAAATTATTTTTACATTATTCATATTCAATGATTTACGATTTATTATTAAATTAAAATTTATCATAATATAATATAATGTGCTAATATTATTTATTATTTCAATTTGATGACTAATTCAATGACGAGGTACACTAGTAAAGCGGAACTATACCTGAAGCACCTACGCAGTCACTTATTCAATAATAATTTTGATTAAAACTAATATCAAGTTTTTCAAAACAGTGCGTCATTATAATATCAAATTATAATAAAATAAAAAAAAAGATTTAACCTACTTTTAAAATCCTCTCCTTCAAAGTATTAAATCAACTTAAAATTTAAATATTTAAATTTTAATAAAAATCACATAATATTTATTTATTTTAATGTTATTAGAACTGATTAAAATATCATTATTGTGTTAAGTAAAAATTAAAATACATAAAATAATTTATAATTTTATTGTGTATTGTTTTTCTAAAAACGTTTTTCATGGACAATCTGTTCTATTTGTATCTTTTAAAATAAAGAACACGATTTCTTTTCAAGCATAATATTTGGTTATACACGCACTTGTATCTTGTACCTACTACATAATTTAATATTGTACACGCCAAATTGTATTCTTGAACTAATGTATTTTTCAAATGTATATACTACTGGTTCTTTTATCTTTTGTTAAACGTTAATAATGAACCAGTTTAAACCAGTATAATATTATAAAGTGTACTAACATACTTACATACGTATTTAATATATTATGGTAGTATATTATTAAATATACTCTTATGAATACTATAAATGCATTTTGTTTAGTAAAAAACATATGGATTATCAAAATGATTCTTTGTTAAAACTTGTTGTTATAAGTATAAATGGTACAATAGTATAACAATATATTAAACTATCATTATAATTAACAAACAATTTTCTTACTCAACAGATTGGCTTAATTATATTGAACTTTTTACTATTCGTGGCTGCAATATATGATTTAATATTTTCCCGTCGCTTGGGCGGTGATCCGACCATCAGTAACCGTGATCCATCTGGTGTCGAAGCTACTACATTCAATAATCCTGCCTTTAAGGAGAAGAGGTCAATGAATCCAAGTGAGTTAATAATAATAACAAAACATAAACACATCATAAAACATACTTTGACTAATGGTGTTTTAATTTTTAAATTTTTAACTATAAATATTAAAATGTAGTTATAAGTTATATAAGGATCTGAATCCTGGATCTATACTCATTATTTCGGTTAATTACTGTAAAAAAAGTACATTCCTAAAATCTACTTATATTACTGTATTAAATTAAATTATCTCTTTTTACAATTGTATTAAAAAATAATTTATATAAATTATAATAATTTATTGTAAAGTTCTGTTAACGAGAACAAGAATATGTACAATTTTAAATCTATATTTTTAGAAGTGGACTGGTACATCAATGATTTATATCAGTACTCTTAGTCAACTAAGCATTTAATACTTGTTAAGTAAAAAATAATATAATTAATTCAATATTTCTTACAACATGTACATTTACGCTGAAATTCTCAAATGATTGTTTAGAATTTTAGATTGTAGTCATACGAGTAGATGGAATTAAAAATATACCTAGGTGGCAGTCTTTAAGAAAATTAAAAAACTAAAATTATCATCATTCCAAAAAAACGTAAAAAAAATGTTGTTAAAAACACAGTACTTTGAAAATGTTAAATGTAATTTATTGAACTGGTTTGTAAGTTCTTAAATAGTCAAGTTGACCAATGACCCATTGGTTTGTAGTGTTTATACATCATCTAAAACAATGTACTAAGTGTTATCTCTGAACAGTTGTATATTATATATAATATATTTTCAGGAGGTGGAGGAGGAGTTGGCGTCGGTGGCAGTGGTAAAATATCGGTGACAGACGCCAGCGGAAAGCCGTACTTGAGCGGCACGACCAACGGCAGTACGATGTCGATGACCACTACCCTTAGCTCAAATGGTTCGTCGATAACACCAGTGATCCGCAGCCCATTGCGGTCGAGTCTAAAGAAGCCACGGTCGGCTAACGGAAACGGGACCGGAGGAAGCGTTGGCGGTCTGGGCATACAAAATCCCGGTTTCAGCGGCACGTCGCCGACTCTGTCCCGGAACGGGAGCGTGAAAAAAGTTCGGATACAGACCCAGAGTACGGCCGTGTAAGACCGAGAAATCGATACGCATCGACTTGACGGAATAAAATATTAATACATAAGTAGTCCAAAAACGAAGGAAAAACATATTCTGGCGAATATTTCTTACAACGATTCTCGTTATCGTTGGCATACAGAGAACTCGCGGGATGGTTTTGACTTTCGAGGGTTGTACTCACATCATACCAATCACTGTATAATTATAATATAATATAGTTGTATACGTCTTGTGATTTAATTATACATATTATACGTATAATACATTATACAATATGTAAGATACTAATCACAATAATATCAAAACGACGAGGCAACATTGTTAACAGTTGTATTGCAGTGATAAACGCGATGCGCATATCAATATTATTTTAAGACATTGTTTACGAGGGTAAAATATAATATTATATGGCAACGAGCGTCTAGTTGACGTACGCGCGCACACACTATTATTATTATTTTATTTTTTAAGATACGTCATATTTTACGCGCACCCGTTTCATCATCATCATTATTATTATTATTATTGTTATTATTTTATTTTTCGTTTCGTTTGGAATTTAGTTGTTATTTAATCAAAATTTTTTATTATTTTTACGCATTTAATATATTTATTTTATAGTATTGTGCCAATGTTGGTTCAACGAACGTGTACTGTAGTATATAATATTAAATAGAAAATAATAATTTAAAAATTAAATAGTTTTTTTCACTTATCCTTCTAGAATAGCGCCGTGTTATTGAAATTTACGGCAAAGCTTAATACATTATTTGTTTATTCTCCATTGCTTGCATCGAAATACCTTTGTTTTCATCGGCGAAGATCATAATATTCATTATTCGTTCATTTTCATTATTAAAACGATTATTTTAAAATTCAGTTATTATACATTGTATTTTGTTTGATTGAAAATTTGAGTTCACCATATTATGTGTATAATTCAAAAATTTAAAACATAATATTTTAGGATATTGTTCGTTAATTTTTATCTAATATAATCGTTAAATTCACTATATTTAGTGTGCCATCCGGAAAATTCGTTAAAAAAACTTGTTTGTACTCGGCATTTTTTTATTTCGTGAATGTACACAAAACAAATTGCACACAATATATAATACGTATTACGTTATTTCCTACGTATAAATATTGTATAATAGTAACAATAATAATAATAACAAAATATAATATACCTATTATTCATAATTTCTTTTATTGAGCATAAAAATTCAAATGCATCCAAGTACCTAGTAGTTTTTTTGTATGTAATTCAGTAAGTTAATTTCGCGATTCAATTATCAGATTCATATAGTATATCAATAATAATTCATCATAATTTAAATAAAAATACATGGATCTCGCATAGTGAAGTATTTTTATTATTTTTATTTTTTGTTAACATTGTGTACAATCAAAAAAAAAAAAAAAACAAACAAACAAACTAAAAATTATAGTAAATAAATAATAAAAATGTTACCTTGACACCAAAATTTGTTCAAAATAAAACTGACACTGTTATGTTTTATAAAAACATACTTCTAACAATTTTATAAATTGTATTGTTCACATAATATTTTTTTACAATTTATAATTGTAGTTATGTTGTGCACAAATTATATAAAAATATTTTTTTATCTTTTTTTTTTTTTTAAGTCTTAACCTTATCCAAAGCAAATTTTTAAGTGTCATATTTGCTAAGTTCTAATAATGTATTTAATATATTTATTGTAGTAAGTATCTAATATGATATCCAATTTAGTAATATAAGATAGCAGCTATTATATTTTTGTAGTTATATTATAATGTACAGAGTAATACTATGTATATATATACATATGTAATATTATATTTATGTATTTTTTTTTTTTTTTTACCAAAAGCACTATAATTGTGTATTAAAACATATAAATTATATGCACACACACATATATAATACATACTTTTATTATATCAATGAATCATTCAATTAAAAATCAAGTGCACTTGCATGTCTATCACTATATTTAAGAAATTTTTGAATTGTTATGAAAATGCTATGAATCTTTGTTTTTTTTTATTGCAGCTGCTTTATTATTACTTTAGATTAAGTTATTTAGTCGTTTATATAACAGGTAATATATTGTATAAAAATTGTTTTTGAATTACACATGAACAAATTTTGAAAATTATATAAAGATCTATTTAGGTATTTTATAAACCAAATAACCATCACTTTAATGAACTATATTTAGCAAGACAAATGATAAATATGAACATTAAAATGCATGTATGCTTACATCAAATGTATGTTTAAACAACAATTTAATTTTATAACCATAGTTATAAAGTATTCATAAGTTAGTTTGGTCAGAGTTAGTATTGTTAATAAATTGTATAAGAAATTTGAATAATTTAATTAGTCAGGTGTGTGTTATGTTCAAATACTCAGAACAATATTTAATAATTATCACAGTAGCCAATAATACATACTGACATACTTATTAATTATTCTAACTTTTTATACTCTGACTAATATATTAATGGATTATTTTTGATAAAAATGAACCTATGTATTTGTATTTTATTATATAAGAATAATTTTATATTTAACCAAATGTATACCGTCCAAGTATGAGAAATTTTAAAATTAGAAGTTCTGTGATCTGTTTTCAGAGTAATTTTGAACGTGCAATAAATTTGTTGATTGAATATTTTATAAAATTATTTTACAATATTGTTGTCCATATAATAAATAGATTATTAATTAAGTTTTAAGTTTTTTTTTTTTTTTTTTATTGTTACAATTACAATTTATTTTTTCTAATTACAAATTTTATTTGATGATATTAATAATTTGAGTAATTTAAATTACTTAAAGACATACTAATTGTTTTGAATTCATTATTTATTATAGTTCAAATGTATTATAAACTGTTATTTATACATTATATTATTTATTATAATATTTTAATATACTAATATTGTACACTGATATGTACAATATCAACTACATATTGTCGGAGAAATAAAATATAAATGATTTAATTTTTGTCCATATGAATTCATACAAATATACATATTTTACCATATTTTATCATTACTGGCTTTAAATTTACCCTATGTCTATTTTTTGGTGACAATATTTTACAAAAAGTGGTTTACTAATGAATATGGTAATAGACATATATAATAAATAAAAATTAGTAAATGCTAAATAAATTATATAGATCATATTATAATTTTTCATTTCTTGAAACAAATATATTTTTACAGTGTTCAAAACATTTTAAATACATGAAATTGTTGCATTTTTATGTGGAAACTAGAATCAAAACTAATTTATTATATTTTATTAATAATATTAACTATTATTGTTATAAGTTATTTAATAACTCTTTTTAGATTTTGAGAGAAGCAATGGAAAGAATAATATGATTTAAAATTTATACAATTATTTACATGAAAAAATGATAGCTAATGATTGAAAATTTAATAAAAGGTTCCTCGTAAGTTATTCTAGCAGAAATCTAAAAATTTCAAAAATACAAATGTACAATTTTTTTGCAGACATTTGAAAATTATAGATAAGTTATTATATTTTTGGTATATAAATAATTACATTTCAATTAGTTATTCCTAGTTTATTTTCTATGAATATTATGAATCTATTACTTTTTTATCTTATTCACACACAATTTAACAATATGTTGGTATTGACTATTGAATCTAAAGTTAATAACAATTTTTTTAGAAAAAATTAATTCAACCTACTATATAGTAAAATTGTAAAATAGTAAATAATAAAATATACTTAATACTATAATAGGCTGATAGCCTCTCTTGTTCCATATAACACTAAAAAATAACATATTATACATGTATTATTTTTATATAAGCTTAATATAATCAATGATATTAAATGTTTAATAAACAGTTATATTACATGGTACATGTACACTTAATTTAAAAACTTAACTCTAATATAAATGCCTCCTTAAAAAGTCGTAAAAGATTTATGCCTAAATGTAAATTATGTAAATTTGAGGTGAACTAAGAATTTCCAAGAAAAATTATAATAGTTTGGAAAATAATATTCTTTAGGACGCAAAAAGTAATCAATTCTTAGTATTTTCCCTAATAACTATGCAAAATTAATAAAATTAAGTGGCAAAATAGGAATTATTATGCAATATCTACCAGTTTTGAAAAATTAATTTTGTTTATTCATGGTAATTTAAAAAAAAATAAGCCATGGATACTTGAAATTTTTAACAAACATTTATTTTAGAATCATTTAGTTATAATAAAACAATTTCAAGTGAATTATTGTAATTCAAATAATATTAATCAAAGAAACTTAACAAATTCCACTATTACCTATTTATATTATCAGTTTTTGAAATATTTATACTAATTTTAAGCTATTTGTAGACATTTTAATTTGTGTACTTTTACATTTTTCAAACAAAGTTCATTTTGTGACAAAAGAAGACTCTTTAGAATATTTAAAGCTATCTAAAAAAAAAAACAAATGTACCGAATACTGGAAAACATAAAAAAGCAAAAACTAAATATATTAAATAATCAATTCAAATTTTAAATTAAGTAAATATATTTTTTACTTGATAATTATATATTATGATGATATCAATAAATACTATATTTTTACTATTATATAGTTTTTAATAACTAAAAATAATTTCATTATAGGTACAACGCGAATTGATAATAATATGGTTCTAAAATAGTTTAAAGATAGTTAATGTGTTCATGTTTCATAATGAAAAACAAAATATAATAGAATATATATGCACTATAATAGATCTAATTTTTTAGTCTTTACTTATCTGCTTAAATTATCTTGGTATTAATAAAGTTTT
This sequence comes from Melanaphis sacchari, assembly GCF_002803265.2. Lineage (NCBI taxonomy): Eukaryota > Metazoa > Arthropoda > Insecta > Hemiptera > Aphididae > Melanaphis > Melanaphis sacchari. Next base: position 1,583,217 of record NW_020270545.1, read on the forward strand.
AAATAGTGTAAACTTTACAAATTTGAACCAGAATCAAACACTTATGGAATTCATCAATTTTTATTTTGTAAGTAATTATGGCAAAAATCCAGAAAGTGTTAAGAAAATGAAACCAATGACCAACATGATTGTGTTACAAAAAAACATAAAATTTAAGAAATTAGATTTGGACATAAGATATATTAAAATATGTATCCGTTCAAAAATAATTTTAAGATTTAACAAAATATCAATTGATTATAAGTGAATCACAAAATAAAGCTTGATGATAGTTGGCTTGTAAAGAATTATTACATGATGTAATTCTGTGATTTTACCATGTGCAATTAATAAAATCAGATAAACCTATCTAAAATAAAATGTTTATGCAGGATTTCGAATATACAATCAACTTCCTACCTAATTTTTAATTGTATGTACAAATATCATATAAAAAATAAATGATTTTTTTTTTTTTGAATATTTTATGATAAAATAATTAAAATTATTGAAGCACATTAAATTGTTAATGTTTATAAATTTATTATAATAATAATAAGTTAATAATAATTAAAATACAATTATTGGTATAATACCTACTTATTTATAATAACTAAATGTTATATACAACTAAAATAATTATGCTGTTATAATGTTAACTAATAATATTATAAATAATTAATAAAAAGAAGGTATTTATCATTCTTTTCAAAGTAATCATAAAAATTGTATACTTATTGGCTATGATAAATCTGTATAAATAATCCAGAGACGTCGATACTCCTAAATAGCTAATCGTACAATAAATATTATTTTTATAGGTACCAATTATCTATTACCTATATTAGTCTGAAGTTCTGCACCGTCAACTGTCAAGTTAGAATCTTATGACGTCACGAGTATTATTTAAAAATTAATTAACTTAGGGAAATACCATTATTTTTCATATAATTTACTATTTATCTAACATGGATTGAGTGTGGTTGTTAATCTTATTTATTACCTTTCTTTGCTTGTTATCACCAGTTAATGCCGACCAGTATCATAAACGTAATCATGTAGTATACAATTTATTTTATCAATTAACTGTAATCACAATTCACGACACCGATAACCATGCAACGGACTGCTTAGCTTATGAAGTATCGTTATTCCGGTTATTCATTACTTATTGGCATTCTCGGCATTTTTCCGTTGATCATTGACTAGTTATATTCTTGAATTTAGATATTTTAATATTTATTATTATTGTCAGTGATTCTAATAATGTATTATACTCGTATAGCATATAACCAGTGAGTTTTCCTACTATAGTAGAGTTTTTATTCTTTAATTATTATCCAATTGATGTGTAATTTAATGTTTTTGAGAACAGGTATGAAATGTGTTTTAAAGTTTGACGAAATTATATAATTTAAAGACAACAACATAATATAAAATATTATACTATGTACGTATATTATACTTCTCAGTAGTGATATAAATTGATATTAATATTATATTATTTTATATTTGAATAGATACAAGAGCTATTTGATTAAAAAATTATAAACTTAATAAAATGGATAACCTGGATCTTACGGAGTTAAAAATTGTTATCCGTTCCGTTTTAGTTGCATGCCAAAACCCTTTAACAGTTGAAGAATTATGGAAAAAAGTGACTTACATGTTTGGTGGACCACAAAAATTACAAATACAAATGCATGGTCACATGACACCTTTTGATTTTCTTAAAAGTATACCAGATGTTGTTCAGGTATTTATTTTTAAAATTTAATTGATGGTTCAAATTATGACTTATATATACCTAAATATAAAATAAATTTAAATCTTTTAAGTTCTACAAGGTAGACTATAGTAAATAATTTATTTGTTAATATAGTTGGAAGATCCAGAAGATACAAACTCTATTATTAATTTAATAAGTTCAAAATTGAGTAGACATATGGAGATATTAGTTTCAAAAAATATAATAAGGCCACCTAAAGATAGAAATCATCTCCAAGAATTATTGATACCATATAGAACACAATGTGCATTTATCAGAATATTTTATGAATTATATCCAGAAGTAAGATATCCTAATGTTTGAATATGAATTAATAATTATATTCACCCTTTGATTAATGTTTACATATATTAACATAATTTAGAATGTATATTTTACACAATAAGCTCTATGATATTAGTTTAAAAAAAAATAATATTTATTTATGTAATTCATCAATTATGAATATTTTGCTGTTTAATAAAAATAATAAACTAAAAATAAATATTTACCGTCATCTTTAAATTTATATCTTTCATTTTAACTATGTATAACACATATAACTTAAATGTACTTCATTACTTTAGATAAATTAAAAGTATATTATTTTAATTTTTTTTTTTTTAATTCATGAAAGTATTATTGTTAAAAAAAAAATTATTGACAGAGTTAAGTATGAAAAAGCGATTCTATTTTAATACATCTTTTCATAAAATTTAAGCTCAAATACTTGTAAGTTGTTAAACTATTATTGCACAACTGCAACACAACATTAACCGCGGTCTCTCTATTTTTTTTTTATACTTTATTTAATTTACATAATTTATGTATTTTAATGATTGTTATTAAGCCACTATTATTTATACAAATAAAAATATATACAGTGTTAATTATTGAAATATTTTTTAAAAAAATATTGATTTCCTTACAAACAATAAATTTTAGTAGTTTACCAATCATTTCTCTATATATTATATTTATATCTATTAAATTAATAATTTATAAAAATTATTATTTATCTATTAAATTATATTTTAACTTATTTTCTTCAAATATGTTAACAGGGATTATCAATAAGTGATTTTGAATCAGATGTTTTGTGTATTCCAATATTTCAGTCATACACCAGCTGTGTTAATAAACTATTGTACAATTTAGACCATATATTTTTAAAAAAGGAAAGAGAAATGATAAGCTTGCATCCAAAAATAATAAATAGCTTAAAAATAATTGAAACAGAAGGTAACAATTATTTATTATTATTTTTCACAAAATTTAAAAATATTTCTAAGTGATTTTTTGTCTTTTTTTTGAAATATATATATAATGTAATTTATAAATCTCATTATTTTACTTTAAAGTAACATCATCTCTACTATTTTTTTATTTTTTATTTCTATAATTAATGCTAATTTTTGTAATTAAAATAAGCCATGTATATATGTAGAAGTTAATACAGTATTGTATAACTTTTAATTGGTTGTGGATGATTAACAAGCATTAACAAAACAGACCAAATACTCTGAAATTACTTTAATACTGCAAATACGACTAAGATTACAACATCACGGTTCACTTAGGTTACTACAACTGAGTGACATAATAACCACAACAACTTAACAATAGAAATAAATAACAATAAACTGATACAGTGAAACCTGTATATAATGGACAGTCATGGTACCAAAATAATTGTTCGTTATACACAAGTGCCCTTTGTAGACAAGTTTCAGTGTTTTAAAAATAAAATTAATCTACAAACATAATATGTTTAATAAAAAATGAAAATTTTGTACGTATGTTTTATTAATATTGTACATAGATATAGTAAAAAATAGACAAACCGCTAAAGTCTACAATAAATAATGTCCACCTTTTGTTTTAAATTCAAAGCTTTACGCCGTATGGGAAGTGGCATTGCAAAAAAAAAATATATACAACTCTGACTGCAAACCAATAGAAACTAATTAAAGTTGTTAGATTTATTTATATTATCATTTACACGTATTGCAATTTACAACTGGATTTATTTCTGTTAAATTGTATTTATGTATTTCAACTTCATTAATTCAATAGATACTCACAATTAATGTTATCAAAATTGGCGATAATATAATAGTTCGTAATCCCTATTTTCACGTGTACCTAATTGAGTTCCGTATTGACACTGTTTCATAATTTGTACATACATGTAACAAAACGTACATTTGGACTTTAACTAGGATTTTCCTCTGTTATAAAATCACTAAGGTAAATTTTAGTTTCCATTATAGACTGGTCAAAATACATTGGAATACATATCTTTTGCTGGAATCTGGTCATTTTGTCTGTTAAGAGAGAGTTTGTTAAGTCCGGTTTCACTGTAATAATATAATATAATACATATAATCCCACATACATTTGCTATAAAAATATTTAAGCTATGTAAATTTAATTAATAATTTATGATGACCTTAAAAAAAAAAGAAATTTGTTTTCAAAATAATTCAATTTTTGATTTTTAGATAAATTTACAGCAATAGATATACATAACATTGATGAATATTCATTGAACAAGTAACTATATTTTATTATTTAAAACAAAATAATTGTTTCAAAAAATTTCAACTGATAATTTTTTAGTAAATATGATGATCAACAAATTTCGAATGGACTGGAATACCCATTATTTAATATTTTAGAAGAAACAGTTAAAACTAAAATTGAACAACTATTAAATGAAGTACCTGGTTGGATATCTGATGGACAAATATGTAATTTATACATGGTCAGATAAGAATATTTTATAATTTATTTATTTTTTTAATTTTAAATATATAATTCTTGTACATGAATGTTTTTTAATTTTTCTTTATTGAAATTTTAATTAAGTAAAATAAATTTTACTTTTTCACTTTTATATTTTTTGATTTTTTTTAAAGTTATTGAAAATATTTTACAATTTATGCACTGACATATTTTCATAGAAAATATTAACAGATTTACTGAATTTGAACATGGATTTGTTAAAGAGTATATTTTTATTGTAATTGTTATCATTTTCTTTATTTTATATTTAATTCTATTGATGAATTGGATTATAATATTAGTTTTGATCAATGAACACAGTTCTTTTTATTACATTCTTGTTATTCTGAAAACATACATTATATTTGTTTACAAAAGTCCTAGATGTCATATTAATTTTGTTTTTTTAATTCATTAATTATTTTCTTTATCCAGAAAAAATTTGGTTCTGTATTTACTCATAGTAGACGATGGGGTTTTACAAGAGTTAGTCAAATGTTTTCTAAGCTACCAGAACTGTGCTGTGTTCATTTCTCAGAAGATGAGATAAAAATATTTTCATTAAAAAATCATACTTGTGTTAAGAATCTTAAAAAGTCAGATGTATTAGAAGAAGCAAATGGTGATGTATTATTGTAATAATTATTTTAATTATATTTTATAGTTAACATTTTATTTTATAGATAACTTAGAGACCAGATTTGTTCCTGTTAATGCAAAAAACATGTATGATGAACCCAGTGAAAATGATGGAACATTAAAAGCATTTTTAGTATGTTATTTTATTTATTACTTATTAAATATTAATTATTATTGGTGTTGGATAACTTTTATAATTACAAAATTATTGAAATCTATTGGCTAATATCTAAAAAAAATAAACCGACAGCATACAGCTGTTTGTGATATACTCTAGACTAGCGTTTCTCAAACTGTGGGTTGCGACCCACTGGTAGATTGTCAATCAATTTTTGGTGGGTCACGATCAATTTTTTTGAATTATATAGATTCCAAAAAATGTATGTTAAATTGATATTAAATACATTATTATAATTAAAAGTACATTTGTAAAAATTTATTGATTTTAAACCTATACAATAATAAAAATAATTAGGTTAAAAGTACCTAATAAACAAATTTTGTTAAAAAAATTAAAATTATATTATATTATTATTATCATTGAAAACTGGTTACCATTGTGTTGTCTTCTTAAGAAAACGCCATACCCACATATATTGTCTCCATCTCACAAACAATCAATGTTGCAAAATTTTGTTCAATAAAACTAATCTTGTGTGTTTAGCTTAAATATTAGAGTAAAGTAACTTATCAAATTTAAAGGTAAGAAAATTATCTGTGTTTTCTTTTTTGTATTTTACAATACTTTAAAATTTTTGTGGATTTTGAAGACTTTTAAATATTGATATTTTACATGATCATAACTCATTTGTAAAATTAAAACATTGTAAAAATCTGACAAAAGAATACAGATAATATTCTTACCTTTAGGTTCTAATGAACAAAAATTTGTCATGTTGTACGTTTATAAGAAGAAAACAATACATGTAGGCGTGACATCTGTTTTACTTAAATAGAATATAATAGTTTAGTCTGTATGCAGCTTAATAACTATATTCGTTAATCGTTACCATTATTCTTTCCAAGAATACAGTTTTCAAGTATTATAAATTATACAAAATAAACAAGCTTGTTCTAGAAGTATTCTGTCTTTTTACACATATTAATTAACATATGTGATGCATAATTCTATAATGTTACTTTTAAATAACAAACAGTAGTTAATCTTTTCTTATAATAAATTATAAAGTAACTTTTATAGTAGTAGGTACAATACTACCAAACACTCCATTATTAATTAATGATTAATGAATATTTTTAATCTATTTGCAGAGAAATGATCCTTACTTAGAAGCTTCCTTAAGTGATTGTTTTTTAAAGCAAGAAATTCAACATTTTGAACTGAAAATCAATAATTCATTTGATGTCAATGTCTGTAGAGTTGATACAAGTTATATGCCAACCATAATATGTCAATGCATGGATCAATATCATGAATTTCAGAAGTTATTAGTTGATATGAAGTAACTATATAACAATATATCACACTATTCCATTTATTTTAAATTAATAAACATAGAATAAGATTTGATAGTAAGGTTATCTTACTCTAACAAACTCACAAATGTTTAAAATTATGAATTGAAAGTAAATTTTAGAGTATATTATTTTATTTATTTTTTAATGTCCGTCATATTGTTCTTAAAAAATTAATTATAAAAATAAAAAAATAAAATGGTTTTTACAAAACAAAAATTATTTTAAGTAATTTGAATTCTTAATTATTACCGTTTAAGACATTTAAAAATAGAACTTTAGTGCGTAGTATATGAAATAGTTTTTAACTAGTTACATAAAGGTTTCATTAATATTTCGCCAATTAATTTAAAATTTAAAATTTAAAATTATAATTACTTATTTATTGAAATTAATTAATATTTATAGAAACTTTTATTTCATGAATGAATCAAAGTTTTTATTTGATACAAGTATAACCATGGTGAAACATACATATGCATATTTTTTGGATGATTTTTGGTTTCGAGGGATTGTTACTGATGTCAAATTAGAAAGATTAGAAGTAAGTATAATTATTTTTAGGTTATTAATATATCTACAATTCTGTTAACATTAAAAATAATTAAAATAATATGTGTTATTATTTGTTTTAATCTTAGTCTTACCACCTTGATACTCAAAGTTAAAAATCAATGAAATAACTAATAATTAATTTAATTTAAAATAAATTTAAACTGTGTACATTCAATCTATGTAATAAATATTAACTAATATTATTTATATGTTAATACCTAAAATATATTAATTTTTAATATAGTTAGTATTTTTTTTTTAACAAAAATAGTAGATAAAATGAATAAAACTATTTTAAATATGTATTTTGAACCTAATATTCATAGTTAAAAAGTTCCATTGGTTCATCACTATTACTCGTTCAATTATACTTCAAATATAGTTATGATTACAACCATCTTATTGTTTTGATGCATTTTATCATAAATAATTTATGTAGATACTAAAATAATACTTTTGATATTTTTTTTTATCATATCAATTATCAGATTGTAATTATTTATTATCAAAATATTAACTGATATATTTTTGAATACTGTTTACATGAACATATGTGTATAAAATACATATTACTTATTTATATATATATATATATATATATATATATATATACATGTTTTATTGAAACTACTAGTATCTAGTAATATTATACTAAGATTTAATAGTTGGTTATTTAACTTTTGCATTATATTAAATATTGTTTACTTATAACTTTAGATGATAAATATTGATGATGGTTCGATGCATACTATTCCACCGGAGGACATCAGGTTATTGCATGTACGATTTGCCCAACTACCAGCACAATCAGTTACTTGTAAATTACATGGAATAGATTCTATTGCCGAAGATGAGCTTTTGAATATTTTTGATAAAAAATGTAAAATTTACGTTGTTTCTACTGATCTACAAAATAAAGTAATTTGTTTCAACTATCTTTAAAGAATACCTATTTTTTTTTACATAATAATTAGTTTAAATTATATTTTGCATACATCTTTAAATCATTCAATATTTTGATAAGTGTAAATTTTATTTGGTATTATTTCAGTCTACAAGTGTCAAAATTAAATTGATGGATTCTGCATCAGATAAATACTTAAATGATGAATGGATTGAAAGTGGTGTTGCTCAACAAGATTCAGATGAAGAATAATAAAGATATAATTGTATTTAGCTATAGACTATACTAATAATTAAATCCATAAGCTATAGAAATAAAACAAAGGAGTTACTATTTTATTTTTGGTTATTCACATATTTTTATATTGTTAAATTTAAACTTTACATATAATCTGTTCCTATAAAAATTAAAATATCAAAATCTGAGACTAATTATAAAAAAAATAAATTGGTTTCTTAGAAATTCATATTACTTTTTTTAATATATTATATTATTGTTGATACATTTAACCATGGGTGTAAGGTGGTCAATTTTTTTTTTTTGGGGGGGGGGGGGGGGGGGGGCTAAGCCCACTAACTATGCCTACACATTTAACAGACGTAAGCTTTTTGAATATATGATTGAATACAATTGACTATAATTACAAATAACAACCAAACATGATTTTACAATAATTTGATTACTTTTACATAATATAAATACTGAAATTTAGGTTTAGAATATCTGAAAAATAAGAATAGTTAAATATCAAATCAATGTTGTACTTTGATACATTAGCAGCTAATATTTCAGTGTTTCTTTAACTGTGTTCGTGGAGATCATTTTGGGACTCCATGAAACTTATGAGCTTTTTTTCAAAGTTTTTAAGAAAATTGCTTAAAAGATTAGTAGCGACTAGTGAGGGGAAAAATATGTTTTGTATAATACAAAAAATATTTGCTTTTTAAATAATAATATATATGGTAAAGTACTGTTATATCCCATTCTGATTTGGTACAGTTGTTTTATTTTTTTGATAATGGATTCTTCTTGAGGAAAGAAAATTACAAATGCAGTTTTGGTCGATAATATTACTTTTATTAATTTACTTAACGGATTATCTTAGATTTACATTGTAGTATAAAACGTCTTGTTAATCAAGGCTTGCGATCTACTGGTACAAGAAAATATGCTGACAACGAATATCGCATACACTATACACATCAAAATTACTTACGTGCTATAATCTCAATGCTTAATATGGGGTTTTTAACACCCCCTAGGTAAGATGGAAAATCATCGATCCACATTTACACAATTTTGGGTGATGATTTTCCATGGGGTTCCGAGCATGTTTCTAATAATATATCCTCATTTATTTTGGGTGCTATTTCTAATTGTCTCAGTCAATTAGACTATTGTCAATTAAACAATTGTTTCAACTTAATACAAAATATATTTTTCTTTCTTAAATATAGTAATAATAAAATGGAGCTCACGGTGATGACTGTTATCATTATTAAAATATATTTAATATAACTGACATGCTTATTGTTTCCTCTGGTATTTTTGTGAATGAATTTTGAAGTAAACTTAATGATTTAGAAATTTCCGTTAATTTATTTAAATTGTTTTTTATAATTGGGATTTGTTTTGGAGATGGAAAATTTTGTATCTCGTTATCAATTAAATGTTCCCATTTGCTCAAGTCCATTGAGATGTTCAAACTAGGAACGTAATTTACAAGCATTCGAAATTATTTTCCTATTTGGTTTCAATTTAACTTCGTTTTCGGCCGTGTTTGCTTCACGATAATTATCTAAGCTTAACATTCCTGTACCGGCCATTTACTTTTTCTATTATTGGTTTTGTCATATTTTGACAAGTGATTAAAATATTTTCATTATTTGTTATATATATCCAAGTATTCCTATTCTCTAACTTATGCCATATATTATGATTAAATTGAACATGCTTAACGTTACATAATTTGGGGATTGTTCCTGGATTACGAAATAACATTGCTTCACATGAGTCTTTTACATTTTGAATAGGTTAATCGTGGTTACTAATAATTACATTTGTCATGGTTTTACGATTTGATAATTGCTGGGAACTTAGCTTTATAAATATAAGCATGACTTATCTATAGCTATATAATCTGATGTGGGTTCTATAATTATGTAAATATTATCATGTATCTTAATAGGTAAAGGTATAGATTTATACATTATAAACTTAAAGTTATCAATTAATGGTATTTCTATTATAAATATTAATACATTTTCTACATAAACTACATTTATTTCGCCTATCCGTAATAATTCTGACACACCTTTATTAGACAATTACCTGGTAACGTTAAAATGTATACGATTGAATAATAACGAAAATTGTTTGAGTTAGTTGTTTATTGCATCAGCTACTAATATATATTTTAATATATATTTCAATAAGTTCTATTACAAAATTTTTAATATCGTCAAGACTAACATTACAAAAAATGCAAAACAAACTCACAAGAAAAGCGTCATGGGAGGATATGTATCGACAGCATAGAAATAATGTAAAATAAATGTTGTATCAATGTAAAGAAAAAAATACATAATTTCTAAAACTAAAAATGTTCGAGTACATAATATATACATAATAAACATGTAGGAACGCAAAAATATGTATAGTTTGTAACATATTAACTATATCTGTATTATAAACGGTACTTTCTTTCGTAAGACAGACTTAAGTGATAAGTATTTGATGTTTTCGATGACTTGTTAATATACCTATTATTAAGAAAAATTAAAATAATTTATGATATTTATGTTTATATTAATTTGTCAATTTGAATTCAATGTCTGCCCGATTATCATCTATAGCTCTAAATTTAAGCATTGTTACGTCCATCTACAACTGGCTGTATATTATTATAATATATTTTTCGCTGTACAAGCCTTTTAGGCTTTCTGCTGCTAAAACTAATTATTTCCATTTTCCTCTGTCCTTTGCCATATCCCAGTTTATTTCTCTTGATTGCATAAGTTCCATCATTGTCTCCCGAACATTGTCCATCCACCTTCAACGTGGTCTCCCTTGTTCCTTCCTAAGCATATTAAATTTATTATGATTGTGACCCGAACTTACTAAACATTGTACCTTGTAATAAAATCACAACACGATTTTTGTTTCTAGATAAGAAGTGCTAGACCAAAAGTGGATAACAAAGCACCCTCGCTTAAAGTTACAGCGTATTACAAGCCTGGAACCATTGAAAGAAACACGGCAAGACTAGCACAAATAGAAGAGGACAATTTTAAATTAATAAAAAATATTAACATAATTTATCGTACCAAGGTAAAAAATATAATTTTGTTAATAATTATATGATATGATTTCCATATTTTCTATATTTTTTACTTTTAATTTTATACTTTTGACAATTGATTAAAGCTCATTTTAATTATAAAATAGTTTTTACTCTATTACAACATTATGTAAAGTAATTTAAGTTTAATTTTCGTATTTTTCGATATGATTAGATTCAACTATTAAACTCTTTGTTCATACATTTTTTTATTATTTGTGTTTTTTATTTATTGTATGAACAATACAATTTTATTATAACTTATTATGCTGACAAAAACTATTAATTATATTTTATGCCATGCATATATTATTTATATCTAATTACTATTATTATTATCTTCTTATTGTATAAACAACATCAATATTATTTTATCATGTTAACCCTTAAGAAGACAGATACTGTTGAATGGAATATCATTGGCCCAAATTTTACTTTTTTTATTCATTTCGATAAATATGGAGAACATTTTTGTGAAAGTTGGATAACTTATATTTTTTTCTTCTAAAATATGATTCAACTACTGTATATTACTGTACCACCGCATCTCATTAACTACAAACTCATCTAAATACTCTCTCATAGTGGTTCACCAACTGAAAAATAAAAATCAATGAATCTAAGTCCTCTTTTGTGACTTTCTCACTAAGACCTCTAAACTGCCCAGCTGTAACAATCAACAACATCATAATTTCTCAGTTGACAGAAGTAAAATATCTTGGTCTTACATTCGACAGACGCCTTACCTGGTCTCTCCATCTCAAAGACAAGCGTAAGAAACTTAAGTTTAGACTTCACACCTGCTAAAGCCATTGTTTCGTTCGAATCTTACCTTACCCATCAAAATCATTCTCTATAAAACTCTTCTTCAACCAATAATGGACATACGGTATAGTAATCTGGGGTTCTGCTAAGAACTCGAACAAGAAAACTATACAAGCTTTCCAAAATATCACTCTTCGTTTAATCACTGGTGCACCCTGGTTCGTTTCGAACGAAACCATAAACTCCGACCTCAAATCACCTTCCATCGACGATACAGCTGCTATCTACTATAAACGCTTCAACGTCAAACTTCTAAATATTCCTAACCATCTAATCAATGTGTTAGCCTCACTAACCTAACCTAACCTAATCTAACCAGACGCCTTTAGAGGAATTGTGCCGTGATTTGATAACTTAAGTTAAAACTTATAAATATAAGAGGTGTCACAAATGTGTGATTCCCTCCTCATGTGTTTATTCCTGTAAATTGTCTGTACATTTTTATTAGTATTACTTATTGTACTATGTATAGAACGTAATTCTTCAAATAAAATCAAATATTTAAAAGAAAAAAATTTCTTCATTATTTGATAACAATTGTTATTAATTTCACTAAATTAAGTTTTGAACAATTATTTTCATATAATTCATTACATATTGAAACCTCTATTCCTACCCGCAGATTGATACAATTTTGAAGAAATTACGTTAAATAGTTCAGCTGGCAGCTATTATGTCATAATTTATATTTTTCCAATTTATGCATCAAAGTTATTATTAAAGGCTAGTGTTGCCCCATTTGACGGTATTGAAAAAAACAACCTACTCGTATAATTATAAAGTATGGGTTTTTAGAACCCCTTTTGTGTCTTGATTACATATTTATTTATTTTTTTAATTGGTATAATCGAAGTTACAATATGTGTTTTAAAAGACACAATACCTTGATCCCGTATTAATCGATGTGTATTTCAAAAGACATATTATCTTAAATGCTATCATAAAATTAACATATAATTTACTTATGGTTTATATATGTTTAGATCAATTTGATTGAAAACAGATTAAAACTAAGAAACTAAATGATATTTTTCAAGCAAATTTACGACAAAAATAATTATAATACTTATATTTTTTATTTACTTTAGAATAGTTTTGGTAAATAATAAAATGATAAAATGAAAGTCTGTAGACTTTCAAAACCACTTAACTAATATTTTTTGTTTTTTTTTTCGCTAATTATTTCATGTGAATATGCTCTCGCGTATTCACGTGAAATAAAGGTTCGATTTGTAAGACCCGTTCTTTAACATTTTGTATAATATTGTTCACGTGAATTTGTGAATTATTGTATTCACGTATTTACACGTTTTTTAGATATACGACGACGTTTTCTAGATTTTTATTTCTATTATTTTCTAAACTTTAGGAAGATGTATTAATATAATTTACTAAAATTGTATCAAAACTAAAATTTCTTGATGGAAGATGTATTATTTTCATTTTCAGAACTACCAAACCTTATTATAACTTCTTCGGAATTAAATGGATTTTTAAATCCCAATTGAAACCTTTATAATATGTATTTATTGAATATTTTATATTTATTAATAAATTATTTACATCCTAGTAAAACTACAATAATATTTTTTTTTCTGTTTCTATTTTTGTAATAAATGTGTTGGTAGGAATGATATACTAATGTATTTATATTTTATACGTACCTAACAATTGTTTGATTTTAATGACCTGAATAAAAAACATAATTTTAATTACTTTTTTGTCACTGATTCTTTTGGTAATTTAATTTGATGTACATTTTGTAAATGTCTTATTAGAGACCTAGTAGTTTCACTGACAAAGGAGTATAAATTTTGATCATCATCACATATATCACAATAGTCGCGATCTCCTTCTTACTTAGCATAGTGCTACACCCAACTTTTTCTTTTACCCATTTTTTGTAAAAAATTATATACTGTAATAACTGTGTGTAACTTTTAATGTGGCTACACCCAAACCTAACGGTTGACTGTTGCAACTAATATAAATTATAAAACTAAAACTCTACACATAATATCTAATCTTTCACAAAAAACATTGTAAGTGTTTTATTTTGTTATATTCACGTGTTTATGATACCCGTGTATGTATGTCTATATTCATTTAAAAAAACATGATCGCTATAATGTCACCCGTTTATTACGGATTTGTGTGGAATATTGAGTGCGGTAATTTTAACGGAAAAGTTCCACAAAAAAATATTGTTCTTATTTGACCTGAGCCTTCACATTTAGCAAAATCTTCATGCATACCCAAAGTGTTTTAAACTTTATTTTACAGATGAATTAATTTAATATTTATTTATACTAATCAAGAAATACAACGCCAAAAGGAAAACTATTTTTATAGTTAAAACAAGTTATTATAAAACAAGTGCAAACCTATTTGATTTAACATTGCTTGAACTCAATGCTTTGTTTGGTTTATTGAAGTTAATGTGCAAGTAGATTGGTTTTACAATGATATGTTTTTTTTCTTTTTTTGTCTCTAAGGTGCAATGAAAACAATTCAGTTTTTCATTTTGAGGGTAGTTTTAGATAGAAAATTAAATCTAGTTAGTATTTTTAAAACAAAAGTAAACATTTTTCAGTACTTTTCAAAATAATAAGGAAAAACAAATAATTATTATGGAAAAACCGGGAACTTTTATAAAAAAACATTTTTTTGATTAAATAAATCAATTTTTTTTTTTTGTTATAATTAAAGCGCGGATTTTTATGCACTTAAAAGTATCGAAATATGGCATATAATATGCAGTAAAAATAATGAAAATATGCAGTAAAAATTATGAAAATATGCAAAAATATACAAGAATTTTTTATTTATTTAAAATTTACAATAAAACTTATAATAATTAATTACTTAAATACTTAATAATAAATAATTTAGGAAATTTTCTAAACTTAATTTATTTTTAAAATTGTATTTATTATTAAAATTAATAATCATATGCATTTCAAGTTTTTCTTTTGTGAAGTTGTATCATTTATCGATTAACATATTTTTAAAGACTGAGAACGAACGTTTGACGTCAACCGAAGTTATTGGGGCATATTTGAAGCAATTTAGTATTGTCGGATCTTGATAAAGATCTTCAAGATGAACGTTTTCACTTAATAACACTGAATTAATTTTTCGTAGAATTTTCAGATCTTCATTTTTATTGGAAAGCTCGTTTAATTTTGTTGTAAGTGTTACACCTTTCAATCCAGGAATAGAATGCATTTTTTCTTTCGTTTCGTCAATTATTGAAAAGCTTAGATATAAAGTCATATTTCGAGTTTCCAGTTTTTTTTATGACTATTTTTATCACTAAAAATGCCAAATGAATAGATATAAATTTTAAATCATTCTACTTGACAAAATATTATCCTATACATTTTTTTAAATTTTCGCTTCAATATGCAATAAATTTTGAATTTTGTCAAAATATGCAAAAATATGCAATAACCTTCAAATATGCAGAAATATGCAAAAAAAAATTTCACCATTAGCTTCAAATTATGATAATTCGTGGAGATAACTGACAAAAATCCAAAAATATTAAAAGGAAAAAAATATGCAATGGCATAGAAATCCGCGCTCTAGTTATAATTATTATAGTATAACCATAGACTTTATTAATTAAATTTTGAACAATATTTTCAAACATCAACGCCAAAATCAGTTAGCAGAATAATTTAGAGTCGTTAGCGAATGATAAAAATGTTAGGGTATTAACATATGAACTTAATGTATATTGTATACATCACAGGTTGTAACATGAATATCACTTTAATTATTAAATACATTATTTACCTTATAACTTTAAAGTTATGATATTAGTTATATCTAATTAATAAAGTGTGGTTCAGGGTAAAACCGATTGTTTTAGATCAAACTTATTCAACAATAGAGTAAAAGTTAAAAGTAACAATGTTAACATGATGAAATTAAAACAAAAAATATTTAAAGAAAACGTTGAAATTCTAGATAAAATTGTTCGCGTAGTAAGTACATATATAAGTATTTAAAATATAGAACAAAAATTGGTATGAACGAAATTGTAAATGCCTATGTAATGTAACTTTATTATGAATATTCTAGAAACCTAAAGTCGATTTTAATGAAATGGAAGAACACTACAAAAATCACCTTAAGTTAATAATGTCCATGACCAATTTTCCGGAAAGTTATAAGAAGAAAAAGTCTTATGATCCGCTTATTGTCAACATGAAATTACCAAAAAATCTACGAATTAAAAAATCCAAGTAAAATTTACATTACATTAGCGTCTTTTATTTTTGGACTTTCGTCGATAACATGTAACATGAGTATAATTATTATCATAGATGTTATTTGGATATCAATAATTTAACAGAGAACAGGTCGCTGGGTCGTATGACGATTGAAGTATACGATAGCATCGTTCCCAAAACAGCTGAAAATTTCAAAATGCTGTGCCAACAGAGATTGGGTGAACTTGATTACAGTGGAACGCAAATCTTCCGCATCATACCGGGGCTATTTTGTTTAGCAGGAGACGTCGAATACTCGATTGGACTTGGTGGTGTATCAGCTATAAATAACGAACGATATTTCGATGACGAAAACTACACGCTCAGCCACAATGCACCCGGTACGGTTGTTGTTACAACTTTTTATCAAAAATGACCTTTTCCGTTTTCCACCAAACTTTTAAAAAAAAAATCATTCTTTTTTTCTGCAAATTAAAAATTAAAGATTTATACATTTGGAACCTTTTTATGTTATAATTCAATATTTTAATAATATCTATTTTTTATTAAATAATAACTGAATAGACGTATGCAGTGTGTTAATAATTTGTTTATAAATACTGATTAATTTTATTTTGGGCAATTTCTAAATATAATTTCAACGACTTAATTTATTCCTTCATACGCTTAATAAAATTTAAAGTTACTAATATTTACTACTAAATATTTTTTTATTAACACGATTTTAGTTGAATATACAACTCATTGATCGATGTTCACTATCCGCCATCGGATTTAATACATATTTTAAAGACGTATAAAAGACATATGATATATTGTACGTTTACAAAATCAACTATTTAAGGTGTAAATTTCAAATTATGTACAAATTATAAGCCATAAGAACATATTATGAAACTTTTTATTAACTTATAATAATTAGTCAAATAACCAAGTCAACAACAGTAGTTCTATAATTATAGTTATAAAATATATATAACTCAATTATGTTAAATATACTAAATTATGGTTTAGACATTTTTTGAAATTCGCACACCACTACTTTCACGGTAAAAGAAGAGTATCGTTAATTTGTTTATTGTTTTAATTAATTTGACATTTATTTTAATTCTGAAAAATAAATTATTGAAATTTAATAGTGTATTTATAAATTTATTTATTTATTTGACATTGCTTTAATATCATATACAATAGAAAACTTATAGACATATTTATAAAATTGCATATTTCATTTAAGTTATAAATGTTGTGATTAAGATAATTTTAAAATATGTTAGTGTTAATATTTATTACATTTTTTAAAGTATTCACTAATAGTTCACACGAAACTTCTTTATTCTCTTTTATTGAAATAGGTTTTTTCTTCAGGTCATCAAATAATTGCCAGTTTTTTATTTCTCTCTTAATATAAGTATTGTAATGTCCTATTGTCGATCTTAATTTCAATTTCTCTAGACTAAAACTTATTACTCCCCTAAGTTCATAAAGTTCATAAGATATGGAGTTGTATATCAAATGTGGTGGGATATCTGATAATCGCATTTTCACTTGTGCAGTATTTTCTGAACTTTGATTATTGGAAACACCTACCTCTGAAAAATTACAGTAATTTTTAATTTTACTAATTTATTTTATAATTGAATATAAAGTAGTTATTTAATTTATAAAAGAATAATATTTGTTTGTATATAGTAAAATTATTTACCTTCCCAATAAAATATATCAATAAATAAATGCTTGTCAGAAAGTTCTGTTATACACTTTTTTGTTTTTTCACGACATTTTTTACTTCGAATTCTTACATGTTGACTCACCACATCGGAAACAACTGTCCAAAAAATATTAAAAATTATTTATTTTCCCATTTTTTTTTTTTTTTATTATTATTATTATTATTATTATTAATTAAAGACCCGCAGTGACTGTGGCTATTGGTCTGGCTTTACGGTACATATTATTATATATTGCTTAACCTATTAACTTAAAATTAAACATTCATATTTTATTACACAAATTGGATTTTTTTAAGAACATTAAAAGATTTTGTGTTGACTTTGGCTCCAGACTCAGGATTTTGTATAGATATGTGAAGCGTAGTATGTCTTCGCGGTCAGGTTAAACACATCGTCAGCTTAGTCGAACTACTTGTTAGTTTAAAGTTTAATGAAGTGCATTTTACTTTTTCTTTCAATGTAGGAAATTCTTCAAATATTGAATTGATAATATTAGTTATGGTGGTATCACAACTATCTAAAGTAATACCTACCTACTGCAACTGCTAAATTTTAGAATTAGTTTTACTAATTGTACCTTTGTGCATCATTTATTTGCTATTTTCATGTATATTTTTAACCCATGTCTGAAATGAATTGTGATCCAGAAATCCTTCGGTATGATGTTCAATTACTTCTTCTAAAACATTCTTTCTCCATCTTCTGTTTCGCAATTAGTCAATACTTCTTCGAATACAGTATCATTTATATAACTTAAACTATAAAAATTCAATAGTAATTATTAAAAATGTGGTTCCACTAAAATTTTAATATTTTCCATAGGAAGAAACTGGTGTGATGTCTTGCCATCCCCCCCCCCCACACTTGAAATTGAAATTTTGGACGAAGTAGTGGCATGCAAATTCATACAAATTCCTTGCTGAATAATAACATAATTTTTTTACAGATTTTGAATTGGGGGGAAGGGTCAGCCCAACGCAAGTAAGATATAGGGCCCTTGAACGTTCATCGAGAATCAGTGGTTGTATGTATGAAACCAGAAAGAACACGTTTGCATAAATAAATAACTTTTTATTTTTAAAGATTATACTTAATGTGCCAACATAGGTTGTTGTGTTTGGTGACCGTGCAACTATACCTTGTGTGGCCATAGTCCTGACATTTGAAGAACTTTTGACGTCGAACATGCGCCTGACACTACAATTAACGTGGTCAATTCTAAAACTGGAGGAAACCAGCACCTTTACTGAGTTCGAGGGCACAGAAAAAGTTATGGTTTTGGTCCCTCATCCGACTCTTCTTTTGCTTATAATCTTAATATTTATCGATGACACTGCTGCTGCCTCAATTGCCTATGAGATTTTTTCATCGGATGCTTCTTCGTCCGCGTCTCTGATTTCTAGTTTTGTGGTGTTTGTTAATCTAGTGAAAGTTACGCCACCACCCACTGCTCGGAGTATGTCTTTAGTCAAATTTTCTGTGTTGGTTGACTTCCGATCAAGGACCACACGAAAGCCACTTTCCCTGGTCTCGCCGCACTAATGCTATTACTTACTGCTTTTACTCCCTTACCAGCTTTAATTTTCTTTAGTATGTCAGTGTACTCATCTTTCCAACTCTGGAAATGACTACGTCAAGTCTGAATTTGGCTTGGATATTTTGCGCTCTTTCTTTGGTCTTTTCTTCACCATTGGCCATGCTTCCAGCGGCACTTAAGGTTTGAAGCTGAGGTGGTACAAGGGCTGGTTCTAGTTATTTCTAGCCATAGAGGTTTTCTTGGAGTCTGCATTAGTGATAGCTTGACTATAATTGCCTCGAGCTTCGCGTCTTGCTTGTCTAGTCGGTTGTATACTTCTAAGTACCCTTTAGGGTGCGTATTGGGTTTCAGCACATGGCTTGAAGGACTTAATCTAGATATAACTGAACGTTGTCAGTGGTTAAGCAATAAGCTTCTGATTTTGTGAGGCTTGGTGGAGGATGTCGATGAGAAGGGTGTTCAGTGGTATTCTGTTCGCGGCTAATTCCTCGATTATAGCAACTATGTTTGAGATGCTTTCTTTTACTTTGGCACTCCTGGTGAAGGAAGATAGTTGGCTAAGAGAGTCGACTTTGCTACACAGCCTATTAATGATAATATTCTGCCCCTTAACTAGTGCTCTTAAATTGGCCATCGATTGGATCAGTGTGAACCATCCTTCGTTTTCAGCTTGGAAGCTATGAGTCTGTCTTCTAGGGATTTCCTTTTTTCTAGTTGCGTCCTCCCTTGGGAGACGACTGTTTCAGCATTAGTAGTAACTAGAAAAGTGAAAGTCTGGCTGACCACTTTGTAATTACCATCTAAGTAATGGGAAATGTAATATTATTTAATATTAAATAGTAACATACAATAGGGAAAGTGTGTTTGGCAACAACACATGAGTAAAAAAATAATGAATTATTGTATTACATATTAAAGCGATGCCGTCGGTTTACTACATTACTTCAAATTCATGATACTCATATGTCTATGACACAGGTACTTTATCTATGTACAATTTAGAAAAAAATGAAAACGCTTCACAATTTATGATCACGTTTAAACCACTGACAGTACTAAACGGTAGACATGTCGTTTTTGGTAGAGTCATTGGCGGAATGAAAACGTTAAAACTCGTATGTATCTAGTTCACCAAAACGGTTATAAAAATTGATGAAATTTTTAACCGTATTATTTTTTTTTTTTTTTTTTTTTAGATAGAAGATTCAGGATTCGCGTCTGGTAAACCAAAACATAAAATCGTGATTATTAAATGTGGAGTATTTAACAACTGTTAAATATTTATGTGAAATTGGCATTAAATTGTATAGGTAATTCAATGATGTTCATGCCTGTGTTAATATTACCATTGCTCATTGTCTCTCATCGTGGTAATTGTCGTTATCATACATATAGAGAATTGTGTATACAATAATGGCTGATATGTATAAATTTTAACACCCGCAACAATACAATATATTTTTAATGTCATTATAAACAATTAAGCTTGTGTCTGTTGATTTATATCTTAAAAATCATTCGTGGCATTATATTTTTTACACAATAATATTAAATGTATACATGTGATTTATTTTATTATTTAGGTATTACATATTTACGAACTGAGCCTTTTTTACAATGATATTAAATGAATTTAATTAACAGAAAATATGTGCATAATAAATGAACGGTAAACAAAAATATAAGGTGATATTATAAAAATACAAAGAAGAGAATAAAATTAAAACAATATCAACTATAACCATTGAAAAAATGTAAAGTGTTGGTTCACATTGGCAATAGAAATTAATCACCTTAGGGGCTCATTCACTAAGTAATTAGAGGTAGAATGTGGAACATAAAATGGAATAGTCGATTGGGTGGAACGGCCAGGTATCTAAAAACAAATTAAAGGTTAGGTGAATCGACTTGGTCATTCAATAACCCTTCGAGGAATCTAAGACCAGAATTGTGTTTACGTTCAACTAAAGAAGATAGGCAAAGATATAGGAAAGACAAAGACTTCTTGGATAATTTGAACAAGTTAGACAGAAATATGAAGTATCTTTTCATATTTTTTTCCTGCGCAAACACAACATCTTTAACGAAGTTCCCTTCCATTTTTTCCTACCTTATGTGTTTTTGGAATGGGTTTTCTTTTAGCATCTTGTCTTAGTTTTGGATATGCTGATAAAAGTTCAATAAGAATAGACAAACGAAAATCATAAAATGTCATCTTAAATCAGACTTGTGATTGATTGTACAAATTATAAGAATACCTAACAACATTTGGATTACATGTATTCTTATTTTCTTATACTAATGAATGATTTTTCTTAAAAATGGATTGTAACTATTCATCTGGTCTTGTCAATCAATTTCAATCATAATTTTATTATAATTTGCAAATGGTACTGGTTTTAGTTTTTTCATAACCTTTTACATTTTCACAAGTATTAAATTATTTTGGAATTCAGTATAAATATACATAACATCTTGTTTATCCCATTTACCAATCATCACATCATTAAAGTACATTGCATTTGTTTTCCCGGGTTTTAATTTGATTTTACCACAACCTCAGGAATAATTTTTGATTAAATTTTAATGTAGCCCGCATTATATGATTTTTTTTTTTATGTAATAATTGTTCTGCTAAATCAATACTATTATAAAAATTGTCCATATAGATTGAATGACCATTATTCAATTTTTTGGGCATAGATATAATACTACTTTTTCAGCGAATCGCGGATGAAAAGTTTGTTTTAAAAAAAGTCGGACAATAGGTCCGGGATTCAGTTTTTATTTGGTTAATATTTTTATTAAATTGCAATAATAGCCAATAGATAACATTGCATTTTAACTGTTTTATTAAATCAAATATGCAATCACCTCATTAATTATATCATATTATCGTTTATCAGATACAATTAGTCTGATGACTGTTTCCAAACTTTTTGAACACTCTGTAAATCATCAATCTCAAAATAAGTTTAAACATTTTTATAATTTGACCATATAGTTTATCGTTCAACTTCTAATAATTACTTACCTACATTATTGAAAACTGATACTAATATAATACATCTTTCCGTGTGTTTCCGGGCAAAAGACCAGAGTGAGCTCCCGGGAGCTAAGCACCCCAAAAACCCGCCCGGAGCGCCACCTTACCTTAGACGCCATAATGAGCTACTACCGCAGCCTGTACCCGACGGTTTCCCACCCGAATCAAACCCCTTCTACTAAGATGTTACTCTCACAACCACCACAAGTCCTTTCTCTAGTGCGGCGATCCCGTCACGGACGAGCGCGGGTCCTCGGTGAACATTCACGGTCGTGCGACCCGTTAGCGGGCCTGCCCGCCGAGGCTGGTCTCCTATTCCCGCGATACGAAATTCGAGCTCAGCGCTCTAGTCCTTGCAACTGCCGGTCCGCGATAGACCCCAGGACAGCGCGCGAAGTCTGCTACAGGGCTATCTTGTGTGCGTACGGTTTTCTTTTTAACAGATTGCCGTCTCTGTTTAGGTATCTAAAATTGCACTTGACTCTCCCCCTCCCCCGGTTGAATGTGCGTAACGTAGCACTCGAAGGGGGAGCAGGCCCTTATTTACGAGACTTATAAGACCTAATTAAACTCCTGTTGAGGCACCCGGTTCTACGCTCCCCGAAGGGTGTACGCCACTGACAACGGGCGTTTCGCACCTGGCCGCGGGACTGCTGTGGAGTCTCCCGATCTTTCCCACTGCAACCAGCAATAACTGTCATATCCTGATAGGCGGCTACCGAGAAGCCGTCCCCCGGCTTCTGCCGCGCATTCCTCAACGGTTCGTGCTGCCGCCCCAACCACCCCCCCCCCCCGCGGAAGGGACGCATAGCACTCCCACGACGGAGTTGGATCTCGCCGCATAAGTCGTGTTCTTGACACCAGTCACTGCGGTCGGTCATCGTGGTACAACTGCCTGATCTTCCCCGGCAACACGCGGGATCCGGCTCGGAGAACAAACCGCACCCACACAAGCTGGATCGGGCCAGAGGAACCCGGGACTACACCGCTTGAACCGCGATAGTTATCGCAGAACATCACGGTTTGCCACGGTAGAGCCGAATATAGTCAATAACTTCTCGTTTTGTGGTTCACTTCTTGGCGACTCCCCGATCAACGGTTCGGTCAAACAGAATCCAGAGAAGCCCCAAATGTTTCTTCTGTCAGGCCCCGGCTGCCTCTGAGGTCCTTCACGAAAGTTCCACGCGCTGAGAGTACGCCCAAAGCCCTCAGATAGCCCGGTGAGCACGCGTGGGTCGTTCGAAGCGAGACTTGGTTCCTACGGCCAACGAGCAATCATCTTTCCGACACAGGTCACTCACATACCTTATCAAGTCCAGTTCTCAGTGCTGTTTATCATCCATGCACGGTTAACGTTTTTCCCTCGCCGCAGAATCGTCGACGAGTGCGATTTGATAGGATGGACCGATTTTAGCCGCTGCGATCCCCGGGTGACCGCGACGTTTCCATCCACCGCTACGAAGAAGCCTCGGTTCATCGGTACGAGCGCGGTTCCACCGGCGGTCGAATCGAAACTCAGCCCATATATAAATATTATTTAAATTTTTTATTGTTGAAATTAATACCTCAAAATAATAATAAAAATAATATTGATTACATAGTTTTATCATAATATTAAAAAACTTAAACTATCAACAATCTTCTTTGTGATGCTCTTGTGCTTCAGTTATTGGCCAATGGATTATTTCATCATAGAATGGCATTTTATCAGCAGGTATATGACAAAGAAGACTTTTAATATTATTCATTTTTTTATTTATGATGATCAGAAAATCTGGATAAATCTGACGAGATATTGCAAGAGAAAAATATTCGCTGATAAAGTTGTCGATGTAAGGATGAACGAGCGGATACCAGGTTTGAACGAATCATAAATGAAATGAAAATAATCGGATATTTTAAATGTAATTTTTTATGCTTTTAATACGTTTTTTCCATGGATTTTTATTAAAAGAACATTTTTCTTGTAAAAATCTGGCCACCAATTGTTATAATCAATAATATATTTTGTTTTGACTTTTTCAACTGAAAACTTATGAGTGTTTGATAATTGCTGAATGAGCTCAATAAAATCGTCGTGTGCGTATATTCGGTCTTGTTTCCTTACTTTAAGCTTGAGGTTTGACTATGCCAAAATCTCTATCACAAGTGACCTCTTATTGGAAAAATATGTTCTATTTTTTATTTTATTTTTTTTTTGAAACGTCTGCTAAGATGCCTGTGCTATAAGAAAACGAACAATTGTATGATTACGGTTTTAACCCAAACATCCATCTGAGAAAATAAATAACTCATCGACAGTTTCATGAATATATTTGTCAATATACATTTTTAAAAATGTGCATAGTTCATTTGGTCCCTTATATGTCTTTCGCAAAATGTTAAACTTAGCGATGCAAATAATATGTTTAAAAGCTTTAACATAAATATTCAACTCTTTTGCAACAACAGCAAAAACACAAGAGGAACATAAAATTCATCTTTATATCTTTATAGTAGCCATAAATCATAAAAATTGGAGTAAAGTATTTAGGACAGCTATAAAACGTCCCGTCAATATTTATATTTTTACATCGCACAAGACATCTAAATTAATTTTCGTTGAAAACCCTACCATCGAATTTTCGAAATCATTTAAAAACATTTAAAAGTTTTCATCATTATTTGTTATAAAATTCATAGATTTTAATGCATTTTGAGTCACGTATGTACTTTTAGATAATTTAGGATGAAGCAGTGAATGAACACGGTGAATGTTTTGTTTAATTAAAATAACATCGTTTGTTATGAGAGATGAAATGTCACCTTTTTTAAGCTTATTATGTAAAATTTTTGATGACCGGGCAGAAATATCACCCGCAGTTTAACAACTATCTAGTAAGTAGTTTTTCGTCACATTCATCATGATTTTGTTCATTGCAGATGTCTAACATAATAATATCAGAAGTTAGTTAAAAAAAAAAAAAAACTCTTACACGAGTTTTTACTACATGTCTACCGTTGAACCTCACCTTGCAACATTTTATGAAATCAAAACTTAAAACCTTTAATAATTCTTGTTTTTCACTTAACATTGTAATAACACAAAAATAAGAGAAATTAAAATTAAAATGTAAAACTTATCAAAAATTATTATAAAAGGGTATATGTTAAGAGTATGACGTGGCCAGACTGACACTAGGGACACAAGCCTTGTATGTAAGTCCAGTACTAATAAATATTGAATGTACTTGTTCTTGCGTTATTACCTTCCTCCTGTTCTTCGGAGGGTTCTCGAGATCGTGATTCGAGAATATGATCAAATACCCCGTATGTAAATTAAATAGTAAAATATTTCGTACTGACAATAAGTATGTAGGGCATGCACCTTACCTGGTTCGCCGCGGTGAATACCTGTAGTACGATCCTCAGAGAAAGATGTAAGATAATACAAGTTGCGATATGATTTAAGGAAAACTTAAATTTAAATAAGAAAAACAACACTGATTTATCTTAGAAAAAGAAAGAAGTCCAGCTGTCGCTCGCAGTCTTGAGTTGTGGGATGTATGATAGGTCTTGGGAAGAACTCCTGCTCGTTTTTCTGGTGCGCCTGCACTGTGTTTTTGTCGGTGCTCATGCACTCGATAGTTTGGCTGATGCTCATGCACTCGATGGTTTGGCTAGTGCTCATGCACTGACTAGAGAAGACGACGTGATCAAGACAGCCAGGGTCCCCGATGACATAGAGCCTCATTGGACCATCCCTTGTCTTTGGCGGCACACGAAAATAGGTCAAACGCTTTGTGCCATATGGTCGCAATAGCGTTTGGGTTTCCACGTGGCCAAACAATGTAGATCGTCTCTCTCGTCAGTGATCAATAGGGATTATAGGTTTTTATTGAAGGCTATCTGCGTGCGACAACTTGACCGTTACTTTATTTAACTAAATGATAAAATATACAATAAATTATGATGTGTGAGCATATCATTACAACATATACACCATTTTTCACTCGTAATAATTTATAATAATTGTGTGTTCACGAAGTGTTCGGCTCTACTGGTTGATTATGAACGAGTGCATACCACCAGGCTGTTGACGAATATTCGTTATCGTTGCGTACCTACCAATCAAAATATGATGTACAAAGTTCAAAGTCGTCACTTGCTATATGGTATACTAATTAGGTAGTTATGATATTTTATCTATACGGACTCAATTCAAAGATATTAAGATAATAAACCGAACTCAAATCAAACACTTAAAAGTAGCATGGATTCAATTCAATATCACCGGTTCCCACACCATGTAAGATAATTATTAATAACTTTTATCTTGTTTATGTATTTATTTATAGTTATGTGCTTGAAAATTAAATAATTAATAAATCATAATAAACCGTTATAGTTTATAATGTTAGTTACAGTTTCCCTAGTTATCTCATCCATCTTTCAAAAAAATGCATAAAATAAATATTTAATGTTTATTTTTTAGTTTGTGTATTTATATTATATGTACCTATAATAAATTAATTGTATATCATAATATAAGATGGAGGAAATAGAAGAAAATATAACTTTAAAATCGTTAAGCGAAGAAGCTTTGTACGAGCATGCAGATGAAAGTACACTGGTATCATGTACTGACAATAGTATACATGTAAGGTAAATCTTCCAATATCTATTAATCGAGCTATTGTTTGTATTATTTTATTATTTTGTTTAAACGTTTAGCTTAAATATATCGTTACAATTATCTTTAAAAAAATAAGCTATATTTATTTTTATTATTTTTTATTGTTAAAATCTTTGAAATTTTTATTTTGTTATGTAATAATTTATATTTTGAATTCCTCAATATAAAATAGAATATTTTTGAACTATTAGTTCATTTATTATTTTTAAGTATTTATTTAAATTTAGATAATTGAAGTGGTGGAGTAACATTTTATTGATTATTATAATGTATTAGAAAAGTTTTAAATTCTGACAATATTTGGGAAAAATTTAAACTTAAAATGATAATGAAAAAATTTTGTATATACGAGTGTACTTGATATATTTAAATACTTATAATAAAACCTCATGAAAAACTTTGTATTAAATGTTTATATTTTTTTATGAATTGAACAGTTTTTTAATGGTCGTGAGTTCTCAATTTATTACGCATAAAAATTTAGAAAATAATTAATAATTCGCTAGAATTTTCAAGTTAGACTTTTAAATTTGTACAAATGGTTATAGTGTTGTTGTAGGTTTCCCATTTACTGTTACTTCAGAAAGCGCTGGCTGTATAAGGACTTGTGGCCGAACGAAGCCCACGACATTCATCACTGTCAAAATTAATCACTTCTCGTAAATAGTATATTTCTAAAGATTCTGTTAAATTCTTTTCTATTTTGCATATTATTGTAATGTTTGATTTTGTCGTAATTTAGCCGCACCAATGTTACCAAAGATTTTTCAATGTTAACCGTACTAGTTGATGCTTCTAAGTAATCTAAGTTTAAAAAAAATGTATAATATATGTTTTTCAATGTCATGACAAAAATATTAAACATATCATCTAATATATAAAATTCTCGTGTCACAACGGAAAATGTTTGTCATCAAACTCTACCGAAACGGTTTGACTGATTTTCACGAAATGTTGTGTGTATATTCATTATTCAGTAGGTCTGAGAGAGTGATGTAAACTATTTTTCATACTCTTAGGCGTAAAGGGTGACTTTCCGCAAATATAACAATATACAAATATTATTTAATTTAATTCTAATAACAGAATAGTTTAATTCTTTCTTCAATCTCATGAATTTATTTAGTACAACATTAAGTACTTCAACGTGATCGATTTGTGTTTTGTACAATAAACAATGCCAGCAAGACACAAAGGGTTTGATTTGGCCCTTCAAACGACTAAACTACAGCCAATAGATATAGAAGGGCATAAAGAACAGACGAACAAATCCAACAGGATAATGAAGATTTATATTAATATCTCATCGGAGCCGCGACGGTGTTTGCCTAATAATCAGTGCATAATTTATACATGTTTTAATAATTGATTATATTATTTATTCGGAACGTCAAAAATATCTTATTAAAAATATTTTGTTAATATCAATTCTATAATTAATTAATAAAATTAATAAATACCTACACAAATAGTTTTTTTTTTTAATTATTATTTATTTAAATTAAATAATAAGAAAATACTACATAAAGGCGACGAAACAAAAACAAAAGCCCATTACAAAAATGTTTTCTTTAATTGTAGTAGAAAAATTTCCTTTTTAAATGAAGTTAGTTTGATAATAAAAAAAAAAAAAACAATGCGCCCTATTTTACATTCTTTTAACATATTTAACTTGCATAATTTACATTTTATATTTTATATTCCAACTCTCGTGTATTCAAGAAAATAAACTATTTCAGATGGCTGAAACCAAACAATGTCGATGAATTGAAGTTCGTATCCAAAGATGTTTTATTGATACGAGCTGGAAAGACCATAATATTTTATGACGTTGTTACTCAAAAAGAAGATATCTTAATAGTTGGCAGTAAGTCATTTCCAAATAACAGTGATGGGAAACAAGAATTACCTTTAGAAGGCATTGGGTGTGTTGATTGCTGTGATATAAATTTATTGGCTTTGGCTGAACAACCACCAATATCTAAGGTGGTTATATGTTCATACCCTGAACTAAAAGTGTTAAAAACTCTTATTGGTATGTATGGAAAATAAATATGTTTTATAAAATAATTTTACAGCTACAATTTTAATGTAATATAAATGTTAAAATGAAGCAATTTATGTTCTAATTTGTTTACTTATATAAACTTAAACCAAATGTTTTTATTTTCATTGGAGCTTATTTTAAACTTAATTTTTTTTTTTTTTTTTATTGTTTTAATACTTATTGACTCGCCCATTATATAATAATGATATATGATTTCAAAAAAATTGAATCTTAAAATTGTAATACATTTCAGATAATAGCTGTTCTGCACCTTATAAGTCTATACTGTTTTTAAGATTGGAGTATTTAATCGGCTTGCGTGATTATCCAGCATTTGATTTGATAGTGTGGGCATGGAGAATCGGAGAAAAACTTTTGGCCGTTGACACCGGATTTATTCAGCCGAATCAATATTTAAAGTAAAAGCCTGATTGGTGTACCAAATTATAAAAGCATATTAAATAAAAAAGTATGCAATGTATACTATAATATTATACTGCAAAATGCTATACGATATTGATAGATTCCTCTGGGTTTCGGATATATACTGCAATTTGTTTAATTATTGTGAAATATAGACCAGTGCTTCTCAACCTAGGTGGTTGCTACCATATGATTTAAATCAATACGAAAAGCTCAAATATTAAAATAAAACCAATAAATATTACAATATTACTTAATACTTGGAAATTTGTTATATTTTAAAATGGGAAAACAAACGCATTATTATTACTTTTTTAGTGCCTAATACTATTGTTTGACGTTTATTAAAGAATTTATAATAAACGTCGAATATAGTTTATTAACTTATGATAAGGCTTTTTGCTACAGTGTAAGTGATTATAAATTCAAAAAAATACTTATGTCTTATGACTTATAGTAATGAAAATACACTTCGTGAAAAAATTACAAATATCAATATTTTACGCAATACAACTTGACCAATCTACTAATATTAATAATGAAGCTATATTGTTAATTTATATGAAATACCAATCTAAACGATAAATAAGAATTTTTTTATTACATAAATTTAAAAACATACTGTATTTCTAGAGAAATTTTCAAAATCAACTAATTTAATTTCTAAAAAATTAATTTACAATTTTCTAACTATATTGGTATTTGTACTGATGGAACAGTAGCTATAACCGGAAAATGTAATAGTCTTATCACACGTGCTTAACAAAATTCCTAAAAAAAGCATATATATGAACTCACTGTTTCATTCACCGTGGACAATTAGCCACTAAAGATATAAACGAAAACATTTTGATATTTTAAATATATTTGAGAAAAAAAATCACTACTTGGTGATTATTTTGAAAAAAGTTATATTGTTAGCAAAACTTATATATATTTCCGATATATTTTGAATTCTAAATGAGTTAAATTTAAGTATACAAGGACCACGAAATTATCTTTTCTATATCTTACTACAAAATTTGTTGTATTTCTAAAAAAAATATTGAACTATGGACAAATCTAATCTAATGTTTTTATAATAATAACCTATTATTCATGTGACCATTTTCAATATTTTATGTAGTAAATAGTAATTTATCTCAAAATATTCAATTTAAAAAATATTTTGGAAAATTAAGAAGAGTAGAGTAAATGCTCCAGCTTGTCCCCCCTCCAAGCGCGTATGGAGCAAAATATACGTATTGGTTTGATATTTTTATTTTAAATAATTCCTTTGATAAGTAATAATAATAATTATTATTATTTATTTTTACATGACTAGTATTTTTTTTACTGTATTTTACTGCTAATGTTTTCATATTTTTTATAGTAAAAACTAAATTAATTATTGTGTAAATAAATACCATTAAATTTTCATTTCTATATTATTTTTAAATGATTTAATCCAGCCCTGAGGTTTGTTTTAAGATTGAAATTATGTCTACGTCTAAAACTAAATAAATTATAATATGATCGTTGTCACATCGCAGTCTTTCAACGATAACTACAACTGGCAGAAACGACGTGTACCTTTGCCAGACTGAACTCAACGTCGGGTGTATGCTCCAATTGTGGACATTGCACGTAGCTTGCAAAGCAGTGTATGCAGAGAAGACTCAGGTCAAGGCGCCTCTAAACGCTACAGGATCGGGTTGCTGGACGCCATACGGATGGTACGTGTTCTGTGACTCATTGGCAAACGTTTTCCGAGTACAACCAGGTACTCCGGAACCAGAAATCGTTGTAACAACAGCGGTAGATCCAATCTTAGTGAAACGTGATAGCGACGATGATGTTCCGACCGCGATGGTATGCCCCAGCAAACAGGGTTTTATACTGTATGCGGTCAATCAAAGTTGTCAGCTGACGGTGATTATATAGTTCAATACTATTATAGTTTTAATTTTGTTTATGAGGTTAATTATTCGTTCGGAAGTGTAAAGGACAGTGGCGCCGAACCTATACCAGTGGCGTTTCCTGACTTTCGGCGTTAGGCGTTAATGTGTGAGGAAAACAATTAGGAAAACTCCCCTTACGGAAAATAAATTCGTATCAACTATTAACAATCAACATATTATTAAAATTATTTATTTTAAATACTTTTAAATTTTTAAAAATACATCCAAATCCAACATCTATAAAATTAAATATAATATAAAACTGAAAATGTACAAATTAATATAATAATGAATATATTATGTTTTCGACGATCGGCGTTGCAGTCTTGCAGTACGAGTGTACGACGTAAACAGGATAACGTGCAGCCGCGACGATCCCCACTAACGGTCCAAACACAGTGTATAGGCTAGCGCTAGACTAGTGAGTAGTGGCTAGTCGTTAATTTCATTTTCAACGACTTGGTCTAGTATTAACATGGCACCGAAGTTATCCGAAAATATCACGACAAATTACGAATATGAGATATTAGACACCACAAGTCGTTGTTCGAAACATTAACGTCCTACACGGCTACACCCTACGGCCTACACAAACACAACATAATACAATATTATTCCGTAATCGGCGTAATCTTATTGGACGCCGTTGCGCGTCGTAGCTGCAGACGGCGCGGGCGAATGGTCGAGTTTAGAGCTTAAAATAGACAATAGTAACAATAGTTTATTATTTGATATTATTATTTTTACATGACAATTATTTTAAGATTTTGTAAATAAAATTATATAACCATGTAATATACTAATATGAATTACAAATTACAATATTACACACATGTATGACATCAATGTTTAGGGCGTTAACACACAACTTGCACACCCAGAGAAAACGCCACTGACCTATACATGAACTGAAACGATCGCTTCATATAATAAAGAAGGTGGGGTGGTTTTATTTGTAGATATGTGTTTTTGTTTTTACATTACATAATACATGTACTAAATAATTAAAAAAATAACTAAAAGATCAACTAGAAAATAATGTGTTAAAATCCTCAGTGGTGGATGGGTGTATAAATATTTTGATTTTGCTTCATTTAAATTTGGGAAAATTCGTTTAAAAATGAGAAATTTTTTTTATCCTGTTAATGATATTTTCATAGCCAGTCGGTGGTTATCAAAACTTATGACTTATTTACGCCCCAATACCGTCAACAGATTTAAAAACGAAAAATTATGTACATAAATATTATGATAGTTATTAATTATTAAAAAACAGGAATCTACTAATTATGTACAATATTACTCAGTTATTTCAACACAAAAATAGCCAAGTAAAAAAAAAGGGTAAAAAATAATCGAATTTGAAAAAAAAAATTAGTAGTCATTTTTTTTACTGTTATAATAAAAATACGCAATATATATTAAAATTTTTATTATTCTTCAGTCAATGGAACGCTCAAAAGTAATTTGATTAATATTGATAATTTTAACCTCCTCCATTAAAATTTTTATAGCAGCGACGTAACAGGAATTTTACATATTTATTAAATCGAAGATACATTTATTGAGTAGCATTCGTTGTTACACATATTTTTTTATATGTATTTTTTTATTTATTTGTATATATACTTATACCTTTATTTTATAACTAAATAAATTATACTATGATGTGATTATTTGCAGTTTTTTAAAGACACCAGAGGTATTTTTACTAAAATATGGATGATAGTCGTCGATTACATATTACAGTGTATTGTAGCTGTAAAAAATTATGTTTACGGCTGGTCGAACGAGGTATATTTACATAATACTTCCTTAAATTAGTATAATATGTTCCATTAAAATTTTGATAAAAATATTAAATACTTTTTTTTCTCACCTTCAAGGGAATCTTATTACAACTGACACAGAAAAATCAAAAAATAATGAAAGTTTATGGATCAAAAATCAAACATTTTACGTTTATTAAACCTACAAATGAAACAGTAGCCACCATTAATGATAAAAACATCTTGCAAATCTGGGATGTTTTGACTGGAGAATTTGTAAACATTTTTAATATTTCTTAAAATAGGGTAGGCAATCTCCTAATATTTCTTGCTATATTGTAGAAAAGTAAGGTAAAATTAAATGGCACTGCAACGGATTTATGTAGTAATCCGTTTTATAACTATATTGGTATTACATTTAAAAACGGCAAAATGGAATTTCTAAGAACTGATCCTAAAGTTAACGAAATAGAGTTGATTACAAAAATAGTGCTATGTGATGAAGATTTATCTTCAGTAAAATTTTTTTCAGATGGAAACACTATTAGCGCCACTAGTTTTCCAACTGGTCAATTTTTCTATATTGACGTAAGTAAACTGAAATTAAGTACCTAATACATTTAAAATTATCATTATATCGTATTTAATGATTTAATTAAACATTAATTACAACTCTATAGTCTATAATACAAAAAATCAAAAATAATGAAAAACAAGTTGGTATCATTGTATTTATATGCATTAAGTACAGCCCCGGATTAAGGTTGGATTGGGCCCCAGGACACCATACACTTAGTGGGCCCCCTTTCAACTTTACCTTCAAAAAATTTTAACACTACATTTTAAAGACTGTATACTCATATTATTATTAATTCTTGTACAAAAAAAAAAATAATGTTTTGTAATAATTTATTATACATACATTAAAATATTATATACATAATATAGAAAACACTGTTTTGTTTTAGTTAAAAAGAATAATAGCTTAAATTTTTTTCCTTGCTTTTTCTTTAGCGAATTTTTGAATCGTTTCATTAAAATCAATCAATTTCAAAATATCATTTTCAGAGTACAATACCATTAAAGATGTTAAATTTTCCTGAGTCTGGCTTGTTCTATATTTATTTTTTATTCTTGTTAATTTGGAAAATGCTCTTTCGGTTGAACAATTGGCCACTGGGATAGTTAAGTATAACCTAAGAGCAATTAAAATATTTGGGAATACTTCCTGCAATGATTTTTCGTAGAACCATTTTAATAAACTAAATGCATCACTTTCATCAAATGTTACTTTACTTAAATGTAAAAATGTTTGAAATTGAATAATTTCATTTTCAAGTGAAGAGTCAACATCATTTTTATATGTAGAAATACAATTCTTAATACTCTTTTGGACTTCACAAAATTCTATTTTTAGAGTTAGATTAATTATATTGCCTCCATATTTAGATAATAAAAACATGGACTGGACAATAAAACGTCTTATCATATATAAATTATATGGGTACCTTATGCGAATAGATCAAAAATGCCTAATATCAATTATTACCATATATACGTTATCAATTATTAGAATATAATTTTAATATTTATTATCATTTAGTAATTTTTCGTGATATAAAATTAAGAACAAAAAAAAGTATAAAAATTCTTTATAACTATTTTAAATGTATTAAAAACATATATTTTACAAATAAAGATGGGCCCTCAAAATCAATGGGCCCAGGACAAATCTTATATTTATAATCCGGGCTTGATTAAGTAGTTAAACGATATTAATTAGTAAATATTTTTTGAAGTAATAGTATAATAAAAATATAATTTAGGTACTTTTCTTATCTTTTAGATAAAATTAGGACAGACATGCTCTGTGATTAAAGAACATCATTTGGGAAAATACGTTATTGATGTTGACATAATAGATTTTAAAAACTCATCATTTTTAACAGTAGTTTTATATTCAAATCAAAAAAATGCTGAAAACGCTGGTAATAATATTATAATATTTGATTTAAATTTCAATGTGATTTTTAAGTTAAAGGATACCCAATATTATTACATATCGGTATTTAAATGGAGTCCGTGTAACGTGCCAGATGCAATAAATGTAGCATTTTCTGTCTTATTGTCGAATGTTATTCACTTATACACAATAAATCTCTTAAAAGTATGTTAAATTAAATACTATTTTTGAAATTATTATTAATTTCAAATTATATTTTTCGTTAAGGATAAAGTGATTGACTTACAAAATATACCATTAGATCGGCAATTAAGAAATATTAAAACATATGTGTGTGAAAACCATTGTATTATATTTAGTCCAAATGGCACTTATAGCCTTTATGAATTTGATGATGATGGACAGTGGAAAAAAATTATTATGGTAAACTGCAGTCATTGGTTTCTGGGGTTGATAGCTGCTGAATTCGATGTAAATATCTGTAACATATTAACACTAAGTGATCAAGGAAACTTTGTGTGTACAAGCTTAAAGTAAATATTTCGAGAAAAATAATTAAAATATGTTTTGATTTTTTTACTAATATAAATTTGATAACAATAATATTGAATTTTAGAGGCACTTTTAATCACATAAATCGAATTTATAAAATCAATGAACCAATTATTGTGGACAATTTTAAAACGAAAGGAATTGGTATTGAGAATGAACTAGAATGTTAGTTTCATTGACATAGAAAATTAGAAAAATGAAATAAATAATTAATTTATGAAATTCCACAGCTCCAAAACGTATGACTTGGTTAATGATTAATAAAGAAAACGAATTGAATGCAAGTAAAGTGGCATACAGTAACCAAAAAAATAAAATAATTCAAGATTTTGAAAAAATAAAAACTAAAGTAAAAAAACGTTTAAAAACCTATGTACTAAAATAGTATTTTATTTCAATTTACTAATTCATAATCAAAGTTGAAAATTTGAAGTTAGATATGAATATGTTCACTTCATACAAAGAATATCTCTTTGAAACTATTTTCTTATGACATTTTAGACATTTCGTAGTATACTTTTTTCGGGTAATTAATTACGCATTCCATAACTGTACTAATGAACTAAGTTACATCCATTACATTCAAGATTTTGTAGTGACGTAGAGTATAAATTGTATATAATTAGTATCTATATGTCTATAAAAAAAAAATAAAATTTTTAATCTATTAGTTGTTCTATATGAATTATATGTAAATATCTACTATTTTTAACTTCCAAGTGCCAATTCTGTAAGTTTTCACAACATTAATCATTAATACCTACCATTTAATATACGAAATATGGTATTAAGAAATATTGATTTTAATCCATACCTACAATTAATAGCGTTAATAATTTAGTTATACATTTTATATTGTAAATCAAGGAAGTTTAGGTAATATGTATTTTTTTTCTGAAACGAGTCTTTTTTATCATTGAAATATTATTCTCAACTCGATAGGTATGTGTGTATATTATATATACATAATTTACGTAAAACATATTATACATAATAATATATATTGTATAATCAGGGGCACAATTTCATTGAAAAAACTGAGGGTGCTTAAGCTCCTTTATCTTTTTTTATGATGTTGTCTTAAGGTTATGGATACAGTTACTATTAAAATCTAAATTAACATGAAACAACTTGGGGGTGCTAAGCACACCCAAGCCTACCTCCCTCAAATTGCGCCTTTGTGTATAATGTATATAATATATACATGTTATGTTATATACCAGATCAGAACGAGTAAACATTGGTTTTAATTTCCATTAACATATTAAATATAAACAACATTAATTTTATGCACAATCATCTTATTAGTCTAGTCAAAAAAGAAAAGAATCTAGCATTTTAAAAAAGTTGAAAACAATTACTATACGCCTATTTTAATACCTACATAAAGCAATGACAAATAAAACTGTAATATATATTTTAATAAATAAAATATTTAATTTTTATAATATTATTGTGTATCAATCCCAATTAGTCTAATAATCGATTTCAAATTTAGTGAGTACTTTGTATAAGTAATAATAAAACAATACATACTATTTTTTTTTTTTTTTTTTTATTAATCTTATTTTAAGCTTGACAACTAAGACTGTTAGTTGTGGATCGGAACAGTAGGTTTTTTTGTGTAGGGATTATTTTTAAGGTTGAAACACGTGTGTTTATGTGTGTGCGCCATAGATTCGTCACTAAGAATCTGGATAATTACCCATCCACGAAGAGCTAGCGACGCCGGCCAATGCTTGACCTCAGAACACATATGAGACCAACCACCGCGCCACACCAGGCCACATTTCCTATTTTTAATAACCCTATTAAATATGTATCTTATTTTTACTGGATAAAATTTCTAAAAATATAACTGACAATAATTTCATAAAATATACATATACATTAATAAGTTAAATATATTCTACTATTAACGAATACGTTAAATGTTTGAATTTTAGCTACTTCATTTATTTGAAACAAATATCAATAAACCAAATTGCATGCAAATAAATATAGAAGAATTCGATTTAAATGTAGATTATACACTAAGTTTTAAAAAAAAGTGTAAGATAGAACGTAAAAAATACGAAGAAAAAAATCTTGGTGACATTTCCAATTTTAAAATAGAAACTGAAAATATTATAAAGGAAAAATGGGAAACTTTATTTATCAAACCAAAATCTATATATGTAAGTATAATACAAAAATAAAAAACTATATTCATGATTTTAAATAAAAATTTAATTTTAGTGTTTAAAAAATATATATAAAGTAGATAACTATTCAATAAGCACAATAGACGAAGAAATAACCAATAAGGCAAATAAAATCATAGAAAAAAGAATATTTATCAAAGATATATCAGAACAAATATCCACAGAAGCTTTATTTTTTAAGTAAAAGTCTAAGTATATTTTGTGTATAATTAAGTGTAAAAAAAATTACTTCCTAGAGATAATTTTGAGGTATTGGATGTTGAATCAAATTCAGAATTAAATTATAAATATAATAATGATGTATCAATAACGGGTTCAATGAGTTATAAGTTGGTTGAAACTATAGATACTCTAAATTCTCAATACAATTATTATAGATTAGAAATTGCCGAAGATGAAATTATTTTACTTAAAGTATGTAAATAATAATATATTAATATGTTAATAAATCATTCTATTTATTATTGCTAACAAACATTTTACTTATTTAGTTTATGATTAACAAATTAAAACATAGATTTAATCAGCTATTTGATGATTTGTTTATTGAAAAACAACGGCAATTAGATAATTTGAAGGAATATCAGGATAGGTTAATTGTAATTGAAACTGAATTGAAATTAGCGTGCAAAGGTATTAAATAATTGTAATTGATTAACTAAAAAAATCCATGAATTAAGTTGTATTTTTTTTTTTTTTTTCTAAGTTGAATTAACTGGATATATGCCAGTAAATTTTAAATGGAATAAATATGAACAAACCGAAACACTGTTATACGTTAATGATGATGAAGTTCCTGTAGAACTGTACCATTCTAGTAATATTGAAATGTCAATCAATGAAGAAAAAAATAGTAAATTGTTAACATTGGACAACTTTAAACAGCAAGCATTGATGATTATGATGGATGGAGTGCTGGAAAAAAGGTGGGAAGATGAGTTAAAAAAAGATGTGCCTAAACCTCAATGCATGGTAGTGTGTATTTTTTTAATATTTGGTAAATTGTATAGTACAATAATCATTTTTTTTTATAGTTAAATAAAAATCCAGAAGAATTTACAGCTGACGATTTCAAGGCTATTAATGTTTATGAAAAACTAACTTTAATTCTGAATGATGAAAGAATAAAATACAAAAATATTCTTGAAGAAGAAAAAATTAAAATCTACTATCATATAGAACAGATTATATTGGAATTTGATAACAATGTATTTATGCTATTTCAAATGAAATTGAAGTATAATTCAGCTATCAACCAGGAGCATTTAAAAATTCTTAGGCTTTCAAAAATTTTAAATGATAACGATCAACGAAAACGCCAAATTAAAGAATACAAGTATATTATTTTTTATTTTTATGATAATTATCCTCATTTTTTTAATAATGTTTGAAGTGAAATCATTTTGAAGTCAAGAGAAACTATCATGGAAATTGAAGAAATTATTGTGGAAACGAATAAAAGTATAACAAAAACCGAGCCAACTTCTTTGCTAAATTCTATAGAAATATTGGATCATAAAAGCAACAACCTTAATAAACGTTTTAAATCTGAGTTTCCTTCCAAACTTAAATACGAACAAGCGTTAATTGCCTACAAGTAACATTTCTTAGAACTACACCTCTTAAATATATATTTTTTATTATTATTATTATTAGAATATAGTATACAAACTATTACTAGTTAGAACAATAAGTAAAATAGTTGGAAGAGTTTAAGACTTAAATAAAAACGGATTAAAGAAGTCTTCCATTAAAAGCACTTTGTCGGTTATCTACTCATATATATATGCATTTACAATGACATTATATTACAGTTATATTAGATTTATATTTACTAAATTAGTAGGTTCCAACACCACTGCCGTTTTAATTTTTTTCTTGGGTTGCCTGATATACTTTCTGATGCAAGTCTTTTGATTAAGGGATTGGTGTGGTTTTAGATATTTAAGTTGAATCGCTTGTAAAATATTTTAGCTACATTGTGGACGGGTGAGATGGTAAGATTGTTATATAAGGTCTAGTTAGATATATATAAGGGCGCTTTAGTTATAGCACAGAGGATTTTAGATTGAAAGCGCTGAATATGGTTCATGTTAGAGATTTTCGCAGAACCCTATACTTGGATTACGTCCACGTTAAAAAAAAAAAAAAAAAAATAAAACTGTTTAATATACAGTTTGTATATTAATAGCTTGGTTGATAACTTTATGTGGCTGGAAGTTATGATAGAACGGAAAAAACGAAGTCGATCTTTTAAAAACAAAAGTTTGTTTCGAAGATAAAAAGAGGGACCATGTAAAACGTTGATCATTGAATCCTAGGTAGCGAGTGCTCTGTGTGGTTATCAGTTTGATTGTTTAAGGTGATAGGTGGGCATTTTTCCTTTCTAATAGTGAAGGTAGTGTATCGATTTTGACTCGTTTATTTTCACTCCCCACTTTTGTATCATTTTTCAATGTGCGAGAGATTCTTTTATACATGTGAGGAAGCGACGGTTGATTCATGGCTATTTACTATGAGAGCTTTGTCATCGAAAAGTCAGTAATGAGACTAGTGGATAGTATGGATTGATCATATATGAAAATGTTAAACAGCGGAGTAGTTGTGACTGCGCCTTGGGATACTCCTGCATTAAATGGCTTTGCTAAATAGATAGCTGTATCATAGCGAACCGAAAAGAAATGATCTTCTAGGTAACATTTAAGTATAAGGTAGTAATTAGATTGTAGGATGAGCTTCAATTTGAATAGAAGACCTGCGTGCCAGACACAGTCAAACACTAGGGAAACATATAGGAAGGCCCCAGTACAATATTGTTTATCTTCTAAAGAAAATTATATTTTATCAACTATTCGGTGAATTTGATCTATTGTAGAGTTGATACTTTAAGTTGGGTAAGATTTTTGTTTCTTCAATAATATTTAGGATTCTTTTAAGTAAGATTTTTTCAAATACTTTTGACAATATTGGAAGTAAGCTAATAGACCTATATGATGATGGGGAGTCTGGTGGTTTTTCTGGTTTAAGAATAAGTATAATAGTAGAATACTTCCATAGAATAGGAGAATACGATAGCCGGAGCATTGAATTAAATATATGAGTCAGAAGTATGATAACTTTTTTGGAAGCTGATTAAGTATTTCTAATATTATTAAATCATAGCCAGGAGACTTTTTTCGAGGGAATTTGGATATTGTGTATTTAACTTTCGCAGAAGAGGTATGTTTTGATGGGAGGGACATTTGCAATGGCAAAGTTGAGAAATTGTTTAACCATGTTAATATTTTCCGGAAGAAGTATGGTATTATATGGTTGAAATGTTTCAGTAAGGTGGTTTATAAATAATATTAGCTTTATCCACGAGTGTACTTAATTTCCATTAGTATTTCATAAAATAGATGGGGGGGGGGTTTACATATATAAAGAAGCTGTTTGGTAACCTAAAAAAAAGAACCGTCTTTTTTCGTGAGCGATTCTATAGGCTTAGTATAAGATTCATTTCTATAGTTGGCTAGGTTCCGTTTGAGTTTTTGCGCGAGTGCATTATATTGGTATTTTTAAGAGGGGTATATTGATCTTTGCCATTGGCAGCAGACACGTTTTTGTGATATGAGGTTACGAATATATTAGGGAATAATCTTGTTGGATGTGTATGATTTCGGGGGTCGTGCAGATTCCATGCTAAAGTTTGGATGTTAGATGTGAAAAGATTAACTGCATCATTAATATCATTGTTCGTTTTTGACCGGACTTTTGAACTAGTATTTTGTAGTATTGATTTATGAAAGTTTTCCCAGTTGATATGCTTATACAACGAAGTAGGGCTGTATTGATTGGACAGAGGCTGGGAGTCAATTGTAGTACGGGGGAGTGATCTTAAAATGGAACATGGGTATTTATAATTGAATATTAGAGTGTATAAGATATTTCTTTTTTTCCGTTTGAGTAGTTTCGTGTTCTGTCTCATTTAGATCAGGGACACCACGGTCAATAGTATCTTGTTTATTTTCCTTTTTAAATAATAATGAATGACGGTTTGGTGAGTAGAAAAGTTTTGTTTTCTTTGTCACAGGTTGACGGCTGGTTGGAGTGGCCAGGATTATTAATGTTGAAAGAGGCGTGTGTTTTGATTTGGATTTTTGTTGCTGTCATACGGCGCCAGATTGATTGGGTTATTATTGATTAATTGATTATTATGTATCTTGATTGCCTCTACCATTTTAGATTGCGTGCTACTATTTCTGTTCTTGTTAATTGGCATCATGTAACCATGTGGTTATCTTATCTGCGGTCCAAAGTCATCGTATTCACGCGCCTGGGGACGCAATGTAGATAGAGGTGTTATTTGTTGTAATTGATTATTTACCTTCTTCCCAGTTGTGGTGATTTAGAGTAATTGATTGGCTTGAAATGATAATGTAAAAATGTTGTGATATTTTTTATAGTGAAATAAAAAAAAAAAATGAAATATACATGCGCACTCTATAGCTGTTCACGCTGAACTGCAAATCTTATATATCTAATAAATTTTAATTCTTAGTCGGAGACCTAAAATGCATGGCAATAAAAATTATTCTTCATTACTTGGTTACCAATTTGTCGACACTATAATGGATCCAACAAATGATAAACTACATAATTTGACAACAGAGTTCGTTGAATATTTAGATACACTAAATATGTATGACGACTATAAATATGTAGAAGATTTTAAATTGAATATGAGCAATGATACTTGGCATAAAGTTTGCAATTTTAGACGTATGAAAATTGAAACTGAATTTAATATCAATACTTGTCAAAAACACGCAATAGACAACGATTATTTAATAGAAAATTTAAAATACAGTAAAAAAAACAAGGAAACAATGATTGAGGAATTAAAGATATCTATAATTAGACTGGAAAATCAAGCTTCTTATTATGAAGATAACCCCGAGGTCAGATTAAGATTTTTAATAACGAAAATAAAAATTACTTAATATTTATTTTTAATTTAAATTATAGATTCAATTAGTAATAAAACAAAGAAATGTTGAAACGGTTCTAACAGGAAACTTCGGTGATTTTGAAAATACATCACTTATTTCCAAAAATACTATAGATGAAGTGAACACTGAAATTAAAGTAGACTGTTAAATACTTTTGTTTTATATATACAAAAAATGTAGATAATAGTTGGTAAAAAGTGAAACGATATGTAATTTATTATATGTTTCAATTTATTTTATGTAATTTACATTAATATAA
The DNA here is from genome assembly GCF_002803265.2 of Melanaphis sacchari. NCBI lineage: Eukaryota > Metazoa > Arthropoda > Insecta > Hemiptera > Aphididae > Melanaphis > Melanaphis sacchari. Next base: position 1,626,870 of record NW_020270545.1, read on the forward strand.
ACATTAGATAAAGCCTTGATTAATTGATTCTCTCAGTGACTCAGTGTTCTGACCATGATCTCTCTCTCTCTCTCTCTCTCTCGGCTTTTAAAGGCCATTGAGGCCCATTACTGCAACACATATTTGCTTCCACCTGTCTCTATCCTGAGCTACTGCTTCCATAATATATCTTGTTTTCCAAATTTTTCAAAAATTTTTTTTACTTTGTCTATCCATCTTTGTTTTGGTCTACCTAGTGGTCTTTTCCCAAGGAGATTCCATTTTAATACCGCTTTCATTAAGCTATTTGACCTCAATACGTGGCCAGCCCATGCGATTCTTCTATATTGTAGTACTGCTACGATGTTCGATTCTTTATATAGTTGTTGTAATTCAATGTTGCTTCTAATTTCATATTGTTGTGTGATATTATTTTGTTTTGGCCCATATATTCTTCTTAATATTCGCCTTTCAAAGATTGCTATTTTATCTTCATATCCTTAGGTCATTAGCCATATTTCACAAGCATATAAAAGAACTGGTTTGATAATTACTTAATATTGAGTAATTTTTGATTTAATTGATACTTGTTTTGATTTAAATATGCTCGTTAACCCATAATAGCATTTGCTTGCTGCAGTAGTTCTTATATTAATTTCTTCGTAATTATTATTTTTGCTATTTATTGTAACACCCAGATATTTAAAATTATGTACCCTTTCAAACTTAAAATTCTTAACTTCTGTATATTCTGCATGATTTTCTCGTCTTGATATTATCATATATTTAGTCTTTGATTTGTTGATTTGTAATCCAATGTCTTTACTATTTTTAATTAGTTCCTTAGTACCCATTATTACTTCTTGTTTATTTAATCCTAATATGATATCATCTACATACGCTAAAATTCCGCATTTTCTTTTGTTTCCTTCCAAGTTTAACCCATCATTCTTACTCTTCGTTTTCTTTACTACCGTTTCTAGTGCTATATTAAAGAGTACTAGGGATAATGCATCTCCCTATCGAAGTCCAGTCTTAACTTCAAATTCATCTGACATATGTTGGTTGTATTTAATTTTACATCTCGTTTTATCCATGCATAGTTTGATCATTTTCATTATTTTGGACGGTATTCCGAAGGTTATGAATGCATTTCATAACACTTCTTTATTGACTGAGTCATATGCTTGTTTATAGTCAACAAACAAAAAATGTAAGTCCCTGTCGAATTCATAATATTTCTCAACTAGTTGTTTAACCGTGAAAATGTGGTCTATGGTGGATTTTCCTCTCATAAAACCACACTGGTAATCCCCAATAATATCTTTTGTATACGGCGTTATCCTGTTTAACATGATACCTGATAATATTTTATACATTATGTTCAACAGTGATATTCCTCAGTAGTTTTGATAACTCGAAACATCTCCCTTTATATAGATTGGACAGATTATTACTAATTGCCATTCTTTTGGTATTTCTTCTGTTTTCCATATTTCTGTGATTAATTTACCTTTTTCATTTATCAATTCTTCTCAACCGTACTTAAAAAGTTCCGCGGCTAACCCATCTTCACCTGGTGATTTGTTGTTTTTCAATCCATTTATCACTATACTAATTTCCTCGTCTGTTGGGTCCATGTCTTCGGGTTTTGCAGTGTAGTACTCTATTTGTGGATGGAATTGTCGTGTGTGCGGATTGAGTAATTCATTGAAATAATTTCCAAATTGTTTTGCAATTTCTTCTCTATCCGTTACAAGTGTTCAGTTTTTATCTCTTATTATTTCTGTTCTGGGAGTATATTCCATTTTATGTTCTTTTGTTTGTTTGTTTGAAGAATAGCCTTGGGTTTGTACTATTTTTTCGATCTGTTCTATTCTTTCCTTTTCCCATAGCCGTTTTTCTCTTCTTATTGTGCGTTTAGCTTCTCTAAGTTTCTATGCAAATGCATTATTATTTTCTGTGTTTGGGTTTGTAAGCATCAATGATCTTGCTTTATCCCTTTCTTCGATAGCTCTCTGATATTTATCGTTAAACCATTTATGTTTTTTATTTACTCTTTTCTTTTTTCCTAAGTGTTCCACAGCGGTTGTTTTTATTATATCCTCTACTTTTTTCCAACGGGTTTCAATATTTTCTGCTTCTACTCCCTTTTTTGGTTTATTTTTAAGATCGTTCTTACATCGATGGGATATTTCTGAATTTTTTATATTGTTTGTATCAATTTTGTCTTCTATTTTCACCTTTTTTGTCCATCTTCGTGGTAACTTAATTTTGATTTTTGTTTTAACTAAGAAATGGTCTGACTGAGCAGGTACTCCCCGATAACTCCTGACATCTTTTATGATATTGCTAATTTTCGAATCTGTTGTGATCAATTGATGTTATATCAATTTGATTTTTGTTACTGCCTCCAGGCGAGACCCATGTTTCTTTATGATTATTTTTGTGTGGGAAAAAAGTACTACTTATTCTTAACCCTTTAGATATTGAAAATTAATTAGTCTGTTTCCATTATTGTTGGAGAGTGTGTGGAAGCTTTCTTTTCCAATTGTTGATCTGTATATTTCTTCCTTTCCAACTTTTGCGTTGAAATCTCCGAGGATAATCTTCGGATGATTCTTGGGTATTGATTCATATATATTATTCAGATCTTCATAAAATGCTTCTTTTTCATCTTGTTGCTTGTCCTCTATAAGCGCATAGCCATTTATTAGTATTAAATTCATGTGTTAACATTCAAGTTTAATATAACATAGTCTATCACTATACGGTTCAAATTGTTTTAAGTATGGTAGATATTCATTGTTAATAATAAATCCTACCCCTCTTTCATGTTTTTGACCACCTCCATAAAAAACCGTAAAATTATTCGATTTAGATTTCTATCTCCTATCCATCAAACTTCTTGAATTGCCGTTATTGCATTTCTGTATCGTTCTAAATTAATCTCTACAATTGTCAGTGCGCCCGCCATAAATAGCGACTGTACATTCCAAGTTCTTAGATTAAACTTATCCAAATAATTGTTCATACGAGGCTTGGTTTTGTGTTGTTCTGAAACCCATATTTTTTTCATGTGTGAGGTGATTAGCCTTATGCCAAACCCCCATTAATGGAGGACCTAACAGGTTGGGGGATTTCCCCCCTCTCCTTGCTGGAATCGTTCGCCTGGAACTTTCCACCAGCAAGGGGTTATTGCGATACCTTAGTATCGGGCGATGGGGGCACCAATTTCCCTACGCCAGTTCTGACCATGATACAAACTTTTTTCTGTATAATGTATTAATGTAAATATAATTAACAATATGGATTATTAAGAAAATATATTTCATTTTCAGGAAATGGGTAACTCTAAAATCGATACTGTATCTAGTTTACTTAGATTCAAATGTAGACATAGATTATTAGAATGGGAATATGAAATGTTAAAAAATCATAAAATTCAATTATACACATTTCGTTTTGATTTTATAACATCAATGAAAATAACTGAAAACATGTTATATTATTTCAAATTCAAAATAAAAGGAATAAATATTACTGAAAAAGCTAAGCAAAATTTAGATAAAGAACTATACGCAATTAAATTTGTAAGCTATTAACGATACGATTTCAATTTAGTAATTACTATAATAGATATTAAAATATAACGAATTTTAAATTAGACTTACTTAAAAACGAAAGAAAATCTTAAGTTGAAATTAAATGATCTGAATAAAGTAACGAGTAAAACTAAAATGAGGAATAAAAAGGCTGACGAAGACATTGGCCAAATGAAGTGGGAATTAAATGAATTAAAGCGCCAAATCAATTTCAGTTTGAATGATAACCTGATACATCATAGTGGTGAAAAGTAAATATCCATCAAATTTTTTATACTATTTATATATTATATTTATAGATAGTATATTTCCAACTGAGGTGCTTCTAAATTATGATCGTAAATTATAACAGAATGAGGCCGTTTGCTTAAACTAATTCTGCGCAGATACCTATATATTAACTCATGATTACATCTGTAATATTAAGCTCAACTATTATCTCAAGAAATAACATTATTTTATCGGAATTTTGTTTTAGAATAAAAAATATTATGAGATTTGCAAAAATAAATAAAAAAGTTCTAGAATTAAACAAAGAAATTTCAGAATTGGAGGATGAATGGGAACAATTACAGCTGCTCCACGGAAAACATCCAGCTAGATAAGTTAATATTCTAAAATATAAGCAAACAAAAATTATTATCAAACTATTATGAATACTTCTAAATCTAAAATTTCACAGACTCTAATCCAAAAGGTTCTAAAAGAATATTTGAAAAAATCACTTTTTTCGTCATTTAGACTGTCGGATATTTATATAATTATTATATATATATATATATATATTAAATGGTCATCGAATTTATCTGACCCAACCGACTTATCTATCTTCCCTCATTAGCGATTATCATCGACGATCGCGGACAAAGTCCGTGCGATTATCGCATGTCCAGTGAGTCGCCCGGCCGTACTAGTCAGTTGTTGCGTATGCGCATTCTCCGTTGTGCCAAGTGCGATCCGTGCCTTTTGGTGTTGCCAACGGCCATTTTGTCGAAAGTTCTGCAGCCCATTGTGTCGCGTGTGACCAATTTTTTGTTGTCTCGCGTTATACCGCATTATGAGACCTTTTCGGTACGTAAATTGGTGCACGGGAGTGTTCCGACGCCCTGATACTCGTCTTGGGTGGTGCCGTCGTTTTTTTTACGTGAGTCGTGCGTCACGAATATATATATAAACCACGGGTTTGGTGGACCGGTTTGTACGTCACTCGTCCATCTTCGATCTGTTGTCGCGTCGCCCTCAGCGCCGATAACATTTGACGTCGTGGGACAGGTCAACAAACTCCGTCGCGAGGCCTTTCCGTGATAACGGTGATAAACGTCTCGGTGCTATCACGGTCGTATTATCTTTTATTGTTATTGTTATATTATTATTATTATTTTTTGTATATTATTGCCGTTCAGGCGTACTTATTATTTAAATTCAATTCATGCAAATTAATTATTATTATATATTATATTATTAGTGTGGAGACGTCCACTTATTATTATTATTATTTATTACGTGTTTTTTAATATTTCTAAAATAGTACGGCGATGTGATTGACACGTCATATATTATATATATATATATATATAATTTGTGTTATTTATTTTTATATCATTTAATATATTAGCAGTCACCTTTTCTCTCGACACATATATGCAGGTGTTTGGTGTGGGGGTACATTAAGTGGTTGAGTTGTAATTGTACTAGTAAATATTATCATTATTATTGAATGTAACCAAGCCGGTTGACGTCCTCTGGGTCGACAATAAAGGTTCGTGCTACATAGACAAAGCGTTTTACCATGCTTTTTTTCTAGCTAATAAAAAGTTTAATACGTAAAAAACCAAAGAACTTATTCAATGCAAACAAGCACAATATAACTTTAAAATAACACTATTGAAAACCTTAGATGGAACTATATTTTACTTATTTGATGTTAGAACAAAAACGTTCTATCGAATTCAAAAACAATTTTATTCGAACAAAAAGTTCAATGTGTAATTTTTAAAACGACATAAAATAATTTGTACAATAATATGATAACTATAATTATTCTGAAATTACAACACAGTACTTCCACAAATTTTCAAAATAATCCTATGAGTATTGAGTGTGTTATTAAAAAAATAGAATTTAACATTTGTATATGACTATTATATACGTAAATTTGAAATGAAAAATTATTTATGATTTAAGAAAAATTAAAAAAAAAACAAATTGAACAATAAGACAAGTATTATTTTCTAGGATAAGAATTGATAAAATATTGGAAAAACTACAAAAAAAAAAAATTAAAATAAGTAGACCTTCTAGAGTAAAAACATTGAAAAAAATTGGGTTTTGTTTCAAAATGATCTAATGCATATTTAGTGTGGTATTCAGCTTTCAGTTTTGTAAACTTGTATTGTGGATTATTTTTAGCAAGATAGGTAAATTATTTAACGACTTCAATTAACTGTTAAAAAATACAAAATGAACAGAAAAAACATACTTGCAGAGTAACAAAACATGAACAATCTTTAGGTGTGGGTTTCAAGATGATCCAATGAGCATTGAGTGTTATTAAAAAAACAGAATTTAACATTTGTATATGCCTATAATACTAGTAGGTACATTTAGAATTATAAATGTTTTTATGATTTAAAAAAAACAAAATAAACTTTAAGTAGAATATTCTAAGGTAAGAAGTGATGACAAATCTTTTGCTATAAGTTTCAAGATGATCCAATGGGTATTGAGTGTGTTATTAAAAAAACAGAATTTAACATTTATATATGCCTATAAAACTAGTACATTTAGAATGAAAAATTTATTTACGACTTAGAAAAAATTAAAAAAAAAAACAAATTGAGAATTTATGACAAATCTTTTGGTGTAGGTTAAAAAATAATCCATTGGATATTGAAAGTTTTATAAGTGATCTAACGTAAATTCTAACACATTTATAATAACATTATTGTAAAACAGTTGCTTAATATTTAAAAACTAGTTCTTAATAAAATTAATCAGATGTTCATTTACAAAATGTTGTCTTAAGGCCAAATTCACATCAATGTAAGCTATAGCATTTTCACAAGTATACGATAAACAGATGTTCCTATATGCATGGTCAACCATCCTAAAACAAAAAAATAATTTATAACAATAAACATAAGTATTGACTGAGACTAGGCAATGAAAACCTTAATGCTCAACACAGGCACATGCCATAAATCTTACGATGGAGATTTAATCAATCGTGAACAGGCATACACATGAAGTCTGAAGCATATACAGTGAAACCTCAGAATAGCAGACATTCATGGTCACCAATATTTTGTCCGTTATTCGGAGGTGTCCGTTATTCAGAGGAGATACATTTTTGAAATCTATTTGTATAATAATGTACTATGTATGAATATATACATACATATAATATTATTACTTATTATTTATTGTAAATTATTATATTTTTATATTTTTACAAATTATTATTAATTACATATTATTATTAATATTATTTAAAGTATATTTTTACAGTCAAAATCAAAATTATGTACATGTATTTTTAAATTATTTTTGTTTGAAAAAATCGGTGAGCTTTGTTTATAATTAACGTAGTCATCACGTCGAAAACCGTCACTAACTGACATATTTTTGTCATAACACATAACCGCTTCACCTATAACCGAATTTGTCGTAATCGTATCGTCCCATAAGGAGTTTGTTATCGTAATTACATTATTACGAGAGTGCATACTATGTAAATACATATTATTTTCAAATAATTATTAGGAATTTACCATTATTTTAAAAATTCTCAAATAAAATAATGTCCGTTATTCGGAGAGTCCGCTATTCAGAGGTTTACCTATTGAAAAATAGTGAAAATGTCCCCGTTCCCCAAAAAACATCCACTATTGGGAGGTGTCCATAAGTGGAGGTTTCACTGTACAATCCGGATCATAGAAGTACAGTATAGAAAATTCGGCTCCAATAGAATCCATATTTACTGTTGACCTAAACATAAGAACAAATAACCTCACATCAAACTTGATATTCATAGAATTAACTAAAATCCGTCAATCAAATTTTTACACTATTCTAATATTTATACACTTTATGACTATATGAATGGAATAGATTTCAACAACCTTTTATTTCATTATAAAATTAAAATATCATATACGACACATGCATGAACACGTAATAAAAAACTTACCTACTTTCAATTTCAATAATAAATCACATCCTTTCAATGCAAACTTGAACACAACAAAATCGAGTGTCTCGATAAAAATGAAGTATACATTGAACATTGAACGTTCAAAACGCGTAAGAATAACATATTCTTGGTTTCGCTGCTAAAACAGAAAAAAAATGAAAATTAATTTGTTACTAAGACGTGAAGAAACAACAAAATGGGAACCGTTTAAACTAAAATAGAATTATACATGATAAAGGTAGGCGGCTAGCAATGACCGAATTTATCTTACAGTTGAGTATGAGCGTTCAAACATTCACGAAATTAAGAATAAAGTATTCACCATATCAATGAATAAAACATATTATAGTAAGGGTAATTAATTTAAAAAAAATTTACAATTACCTGCTTTTAACATCAACTACACCGGAATAAAAATAAAAGTATTCAAACTGACGTGCATCAAACGTTAAAAATAGGATAAAGAGGTCTTGGATTACGACCAAAAATACGATAATCAACAACATAATGCTAAAAGCAAAATGAAAAAAAATACACAACTAATATTTCTACTTCCCGTCAATCTGATACATGACGAACGACTCTTTTAAACTATTTTAGATGAGAAAGATACGTCTATTTTGATAAACTTATTAAAAAAATGAAAAAACTATAAAAAAAAAAAAATTATTAAATGAGTAGACCTTCTAGAGTAAGAACATTGACAAAAATTAGGTTTTGTTTGAAAATGATCCAATGAATATTGAGAGAGTTATTCAGTAATCAGTCTTTTACACTCACAAATAAGCCATATATATGTAGCACGAAAAAAATTATGTAATTTTCAAACCCTAGAAAAATACATAATATGAATAGTGAGTAGATAATCCTATTGTAAGAAATGATGACAAGTATTTTGGTGATGGTTTCATGATGATCCAATGAATATTCAGATAGTTATTCAAATTTCAGTTTTTTAACCCTCACATATGAGCCATATATGGCACGAAAAGTTGAATTAAGTTTCACCCTAGAAAAATACATAATATGAATAGTGAGTAGACAATCCTATTGTAAGAAATGATGACAAGTATTTTGGTGATGGTTTCAAGATGATCCAATGAATATTCAGATAGTTATTCAAATTTCAGTTTTTAGCAATACGCTTCG